>NW_027331831.1:6875000-7500000 GCF_033568475.1 Henckelia pumila
ATCTCTTTGGTCTATAAATCATTAGAAAAACAGTAGGAGATGATTAAATACTACATCTTATTTTTTAAAATATAATGTTTTATATTGATTTTTTTCAAACTTAGCATTCGTTATTATTATGTTATTTTCTTAAAATGATAATAATAGTTAATATTGTTATTATTATTGTTGTTTACTTTAAATTTCTACTTAATATGCATATCAAGTTTAAAATATGAAAGTTAAGAGTGAGAATCATAAAAAATCTATTCTGATTATAATTACTTATCCATCAGTTTAAATCACATCTTATTCGTACCAATAGAATCATAATAAATCGGAACAAATCTATTCTTTTTTGTTTCAACCATTTTAAAAAAATGTTTAATGTTTTAAATTACTTCTTAAAAATATTAGACATTTTTTAATAATAATTTTAGCTTCCCACCCAATCCGCAATTAGGAATGACAATGGGTCGGTCTAAACCCGGCCCCGCATTGAACCCGACCCGGCCAAGCGGGTTCACATGTTGGCCGGACCTGCCCCGAACCCGCCCCGTTGTCATCCCTATCCGCAATTGAAGTTTAAAATTTGAAAATTACTTCAAAATAAAAATTAGGAGAGATAATTATAAGAGTAGGAACAAATCTGAACTGATTTTTCAATCAGTTTAGATTTTAAACCATGGATATAATCTATATTTTCAAAAGAAAATATATTATAATTTGAAAATTATTTACATTTCAAATATTTATCAGTTTGCATATTGTTTTCTCATATTTAATGACCAGAATTTGTTCTTATCTCTTGCGATTCTCATCCGTTAATTTCAAAATTTAAACTCCATACTTATTCTCCTACATTGCTAAGCAATTCCATATTTTTACTATATTTACTATCTTATTTACTATTTACTGTTTACTATCTTCTCCACATTCTCTCATTCCCACGCTATCCATCAAGAGTTTCTTCTCTAAATTCCCACTCAATCTCCCAATTTTCACGCTTCTGCTCGCGGCCTTCAAATCAACCAACAGTTTGTACTTAGATCCTACTTTTCTTCTTCTTAATGTTATTGTTGTTTTGATTATTCAAATGAGGTTCATGAGGTTTATTCATTGTACCAACAGTTTTGGTTCGTTTTGTTTGAACTATTTTTAAATGTGAATATGGTGGATTTTTTTTGTTCCCGTTAATTTTAAAGAAAGGCATAGCAAAACGAAGACATATAGAAGAAACAACATTGTTCAGGTACATATGCGTTATAGTTGAAAGAAAAAAAAAATCTTGCTTATTATGGCATTATACTCTTGCATTTTTACCCTTATTTATATATTGACAGGAAAAAAAATCAGACCTGCCAATGATATTGACATAAAAACGGTACTACATAAATTACATATTATTCTTATTGAATATTACTTCAATGTAATAGAATAAATTCTCAGTTTATAATTGTTATTCCTGCAGTTTTACGAGCGTCGCAAATAAGAAGACAAGTTTTGAACAATTGATTCAAATAATTATATCTCATGTTTATGAGATATACATTTAATAGTTTTATGTCTAGCTATTATAAATATGTGAAAATTAGGGGATAAAAAATGTTGTAATGTGAAGGTGAAGATGAATATTTTTTCTTTCAATATTTTTTTAAATAATGGTAGCTATTTAATCTATGCAAACATAAAAAAACCAATAAATGATTTAAATTGAATAGCTACCATTATTTAAAAAAATATTGAAAGAAGAAATATTCATCTTCACCTTCACATTACAACATTTTTTATCCCCTAATTTTCATATATTTATAATAGCTAGACATAAAACTATTAAATGTATATATATCTCATAAACATGAGATATAATTATTTGAATCAATTGTTCAAAACTTGTCTTCTTATTTGCGACGCTCGTAAAACTGCATGAATAACAATTATAAACTGAGAATTTATTCTATTACATTGAAGTAATATTCAGTAAGAATAATATGTAATTTATGTAGTACCGTTTTTATGTCAATATCATTGCAGGTCTGATTTTTTTTCCTGCCAATATATAAATAAGGGTAAAAATGCAAGAGTATAATGCCATAATAAGCAAGGTTATTATTTTTTTTTTCTTTCAACTATAAGCGCATATGTACCTGAACAATGTTGTTTCTTCTATCTGTCTTCGGTTTGCTATGTCTTTCTTTAAAATTAACGGGAACAAAAAAATCTACCATATTCACATTTAAAAATAGTTCAAACAAAACGAACTAAAACTGTTGGCACAATGAATAAACCTCATGAACCTCATTTGAATAATCAAAACAACAATAATATTGAGAAGAAGAAAATTAGGGTCTAAGTACAAACTGTTGGTTGATTTGAAGGCCGCGAGCAGAAGCGTGGAAATTGGAAGATTGAGTGAGAATTTAGAGAAGAAACTCTTGAAGGATAGCGTGGGAATGAGAGAATGTGGAGAAGGGTTACTTCAATCCTACCCCATGGGCATTACCCCATGGGGTAGGTGGAACTCTTTTATTAGTTCAAATCATAGGGGCCCCACATCAATCATGTGGGCCCCGCATAATTTGACTATTCATGTGCTTCCACCTATCACATGGGGTAAAACTCATGTGGTAGGATGAAATTTTTCGTGGAGAAGATAGTAAACAGTAAATAGTAAATAAGATAGTAAATATAGTAAAAATATGGAATTGCTTAGCAATGTAGGAGAATAAGTATGAAGTTTAAATTTTGAAATTAACGGATGAGAATCGCAAGAGATAATAACAAATTCTAGTCATTAAATATGAGAAAACAATATGCAAACGGATAAATATTTGAAATGTAAATAATTTTCAAATTATAATATATTTTCTTTTGAAAATATAAATTATATCCATGGTTTAAAATCTAAACTGATTGAAAAATCAGTTTAAATTTGTTCATACTCTTATAATTCTCTCTCCTAATTTTTATTTTGATGTAATTTTTAAATTTTAAACTTCAATAACGGATTGGGTGGGAAGCTAAAATTATTATTAAAAAACATCTAATATTTTTTAAGAAGTAATTTAAAATATTAAACATTTTTTTAAAATGGTTGAAACAAAAAAGAATAGATTTGTTCCGATTTATTATGATTCTTTTGGTACGAATAAGATGTGATTTAAACTGATGGATAAATAATCATAATCAGAATATATTTTTTTATTATTTATATGATTCTCACTCTTAACTTTCATATTTTAAACCTGATATGCATATTAAGTAGAAATTTAAAGTAAACATTAATAATAATAACAATAATAATAATAATTATCATTTTAAGAAAACAAACATAATAATAACGAATGCTAAGTTTGAAAAAAATCAATATAAAACATTATATTTTTAAAAATAAGATGTAGTATTTAATCATCTCCTACTTTTTTTATAATGATTTATATACCAAAGAGATTTAGCAAATTCAGCGAGAAATTCCAAACAGTGCTAAAATAATTTCCAAAAAATAAAAAATTGTTCAGTAGCCATAGTTTCTTTACCTTGTCTAATTCTCGACAGAGTTTCGTCTGCATAACATGATATTGCTTCGCTTCCTCCCCAAAATTTCCAAGTTTTACCTCTTCCAAGGACAGAATTTGAGCAATTAAATGTAAAAACTCATTCAACCTATATATCAGAGTACTTAAATTTAAAAACACATCCAATCTAAAAATGTGTTGACAGAAAAATATTAAAAAACCAATTACCTATCGAACATAGAAATTTGTAGATGTACATGAATATTAAGCACAATATGTGTAATAATAAGTGTGCTATGATATAAAATTATGCTGAGATTGAAAATCTAAAATAATAATTGTACCTTGGGTCACAATTAAAAGGACATAGTTGTTGATAACATAAACTTGTGCATAAATTTGATAACATATATAAACTCAGTATTATGTCATTCATGAAACTCGATAGTCTAATAAAACAGGGACATAAATAAGAAAAAAGATAAAAAGATTATTTCAAACCACGAATATTCAAAATGTTAGCATACTACATATAAGTTAGCAGACCTTGGAAAAAAATCATAATTGAAAAAATTAACATAAACCCATGGAAGATGTGATCAATTAGAAGTCACGTATGCTCCAGATGTAACTTCTCACATATTATATTTCACCATTCTCAAAATTGTGAGTTTAGATACATTAACACACATCATATTCTTCAATATCTTCTTCAAAGATTAACAAACATATATTTTAAACAATAATTCGAGAAACCTGAAATTAAATTTAACTCAAAATCATAAATAAGAAGTTTGAGTCAAAGTGTGAAACTAATTAATTACACAGTAATAAAACATAAATCACAAAATGCTTGTGGAATATCATCCGAATCTCCTATGAAGAAAGTAATTGTGTTTAATTAATGTAAACATCAGTCGGTGTGAAATTATGTTGAGATAAGAAACAAAACCAAAAAATACTTGACTATAACAGCGATGACATCAAAGAGATGAAGATTGCTAAGAAAATGGTTCTCATCAGATTCTTGTACAACAGGATCATCTCAACGAACCATTTGTTATTTCCTGAAGAAAATATTGACCAAGTAATAATAATATAATAAATTACAAATGCGCTAAAAATAGGGGAAATTGCATATATCACCCTTATGAAATCTCGTGCTAGCTAATAACCCCCTGTAAAAAAATTTTAAGCTAATAACCCCCTGTGATTTTAGATTTGTAGCATACACACCCTTTCTGGCTAAAAAATAACGAAAATGCCCTCGACTTTTATGAACTATTTAATTTATCATTTATTTTATGTAGGGGTATTTTCATCATTTTTTAGCTGAAAAGGGTGTGTATGCTACAGGGGGTTATTAGCTAACACAAAATTTCACAAGGGTGATATATGCAATTATCCCTTAAAAATATAAGAGGATGCACATTTGCTCATACCACTTTGATTCGAACTCAAAATATTTTCCGATCAACCACGGCGGCGGCGGCAAGGCGGCGCGGCACCTGAAATTTCACAGTAACTATAATCTCGTGAGTTTTCTATAAAATTTTGATATCAAAACGAAACTTACGACATGAAGAACAAAACCCATCAATCAATTTTGAGTTTCCGCCAACTTACAGCGGTGAAAATAGACGGTGAAGCGGCGGCGGGTTTTCGAAGATCGCGATAAAACCGTGCGAAATTGGTATCAAAAGACAGATCTCGTCGAGAGCTTTCCAACGGTATATTTATTTTCGAATTTCGGCGACCGGTGGAGGTAGAACGGCGGCAAGAAGGACCGGCAATGGTAAGAAGAAGATCGGGAGAAAGACAACGGTGGGGTGGGTAGTGTAGAATTTAGAAATGGGGAGAGAAGAACGTGAAAGGGGTTTGCTTGGAACGTGATAAGATGAGAGTGGATAAGCCGTGGTTGAAATGAAAGGTAGCGAGCAGAAGTTTGGAAGAGAAGCGTGGAAGAGATCGTGAAGAAGATTGCGTGATATATATAAAATGTAAAAGTAATTTCAAAAGAGAATGATAAAACGAGAAATAATAAAGTTGGTGTCCTCAAGACAGTTTTTATGTACCTCTCATTTTTTATAAAATAATAATAATAAAGATATACAATTCAATTAATTAGGTTTGATTATATAAAAAAATATGTTGCAAAATATCACGAACACTTAACTTTCATTAAACATAGAAATATGATAACGAGGAAATTGAAAAAAAAAGCAAAAGCAAAGAATCATACTTTATTTTAAAATGATAATATTGTTGGCATCCAATGTAACTTTTTTTAAAAAATCACCTTTTGTATTAAATACAAACCTCAACCCACTCATCTCGTGTTGTTTTAAAATATAATTATTTGAGTTTAAATTGATATATTTTACGATAAGACCTTTCATTAAAAAAAACATGTTTTACAATAACTTTTGGATGGGGAATAATATGGTCATTTAATTTTTTTTTTTTTTTTTAATCAATGGTCATTTAATTTAAACTTGGATAAAATTGAGATAGTTTGATGATGTGTTGCTTTTCCACATGGGATTAATAATTTAATACTCAATAATATAGTATTGACGTATTTATTATACGTCATCCAGTGACTTAACAGTATAGTCATCGATAAATATTTTAAAATTTTGATGCAAAATAGTAGAGGTAAAATTATAAAATATCATTTTCAAACAACAAAATTATAAATTATCAGTCTCCAAATAAATATTATAAAATTATCATTCAACATTTTGAAACGATTTCAAACATATTATCGAAATTGTCAGTCACCCCTAATCTAACATATATGTTTCAAATGCTCCATGAAACATGCAATGGACGCAGCCAGCCTGCCCTCTAGCTCATTTTCCTTGCAGACTACACGAGGTAATGGAACATGAATGGTTAAGGAAACAGCGTCGATCGAGTGTTTGCTCGTTGGTTTTCGACAAGAGAACGAGGCAGTCAACTTACTAGCATTTGATGATCGCCCATGATCTCTTCGATTAGTTCTGCGACAGGCTTGTCAGCACTATTTGGAACAAGAGCTGCAAAGACTGGAAGCTCTAAACCTGCACAGGATCAAGAAATGCATTAAACAAAGCCGCCGTTTCCGTTGAGTTGCTTATGTTCACTCCTGCCAAGCAAAATGCAATCTCACAGAATGTACTCTGCTTCTCATCTCAAATTGGCAACCTTGGATGACAGACGGATTAATCCTAAGATTATTCAGATATGATGCTTCAAAGGAGTTGATTGCATGTAATTTTTTTTTTCGGAAGCCTTTTTAGTTTCTGACCAAGGCGAAAACCAGAAGCAAACGAAGAAAACTATCTTTTTATGCATGAACTACAAATTCACTGAATAATTGGTTACCACATTCAGGGAAGGCATCAATAAACATCATCATCTCCTCCCCGGATAGACCTGATAGGAAGCAAATCCGTGGCAGTGATGCTGCAACCTACACCATTTTAAGCAGAATGTCACCATCGTCATCATGATCAAGAGCTTACATACCTTAAAGTACATCAAGGAAAGGAATAACAGAGAAGGCAAGGCAACATTGTTCAGTGACTAGATCAAATAAGTTCTACGAGGATAATTTTTTAATCATTGAATGGAAAGAGTTCTCCCAAGGTACAACAAGCAAAATAAAGAAACCACACACATATTTTCCATTTTTCGTACCTAGTTAATCAACTTTTTATTTTGTTTTTGTATTATAAAAAGTGTGTACATCAAGTTGTCAAAACCATCATTCACAGAGTGAAAATCACAGCAAGAAGATTCAATCTCAAGTACGAGGTCGATTGCTATTTGTTATGAGCAAACTTTTTTAATTCGTGCAGCTCTAGTTCTATATGATAAAAGAAAATACAAGGTAGTTTCAGATGTACAACCATAGATGCTTCCAGATTTGATTGTTCAGCATTCACAGCTTGCCACAACGAAAGATTAATCATGTCTTCAGTACAAAAAATAATCTGCATAGAAAATTAAACCACCATATTTTGAGCTAATGCACCACTGGTGATAACGTTAAACTACAACATGCAGTGTGGACAATTACTTTGAGAAACTCGCCATCCAACTCTTTCAGAAGTTGTTTTATCTGCAAAAACACAAAATGTCAAAAGCTATGACATTCATAAATAAAAAAAACGGATAACCCTATTTTACCTAAATGAAAGTTTGTGTAGTTAATGATTTGAAGATAACACAATCCTTCCTAGGAAGAGAATGAGATTCTACAGTGACGACTATCATTTGTGAAAAAATGTAGTCCTGCAAGAAACAACTCCAAGAAATGAAGAACCATGTTATGCTATGAATTCCTACCATAAGTGACGCTAGAGATTCAAAACCCAAGAAAGTTAAATGCCTACATCAGATTCAACGTGGCAGAAAACAACTTCATCTGGATTAACCTTGATCAGATCACACAGTTCAAATCACTAGAATAAGAAGTTCCTCGGTATTCAAACTGAAACTTGTAAATTCTCTATGCCTACATCAGATTCAACGTGGCAGAAAACAACTTTATCTGGATTAACCTTGATCAGATCACACAGTTCAAATCACTAGAATAAGCCAAGTTACTTACTTGGTGTTTGCAGCCTCTAAAAATAAGTGATTATTTTTCTTTAGAAATTTGCTAAGGAAAATTTCATAATCACTTATTTTTAAGTTTGCAAGCACTACCTTTTACATAGGAAGCAAAGACCAGTTGACTTCCAAAAGACAACCTTAATATAAGATGTTGTTCAGCCTGTATAAAAACAAAGGAGAGAATAAATGCGAGATATATTACCTCTGCCGACTCTTCCATCCGGAACCCCAGTAACAATAAAGCCTGAAAATTTCATAAATTTGAAACTTAATTTTCACATGTTTGAAATACCGGAAGTTTAAAATGTGCCAGGTTTACATCTGCATTTGGTTCACAAGTTTGGCTGAACTAACTGAAATGTACGGCGTCTTAAGCATGTGTTATGTATTTGCGAGGTCAATTCCTATAATTAAAATTCCTATATCATCGGAGCCAACCACAAAAACTTAATAACGAAGATCATCAAACAATATCAAAGTTAAAAAGAAAAAATCTGAGGACTGCCAAATTATCACAGTTTATATCGAATCAAGAACAAAGACAGATTATCACACCACAAGGCCTGGAAAGCAACATGGGCATGTTCCCGAGCTCGAAATTAGCTTGAGAGCATGAAGCCTCTTCGTAACATAACATCAAAAGTACATAAATTTCTTCACAAATCAATAACTATCGGAACCGTTGATCATTTTGACAAACAAAATTCCAGCGTGTTGACCATAACTTACAGGCGGACCATATTTTTCATCCTCAGCATTTAAGGGAACAAACTTGGAATCCTCGATCAACTCTGTGGGAAGATCTGTGATATGACAAAGAGAAAGCCTGAATCAAATTTATGCGATAAAGAGAACTAAAGTCAAGTGATGGTAGATAGAAAATTATTTTCGACATCTCGAGCTTGAACTCAAAATTTATTAGTAACTGTTAAAGTTGCTACTTGGACTAACACGTTTCTTTATCTTTTGTGTACATATAAATAGGTTGACTTGGGTAGTTGTAAATAAGATACACAGATTTATGAAAATGAGAGTTGCTCTTTTTCTCTCGAATTCTCTAGATCTCTGCTTGTTCTGATAATCTCAATATGGTATCAAAGCTAGGTTCAATTCATTGAACAAGCTCTTTGATTGATCATATCTGATCCACTGAATCGGTTTTTTTTTTATATCTTTGATGGCGTCTTCGATTGGAAATTCTTCGATCGATCTGCACGATCCCCTGCATATTCATTCTTCGGATACTCCAGGCCTCACCTTGATCACCGAACAGCTTACTGGTACTGAAAATTATGCAATATGGAGTCGCGCGATGTTGATTGCATTGAGAGCAAAAAATAAGCTGGCATTCATTGATGGAAGCTTCCAACGACCTGATTCTGTTTCTGATCAGTTGTTGCAAGGGGAACGATGTAACGCGATTGTATTATCGTGGATTATGAACAGCGTTTCTAAGGAAATCCTTGGAGGTATTGTTTACGCATCTGATGCAGTTGCAGTTTGGAAGGATCTAAAAGAACGATATGATAAAGTCAATGGATCAAGGATTTCACATTGCATCGAGAGATCGGTAAATTGGTACAAGGTAATACCACGATAGCTGTGTATTTTTCGAAATTACGACAGTTGTGGGATGAATTTGGGTCTATGGTACCTTTGCCTTCATGTTCATGCGAATCTGCCAGAAAATATATCGAATATGAGCAACAACACAAGCTCCTACAGTTTTTAATGGGACTCAATGACAGTTATGTTTATGTCAGAAGTCAGTTGTTGATGATGAGTCCTCTTCCGACTGTTAGTCAGGCTTTTGCGATTTTATCACAAGACGAATCGCATAGGAATTTGTTGGGATCGAATACATTTCAGAGTGATACACCAGCTGCTGCGTTTTACTCTACACAAGAGAAGAAGAGGAGTGTGCTTCATTGTACGTATTGTATCTGGCCTGGACAAAAAAAGGAAAATTGCTTCTGTTACAGAATAATACTAATTAGGAAGTAAATAAATTAATTGTAGGGATTGATTGTATAGATATTTTCCTAAGTCAGAACTTTCCTTGTATAGGCTATGTGATGTATATATAAATACCTATGCCTAGATGAATAATATTGTGTGAATCTATTCCCAATTCTTTCTTTCTCTATATATTTCACATGGTATCAGAGACCGGTATTGTGGGAATTTGAAATTCTGAGTGTTTGGGTGAGAGTACAAAGCTGCCGGAATTTGTTCAACATCACCGGAGCATCACCGGTCGTCACCGCCACTCAGAAAGGAGCGTCTGTCGCAGATCAGAAATTATTTTTTTTCACCCAGTCTATCAAGTGTTGTTTGGGTTCTCTGCAGCCACTGTTTGTCTGGACAGCCTACTGCTCTATTGGTAACTCAGTTATTTTTCACTTCTTCTCTCTGGTTCTGAGTTGTGAGCTATATTCTTGTTTATAAATATGACTGAGGGTGAAAAGAAACTTGGGAATCTATCGGAAGTAATTCCTATTATGTCAAAAATCACGGATCACAAACTTGATGGTACAAATTATCTTAATTGGCGACAGACTATTGAGTTATATTTACTGAGTACTGCCAAGGATGTTCATTTGACAGATGATCCTCCTAAGGATGACTCTAAACGAGTATGGGCACGAGAGGATGCTTGTTTATTTCTCCAAATTCGTAATTCTATTGATAGTGAGGTAATTGGTATGGTAACTCACTGCCGCACTGTTAAAGAATTGATGAAGTATTTAGACTTTCTGTACTCTGGGAAGGAAAACATCTCTCGTATTTATGATGTATGTAAAGCGTTTTACAGGGCAGATAAGGGTGACAAGCCTCTTACCAAGTACTTCATGGATTTCAAAAAGACTTATGAAGAACTAAATACATTACTTCCTTTTAGTACAGATGTGACAGTACAACAAATTCAGCGGGAAAAGATGGCTGTGATGAGTTTTTTGGCTGGTCTTCCATATGAATATGAGACAGCCAAGTCACAAATTCTCTCAGTTTGCTAAACACCATCGTCTTAGCTTCAGTCCTAGAGTCAATAAACGAGCTACCGCTCCTTTTGAGTTAGTTCATTCTGATGTTTGGGGTCCATGTCCTGTGGTTTCTAAGACTGGAATTCGATATTTTGTTACCTTTGTTGATGACTATTCTCGAATGACATGGTTATATTTTATGAAAAATCGTTCTGAGTTGTTTTCCCATTTTTCTAGTTTTTGTGCTGAAATTTGAACCCAGTTTGATGTGCCTGTACAGACTTTAAGAAGTGATAATGCTAAGGAATATTTATCAGGAAATTTTCAAAATTACATGCTTCAACATGGGATTCTTCACCAAACATCGTGTGTTGATACACCATCACAAAATGGTGTTTTTGAAAGAAAGAATAGACACCTGCTTGAAACTGCCAGAGCCTTGTTATTTCAAATGCAGGTTCCCAAATATTTCTGGGCTGATGTTGTTGCCACAACTTGTTTCTTGATTAATAGAATGCCTTCTTCCGTTTTGTCTAATGAAATTCCTTTCTCTGTTCTTTTTCCTAACAAAGCATTGTTTCCCATTCAACCCAGGATATTTGGTTGTACTTGTTTTGTTAGAGATGTCCGCCCCCAAGTTACTAAACTGGATCCAAAATCTTTGAAATGCATCTTTCTGGGATATTCTCGTGTACAAAAAGGATATAGATGTTATTGTCCTAGTCTTAACAGGTATCTTGTATCAGCTGATGTGACTTTTTTGGAGCATACACAATTTTCTTCAGAACCTATTCCTCAGGGAGAGGATGACGATTTGCTTATCTATCCAGCTATTCATTCTTTGGATCCTCCTACATCAATATCTGTCAAACCGGCCATTACCCAAACCTACACTCGCCGACTCAGATCTTCTGCTCCTGCTATTGAGCATACTTTTGCAACTGTCCCCGAACCTCCCAGTTCATGTTCTAATGAGCCAGTACCTTCATCACAAGATCCGGCCCTGAGTGATGATCTTCCCATTGCTCTTCGGAAAGGTAAACGTACTTGTACGTATCCCATCTCGTCTTTTGTGTCCTATAATCATTTATCTCCTTCTTCTTATTCTTTTATTGCATCCATAAATTCTGTGTCTACCCCTAAAACTGTTCGTGAAGCTTTAGGTCATTCTGGTTGGCGTAATGCTATGATTGAGGAGATGAATGCTTTGGAGGATAATTGTACTTGGACCTTAGCAGATTTACCTGTGGGAAAACAAACTATTGGATGTAAATGGGTGTTTGCAGTGAAAATGAATCCTGATGGCTCTGTCGCTAGACTGAAAGCTCGTCTTGTTGCTAAGGAATATGCTCAGACATATGGAGTGGACTATTTTGATACGTTTTCTCCTGTGGCTAAGCTTACTTCTGTCAGATTGTTTATTTCCATGGCAGCCACTCATCACTGGCCTTTGCATCAGCTGGATATTAAGAATGCTTTTCTTCATGGAGACCTTCAGGAAGAAGTTTATATGGAGCAACCACCCGGTTTTGTTGCTCAGGGGGAGTATGGGACGAAAGTATGTCGCCTTCATAAATCCTTGTATGGCTTGAAACAAAGTCCTCGTGCATGGTTTGGCAAGTTCAGTCAGGCTGTTGAAACTTTTGGTATGCATAAGAGTAAGTCCGATCACTTGGTTTTCTACAAACATTCTGATAGTGGCATCATTCTATTAGTTGTGTATGTAGATGATATTGTCATTACATGTAGTGACTCTGCGGGAATTTTATCTCTAAAATCCTTTCTTCACACTCAGTTTCATACCAAAGACCTAGGAATGTTACGTTATTTCTTAGGTGTTGAAGTGACCAGGAGCAAGAAAGGAATATTATTGTCTCAAAGAAAGTATGTGCTTGACTTGCTATCTGAAACAGGAAAGTTGGGAGTTAAACCAGGCAGCACCCCAATGATTCCTGGTATGCAGCTCACTAAAGATGGTGATTTATTTGAAGATCCTGAACGATATAGAAGACTAGTCGGAAAACTGAATTATCTCACTGTGACTAGACCAGATATTGCCTACTCAGTCAGTGTAGTAAGTCAGTATATGGCATCTTCAACTATTGATCACTGGAAGGCTGTGGAACAAATTTTATGCTACTTAAAAGGAGCACCTGGGCGTGGAATTTTGTATGCTAATTATGGTCACACTAGAATTGAGTGTTTCTCAGATGCTGATTGGGCAGGATCTAAAGAAGATCGAAGATCAACTTCTGGATATTGTGTTTTTGTTGGTGGAAACTTGGTCTCGTGGAAAAGTAAGAAACAAAATGTGGTCTCACGATCCAGTGCTGAATCTGAGTACAGGGCTATGGCCAAGTCTGTTTGTGAAATCATGTGGATATATCAGCTTCTTAAGGAAGTAGGTTTCGAGGTTTCTATGCCAGCCAAGCTATGGTGTGATAACCAAGCTGCACTTCACATCGCATCCAATCCAGTTTTATCATGAGAGAACTAAGCATATTGAGATTGATTGTCACTTTGTTCGTGAGAAAATCCAGCAAGGCTTGATTTCTACAGGTTATATGAAAACAGGAGAACAGTTGGGGGATATCTTCACTAAGGCACTCAATGGAGTTAGAGTTGATTATCTTTGTAACAAGTTGGGCATGATTAACATCTATGCTCCAACTTGAGTGGGAGTGTTACAGAATAATACTAATTAGGAAGTAAATAAATTAATTGTAGGGATTGATTGTATAGATATTTTCCTAAGTCAGAACTTTCCTTGTATAGGCTATGTGATGTATATATAAATACCTATGCCTAGATGAATAATATTGTGTGAATCTATTCCCAATTCTTTCTTTCTCTATATATTTCACAGCTTCAAACTTGTTGGATATCCTCCTGGACATAGGCTGTATAAAGGTCCAAACAAAGGAGTAAATCAGAGATCTCCTAAGGAATGGAATGACAAAAATGAACCCATGAGTCGAGCTCATGCATCTGTAAAATCAATGCCTGATGATGATGGAAAATCCAGTTCCAATGGAGATGCAGCAAATTTTTTTACTGCAGAACAGTATGCAGCCATTTTGAAATTGTTGAACAAAGAGTCTGAGGTGCCAATAGCAAATATGGCAGGTAATACTCTTCGTTCTGCTCCTTTATATTCAAAATGGATCCTGGATACTGGTGCTAATGATCATATGATTGGGAAAAATGGTATAATGCGTAATTCAAGGCCATATGTTGGTACCACAGGATCTATTCAATTGCCTAATGGTAGCTCAACTCGAGTTTCTCACATAGGAACAGTAGACCTTAGTGCCTCTATTTCCCTTCCACATGTTCTTTTTGTTCCAGATTTTAACTATAATCTTCTATCAATTTCCAAGTTCGTCAAAGATCACCACTGCTGTGTCACATTTTTTCCTCAATTTTGTGTGTTTCAGGACCCGTTGAGTGGGAGAATAACGGGGATTGGTAGACAAGCAAATGGTCTCTACTATCTAGACAGTTCCAGCCTTCATACTCCAGCCGATACATCCATTAGTCCTCCTAAAAATGACGTGTTTCCCATTTGTAAATCTTTGTTTTCTGCTGTAAATGATGACATTATAGGAATAAGTACAGACACGAATTGTGATTCCCATGTAAGTGTCAATAAAGAAACACTTTGGCATCAAAGACTTGGCCATATTTCTCTGTCAAGAATGAAAATGTTGTCTTTTTTGCCATCTAATTTTGTGTTATCACATTGTGATGTGTGTCCCAAAGCTAAACAAACCCGATCCTCTTTTCCATCTACTAGATCCTCTGAGACCACTTCGGCATTTCATTTAGTTCACTTGGATGTATGGGGACCTTTTCATACACCTACGTATAATGGTGAACGATATTTTCTCTCCATTGTAGATGATTTTACCCGTACTACCTGGGTGTATTTGTTGCAATCCAAGCTAGATGTCTTCCCAATGATCAGAAATTTTCTCACTCTTGTTCGAAATCAATTTTCTGCCTCAGTCAAAATCCTTAGGACTGATAATGCTACTGAGTTCTTTCAACATGATTGTCGTGAGCTTTTTGCCTCGTTAGGAATCATACACCAAAGCTCATGCCCCTATACGCCTCAACAAAATGGTCTTGTGGAACGTAAACATCGGCATATCTTAGAAATAGCTCGATCCCTAAAATTTCAGGCTTCCTTACCACATAAGTATTGGGGTGATTGTGTGCTCACAGCAGTGTATCTTATCAATCGAACTCCAACCCCAATTTTATCTCATCGTACTCCTTATGAAGCCTTGTTTCACAAACCACCTTCGTACTCGCATTTACGTGTTTTTGGTTGCTTATGCTATGCATCTCGTCTACCCCGGGGTGACAAATTTTCCCCCCGTGCACTTGCTTGTTTGTTTCTTGGCTATTCCAACACACAAAAAGGATATAAGGTTCAAGATCTTAGTTCTCGTCGCATTTTTGTATCTCGGGATGTTCAATTTCGTGAAACTCTTTTCCCATTGCAGTCCTTAACTGAGCCATCATCTCTGTTTACTAAGGACCATCTTCCTTCCTCCGATAGTGATTCTCCTATCATTTCAGTGTCCTCTCATCTTTCGGCAGTTCCTAATGATCCTGTTTTTCCTTCCTCAGAAATTGAATCTTCCTTACCTTCAACTCGACGCTCTTGTCGTGTTTCCAAAACACCTATTTGGAGTAACGACTACCTTTGCTCCACTCTGCATACTTCAAATTCTTCTCCTCATTCTATTGCCAATTATATTTCCTATTCTAACATTTCTGCACCTTATCAATCTTTTTTAACTTCTCTTTCTGCTAAGAAGGAACCATGTAGTTACCATGAAGCGATTCTTGATCCTTGTTGGATAGCAGCTATGGACCACGAATTGGACACTTTGGAATTGAATCATACTTGGGATATTGTTGACTTGCCCTCTGGTAAGGTTCCAATTGGAAACAAATGGGTATATAAAATCAAGTATAATCCTGATGGCACGGTGGATCGGTATAAGGCTCGGCTTGTGGCCAAGGGATATACTCAACTTCATGGTATTGATTATCATGATACTTTCTCCCCCGTGGCCAAAATTACCACCGTGCGTTGCTTGTTAAGTGTGGCAGCTCAGCGCAACTGGCCTATCTATCAAATGGACGTCACCAATGCATTTCTTCAAGGTGATCTCGATGAAGAAATTTACATGGATCTGCCACAGGGTTTTCGAAGTCAGGGGGAGCTATGTTCTGGACTTCGAAGTAAAGGGGAAACTCATGTGAAAGTATGCAGACTTACCAAATCATTGTATGGTCTCAAGCAAGCTTCAAGGCAATGGAATATCAAGTTTTCTCAGATCATGCAACATGCTGGGTTTAACCAATCAAAACATGATCATTCTATGTTTGTCAATACAGAGAACAGGTTTATCACGATCTTGCTGGTGTATGTTAATGATATAGTCATCACGGGAAATCATGAAGCGTCTATTTTGAATCTTAAGAAGCACTTACATTCCACCATTAAGATAAAAGATATGGGCAGCTTGAAGTATTTTCTGGGCATAGAAGTTGCTCGTTCAAAAAAGGGGATTTGTTTAAATCAACAAAAATATACTTTAGAATTGATTTCTGATGCCGGGTTATCTGGTTCCAAGGTTTGTGATACTCCCATGGAGCAGAACTTAAGGCTGACAACTAAAGAATATGATGATAGTGTGGGTCAAGTGAGTAGTAAAGATCCATTGCTTGATGATCCAGGAGCATATCGAAGATTGATAGGGCGTCTTATATATCTCAATGTGACGAGGCCTGACATATGCTTTGTTGTACAAACCTTGAGTCAATTCATGAATGACCCTAAAGTATCACATATGGAGGCAGCAACAAGAGTATTGAAATATCTAAAAGCTACAGTAGGAAAAGGTATATTGCTTTCATCACAAAATGATTTCTCTTTGACAGCCTATTGTGATTCGGACTGGGGGACATGTCCAATGAGTAGAAGGTCGATAACTGGCTATTGCGTTAAGATGGGAGACTCGATAATATCATGGAAAACAAAGAAGCAAACCACAGTTTCAAGGTCATCGGCAGAAGCTGAATACAGGGCAATGGCAAACACAACATGTGAAGTGGTCTGGATTGTGGGACTTCTGAATGATATGGGGGTGGATATGAAGCTGCCAGTGCATTTATTTTGTGACAACACAGCAGCATTACATATAGCTCACAATCCATTATTTCATGAAAGGACGAAACACATAGAGATAGATTGTCATATGATAAGGGAGAAAATTCGTGACAAGCTGATCAAGGCAACACACATTGGATCAGATCAACAGCTAGCAGACTTGTTTACTAAAGCATTGAACAAAAGCCAACATCATTATTTATCGTCCAAGCTTGGAATGTTTAATTTGTTCCAAGCTTGAGGGGCAGTGTTAAAGTTGCTACTTGGACTAACACGTTTCTTTATCTTTTGTGTACATATAAATAGGTTGACTTGGGTAGTTGTAAATAAGATACACAGATTTATGAAAATGAGAGTTGTTCTTTTTCTCACGAATTCTCTAGATCTCTGCTTGTTCTGATAATCTCAATAGTAACGATTAATTAAATTTCAGAAGCTATTTTAGAACAATTAAATTGCTCAAAACCATAAAATTAAAAAGAAAAAAAATCATATGCTAAAATATAAGGAATTAAAATACATCAGAAATCTCTTCAACGCACGCATACTACAGAATTGCATTCCTTTTTCTTGATGCAGCAGCCATGTAATAAACCCAAAAGTCGGACATGAAAGAAAACAAGAATGTACTTTTGAACCATCAAATCCACATAATTGAAAAAGGCAAACCAATGACAATATTCAAGAATCACATCAAAATTATTATTTCAACAAGAACAAAATCAAAAAATTTAAGAGGCCCATAAGACCAAGAAACTCAAGAACACCAAAAATACAACTAAAATATGAAGAAAGCAGCGTAAGCAATTTAAAGAAAGGACCTTGAGCAGATGCTTTTGAGATTCTACGCTTAAGCTTGAGGCTGAACTGAGAAGCCCTTCTAGAAGAAGAAGAAGAAGAAGAAACATGAGAGATTATAGATAATGGCAGTGCATTAGTTTGACGGGGAAAGTAGAAATGAGAATTTTGGTTGCAGATTAGAAAAGTAGCCATTGACGTATATTGTCCAATCTCAACCGCTTGGCTCAATTTATTTACTAATAAAAAAATATATATAATATTTTAAAAAAAGAAAGCTAATAATAATAAATCATATGAAATAAAACATTAATAGCAGGATAATATTATAGTTTTTTAAATTCTGCAACAAAAATAATAAATAATATTATTAAAATCAGGGATGACTAAAATGTTGGTTAAAAGAAAATGGTCACCAAGATAGATTTAATTCAAAAAATAAAATAAAATCTAACGAACGAACTTACTTAGAATCGATTAGTTTGCATTGAAATTGAAATTAACCATTGTAGGCACAAAAGACTTGATTTTTCTCGTTGAGTGGTATCAGATTTTGCGATAAATTATTTTATGACCAAGTCTCAAAAATTTGATCCCCTAAAAACATTTTTTTGGGCAAGCATGTCGTATAAAGTTTACCTAATATATGTTATCTGAATGACATTGTGTGCATGCTACTAAATTAACCCAATAGTTTATTCAATATACGGTCGCGGGTTCCATAGTCCTAAAGAACTAATTTACATGTTTTTATGTATAAAATTATTTCAATTTTACAGCCTTCGAGGTTGGAGGGTCAATTGTGTGCAGGCATTGAAATTGAAATTAACCATTGTAGGCACAAAAGACTTAATTTTTCTAGTTGAGTGGTAACCGGGTTGATGCAGTAAGTTATCGTATGACCAAGTTTCAGGAGTTTGATCCCCTAAAAATATTTTTTTGAACGAGCATGTTGTATAATGTTTATCTAGTATGTATTATCTGAGTGACATTGTATGTAGGCTACTAAATTAACCCAATAGCTTATTCAATATATACGTAGCTGGTTCCATAGTCCTTACTCCTTAATAACTAAGTTACATGTTCTTCATGTATAAAATTATTTCAATTTTAAAGCCTTGGAGGTTGGAGCTGGGTCAATTGTCACGATTTCGACATAACTTAGTTGTTCTATATATTTTGAAACAGCAAATGCAATTCACAAAACACACTTGATTTCGCACAATAGATATGGATGAAGAAATTTGAAATATATTTCTTATCGATTATTTTTAATTCATTCAACTTGTTTGGATGAATTTAGTTTATCTACATTGAATCAAATCTTTCATCATAAATTAAATCATCACATTCAAAGTTCAAAATGTTAAATGAATATTAAAAAATAATAATAATAAACCCCTTTTGTGTTGAAACTTGAATATTGAAAGACAAGAAGAACTGAACAAGATCAATCTTCTCCTTCTCTACAAGAAAATTCAACAAGGGATATATTTTTCAAATGAGAGGGAAAATGTCAGAAAGAAGATGCCTAAACAATAGATTACAAGCTATTTTCATTTTCTATCATTTCTCTAATCTCATTCACTACTAAATATGCTTTGTGGCCTCCGATCACCTCCGACTGTTTCTTCCCGTCCCTCCAAAGCTGTCACACAAATGTAACCCTCTATGTGGTTATACTTGCATTTCCCATCAAGCTCGGAATAATGATGGTAAATATTGTTTTATATATAAGAAGTGCAGGCGATATACCTGGATTGTGGGCATTCTCTGTTCAGTTTTTGTAGTCAAAGGGTGCAGAAACATGGAAAGATAGAAAAAGGTTTCCATCAAAATTCCAGTAAAGTTCACATAAGCATAAATACAAATAAAATAATAAGTGGGCAAACGCAAATGAATCGAACAGCTCCTAAAGCACATTATGAGCATATTCAAACTAATGGATACACCAAAACACGATGTTGATTGATTTGTGGAGTAACGGCATACAAAAAGGAACTTACAGTAACTCCAGCGCGAACAACAAGCTTATGGGGAACATTATTGACATCAATTGCATAAAATCGTATACTGCATCAATATATCAAAGAAACAAATTTAGAGTGTGGGTAAGATATTTGAAACGATGACAAAAATGCACATGCATAACCTCGAGAATGCATGAGGGTATTCATGCTTTCCATTACCATCTTGCATAAGAAATAGTTGATAATACAACAAGTTTCACTATCATGTCAATGGAGGAGAAATGAATCTATAGACCAGATTGAGCACTAAAAAAAACAAAGCTCGGATGATGACTAACCTTGGATAATATTCAGCTGCTAATTTTTCCAGCTTTGGTTTCAAATATATACATTTCCGGCACCAACTTGCCATCCTATATATCCAAATTATTCACATACTTAGCCACAAAGTACACCCTTAGATAAACATATGCAAATATGAGAAGAATGGATAAGCTGGCATGCAGAAACTTACAAACACTAGAAGAAATTATACAAGAGATACTTATCAACCCATGTGATTAATTTTCTCAATATACATATTTTCAACATGATTAACACTGGTTTAGTCAAAGCAATGGGATTACACATGACTGATAAATTATAAATACGTAATTTACGATCACTGATCCATGAAAGTATAAAATCCAATGACAAACACAATATGTCAGCTTCTAGATGGAAGTTCTGGTTTCAGTTAGATAGATTTGATTCGAGAAAGATTCAAAAGAGTTTCAGATGAAACCAATATTAGGTGTGTTTAATGATACACGAAACGCGGTGAATGCTTCCAGTGCACTAGCTAAAGAGTTACATATCCGGGGGAGAAGTAAGAATAAGGTAGCTAAAAGTCTTGGAAGCATCAGGGAGTAGTAAACTTTAGGGGTAAACCAAGTCATCTACACAGAGAGGAACTGATGCACTTTGCTCCTATCAGCAAGCTTCCATTATTGGCACTACAGCTTGGACCAAATCAATCCAAACTTCCTAGAGTTCATCATTGGTTCTCTGTTTCCTCCTCTACCTAACTAAAGCACTTAGAATTTATCCAACAAACTGCACAAAAGCAAACCAACCCAAACCAAAAGAATTTGTACAGAACAGTAACAACAAAATGAAGAAGAAAAACAAAGGGTCGTACAGCAATCCAAACTCATACCATAAAACCACGACAGATTCTTCAAGCTGTTGGGCCTCGGCAACGACTCTATCGAACTGGGATTCACTGGAAATGGGCTCCAGATTCGTCAAAAGCTGCAAGCTTTCCGCAGCCGGCTGGGCAATCGAGCCTCCTTCGTCATAACTGCTACTCTGTAATGCTAATCCCTGAACCTTAATCGGTTGAAAGTCAATCCCAAACTTGAGATGCGTTTCATTGATGGAAATGGGTTTTCTATGAGAATCAATCAAGCGATTTGAACAGTAGGGTGATGGAATTCTTGAATTGTGGGTTGTTTTGACCCACGCCAATTTTTCCATATCATTCAAGACGATGATGAACAATTAAACATTAGCTGTCACTTGAAAGGCATCTTTTGAACATACGAATACGAAGCTGCTTTTTTTTTCTTTTTTTTTTTTCGTGTTGTTTGAAAAATGAGTTATTTGCGTCAAATACGTTGTAAAATATTAAAAAATGCATAATTTTTTTTTTGTGAAATTTTAATAGACATCTTAAACTTTGACCTTTTAAAAAATTAGCACACTCACCCCTTCAGATGAGTGATTGTTGCGCACGCGCTCGTCATGCAACTGGGCAAATACCCCTGTGAAATACTAAAAATGCATATTTGACCCCTGCGAAAATAATTTTTAAATTTATTCAACAAATAATACACAATTTTTATTAAAATCTAATTATAAAATATTTAGCAAACACTTTTCGTTTTATTAATTTTATTTTTAATTTTAAATTTATTATAATTATATAATTATTTTCTAAAAAATATTATTATTTTATCTTGTTATCATTATTTTATTAAACTTTCTTTTTGTTTCCAACTTCATAATTAAAAATGCATTCATAAACGATATTTAAATATCTAAAAGTACCAAAATATTAAATCAAAATGATTATTTCATGCATATTATTTCAATTTAGAATTATAGATTTTTGAACCAAAATCTAAAATTTTTAAAATCCATTCAAGAATTTGCATTAAATAATAATATACAATATTTATTAAGATCTAATTATAAAATATTTTTCAAAATTTTTAATTTTATTTATTTTTATTTTTTATTTTAAATTTATAATTTTTAATTAATTTATTTTTAAAAAAATTATTACTTTATCTCATTATCATTATTTTATCAAATCACTTCGTGTTTTCAACTTCTTCATTAAACATGATTCATAAATAAGGATTTAAATATCTAAAAATACCAAAATATTGAACCAAATGATAAGTTCATGAATGTTACTTTTTCGATTTAGAATTATATAAGAATGTTATTTTTTATTATTATTTATCACAAATTGTGCAATGCATATTCTCGAAAAATTTAAATTTTGGTTAAATAATATATAGTTCTAAATGAAAAAAGCAATATGTTTGAGCTTATCGGTTTAGTTCAATATTTTGGTACTTGAAATTATTTAAATACTTGTTTATGAATGCATGTTTAATGGAAAAGTTGGAAACAAGAATAAAATTTAATATAATAATGATAACAAGATAAAATAATTATATTTTTTAGAAAATAGTTATATAATCATAATAAATTAAAAATTAAAAATAAAATTAATAAACGAAAAGTGTTTGCTAAATATTTTATAATTAGATTTTAATAAAAATTGTGTATTATGGGTTGAATAGATTTAAAAATTATTTTCACAGGAGTCAAATATGTATTTTTAATATTTTATAGGGGTATTTGGTGCAAACAAAATATCAAAATCTTTGCCCAGTCGCATGAGGGGCGCTTGCGCAACAATCACTCATCTGAAGAGGCGAGTGTGCTAATTTTTTAAAATGTTAGAGTTGAAGATGCCTATTAAAATTTCAGAGGGGAAAAATATGTATTTTCAATATTTCACAGGGGTGTTTGGTGCAAATAACTCATTTTGATACACAAACTATTGGTAAAATGTCAAATTGGTACATGAACTATTGAAAATGGTTTAATTGGTGCATAATCAACTTAAAAAGTTAATTTTACCCTTCACCTACATTATTTTAAATTTTAATATTTTTGTTAAATTAAAATGGTACACAATTTATTTTATTAATACAATTATAAACATAAATTTATATTTATTTAAATTTTATATTATAGAAAAGAGATCGTACTCATTGTACGAAACATTGTAAATATTAATTAATACAAACATATACATACACACATATATATAACAATTGATAAATTATATATTCAAAAATAATATATATTAAAAATATATAATAAAAGATATATATTTTTTGTTTATCTATGTTATAATATTATTCTTTATATTAATCAAACTAAAAAATATATATGTGTGTGTCTTTCATTTATAATCTATAAATGTTACGTTAAATATTTTTTCGTATAATGATATATAATATTCTTTTTATAGTATAGTAATTAGTAAATATGAATTTATATTTATAATTTTAATTAATATATTAATTTAAAAGACAAAAATATGCATGTAGTTCAATTAATCAATTTAATAAAAATATTCAATTTTAAAAAAATTAAAGTAAAGGGCAAAATTGACTTTTGAGTTTGATCATATACCAATTAAACCATTTTCAATAGTTCATGTACCAATGTGACATTTTATCAATAGTTTATGTACAAAAATAATTTTTACTCTTATTTTATTTTAAAAATTTTAACAACTCGAATTTCACATTGAATAAAAAACATAGAACTTGCTATGAAAAAAGATAAAGCTCGTGTATAACCATCTATGTAATCCTGTTTAAGTAATTACCATTTAGTAATGCAGCGTGATTTTAAACTAATGTTTAATAATTAATTCAATATATTAAAATAAACAACTTGATTCAATCCAATTAATAATTAACTAATTATATCTTAACAAAATAGTATAATCCCACATGTTAGAATATTAATAAAAAAAAAATTTGGATCAAATATTCAATGATCATTTTCATTTTTTTTTCTTTTTATCCCAATTTTAAACGATTCTTGATAGATTTGCTAATTGGAGTATTTTTCCCCCCAAAATACTAACACCTAATTTCTTCGAAGTTTGCCAATTATATTAAGCGGAGTTTGCCGATTAATATCCATGTAAACGTCAAACTGCTTTTGTTTTTTAAATAAAAAAACATTTTAAAAAGTCATCTTTATTTAAATATTTTTAAAATTATAACTCCTGTGTTCAAACTCATCAAAAACTCTAATTCTCTATAATCTTATTTTTAAAAAAAACTCAGGTATCCTGGATTTTTGTCTGTCTCGATATTCGTATTTGATAAACAACGCTCTCAGTTCAACAGAAAGCTCAAATTCTCGTTAATTTTGGAGAAAACAATTCATACGAGATGGTTTCACAAGATTGACAGATATCTTATTCGATATTTACAATGAAAAAAACATTATTTTTATCCAAAAGTATGAGACAGTAACGTCGTCTTACGAATATAGATTCGTCGGGGAGACCTGCTCATCTTGGAGAGCGAGTAAAGCTGCTGCAACATTTTCAACGATACTCAAATCTCTCGGGCTGTAAATTATGTTTTCCCCGATGATGTAACTCTTTGAAAGATTTGGAATAGGTGAAGTGTAAGCCAAAGTAGTAAGTAGCACACATAGAAAAAGGAGAAAAAGATTCGTCCAACTGTACTACAAAAGTATTAAGCCAAGAATATGAATTTGAAATGCATCGTTTCACGTTTTGACAAAGAATATGAATCTGAAATACATCGTTTCATGTTTTGACAAAAAGCACATTGCGGATTCGCACCATGGACAACTGCTAAAATCACCTCAATTCTCAGTGATTTGCCTTTTAAGCATAAGAAGATTAATTACATACAACACACATCTTGTAAGGAATACTAGGAGTAATACCAGAAATCTTTGTCGGAGAAACGGTGTTACGAGCTATCGTTATCACGTGCAGTCGGAAAGCTGAGTCCATCTCTGATATGACTAGTTGCTGCAGGCCACGTCCATTTCAGCATGCTTGGTCCCAGGATCTAAAAGCACAACAAAGACGCATAGTCACACCTTGTCTATGCTTGGAAAATAGATTTTATCGAACAAAGATGTAAAGAATTTACATTTCTGACGATTATTGAGGAAAACATGAAGCAAATATATGTATGTCGTACAAAATCCTCGATGGTGACCAAGAAAACTACTAATACTTTTGTTTGACTCTCTCAACGTAAATGTGGATCAAAATATGGTGTTAAATTTCTTATAACATACATACAAAGAAAGATAGAGAGAGAGAGAGACCAAAGTGATGTTTTTGTAAGCACCAACATCAAAAGGATGGCGATATGTTAGCCCCGATTTCCTTGCCAGCCATGCAGATCGTTTTCCTCCATGGTACTAAATAGAAAGTTGACCATCAGATTGCCAGTTTCAAACTAAATAATGAGAATATGGTATGAATGAAGTTAATCCAATGGTTAAGACGGAGAAGCAGAAAAATTTGTGTAGAAGGAGCCGACTCAGTAAGCAAGACAAGTTTCATACCTCTATAGTTGTCAGATTATGAGTAATGAGGTATATATGCCAGACCAGGAGACTTCCTAGAATCAGACTTAAACCCACAGTGATCATTCCGCAAGCAACCTGAAATAAAAAATTTAATGAGATGCTGCCTAAAGAATTCTTTACAATGCAGTCCCAGAAAAAGCATCGCTTTGGAAGTGTAATCAATGAACTGTTTGTGTTCTCTGTACAAACTTAATTGAAATAATAGAGATAATGAATAGTTTACCGATGGATTTACTGAACACTCACACATAAGTTCTTCAGAGATAAGCCTGCAATGGAGTCCATATCTTTATGAAGCGTGCAACTTATGACAATGATCTAAGAATGCACAAAACATCAAAGAAAGCAAATAAAAAGAACAAAAGAGTACAAATGGAAGGGAACAGATTTTTCCTACAGCTGAATAAGTGCTGGACAAAGTTGAGTAGAAAACTAAAGTGACGAAAGACTTGTAGTTCCTGTGGCCCACACAATTATTTATCCAGACACAGTGGTGATCCTGATTCAATGAAACGTTGGAAGATTTAATAAAATCTGGGACGTATGAAATCACATATCCAAGTTATCCATACAAAAAATCTGTAGAAAAGCACCCACCATTCTCAGAATACATCTTCGACAGACACGGCAATGATGAGCACGAGGAGGTTTGAAGGCAGAACACTTGTCACAGCGTCTAGAATGCAGGCCCTAAAGCCATGAATCCATGAAGTAATCTATTTTCAGAACACGTCCAAGAAAAGAAACGTATGTATGCTTAAACTTAAGAAATTGAACTTAGAGATCTGTTTGCCCACATAAAACAAAATTAGTTTCTCCAAAAATCTATAACCTTAAGTTAACTTTAAATTACAGAAGACTTATACATTGTAATGCATACATTTTTAAATTACACATGTATTGTGGTAATGTAATACTCATGTTTGACATCAGTTAACATTGATTTCTTTAATTTGGATTACTTACAATTTCAAATTCTTGAAAGTGAAGATAAAAAAAATTATTTTGATGGAGAATATGCAAAAAGTATTTAGATAAGTTGAAACGTAATCATTTAATGATAAAAATATATACATGCATACGTGCTAAAAATTTTAGAAGATATCGGTTCACATATAGCTAAACAAACATTATGGTCATTTAAAATAACATATCATATACCATGATATAAACTACCAGAGCATTTATAACAAATAAATGGCCACAAAACACAAGTATTTTTCGAAAGGGCCAAAATGTTATGTGCACATTATAGCATTCAACTTCATTAATGCTATACTTGATTATAGAATCAAAATTACGCCCGTGAAGAAGAATAGGAAAAGTGGAGACAAGGAAAAATGGCACACTCAATACATCTGGATTGGGGAGAAATTAAGATGCAAGAGATTTCAAACGACAATGGTTAGGAGTGCATTTCAAGTCCAACAAATTTACAGGTAAAATCC
Organism: Henckelia pumila; assembly: GCF_033568475.1. Lineage (NCBI taxonomy): Eukaryota > Viridiplantae > Streptophyta > Magnoliopsida > Lamiales > Gesneriaceae > Henckelia > Henckelia pumila. Next base: position 6,902,217 of record NW_027331831.1, read on the forward strand.
AGTGTGCTAAAATATTGGATTTCAACTACTCATTTCCCCTTTTTGTCCAAAGAATCAAAGTGGCCTTGGGTCCCAAACCCACTCCAAAAATTGCACGCTAATATAATTGTTTATGTACCCACAATCCCAATACACACCGCACCCAATTCAGGACTTTCACAAATACATCAAAACTTTCAATCAACTGAATACTAAGTTAATCAGAAATTCTAAAGCATAAAGGAAATAAAATAACATCAAAACGACACGGGTTTCATCATGATTTCTTATTTTCACAAAAAACAAAACAAAACAAAAAAAGCCTCTACAAAACGGAGAAAGATTTCAAGACTCACACTTTTATTGAATTCTTGATCCGGGACTTGATTTTCCTCAACATCGGGGATGAAACCAGATGGGACTCCACCAGGGTCCGTGAGAACACAGAAAATGAAGGAAAAAAGGCAAAGAGCGGCCGAGAAAGTGAAGATCAAGGCGTGTAGCAAACCAGATGAGCTCCATAACCCCAACCATTCTCGAACAATTACAAATATTGTCACATAATAAACAAAACCCGTCAAAGAAAATACTGATAAAATTGGGAGTGACGCAAATCTTTTGAGTTTCATTTTTCTGACTACGTGTAACAGGAACACAGCCGCAGGTGAGATCTCATCTTCCTTCCCAAAAAAAAAATAAATAAATATAATAATTTTGTAAATGTCAAATTTCTCCAGTGACATCAAGTAATCAACTACTATGAGTCAGAAAAACCCTGTTAGATTGCGAATCATATCAGCATTAACAATGTGTTTGAATGTCTAAAAACTAGGATTTTGAATTGAAATTGGAATTAAATTTTAAATCTATGAAATTGAAATTTCATTTTGGTATTTGAAAAAAAGTTAAAATATATTTTGGAATTTAATAGTATAAAATTTGAATAAATTATATTTTGTAAAAAAAATTATAAAGAAAATTTAAAATTTATAAGTAAAGTATATAAAATCTCGTCTTGCCAAACACTAAAACGATATTTTCAATTCTAAATTTCGTCTAATTCCGCGGATCCAAACATAATATAATGCACCAAATCTCATCCGAACAAAAAACAGTGTTTTGTGTTAGTTGAAAGGAGAGATGGTTTGCATCTCCCGACAAGGACGGGACAGCCTTCGGGCTTTCAAAGCTCTTGTTGAGCATGAGTTCGAAACCTGAGGAGGAGACAGGGAGGAGAGATATTGAGATGAATCATTTTTAAAAAAATTAAAAAAAATAAATAACTATTACGAGTCTCTATGACTTTTTTTTCATATTAAAAAAAAAAACTATCATGACGTTCCTTTTCTTTTTAGCTGACTATTATTACATTCAAACGTAATAAATTGGGGGTAGTGTTAATACATTGTCATCCTCGACAAATCCGTAACCTGTATTAAACAATGTGCGCTGTGTATCTTTTGAAAAATTAGATTTTTTTGGTTCTATTTTTAATTTTAGTTGCTAACTTTTTTTAGTTTTAAGTTTAGTTATTTTTTTGATGTGTCACAAATGCGGCACTGCCATGTGTAGTGTCATATCAGCAGAGTGTCAGCATTTTTCATGAAAAAAGATTAACAAAAATATATAAAAAATCGAAAGATACATTACCAAAATCCGATTTCGGTAAGACTTGATCTGAATCGTAGTTCAAATTCAAGTTGGTTCAGTAAGACTAAAATTTGATAATGTAAAATAACAAATAGCAAAGTTGCACCTACAAGATCAAAATATAATTTTCTCAACTTCAAGCACGAAATGGATATTTAAATATGCAGTTCCACGGATTAAGCTCATAAAAAAATTATTTTAAAAAAAAGAAATTATGTAATATATTGAAAATATAGAGAACCCTTCAAGGTAGAAGCAATAATTATTATAGTTCTTCTTTTCTTTTTTTTTTTTTGGGATCAAATATATGGGTCGGTCTATGCTGGCAGACGGGTACTACCATGTTGATGAAAAGATCGGATCCGTTCGATTGTCCTTCGGGGGCACCAGGCCAAATATAGATTGGATCGATAATGCATATTTAATACGGAGTAAATATATTGTGAAACGTTTTACACTTTTATGTCTATTGGACGAGTCGACCCAATCAACATTACGATAACAAGTAATACTTTCAATATAAAAAATAATATTTTTTCATGAGAGAACAACGCATAGAAATTTTTGTATTTAATCAAATTCCACGTATTTGAACCGTGGTCATTAGATCTGCGGTAAAAACAATACTTGAACTATTGGATGATCTCGTTAACCCGTAAGATAGCAAAGTTTCGATCTCTTTCTCACAGCGTGGGAAATTGTAAAGTCCAGTGCAAATTGGGCCTACTCAATACATAGGCCCAATTTTAGGAACAAGTAAGTCTGCGAGTCCATATATAGTATAACATTGGTCTATAATAACATTCATTTCTTCGCTATTTTTTTCCTGGTCTTTTAATCATTTTATTTATTAATTTGTTTATTTCTCATTTCTCCTGATTTTGCGTTTTTGGAGAAACATAAAAATTTATAATTTTAATTTTAAACTAGATTCAAAAAAAATTCTAAACAACTAATTGATTTATTGCACTTGCTAATCTATTTCAATTTCAATACCGCAAACATATATTTAAACCTAATTTATTATTAGCATACTAGCGATTTAGGCACATTCAATGTATGTGCGACGTAATACATGAATATTTATGTATAGGCATGAGAACATCTCTCTTCACATAATTCGAAAAGAAAAGAAGTTAATTGAAAAGGAGAAAAAAAGTGTTAATTGGAAATGACAGAAAAAAGTGGGTGAGTGGAGGTGCATTTTGAGGTTAGGAAAACCAGACCAAAACACCATTCAGTTTTTATGTGGTGCTTAAACTTAATAAATAGTAAAAAAAATATTAGTGCAGGAAAATAATATAAATTATTCATAATTCATCATCCAAAATTTTCAATTTATTGAATATATAAACCAAATTAATTAGCATATTAAACCATGATGACAATATGGAGAAGCTTAAAAAGATTTAGTATAATTACTGAAATATTAAATGATATTGAAATTGACGGGGTTTTTTTTTTTATATATAAAAGCATATATAATAATTAAAATGGATATGGCATTATTATCACATCAATTGTGTTTTTTAATAATTGGAAAAAAAAAATTAATAATAATCTACACTGTTATGAATGCATGCATATAAACTAAGGACTTCAACTAGTGCAAAACAAAGGTACGGGATTACCCTAGTAGTGTTGCACTGTGTAGCATAGCAATTACCCGAAGAATGATTGTACAATCATATTGCCGGTCTTCATCACAATTTAATTACCATGCAAACATAATATCGAGAAAATTCATTGGATGTTTAGTGGAAAAGCTATAAATATAGCTCAATCAACAAATTTGAAGCTTGTGTAAGCTTCAAATGGATTGTTCATGATGTCAAATACAGCATATTTCACATACCATTTTCTGCTCTAGATTCTTTCTGCGTCTGTAGAATAGATGGAAGAGGCGCGATGACTTCAATAACCTTCAAAATGAAAATAGATATGTTTAAAACTCCGGTGCGATCAAAGCTTCTAGTCCATGAAATTGCATTCAGAAAACCAGCCGTTCTTGGTTTTGGTCTAGGATTTAACAACTTGATGCATTTTGGCGTGAGTGAAATGTATCAGTTTGAGAAACTAGGCATAAAATGTGAAATTTCCTAATTGCAAATGGCGGTTAATCTTACATTCTTACTCATAGTACTCCCATAGCGTCTGGCCCCTGATCCAGGCCACAGAGAGTATAGCTTTACATAAGTTTCAATGCGACATAGACAATTCCATGAGTTGACCAAACTCTTACAGCAGTATATACTGTCCTAAATTAAATGACGAAAGTATCCGTTTTTCGGATGCCAATATGTAATGTTTTTTTTGAAGAGTAGGTTGCTGGTCGATGGTTGTTTAGGTGGGTTACTGACCGCAATGCATAATTTTTTAACGAGAAATTTAATTGATTCTCATCCAACTCTTAAAGCTGAGAAGTGCTTTCTAAAAGCTCTCCCAAACACTACCTTTATGTAACATGAAAAGAATTCACCGAAGTCCATTCAGCAAAGTATGTGAAAGAATAATGTGTGAACTAATATGTGTACACACCTCGTTTGTCACTGGATGTGAAAAAACTACACGATGTGCATGCAGACGGTACCCACAGTCTCCAGGTACAGGTTTCTCAGGTCTCTGGTAACCTCTAAAAGAAGAAGCGTGGTGAATTAACTAAGTAAGCAAATCAACATGGGAAAACATAAGAAAAATATAAAGATGAAGTTTATTAAAAAAACACATCTTGCTTCAACCATAAATTTTGTGTTTGATTCAATAATCAGTTGAGCCCTTCGCACCACTCAATTTTTTTATCATCCCGATGTGTTCAACTTCAACATAATGGATTATCACAACTTAAGAATATCATTCCGGATAATCATAATCATTAACAGGATTCAGGATCATTAAAGGAAACAGGTAGGATGAAAGAAATTTAGGATTACTCTATATACCCGTCTTGAGCAAAACACTCGTCTGCAATTTCATGATTGACACATTTTGGCTGCCCACCTGTACAATAAAGAGGATCACCTATAAAGCAATGAAAAGTAGATGTCAGATCATCTTGACTCTTACAAGTCACAAACAAATAAATATTTTTGAATGTCAACAGGTATAGAAATTTCAATGTACAAAAGTGAACTTAAAATTTAGAGGCATATATGGTCCTTGAAGATTACGACCATCGTCGAGTAAGATGTATGTACAGAAAAATCTCACATTCAATGGTTGTGGATATCAGATCTTTGTAAGTATTGTTCGTTTCCAGTTGCTGAACATTTAGTAGGTGTATGTTTACAGTGATGATTTTATTTATTGCTTCCTTTCAATTATCTGTTCTACAAGCGACTACCTTTATATAGTCGAATTCGAATTTTGTTTCTCTTAAAGCAGTTCAAAATTCTTTAAATTTTGTGTCCAGAGGAAACACATTAATCCAAAAACAATATTGTACTGCAGCTACCAATTGTTAGTTGCTCACAATTACTAGAGGAAACGGCATCGGCGTGTAGGGAAAAAAGCTAAAAACATTCAAAGTTCTGCCAAAACACAGCATAGTGTTCCATTAATCAGCAAGAAGGTCGAAAAATTGTAAACAAAGGACAGAGTGATGTTGAAACAAACAACATGACTTTTGAAGTATAAAGATTGAGAAGTGAGATTCCCATAAAAATAATTACTAGGAACAAAATCCAGTTCTTATGAAAAGTATGATTGTCGATTAAGGACACAACGAGAGCCGCCTTTTGTGTGCAAGTAAACACCATTGTTGAATGAATGAAACTTAAATGAGCTTTTATTATTAATTCTACACCCCTTCGAGGATGTGAGATGTTTGTCAGTTTGTGAAACAAAACATAGAACCTATTTCAAATATACCTATCAGTGGATGCCCAATGTAAGAGAGATGAATGCGAATTTGGTGTGGCCTTCCCGATTGAATTTCAACCTTTCAACAGAGGAGATAAAAAGAAGGTAAATTCTTTATAATATTTAATGTATGGTCAAGGAACATAAAGGTTAATCAATCTTCAATGTCATGAAATCTAAGTTAACAGGCAGTTTACCATTGAGATAAAATGAAATGAAAAAAACGATCATTGCAGTAACATATCCTAGGAAGGTTTCATTGTTCTTCTCCTATTACAAAATTATAAAATATTTAGATGTGCATCTCTCATTATAACGTCACTAGGAATGATGGAACCACAAACTCCACTGAGAAATCACAAACACTATTATTTATTGCATAGCATTTAAACATGGAAATTGATTACGAACTTTTATTCACCAAGCCACAAATCCCAATGGAAAATCACTTCTATGCTATGTAGATAGTTATGAAGCACTTATAAATATAACAAATGAAGTTTCTTGAGAGAGAAAACATCAATATGTTATAAATGGCTCTTTAACATAACGTACGGTACAATAAATAGAGAAGGAAGGGAGTATGCAGGCATATACTACTAATTAGCACACCTGAACCAATGTGGACTTGCCCGGTAAATCTCTCTCCAAAACAACTACTTTACTCAAGGCCGGTTTTCCTGGTAATTTTTGTTTTAGAGGACAAAAATATTTAGGCACAATAGACTGGTAGAAGAAAAAAGAGAAAAAAATTATATTGTTGTTGGATGAAAATCTCTAGAGAGAATTTACAAAACCGGAAGCAGAGGCAACATATAATCCCTTCGCAACACCAGGATATTTCACAATCCCAATGGGCTGATCAATGGCGACCTGCATAGAAATAATCCAATGCATAATTATGAAAAAAGCAAAGATGGAAGAACTGACTACTTGCTCGTCATGCAGAAGTTAGGTGATTTGTTTTCTATCTTGGAGGTTCAACACATTAACATGATAGAGAAAGAATGGATGAAGAACTGAATGACAAACATAACATTTGCACTATTATTACCTCATCCACAGCAATCACCCCGCTTACTAGGGCTCGATATTGTTTTGTGATGTTCCTTGTTTTCATCCGTGAATCATTTTTCCTGTATTATTGCAGTTTTTTTTAATTATTATATCATCCATACTTCTAAAAATCACCATAATTTCCAAAACAATTGAATGGCAGTTGTTGAGCAAAATAGTGCAAAATCACCATAATGTGCAAAAGAATTCAATGGCAGTTGAGAAAAATATTGAAAAGAAGATATTAAATTACCTACAGATCTCCAAAACAGCCGTCCCATCTGCGAAAAAAGCTGCAAGACAAGATTTTGCGAGCTTCGTCTTTGCACAGAGTAATATACCTAGTGCCACATAGGAAATGACAAACAACCATTTTGACATAATATTCCAGAACAGACTATTCATTTATCATTCACAGATTGCTCTCGATTCCAGTTAGAATTTAACAATACAAAAAGAACTCTGAAGCTGAACACCATGAGCTGACAAAGTAAAACCTGATGTAAGTACAAGAATCTACGAGACCAACCAGATGTGCCCCTCCCCAGTCGATGAACTGGAACAGGATGGGGCTCTTGACATCCTGATGTGGTTGCTACATGCCGTTGGAGTTGTGTCAACACAGTTCGCTGCTGAAATAGTCCTCCAGGCAAAACTTGTAATCCCGAGGGTTTATTAAGAGCAATCTAAATCAAGATATTACAAAAGTCAAAAAATATAAACGGATTAGTTGGTTTCAGAATCTGAACCCACCAATGCCCAAAGTAGCATCATAACACTTGCAATACGATGAACAAGTAATCTGACACATATGATTCCCAACAGAGAGAAGCATCCCAATTCAAGTTCAGATTTTTACCACATCATCATCCTCGTACAAAATTTCCAGCAAGTATGGAGCATCATGTTCTTTCCAAGGAAGACGGTAGTATGCTAGCTCTGCACCTGCTCTGCAAAAGTTTTTTTTATCTAAAAAATCAAAATTCTTTCTTAAACTGCAGACACATTGCAAACACAAAGTTATATCATATACACACCTGAGAACTGTATCGGGTTCTGTGACAACGCAGCCATCTACTGTTATCTGCTTATTGTGAATTCTTTGCAGCCAACTGTTCAACAATCAGTAAAAATATCAAAAAAATTCCCGCAATCCGTAGCATAAACAGGAGGGAATCTAACGCTCTTATCGACACCCAAAATACTTGGAGCTAAACTAAACTTGTAGGGATTATTATTACCACCAACTCAAAAATAAATAAAATAAAACAAGAAGAACTTGATTATCACCCGTGTAAAGGAGCTGAATTCTTGTGTTTCCTAGAGTAGTATTCGATTATAGATTCACCTACAAATGAAAACATGAAAAAATATATATATATTCACTCCACATGCACACGATTAATGAATCTATGTTCCAGAAAACAGGGATAAATTGTAGTGGAAGCCGCCATTCATACCGGCATTGGAGTCGCCGACGGTATCACGGTAGCATATGCCGTCATTGAATTCCGGCCATGGCTCTCCGATTCGGAGCATTTTTTTTTCCCACAAAAAACGTATATTGGATGGATTTATTATCAGTTATTGATTTTTTAAAAAAAAATACAATTACCATTGACCAAAATTATATGTAACGATTTACTATACTTAACGCCGGTAGCTACGAATATCAACACTATATGATAAAATTATTATCAAAAAAATATTATTTTTATACTCTTCACCAAAATAAAATTTCACAACTATAATATTATATATTTACTAAAAAATTAAAATCCAACAAAAAGTTTTAGAAGATAATGGAGTGTACATATACATAACGCTTAAGATTTTTATTATTATAAAAAAATATTATTGTTATACTCTTCACCAAAACAAAATTTCACAACTATAATATTATATATTTACTAAAAAATTAAAATCCAACAAAAAGTTTTAGAAGATAAAGGAGTGTACAGATACGTAACGCTTAAGATTTTTATTATACTCCCAACCAAAATAATGTTATACAACTGCAATACTACTCATATTTTATAAATACTAAATCAAAGTAATTAAAAAAAATTGATTAAAATCCAAAGAAAGTTTAAAAAAATAACTGATGCTACAAGCATCATGCCACGAAACACTAGTTTATATGAAAAGAGAAGAAACAAAAGAGCCACAGATCAATCAAAGTCCAAAGATAGAAAATTCGATCAACCTACTCAGAATGCTTCCACAGAAAAGATCAAATGCATCAAACACTTGATTGTTCTTGAAAAAACAAAGATTATCGCCGAATATGCAATGTTAATGTGCAAAGCGTTTCGCCTACACTGAAGCTGATCTGTCTTCTGATCTCTTGTACTCAGGCTTCAGCTCATAAGATCCTTGATTCGCTCCCTTGTTATTGTAGACGCACAGGAGCTTAAGCATGTCTTTCAGAAATTGCTGTCGATAAGATCGAGCCATGAGTTGATTGACACATGGGGCTAAAGATGCTTGAACATGATCTTTTCCATACCTCAGGCTGATCTGTCTCAAGAATCAGTTGTTTCAGTGTCCAGTTTGGTTGTTTCTCAAAGAGCTTGAACATGATCTTTTCCATCTCTTCGGGGTCTCTTCTTGTTCTTTTCGTTTCTGGTCCCTTTGCTGGCATCTTCTTCTTTTCCTATCCAAATGTTACAGCAAGTTTTATTCATTTCTATGATTACATCAAGCAATTTGTGGTGCACAGCCAACAACTAAAGAAAGTCGCTCGATAAGTAAAAGTTAGAAGGTGAGATTAATCACTGCTGCTCCAGATGCCTTGACATCCACCATTCTGAACATCGGCCTCATATGAATTCCACTGTCATTGTCAATTATCTGCTCTTCATGGAAAGACAATATAATAAGAACAAAGTAACAGTTCTCATAAAAGAAGTAATGCAAGTAAGGTGATAATTAACTGTTCTTCTGAAAGGTTACCTGCACTTGTCTGCTTTTATTCATATATTTGGTCATTCGTTCATGGCATAGTTTTGCATAGTCTTCGATGTTTTTGTTGTGAGGTTTCATGTCAAATTTCCGGTAGATTTTCCCCTTCGCAGCAAGCTTCCCTAAAAAATACATATTATGCCTAGGAATTACGATTAGCTGAGATTAAGCTCTTAATAAGAATTATATTTTGGAGAAATAATTGTAGTGACATCGTCCACACACTTAATCATATGTCTGCATGAATACTAGTTCAACATGTGATTGATCTTTACTTGATAGTTACAATTGCTAAATAAATTATTGGGTTGAACTACGGCAAATAAAATTTATAGAGAATTTATCCACTGTCTGTCAAGTATCTACTTCATTCTCCGTCACATGTAGGGCAACGAAGAACGGATGGATTGGCAGCACTCTTTTAGAGAGCAATACAGTCCTAAAATGATTAAGGGTAACATATTTCAGAAAACCTTAAAGAGGTGTCTCTTAGGTGACAATTTCACTAGAATTTTATCAGCATGCTTGATTCTTTCCAACCAAAGAATTCCCTTATGTGTGGGCTATGCAAAAATGCTCTATGTCCATAATGCGACTTAAACTGAAATATTTGCGTACTAATCAACTAGAACAGGGGAAACCTACCAAATTTCTTCATACATTAACAGCGGGATGCTGACTGACCTTCTGGTGACTCAGAAAATATTGCCATAGGAATAATATCTTTGGAAATGTCCATTGAGAAGCAACTGGGCACGTTTTCATAAGTAGTGCCAGCCACCTCCATTGTAAACTGAGTACATCAATATTTCATCATTATCAGGGGAAACAACAGAAGTTGATGCTCAGAAAAAGAACTCTACCCTTTACCATTAATCTGGAATAGATTACAAAGTTTTAAAAAAATGGATTAAAAGAACTTGAAGATGTAGTCATATACACGCAAATTTGGATAACCCAAAAAGCATGACCAAAAATGACATGTTCAACTGTTACTTTTTGTGATAAAACCAAAAATAGAGAATCATCGAGCGTTAGCTCAAAGTAAACAGAAAATCAGGAGCAGAAATTTCACTTCCTAATATGTGAAACAAAGATAAAAAATTTTCAAACTGTCCTGAAAATACCATTTGTTCTGGAAGTTTCAGATTCAATACTAAAAACCAAAGGAAAAAGAGTGGCAGGTCCCAAGAATAGTGAGGAAAATCACAAACTTAATAGCCAATAGAAGAAGTGAATGAAGTACCAAAATCGAACACGCTCAGAAAAAAAGACCTTCGGTACTCTGATTTGAGAAACAAGTGCAAGTAGCAAATTGAACAAATGAGTGAAATAAAACTGCTGTCACCATTTTTTCAATCTTAAATCCACAAACTTATGAAAAGCATTTAATCTTCCACACTTTTATAAAGACATTATGCAATTGAACCCACTAAATCAATTTACATCGATATAGGAGTTTTGGGAAGGTATCAGGTATTATTTTTTTCCATGGGATGATATGCTTAGTAGGAATGAATGACAGATTTAAGGAACGACATGAAGGAAATATGTTTTTAAGGCATTGTGTGGGTTCATTCTAACTTTTGTTTCTCTTTCAAGTGGGAGAGAGTGACATAACCTACTCCATTTACAAGACTCCCTACATGAAGCATAAATACTAAACCCATCGTTAACTTTCACATTAGCACAAAAAACGGGACAATAGATAGACAAGATGAACTACCCAAATCTTGATAACAAACCACATTAGCACATAAGCACTTAATCGATAAAGGGTAAACAAAGCAGAGTTCTCTACCAGGGGGCAAAAGAAACTACAAAATTGTAAATTAGCTTGAACAGTACACTGTATACCCCCCATTTGAGAATAGAAATTGGAGATGATAAGACACACTGAGCAAGCCTCCGAAGTCAAATCTTATTTAACTCAAACCAAGCAAAACAAAAGCCTACTTGAACTTAAAAGTTGCACATCAATGATAAATATTTGACAACCTAATGAATGTAATACATTCAAGCTACACGTTTTCTGATTTTTCTAGAAATGAGAAAACGGTCCAAAAGACCTCGGGAAAACTATAAGAAATCAAACAAAATTACAAGGGAGAAGTAAGAAGTGTCTCCCATGAAATCAGTATCACCCAGAACCAAAGGACAAAAGGCCTCGCAGCAAAATGTAGACTAGTGACGCGTTCACAATATTACGTCATAAAGTCACAACTTTCAAGATATATCCCAGCTAAAATCACTTCGAAAGCATCCAATTCAAAGCTGTACATGCAATTTAAAGAAGAATGACAACAATAAGAAGAAGATGGATACAATGTGAGTAAAAAATATAACCTGAGTGGAGGAGTCGTCGTTGGGGAGGAGAGGATCGACGGCGACGATGACTTTGGCGACGGTGGGACATGGTACGGCGGAGGTGAAGGGCGGCGGCGGGTGGTGGTGACGTTGCATGGCGCGTGCGACGACGGGGGGGCATTTCATGAGCCACACGTGCCTGTCGGCCTTGCTGGTATCCAAATGGCTATTGCTATTCTTCGCCGTCGCGGCGGCGGCGTCGTTCGATCTCTCCGCCATCAGATTTGGCAGAATCACTCTGTTATATTATATGAAATGACTATACGTCAGCGATGAAATATTCATTCATCGTCTTGTGAAGTTTTCTAGTGAGAATTTTACATTTGATTTTTAGGTAGTGTTTGGGAGAGCTTCTAAGAAGCACTTCTCAGCTTTTCGTTAACAAAATTTCACAAAATTTTAAATTTTTGTTAACGGAAAAGCTGAGAAATGCTTCTAAGAAGCTCTCCCAAACACTACCTTAATCATTTTTTACGTACATATATAAATAAGTTAGCTCAGTTGGTGATGACTTCTCAGAATAGAGAAACCACATATTATAGCTACGATGAAAACATAAGATGAAAACATAAGTGCTTGTATTGTACCGGATCAAGAAGAATTATTCCATTTTTTAACTCCTCAAGGACTTCCTCCACATAAACTAACTTTGAAACTAAATGCACCAATCATACTTCTTCAAAATATTAATCCAACTGAAGGACTTTGCAACAAAACACGGCTTCTTTGTAAAGGTTTCAACATAAATGTTATCTATGCTGAAATATCAGTTGGTATACATGCTGAAAAAGCTATATTTATTCCCCGTATCACATTAAAAACTCCTCACGATAATTTCTCGTCCATTCCATTCAAACGAAAATAATTTCCAATACGACTATGCTTCGCAATGACTATTAATAAAGCACAAGGTCAAACTCTAGATTTTGTTGGTGTCTATTTAAAAGAACTTGTTTTCTCACATGGACAACTTTATGTTGCGTTGTCAAGAACAAAGACCATAGATCAGCTAAAAGTGCTTATTAGACCATCAACACAGTTGCTCCAGACTACTAATTACACAAAAAACGTTGTGTACCATGATGTCTTACAGACATCAGGTTCTCTTTAAGATAGATACTTTTAACCTATGATATGATTTTTTCATTCGATGGATTCTCAATTCTTATATTCATTTAATTGTCATTTCCCATTACTGTTGAAAAAAATATAAGAAGTTATAATTTTTACATTTCAAAATTCCACATGACATTCCTTCCCAGTCAACATTCATTTTAATCAATAGTTCAACCTTATTATTTATTCCCAACAGTTTGTTCACAAATATCTCTTAAGTAACGAACTATTTCTTTCTTCTCTGTCTGATAAGATCGCTAGAAGATAAATGCACAGTTCTTGGACACCTCAATCCGAATTTACACAACTTGTTCGTTAAAGTATTAGTTATTGAGAAAACTCCAATACGAAATACAAGATGGGGTAGACTTCAGAAGCTTGTTCTTATCGATAAAGAGGTAATATTTATATACTATCTGTTCAATTACTTATACCAGTTATTACACCAACTGATCTTACATCTGTTTTCTTCTAAAACAGAACGGAAGAATGCAGAGCATTATTTATGATCAAGACCTTGAACAATTGGACAAGTTACTTGACTTGTACAAAACATACTTCATAGGAAATGCAAAAATTAGACAAATCTCTGGGAACACACCGATTCTGGCTTCTTCACAGTACCAAATGGTGCTTAATAGAAGTACATACATCAAGATTTCAGGCCAACAAGAGCAGATCCCAATTAATGACATATACCAGGTTACACCTTTTGGACAGCTTTCTGAATTTGCAGATGTCACAAACAAACAGATCAGCTAAGTTTTCCTTTATATTTTTTTTTGTTTCTGTTTATTTTTATTACGACAAATCTTGATAATTTAATTTTTATAAATTTGATGTTTTAGACTTACTTTGTGCTGTAATACATGTATTCCCACCACGCTTCGTGCAGAAGACCAGAATAAATTTGCAGGACTTCGTTGTTGTGAATGAAGAGTAAAACATTTTACCTTAAGAAAAATAATCAGTTAATGTTGCTACAAGTTTCTTACAATTTTACTGTATTTAAACTTTCATATTTAACATACATGCAGGCGCCGACCTATATTGCTTACATTATGGGAAGAATTTCTGCAAAATGAAGGACCTTACTTGTCTGAAAATATACACAAAATACCTGTCATTCTGGGCATGCGACTTTCGATCAACAGTTTTTATGGTAAAATAATTTCTCATTGTTTTCACATATGACAGAAAATAATATTTACCCCAATATATTATACTTACTATAATAGATTTTACTCATTAAATTGTATCAAAATAGGGTTATCCGTTGGAACAGCACCAAACAGTATAGTCCTTTTTGATCCACCAATTCCACATGTCGAACACTTGAAACTATGGTAATTCAAAACCTTTATCTAATGTTATTTCAAAGATATTTGACGAATCTTTGTTCTCTACCAAATATTATCTTATATGCATGGCTTAAAATTCAGTACCTACATTAACATTATTATCAATGACTCTTTTTATGCACTTGTTGTCCAATTACACTTGCTCGTAGAAAAATTAATCTTCATATCCTCTTAGATTTATTTCATCTACATTTTCTGAAAACGCTTTTGTGTGACGCATGTATTACCGTTCTTGTTTGTCGTTTTGTCTACATCCCAATATGATAGAACTTGAATTAACTAATATGTAAACATATATGTAGGATAAAGGGCAACAAAGATTATATAGAAACCGTTGTGTCCGAAAAGCTGTATGAAAAATCACACCAAAACATAGATCAGCCATCAAAGTTCCAAATTCGAAAGATCAGTCAAATCCTCAGTTTGACTGAAACGGTAATACTCATTGACAATTTTGTTTATGTTTATCTAAATCTCGATAACACATATTAACATAACTATATTTGTACTTGCAGGTCAAATCTTTTTGGATAAAAGCCACACTTAAAATCTCAGAGCCACAACATCATCTATACTTTTTAGCTTGTCCAGATTGTTCAAGAGCTTGTGGAGCTATATATGGATGTGAATTTACATGTCTTTATTGTGGTAATGACTTCCCAAGCCCAAAACCACTGTAAGTTATGTTAATAACTTAGAATTAATATAATATTCAAATATCTTCATAAATCCTTATGAGGTTAAACTACTATTTAACATATATACACAGGTTACGTTTCCAGGTGGATTTACTTGATGGAACAGGAAATATATCTGCCTATGTAGAAAATGAAGAAGCAGATATGTTATTAGGTGCATCAGCTGAAAAAGTAATGGAAACAAAACATGAGGTATATTAGCTGAAAAGTAATTATTGGTAGCACAAAAATTTCCATAACTTCTAAATTTCATTTCCCTCATCTTTCACAGGAACAAGATTTGAACCCTCGTACTATCAACGAGAAACTTAAAGATTTACAGTTCCTTTTTCAAATTAGAACAATTAAGAATGAAACCAGAGGAAAAACTTTTGTAAGAAATACAGTTGTAAAATGTCTGCAACAACATGATTCGTCATCATCAACGCATAGCTCTAAAGAACTAACTTCTCCTATACAAGTTGGTAAAGATTTGGTGATAGACATGTCGATGATTGAATCCCAGGAAAGCACGTCAAAGCTAGAAGAGGAACACGCCGCCACAAATCCAACAACCGGAAAAAGAAGCTTGGACTCTAAAGAAATGACAGCACACAAAAGCGTCAAACATCATAAAGAAGACTGAGAGATATATTATACTTACATTTCAACTACTTTGTTAGTAAGTAAATTTGTTCGTTTAGTAAGTTCGTTTATATTTTCACATTGTTTAGTTTATTCTTGCTAAAATTTCACTTCTTTCATTTTCTCAGCTACAAGTTTCTCAGAGTCCAAAGGGATGACAACAACAACTATATCATCGAAGAGTAAGCATTATCTCTCACAGTTTGAAAGAACTCCATAAGTATAGTAACTAAATAATAGCAAAGTTTAACCAACTCTTCTAAACTTAGTTCCGACCTATGATATTTTGGTTTACATTATTTGCTTGTTTAGTTTAGTTTAATGTTTTGTTCTTCTTTACTATGAAGCTCTTATATAAATGTTGAATAGCCAAAAGAAGAATCTCCACTGCAATGTACGACTAACTTCTGTAACCATCTCTCTCTTGCTTACTTTTACATTTTGCATGAAAGTTCAGTTTCCTATTTTCCCATCCAATGTTGATAAATTCTCTACTTACTGTTTTCCCTGTTTTTTTTCTATATGCTTCTTCTGTCATATATGATAGTGTACAGTTTTTCCTAACATGTTTGAAAATACACACATATATCTTCTGTCATGGATGTTTTTAGGCCTTTATGTCTTTGCTTCGTGTTAATGCCCAAGTCAAAATATTAGACTTTTATATGAACAAATACCTTTGACAATGGGCAAATTGAATAAGAGCAGAAACCTGAGTTTTATACAGATGTTTTACGAATTGCTGTTTTGACTTTGTTCTGGTGGATTTAAAATAATTGATTAATTTCTCAAACCTTGATCGAGTTATATAAGATGTAACCATCTAATACGCCTTAAAAGTAAATTAATTGATCGATAGATCAAGTTTGTTGTTTAGATTTCGTGTGAACAAATATTTATAAAATGTTTTTATAATAGTGTTTTTTTTAAAAAATAATATATAATGTATTAAAAATTGTTTAAAGAATATTTATGTTTCTATTATTCTATATTTTTTAAAAACATATTATTACAATTAAAAAATATTATGTTTTTATTTTTACAATTAAAAATAGTATGTTTGTTTTTCATCATTGTTTTAAATATTATCTCAATTGTTTTCTAAAAACTATTTTTTAAGAACATTTTTTAAAAATATTTTAGGAAACATTTTACATAAATTTTGTTCAAACACATGCTTTAACTTCTTTTTTCTTTTTCAATTTATTAAACTCTAAAAATATTTTTAAAATTCTTTTCCAAAAGAACTCTGACTCTATCAGTAGCCTTAATCAACAATCATGCATTATTGTGATGCTATCACTAATTCAACCTTTTTTTAATGATGATACTCATTATTTTTGGATACATACTAAATTAACCTCAAGACCAATGCAATAGTTCGTAAATCAGACTAGTCAAATAAAACTCGCTCAACAAACTCTAAGCGACTTACTCGTCCAAAAAACCATTCATAAAATCAACTGAAAGGTTAGCAATTTAAATCAACTACGAGGGGAAACTTGAGGGCATGTATCATGTATGCCTTTAAAACTCGGAATACATACCAATTTATAGATCAGCATTAAACAAGTAAATAAATAAATGAAACTAATTGTCGTTCATCTATTGAAACTCGTTCATGATAAGCCAAATAAAAACTGAAAATTATAATCAAAATTTTGGATGGATATTTTCTAATTCCAATTTCGCGAATTCAGATCATTGCACTTCATCCTCGTAAATATCGAGTCCGGAAATTCCATGCCCGACTGAAAAATAAAAATATATAATTATTAAGTTTATATTATAGTTTACCGCGAATCTCTAACATCCAATTCAACACTTGTATCTTCCTCGAGTACAAGGACTGGCACCCGCCTCTACTCCTGGATTATGGCATCATGTCCAGTGAACCAATTTGAGATCCTCAAAGAACACAGATTACAGTTCGAAGTAGCTTCACTCACCTCACCATCTTCTTTTCCGCCTTTCAGCGGCCTTCTCCTGGAGACTTTTGTAGTAATTGGTAAAAGAATTGTTGAGGCTGGACTTTTCAAGCTGCACATTTCTAACAAGATGTTAGTTCCAATCACGCCCATCCACTCGAAGTGGTATTGATAGCCGAATTCATAACGCACAAACCTGAAGGAAAGAGTCTGCTGATTGGTGATCGTGCGGAGAGAAAGGCACCTCATCTCTTTTTTGTTGCACAAAGTTCACATTCTGCTCCACCTACAGATCCAAAACAAGCATTCATACTTATGAGCATTCTTTTACACAGTTTCTTTGGTAGGTTATATGGGACATACATACTTTTTCTGAGAAGTAATTACTAAATGGTACATGCGTATAACCTGATGATATAGGTGGCACAACCCAGAATAAGTACCTGATCAATCAACTGCTTCACCAAACGACGCAAACTCTCAGAAGTCATGGTCTCGATAAACTTACGCATACAGATCAGGGGAATACAAGCTAGGTCAGGGAAGGAAATATGCAAACTCCATTGAGCAAAATGAAGTGAGAACTGTTCAATGGCTGAGCGTATACATTCCTCTTGGAAATGTTTTGATTTCAGGTAGTGCTTGGGTAACTGTAGAGGGTTAATTCGTAATTAATGTCAAGAAGGTTCTGAAGTGCATTCTACTTTAAATATTTAGAAAAGGAATCAGTAAAGCCTTTTGATGCGATGGAGTAGGTAGAACCCCTCACCTTCAGGACCGATGCAATATTGAAGTTATTTTGAGCTTTTCTATTTTCCTTGACAACAACCTTGTATTCCAAAATATCCAACACCAATGAAGTAAGTGGAATAAAATTACCACTGGAACTGGAGAGACAATTAAGCCACTCAATGCACTTAAGTCTCAAAGGGAAATATCTCGGACCAGGAAACATGAGAGCCAGGGCATATATAAGTTGAACAGTCATAAAGAATGAAGATTGGAGATCATAGTCACGTAAGTTGGTTGATATGAACCTAACCCACAGATCTATGCAATTAACATAGTCCCAACTGCAAATCCTTTTCAGAGCTTCCTGTCTTGCAAGAAAATGAACACAAAATTACAAATATGCAACAGAATTTAATTAAAAAACAAATAAATAGCAAAAAGGAACAAGAGTGGTAACTGCATCATCAAGTGTAAGTCGAATTTTTGCAGAACAAGGAAGAACATCCATAATCCTTATACTAAACGGAGAGTTAATATCAGACTACCTTCGTCTTGGTTTGCAACCCGTATTGCATCAGTTTTGCAAGTTGACTAATAGAAGCAGCAACGCTAACAGATGATTTGTGCACATCCAGGGAGCACAAATCAACTATGGAATCTCTTAAAAACTGCATATGTTTGATATCGGCAATTTCTGTAACTCTAGACCGCGAAATAAAAGCTACCATAGTTTTTGACAAGCAGGTAGTAAAATAAATGGGATTAAACATGGCAGCAGCATCTCGTATGATAAGAAAGGAAGCTGTTGATAGAAATCCTCCACTTGTTGCCCACAATTGCACAATCACCTGTTTTAAAAGAATTAGAATTGCTAGAATCAGATGACTAACAATTAAGAAACTGCGAATATCTATACAAAAGTATTATTTAAAAAATTTCCAGACCCATTTAAGTTCATGCTGTCTAACTACATATCCAGGTAAAATCCATCCATGTTCAGCCATAAGCACATTAACATCCATAACTAGAATGTGCCCTGGGACTCGGGAACTTATAACAATCTCCACCAAAAAAATTATAGTTCAACACTCACATTTAGGCTGAGCCCATTAACTTATGGCGAATCTGCGCCTTCATTAAGCAGGATTGAATTTTACAATAGAATCACAACCAAATCCTATCTGCCAGATACATTGATTACATCACCAAATTAACTTGCACCTTTTCCTAAAAAAAAGCTAACAGATGGCATCTATACCAAGTGGGATTCTCCTTGAACAATAAAAACCCCAATACCTGCACGTCTATGGCCCATCCAAAAAGGGAAATTACAAAAGCACAACGATCATATAAATTCATAAGCATGCAAAAAGTAATCAAGCATGACAAATAATTATTAAACAAAATCACATTCGTAGGTGTTTCAAATAAAAATACCTTCACGAGCCTTTGTACAAGTGATGGGAAAGCAACAAAATATATTAGAGAAGCTCTGAGCCTTGTCAGAGCAAAAGCCAAAATATCTCTGTCAGTGACCTGATCCAACAGAAACAACGTACTTCTCAAATATGACTTGATAAGTGGTTTCAAGCTTTCCCATTTCGAAGCTTTTTTCAGTTCCAATATTGTCTCTTTCATGCAATTTGACGATGATAACTGCAACAGCCCTCGGAATATGTCATCTGCATTAGAAATTGTGAGAACCAGAATGTTGCAGAAGGTTTCACTGTTGTCAATCCTATGGCCAATTGATCCAGCTCCATAGTGGCACGCTGTGCGATAAGCATTCAGCAGACTGGTGAATGCAGATTGGCTACGGCCTTCTCTAGACATTTGAAACCATGTATTGACAATACTATTTGTCAAGAGTTTCCCCTTCTCTGTGGCCAGTCCACCTTCACCCAATTCCCCTTGATCGCTTCCATCTTCATCTGAGTACTATAGAAAAGAACAGAAAGATTAGTACAAAGTATAAAAATTGTCAATAGGAGGTAAGGAAGAAAACTTATATATTGCCTGGTTGGCTAGTTGAGTACAAGTTCGAAACTAGTCATCATCAAGCAACTTAAAAAACAATTTCTCGTGCATATCCAGGCAATTATCTAATAATCTAACTAATAATGTGAATCTACATTTTGCAGTCTGGATATTGGCAAGAACGAATATGCAAAGAACATGTCTGATTTAAGAAGGCATTTGCATCATTGTAAAAAAACACAAATTAAACAGCACACGAACATTTAAATAAATCATCCAACAGAAAAAAAAAAAAAAAAGAGGGGAGAATTAAATATAAATAATTATAAAAGACAGTTAAACATCTCACCAGATCTCCATCTGGAAATGCTTCATTGCTGGTGGTGTTGTTTTTTAAGAACTTACTGAATTCAGGATCCTGAAATGCTCAAATAAAGGTGCTTCAACAAATTAAATACCACATATAGTTTATAAATTTTTGAAAGATCGAGAATTTGAGTAACAAAACAGAAGAAATGAGTGGGCATCCAAAAGAAATAGGAGAAAAATAAAAAAGAATGGGATACGCAGTCTTAACAAGACATAAAAGTTTAAATAGAGTGAAGTAATATTGAAATGCACATAAGAAGCATACAGAAAGTGTGTGCATGTCTGTAGATGGTCAGTTTAGAACCAAGGAAAAATTTTCGCACACAGATTGGCAATGGAAAATCTTCGACAAAAATAGTAAAGTCAAATGATGCTATGCTGCATGAATAAATCAAAGGAAAAGCAACAATGAATGATTGTAATGAACAGTGCATAGAAATAGTAAAAGCAAAAAAAGTAATACACATCATCAGAATGTGCACAGTGCCGACCTTCCCATATTAATGGTACAAAACAAATATATATTAAACAAAAATACCTTCCAAACCACAAATATGAATCTATTTTAGGCGTGCCGTGACTCTCTTTTGATAAGAAACCAAAATCTATTGATGCCAATAAAAATGTATGGATTGATTCTGTCAAAGATATATCTCCTAAACTAGCTGGTATATCCCTTCAATCATGGAGGAAATCATGAAAGGATTTCAAAACTACCCCCAAAACTCGAGCAATGTAATTTATCAACCCCAACTCTCCTGTTAATTTATTGAAGGTCTGTTTGGATACACTCTTGGTCAGGGTGGCTAGCACATGTTGCTTGGTTGAAACATGAGTCAAGCACAACTCACCACTCCTGATTTATTCTTAGATGAATGGCTTATCGATCTCCGAATACTTGGTTGTCATAATGTCATTATGGCAGTTTTGAGAGTAAGAATAGGGTTCAGACATCAACAGGGGGATTTAAACCAATCCACAGTTCAAAGGTATTTCTCACGAGAGAAGGGAGTTAGAACCTCCCTTTCAAGAAAAGAGAGTTAAAATCTCCCTTCGGTAGTAGTTTAGTCTTCCCCAATTCCCATGCGCTGAGTAATCATCTCGTAGCTTCGCTAGGTTGTCAAAAACCAATAGAGAGCAAACATAGATGCTTGTATCATTAAGTTTGAATAAATTATCGAACTTCGTCTAAAACTTCATATATCTTAGCATGCCAGCATGGACATGATAATACCAGCAATTAACATCAACCATCAAGTTTCACCATATGAAAGACTTGTAATTGCTAATGTAATTTTGGATCAACAAATCATAAAGAGAAAATCACCTTCCTTTTCAATCTATCCAGCTTCTTCTTCAAAATGGTCAAATCGGCAAACAAATTTTGGTTCCGAGCCGAATAGGTACTAGTAGCTGTCTCCTCTGCACACAAGACTACATGGTAAACAAGCAGATATTTTGATTTGGGAAGTAGAAAGTCTTGAGTTAGAAAAAAAAAATTAAAATCTATGGGAAGAGTCACCAAGGATTTTCTCTGTTCCATTTTCTTCAACATGCGAACAGCTCGAGTCCTGAATACAAGAGTACAAAATCAATGGTAGGCAAGTAGATCATAGTCATGTAATTCAAAATGAAGTGTAGTACGCCTGAAACCTCGAAAAGATAACCATCACTGTCTGATTCATTCGCGATGTCATTATTGTCATTTTCAGCGAACATTGCATCAAGATAAATATGTTCAGTAACTCTTGATTCAGTGGCCCTGAACACAAATGTAGATATGTTTAGTAGAAAATCATGGTGGCATGATTCTCTAAAGGATCATACGGCATTTCCAAGAGCATATGGAAGACCATATAGACATTGAACAAATATTATTGTTGATGGTGGGTCAAGCAGAGGAAGGTAGGACATAAGTATTGGCAGGATCCACGGCCTACCATTCACTACACCCACTGGGTCTGGTCCAAATAAAAAAAATTTGTGCACCAGGAAAAAGTATTGTGATAGAGCATTGATTGTGAAGTCGATAATGCATGAACTATCTCACTCTGAGTGTTATTCAATGCTAAAAATTTGAAGACCGGTAATTCTGAAACTCTAAACTTAAAGTATTCCTTAATTTCAAAATCATCTGATTGAAGTCTCTCATTTGCACTATAGCCTTAGATTATTCTATGAATACTTTGTTAACAGAACAGAACATCAAAAGCTACAACATGAGACAATAACATCCAACTCGTCTTTATTACCTTTCATTTGAAGGCTCCGTCGGACTAACCAATTTTTCCTTGTCATTCGGAGCACCTTCTGCAGAACAAGTAACACACATATGAAGACTGAACAATTAATTGTCTTTTCTTGGTCAATTTCAAAGCATCCTATCAATAACACACAAAAAGACTTTGCAAATCCCAGAATTTCATGGTTTCCTATAATCTCTCTTTCATGAATTCAGAAGTCTCAGCACATTTCGCAGAAGTTTCCACCACCACCCTTGTTTTTAAATTTAAAACGAAAAAAAAAACAG
Source organism: Henckelia pumila (assembly GCF_033568475.1). Classification (NCBI taxonomy): domain Eukaryota; kingdom Viridiplantae; phylum Streptophyta; class Magnoliopsida; order Lamiales; family Gesneriaceae; genus Henckelia; species Henckelia pumila. The sequence continues at coordinate 6,925,426 of NW_027331831.1, forward strand.
AGTGAACAAAAGAAAGAAAGGCAGGAAACAAAAAACCAACATAAACTTTTGCTAAAAACACGCAAAGAATAAAAACTAAATACCATTTTCAAACTTCATAGAGGAGTAGGAACCAAATAATGTTAACAATAGAAACTGGATGGAATAATACACACATGACAGTAAAAAGCTAAAGCCCAACAAGCATAAGGGTCCATTTATGCTGCATAAAACACATAAATACATATACAGATAATACAAAGACAGGGACACATTGATTGAGTACTGGATGATTTCTTCTTGAATATAGCCTTGTTTTTTCGCCTCTGTTTCAGCACGGACTGAAGATTCTTTTTCGCAAATTTCCTAGCTTTTTTCCCAAGCTTCCCCATTTTCCTTATCCTTCGAATCACTGACAGCAAACTCTAGTAAAATGAGATTTGGGAAGACGGGAAAACAAGTTATGCAACAGACAAGTTCAATTGAAATTATTTCCCCAAAAATAAGAAAATTTACCACCTCCGATAGATTGAATTCTGGACGCTGGATTCACTTCCAACTGAAAGCCGCGTTATTCACGAATTGTGGTTCAGGAACTGAATCCCAGATTCCCCGTGACTAGGGTTTAACTAGGGTTTTAAATCAAAGGGGTTTCACAATTAAATAATAATAACATTTTTTTTTTCCCATTTTGTTCACTGGCTTTTGGCAATGTGCCAATGTGTTGTGAATATTATTTTTATATTTAAAATATAAAAAATAATTAATTACAATTTTAGAATAATTAATAATTTTGATAAACATGAGATATATTTATAGTTTATTTTTCGCTTTCGCTTTTATTTTATTCAAAATAATGGGAAAAAACAAATAATAATAACTTCAACGACTAAAGACAATCTATAGGCATGCTTAACGGTCCCGGCGGTCCGGTTTCGGGCCGGTTCCGGCCCGTCCGGTCCCGAAACCGGTAGGAATCGGTCATGAACCGGTTCGGTTCCGGTTCCGGTTCCAAGCTAATTCGAACCGGAACCCATTTTTATGGGTTCCAGGCCGGTTTGTATTTTTTTAAAAAAACTATATATTTGTTTCTAAATCGTCTCCCCCGCTTTTAGCTTTGTCTCTCTTGTTTGTGAAGATAATGTCATTAATTGTAGAGAAAGTATAATTTAAATAAATATATATTTGAGATATAATTATAAAAAAATTATAATTTAAATAAGTATATATTTGAGTAATAATTATGGAGCAAGTAGAGTAGAGAATTGAGAGCAAATTGTTGTGTCAAAATGATAAAAACTATCCACTATTTATAGTTAATTTTAGGGTTTAAAAAAATTTTTTTTTTAATTGGCCCCTTTTTCTTTTTCTTTTTCTTTTTTTTTTTTATATTTTTGACCAGTTCCGGATCCGGTTTTATCCGGATTCGGTTCAGGAACCGGAACCGGACGAACCGGCTCATATTTATATGAACCGGTTCAATCCATTAAGTAATGGATTGGTCCCGGTTCCGGGTCCGGTTCCTACTTACCGGATCCGGTTCCGGGTTTATTGGGTCGGGTCCGGTTCGATTCCGGGCCGAACCGAACCATTAAGCATGCCTACTCTATTCTAACATAAACAAATCAAACCACATAATATTCTCTTGTTGTTTTCCTCCCCTCTCCTTTTATTATTCTCTCAAGTCAAGATCGATATGACATAAAAATAAAATTAAATTATACGTTTATTTCATTACAATGATTAATACGAAAGATAAATGAAAATTTTATGGCAAGTGAAAATGAGTATATCAACTTATAATAAATGTAATGATTATTTTCATAAAAATAAGCATGAGCACGTGAAATGAGACGAAATTGTTCACTTCATCACGTTATTTAACATGTCCTTAGACTGTTAGACTTAGACATCATCGAAAGTGAACGACAAGAAAATAAAAGTATGCATGCGAGCTTAGTCCAATATTTCACTAAATGTATACAATTATAAAAAATATGTGTCATTTTTTTTATCCATGGTTATCGATTTATTATTTAATTATCTCTATATTATAACATTTCATCATCTCATCGTATGAATAAAACGACGTCTATGAGACATGAATAGAGAGTCGATTGATACCACATCCATTGACATCCTATATAGGTTCAGTGCATACTGCATATTCAGAAAGCTCGACCTAGTTTCAAAGGCCGTGATATTGTGCGGTAGGCAAATGGTGTGACAACCCTTTCACATGAAGGGATTGAAAATTCTTATTTGGCTTGATTCATTTTGGGATATGATTGTTTAGCTGTAATTTATAGCGTGATTATTAAAATTAATTGAATTTAATGTATAATAATTTATTTAAGTTTAACAAGTCTGTGATTAGAATTTTGATTAAATAAAAATCACAATTTTGTTATTGTGAAGTGAACGAAAGGTATATTAGGAGTTTTTTAAAATCATTTATAGATCACGTATTATTTATCTTTATTGAAATTAATTAAATACTAAAAATATGCTCAAATTCAATTATTAACAAATCTTTGGATTGACAAAAAAAATATATTTATACTAATGTAACAAGCACATGTGTCGCGTGTGTCATAAAATGATCTTACTTGTATATATATTGTTTATATTTCATATATGTTATTTCGATTTAATCAAGACGTTAATAATTACAATAATTTGAATGGAATGGAATGGCATGGATAGATAGGCATATAACTTAGTAAACGATATTGGACCAAAAATGACATTATCACTTCTGCAAGTACTCCACTTGCATAAACGAATAAAAATTATGTAAAATAGATATATCAAGAAGTACATACAATTTGATCGGTTATCTATTGGTCAACCATATTCATTGGAATAGCTAAGAAAATAACCTCGATTTTTTATTTTTTATTTTTTGTTGGAAAAATGAACCTCTCACGTACATTTAAATACACTCAAATACACTCGAGAGGTTATCATTGAAAAATGAAATTTGACCAAAATTATTGTTTTTTTTTTTTTTTGGCTATTGTGGGTCATGTACATTTTCTCATCTACCAAACACGATGTAATTTATAACTCAAAATTACTTATCCACATAATTCAAATAATCTTAGATCCGGAGAAAGTTAGACGTTTTATTTCGATGGTGAAATTTTATTTTATTTTATTTCAAACAATCGGTCATAATTTTTTATTTTTTTTTAAATGTAGTTTTTCATTTTTCCACATTTGCTTACAAAATCGTCTCAAAATGATATGAAAAATATAAACACAGTAAAGCATTTGTCAAATCATAATTATATCACATCACACGTAATATTATACAAGTGTACGCAAAAAAATTTGTACTGCACAGTAAACACATAAAATGGAACAAATCTATTTTTTTTTTTAAAAAAAATCAAACTCGAATGTCGGTCGAAAAAATGCTTATAAAAAAATGAGATGAAAAGAAGATACGATAGAAATACTTCGCTCGAGGATATTGTAACTTGTAAGGTAGGACCTTACATCATTACCAAATCATTATGATTCGGTAATGCTCCGAAAAACTCAGCTTTTAGGAGCGGATCAATCTTTCATTTTTACTGATAAGATCGTTGTTAGCATTATATAACATAGTGATAACAGTCTAATATATTTGAGAATAAAAAATAAAAATAAGAGTACTATATTAAATTAGATAGTAGATTACTGGAGACAAAAGTAGATATGGGACTTGAGATTATAATTTTGGATTTTTTCGATTCTAATATAGAATATGGATTTTGTGAAGATTCAAAACAAATATTTATTTTTGTTTTTGGTTTTTATTTTATTGTATTGGTATATAAAAATCCAAAATTAGAAATTTCTTTGTCCATTAGAAGGCCAGTCGACCTTCACAATAATGTGTTTTTCCAAATTTAATTGGATTTGGCCACATAGCCGACATGAGTCGATCTTTGATCTTACATAGAGATAATGCCCTCTTCGCAGGATCAAATTTCCCATTTTTTAGTGTGTTTAATTGGATTTGAACAACCACTCTTTTTTTTTTTTTTTTTTTTTAATGCTAAAACCTAAAGCAAGTCAAATACCGTGTACCTAAATGAATTACATATATTAATATCACGAGATTTTGCTAGTATATATCACGAGAAGTCAAATACCGTGTACCTCAATGAATTACATATATTATATCACGAGATTTTGCTAGTATATATCACAAGATTTTGTATTCAATGTTATCACAAGATTTTGATAAATGAAAATTTTTACATTGAATTGTTTGTAACGTAAGAATTGATGTACATATAGCATCACTAGTGTTTTTATTTATTTATTTTTTAAAAATAATATATAATCTCATCCGTCACCTTATGCAGTAAAAAGTCTTGCAATGTAGACATGAGAAAAACTTGTTTTGTTTTCTGAGTTGAAATCTGAGTGGCAAGTGACGCAAAAAGTTTGACAAATGAGAAGGGTACAAACTTATTCAGTTGAGAACCCTCCAAACTATATTTACTCTTCTCGGGAACAGGACATAAAGGCTGAGGATGCTCACATTTATTTATTTGGAATTGGAATTTAATTAAATTTATTTTCGTTTTTATACGTGTGCATAGAATTGCTTTCGACTTTTAATTATAAAAAAGTGTTCTGTATTCAAATCAATCTTCTTAATTTTGTTTTTTTTTCTTTTTAAAAAGAAAAAAATTGTAAGTCCATATAAAACAATTATAAAAAATTTAAGGAAAATGTTACATTAAACGAAGAATTACACGTTGGGTTACACAATATACATAAAATTACAAAATTATCCATCCACTTTATTTGAAAAAACTCTTTCCAAAATACATTAAGGATAGTTATGTAATTTTAAGTACAATGTGTAACCTTTCGTGTACATGTATCATTACCCAAAATTTAATTCAACCGATATAGGAAATCAGATTGCTCAAGTTCATGTATACAATCGTCCATATATGCAACCTCAAAAACTTAATCTAACTGATGTAGGACATCTAACAATAACCACGTCCCATGCAAAACCACACAATTCACTTGTTAATCAGAACTAAAATTCAACCACTATTCGTACCACCAACCTTGGACTCTACTGCCTTTTTTCAGTTAAAAAAAAAAAAAAGGCTCGGGACACACACACACACACGCACACACACATGTGTAGGTGTGTGTTTATGTGTATATATAGATAGATGTTACCACTCGCATATACTAATAGAAAAGAGAATGGAAGCACTGATGATAAGCTTGAGCATTTTTTCTCTTCTGGTTTTCCTTTTCATTCTGTACGAGCTTGCTGCTCAAACAAGAGATCAATGTTGCTACCTTCTGCATTTCGAGTGCCACAAACCTTCAAATGACAGAAAAATCAGCACAAAATTCTGCGGCGACATCATTACTCGAAACAAAAAACTTGGCCTCCAAGAGCACCAGTTCCTCTTGCGTGCCATTGTGAATTCAGGGATAGGAGAAGACACTTACGGCCCAAGAAACATCATCGAGGGACGAGAAAATTCCCCGACTCTTCGTGATGGGATTCTTGAGATGGATGAGTTCTTCATCCAGACACTAGACCAGCTGTTTCAGAAGACGAATGTTTCGCCACGAGAAATCGACCTACTTGTCGTGAACGTAGCTTTACTTGCTCCAATCCCTTCTCTGACATCGAGAATCATAAACCGTTATAAAATGAGGCATGATGTAAAAACTTTCAATCTCACCGGCATGGGATGCAGTGCAAGCCTCATTTCCATCAATCTTGTGGAGAACTTTTTCAAGTCAAAAAAGAATGCTTTCGCTGTTGTGGTGACTTCTGAGTCCATAGCTCCAAACTGGTATTCTGGGAAAGACAAGTCGATGATTCTCACCAACTGCTTGTTCCGCTGCGGAGGAAGCTCAATTCTCCTGACAAACAACAGAGCTTTTAAAGATCGAGCAAAAATGAGGTTGAACTGCCTGGTTCGTACTCATTTGGGAGCTAGTGATGAAGCACACACCTGCTGCATGCAAAAGGAGGATGATCAAGGGACACTTGGATTTTTTCTTGGTAAGAACCTCCCGAAGGTTGCGGCTCGGGCTTTTACCAAGAATATAGCGGTATTAGCACCAAAAGTTATGCCATTAACAGAGCTTATCAGGTATGCAGCATTGAAATATATGAAAAGAGCAGCCGTTCTGAATCTTAAAGCCGGAATAGATCATTTCTGTATACATCCCGGCGGGACGGCTGTGATCGAAGAAATTAGGAAGGGTTTGGGGCTAACTGATAATGATGTGGAGCCATCTAAAATGACGCTTCATCGATTTGGAAACACGTCAGCAAGCAGCCTCTGGTATGTGTTGGGGTACATGGAGGCAAACAAGAGGTTAAGGAAAGGGGACAAAGTTTGGATGATCAGTTTTGGTTCTGGTTTCAAGTGCAATAGTTGTGTGTGGGAAGTTGTTCAGGATTTGGCGGATGGAAATGTGTGGGAGGATACAATTGCTGGCTACCCTCTAAAGACCACAGCCAATCCTTACATGCAGCAATATGGTTGGATCTATCAAGAGAAACCTGAGTCATACAAAGGTGAAGAACCCAAGAATTGCAGTGTCTGAAGACAAACATGTATTGGGGGTAAAATGGAGTGTTTTGATGTTCTGTGGGGATTAAAACTAGCAGTTACAAATAAGATATTTGCTTCCATGTCCTCAATCAAAGGAAGGAAATGATATTAGTTGAATCCAGTATCAACATTAATATCTGCTCATGAAGACTCCTAAGTGATGGTGTTCATCCAAGTATGTCCACAACATATTGACAACATAATGACTCTAGAATATTCCTCCCAAATAAGAATCATTATATCTAACCATAACATGGATTATAACGCCACAAAGTAACATTGCACAAGTAAAAGTGAAAAGATACATAATCTCGGTCACATAGATCACAACCTTTCAGCAGGCTCCTCTCAAGTATCAGCAGAAAAGAAAATATATAATTTTTTAAATCCTCCATCTAGCTTAAACTGACCAACGTAATAATATTGCTACTCATCTATCACAAAAACAACATTGCTCTTCTTTCCAAAATAATGTGTTGTATGATCTACCACCTGCACAGAACAAAAAGACATAATTAGTCATTACCGTGAGCGGGTGTTTCCAAACAGTGGCATGAAGAAAAAACTCAGTAAGTTCTAGCAAGTGTCAATACTAGGTTAATAACCTGTCAAACATTGGTTTATCTCTTTAAACATGCTGAATAATTAACAAGATTACTATAACTAAAAGCCGGAAAATCAGATTGGTCAGTATAATGAAAATTTTTAAAAACCCCCCAAGTGTATCTGCATCACATCTATAAAATGGCTGACTTCCAGGGAAGCAAAGATACGGATTCCAAGCCAACTTGAAAGTATACACAAAACCCTTTTTAACCAAAAGAAATTAGAGAAAATGATTCCAATTGAAAATGAGGAACAAGCCTAGGATAGTTACAAGATAAAGATAAAATAGAAGCATCAAGCATCTTATGTGGATCTGACTATGTTTGAGCTTCAGCCAATGTGAAGCTCTATAACTTCAAACAATGGCATTGCTAAATATTCTCACAAACAACAGTACCCCAGAGGAACTTATAATGTTGTCTGCCAGAAGGCCCAGAACACTAAAACTCGAATCAGAGATAGCAATTCAGTGATAAGAATCTAAGCGAATGAATTTAAATTTGATGATCAGATTAATAGATTGATAATAATAATTTCAATGTATTAGTCAGAAAATTTTGGATAATCTAAAATTAGTACCTTTGTCAACTTAACTCAAGGCAGCCTTATGTAGCAGAATGTTTCAGTTTATTTTTTCCATAATAGTTCCTCAGAGCAAAATCAATGTTTCCAAAAAACTGACAGGTGATCAAGTAAATGAATTGCGATAATACGTTCTTTGAGCACGAGCACTGTTGATAATTTTTTCATGCCTTATGGTCCATCAATCCTAGTTTTTATTGTTAAATTAACTTACCTTTACAGAATACTGTCCCCATTTATACAACTTTCGAAACAACTTAAGAAAGTTAGCACTAACAATGTCAAACAAGAATCAGTAATTACAGCACTGGAGTTAAAAGCAAGAAATGCTCACATTTGTATTGCTCAATTCCAGATTATAGAAGTCCATTGTTTTGTGCAGGAATAATGGGCCAGCATGCCATGTACCCTTATTAAGCTTCAAAAACTTGGGACCTGATATTTTAAAAACTCGCACATCATCGACAGCAGGAGGGACATAGAAATGACCACAACGTGATTGCAAAATGTCTGCTCCAACGACGCCCTTGATTTCACCTGGACCAACAAGAGATGGCTTTGCAACTCCAAGATACCATGAATGACCACCAATTGAACCAAGGCACTGGGTCACTCCGGCGTGGTGTGTAATCGAGGAAAATTTTAGAGGCCTGTCTTCTAGATGCATGATATACAGCCTGGTAAAAATGCAACAAATGATATTTAACCATCATTTATACCAAAGTGTATAATTTAGTAGGCCAAGCAGAACTAGAGCAAAGAAAAAAACTAGAAGAAGTTGACTAGAATCAAAAGCAGCACATCATTCGACATGAATTAACGGCTGACTTATACAGCAAAGTTGCATGGCTTATATTCGCAAGAACAAATCTTTAGACAAAGGTGAACAAAATATTACTCAATAAAAATCAGATAATCTCATCATAATCAATAACAGCAAAATCACAAATGAACAAGAAATCCGCAATCACATAATTTGATACCGTCCCACATGAAATCCAAACACTTTCAGCAAATTTAACTCACTTCAGTAACGACATTACCCGTTTCCCAATTGAATGTAGTTTAGATATCAAAACTCTAATTTCTAAAGTGACGATGTAATATAAATAAAGTCATAATCTAGTTCGGGAAGACCTCGGTATCCCACGGGAGAGGTCGAGCTGCGCGTCTTGGGGTCCGAACTCGTCGCCGTCCGGCAAGGCTTCGACCACTTGCCCGAATTCATGGAAGGACTCCGGAGTTGCTTCGATGGGATTCAGCTTAATCTCCTTCAAGTCGTTCGAGGTTGTCGCCATGCCGAGAAAATGGACGCAGCAACGGTGCTTCTACCACCATTGCCACACAAATCCTTTTTACATGATGGGTTTTTTTTTTTAATTAATTATTTTAAAAATAAAAAAAATGTAATTTCTGATTTTATATATTTAAGAATTATTTTTAATTGAAAATAAGTAATTGGATTAATTAATTAACATCCTATAAAGGAGAAACGAGAATTCCTCTCCCTCCCTATTCTTCTGGGCTGCTTCATTCCTGGAAACCCTAACCCCGTTGATATTGGCCGTCCAGTTCAACGGTGCGAAGCTATCAGGACGGCGAGCTTGTCTTCGTAGGCGGTAAATGCGTTATATATTGTAAATTGATGCATTATATGCTATTCGTCATCTGAAGTCTGCAAGATAAGTTTTTGAGCTCGTGCACTTTTTGATTTTAAGTCATGAAGGATTTGGAAAATCAGATGTATGAAATGAGAACAGACTAATGGGTTGTTCAGACTTGGTTCAGATGAATTGAGCTCTGAAAGTTTTCTTATTTTTGGATTAAATTTGTTATGCTTGAGCTGTTTGTAGTTTTAATCAGCTGTAGACTGAATTTGGATTTATTTAGTGTGAAGTGCATTGATGTATTATTCAATTACCTAAGGTTAACGAAGTATTTTGAAATTCGATCACGAAATAGGCATTAGAAATATTAGTAAGATATCCAGAGGGTTTTTCAATTATGAATAGTTAATCGCCATATATTGCAGAGAATTGTATTTACTCCTTATGGAAGTTGCCGACCATTCAAAGGCATTAGACATATTAGTAAGAGATCCAGAGGGTTTTTCAATTTGGAATGGACCTCCATTTATCAATGGGCAACCTAGCATCAAGCATGATAAAGTGTTGTGCACCAGTTCAAAGTTCAGTGAGGATGGATCAAAACTCACGGTTATGCGATCAGACTCTCTTATCAGCATATACGATTGCAAAAGCATGAAAGAGATAAGATCTTTGCAAGTCCCGAACGTTGTTGCTTCCAGCATATCTCCACGTGGAACTTATCTTCAGACCTTTCAGAAAGCTACGTCGCCACAGGATAAGAACTTGATTGTGTGGAAGATAGATACTGGTGAATCAATTTATCAGATGTTCCAGAAGAACATGACAAAGGCAACATGGTAATTCATATAGTATGAACTATCTTACAATTTGACTAGGGGAAGATTGAATGGTTGCTCATTTGGTACTTGGTTTTATCAGGCCCTCTATTTGCTTCAGCTCTGACGAAGCTGTTGCATCTCGTTTGGCAACAAATGAAGTTCAATTCTTTGACCCTACTGATTTCTCTAAGGGGATTATTCATCGGGTTAGAGTGCCTGGAATAGCTGCATTTGAACTTTCTAGGACTCCTGGATTGTATGTGGCAGCATTTGTTCCAGAATCAAAGGTTTTCATTTTATGACTTCTGACTCTTAATCAGAGTAAACCAGTTGATTGCTTTTGTCCATTTTTATATTTTTATATTCTTTTAGTTAATTCCTTCGATGTTGAACTGGTGTATGCAATGCTTTTTGTGTGTAGCACCTGAATTTCATGGACTAAATAGTCATTTATGCTTTGTATTTCACTTTCATGTTTTAAAAATCGAAGCACAAGTTCCTTGAAGGAATTCCTTAGCATAAACTTTGATGAACTGTAGTTTTTAGGGTGCTATTTGTGGTGAATCCTTTAGAGGATGCTGTCCAAATTGCTGATGATTAAGTAGTTAAAGGGTTATCAGTGCTCACAAGCATGGGAAGATTGTGAATTTTGAAGGACACAATGGATTATAGTGCTTTTTTTAATTTATTGTTTAATGTTTAATTATAACATTCCAGGGTAGCACACATTTTAGTGATGAAGGTAGCACACATCTTAGCTGCTTACTGTTTCTGCAGGGAATGCCAGCCAATATACAAATATTTACTTGTGCGAAGGAGGTACAAAATCAACCTGTCGCTCGACGAAGTTTTTTCAGATGCTCATCAGTGCAACTGAACTGGAACTGTGGTTCCACTGGGCTTTTAGTAGTTGTGCAGTCAGATGTTGATAAAACCAATCAGAGTTACTATGGAGAATCAAAGTTGAGTTATTTGACGACAGATGGAACTCATGAAGGACTAGTGCCACTTCGTATGTTTCATCTATGTCTTTACATTCTTTGGCCAGAAAATTCAAAGAGCCATATATTCTTGTTCTAGTATAGCTCATATTTGGCATCAATTAATTGTCAGGCAAGGAAGGCCCTGTGCATGATGTTCAATGGTCATATACTGGTAATGAGTTTGCAGTTGTATATGGATGTATCCTTATTCTTCTTTGGCTGGATTGAACTTGTGTTTTCCCCTTGCGGAGAAGAGGAAGCAACACAAAAAGAGTTAAGTGATGACATTTACTTTTGGTTATTGACTTGTCCCTTGTGAGATTACATTAATTTTCCTTTTTTCCCATCCTTCTTGTGTGCTTATGGTCTTGAACTAATATAAAGCCAGACAAATTGCAGAAGCAAGGCACTGAAAATACCATCCTTATAGAAGTGCAATGCCACTATAGTTTCACAAATTCCATATGCTTCCCAGACATGTGAAATGGTTGCTAGCTATTGCAGGGTATAGCCCTGCCCTCAATTAACAACAAAGAAGTAAACTGGGATTTGTAAATATGTTTGCAGTAAGTTCTAAGAAATCTAGCAAATCAAGCACGGATTTCTATATTAGAAATTTTCACTTTCTTGACTAAAGTTCAGTTATGCCTGCAATGGCAACTATATTTGACAAGAAATGCAATCCTTTACTGGAGCTGGGTACCGGCCCTTACAATACTATCAGATGGAATCCAAAGGGAAAGCGTATCCTTAATTAATAAATGGTATTCATTTTCACTTACTGCTCTCTATTTTCCTAAATCAATATTTCCTTTTCTCATGTTCCCTTAAAACTTGTATATAGTTGTATGTCTGGCAGGCTTTGGGAATTTACCTGGTGATATGGTATGCTCTTTCAGTGATTTTCTTTTTTCATTGTTTGATGAGATCTCTTGAAATTCTACCTCGTCTTTTCATCCTTCTGCTGTTTTGAAGTTACCAGAATTCTGTTCTGATACCTTATATATATATATATATGTGTGTGTGTGTGTGTGTATATATATAAAACTCAGTTTTCAAAATCGAATATGCACAACTATTATGTCGTAGTACTTAACTGATTCTGTTATTTATTTATTTTATTTTTTTGAATTAGTTTCATCTCTGGCAGTGTAACTGAACACCAGATCATGATGGTGAGCATACCATACTTGATTATTGTGTAAGGTTACACTTGGTTGAAATAATAGATATGCTAGCAATAAGTTATGCTATTATAATTAAAATGACTGGATAAAACGAGGAATAGTTATAGATAAATGATATTATGTAGGTTTGGCTGAAAAGAGATAATGATTAAAAGATTGAATTATTTCTTTATTCTTCTAGTATTATATATAATATCATGTTTGGTTTTGCCAACTGAGATTGAGATTGAAATTATAATTTGAAGATATTATTTACATAAGATATTCAACTTAAGCATATTTCTTTCATAAATTCCACTTTCACTGTGCATTTTCTTCTGTAGCTTCACCAACTTCTCCAATTTCCCCTTCAATCTTCCTCTTTCTTACTAATATTTAAGGTAAATACTCTATTTCCAAAAATAAACACTCATTTACAACAAAGAAATAAATGATTATCAATTCAGAAAAGAAAGAAGGGGACTGCCAAAGTGGAAGCATGGACTGGGTTATAGTTGTGGTGATAGGGGTTGTGGTAGGTTACATTTGATTTGAAGATTTTGCAGATTATATAGTAGTTTAGATGTGAAATTATTAGGTACATGAAGATATATCCTAGTTGTCACCTTAGCTACCTTCACCACCTATGCTAGCTGGGTTGCTGCAGTCGCCAGCTTGGAAATTTGAGGATTATAAATGTCATTTCCTAGTTCCTACCTGAACTTAGAAGTCTAACAGTAAATCCTGGTGAGGTTGGGTTAGGTAATGAAAATTATAGCTAACATTGACCAAGTGGGTGCAGTTGGTGGACCTATATATAAAGATTGTGCAGTTCCTCAAAGACCTTGGCTATGAAATCTTTAATATAATTTTTTTTATAATATGACCCTTGGTGCACCCTCAGCCTTATGTGATGCGTTTTTAGGTTTTCCCTACTTGCCAAAATGCTGATTTTTGGATGCAAATTTTAGCTGCAACAGTATGTTTTGTTAAGTTATAGTTTTCCATGAAACTATTCAGTTGTTCGTAAATGCTTCCATTCTAAAGCTTTCCATGTAACTGTTCCTGATTTCTTTTACTTATACTGTTTCCTGTGTTTTATGATCAAGCCAATTGAATTTCCTGTTCAGGCTTTTTGGGATTATTCGGAAAAGAAGAGGTTGGGAACTACAAAAGCTGAATTATCAGTGACAAGTGAATGGTCTCCAGATGGACGGTTTTTTATGACTGCCACAACAGCTCCAAGGCTACAGGTTGACAATGGGTATGGTTCTAGTTTTGCTATTCTTCTTCTATTCCTTCATATGTTTTAGTAACTGAATATAAGTTTCTTCAAAGAACATCTGTAGTTAAAAGCTTACATTGGCAAACTTGGCATTTCTGTTACGAGCCACTGAATTCGATTAATATATGTCCTCAATTTAGTTATGACTTTCACATGTGAATGATTGTAAACATGTAGCATATGGTTCTCATGCTATTTTGTTTTATCAGTCATGAAATAGACAAAGAAACACTCTAACATGGCAATCGGTGATGACCAGTCAAAGTTGACATTTTTTTATTTGTTATGTTACTGCATTGGGTACAACTAAAACTGCATGCCAAAATCTTTCGAGTATTAATGTACTCATCTATCACCATTGAAGCATTTGCAATACAAATATACTTATTTTCCTCAGAAAGCTATAACCTTGGGCCACATATTTGAAAGTCAACTACTCTAGCAATCAGTTTGGAGTTGCCACATTTAGAATGTAGGTGTTTGGGATGATTTTGTCTTTATCTGTATTGGATTAACCATTAGATTGTAGGTATCAGGTCTAGATGGTTTTTGTGAGTGTTATTTACGTGCATTTAACTTTAAAAAAAAATCCTTAATCTGTACGTTTCTCCATTACATTGTTTTTTTGAAGCATCAAAATCTTTCACCACAATGGATCATTGTATTTCAAGAGGATGTTTGACAAGCTATTCCAGGTAAGCACCTTTCACAGCTGCCCTGCATTGAAATTAAATACCCTGTCATCTCACATGTTGTGCTCTATATCAACACAGGCAGAGTGGAAACCAGAGTCTCCTGATAAATTCGGTGACATTGCAGAAACTTTGAAGGCTCTTGATTCTTTGAAAATGGAAGACACGGCAAAACAAGGTTTTTCATTTTAATCATGCTACACAATACTGCATATTTTGTGTTTTTAATGAAACATTTGTGTTGATATGTGATTGCTCTCAGGACAAGGTTCAAAAGCAGGTCAGGCGTCCTCAAGACCTTCTGCTGCTGCCAACCCTCCCGTACATAAGCCCGCTGCTTATCGCCCACCTCATGCTAAAGCTGCGGCTGCAGTTCAAGCTGAGGTACTGCTTGTTTCAATTTTAGGAAAAATATAATTTACTACCGTGCTAATCAACTAAAGACCACCAAGCATACTGGAGATCACTGAAAGGTTGACGAAAGTTCCCAAATACGCAGACCCATTCAGTAAATGGGATCTTTATGGATGGATAGAAAATGGTGGTTACACTACACCCATCAACCCATGTTTCAGCTTCTCCTATTTTATATTTAACTTTTAATTTGTTGCACAAGCACAACCTGTGTACGTGCGCACATAGGTAAAATTGCATACATGCACATACTCATGTATATGCATGCATGCATGAATACAACATAAATAAACATACCATAGATCTAGATCATGTTGTGTGTTGTATGTATATGCACATGGCATATGTACTTATCATGTAGCGGTATTGATGCACTGCCTTCTATACATGCAAATTACCTACGATACATATGACACTGATACAATCCATGTAGTTACATGGAGTATTAATGTGTGTATATTTCTAATCTGCATCATGTAATGACAACTATATATGCACATTCAAGCAACTTATATGTAACTGTGTACTCACATTTACAAGAATTATGTATATCCACAAACAGATGAATAATCAAAAAGACAAAATCACCTACAAACATGCATGCGCTTGCGCGCCTTATACATGCTGTTAGTAAACACGTGGAATAAATTTAATAATTATGTGAGCTCGCATATATTCGATAAATGTGGACACAGCGGGGTAATACACAGAAGAGTGCATGTGGGGAGGAAGCCTTCTGATTTTGGGGCTCAGGGTTGGTGATGGTGGAGATGGAGTATTTTTGTAACTTAATAATACTAAAATCGAAATGAGTGATTGGGTGACCTATTGAAAGTTTGAAACCAAATAAATACATTGGTCCAAATGTCCACATAACACCCATGAAATTAATTGGTTCACTTAAACAGATTTATTGCTGGTGTTTTTGGTTGGGTTCTTGGCTACTAGTGAAAATTCCTAGCTATGGATCACTCCTATGCAAGACAAAGATCTCACAGTGGAGTACTGGTTGGTTTGTGGAATTACATGAATTTAAGACTGTAATCACGAGGTACAGCTAATATCAAGTTCCATAAAGCTTCAGTTTGGAGAGGAACGTCTTTTCCAGGAAAATTAATTAATTTCGTATGGAGTTGAGTCTCTTGTTGGAGTGTTTATTTGTGTTTTAGTCTAATGAAATAGCTGGAAAAATAATAATAACTCAAGAAATTCGTCTATATGATTTTTTCCACAGATGTTAGGGATGCATTTGAATGGACTTGCAATAGAAATCCAGGACTAATCAAGTTACCGATTTCCACCAATTGAGCATCATAGTCCGTAGACTTGGATTTGCGTTTTGGCTACGACCTTGACAATATGATCGACAGAGTCCCGTTTAAATCTGGATAGACTTGGATTTGCGTTTTTGCTACGACCTTGACAATATCATCGACAGAGTTCCGTTTAAATCTGGATATAGTCTACCAACACTGAAATTATTCCTTTCTGTATTCAACATTTACGGTGTTTCTGCATTGCATACCTTTACTTCTAGGAGTATTAGTTTACTCAGTATTATTTTTTGAGTAAACTCACAATAAATTCGGAGAGCTGGAAATTGTCTTATCTCAGAAGTTTTTTCAAGTTTGGGAAAATATCACTGGGTATTATCCTTCAATATCATTTGAGAATTTACAAGTCTGCAGCCAACATGTTCTCCTTTGCTAATGTCTTGGCCTCTTTGGACAGTACATACAATCTCTTGTTTATGATTGTTGTACTAGCGATTTTTGGCTTCGGTTGATTGCTGCAACTGACTTTGAACTACTTACTGTTTTTTGTTTATCAATCCTCCGAAGTAATAATACGTACATGACCTCTTTATGGCCCGAATTCCCAGATTTGGTAATTAGAATGTATGCATGCGAATTTTTGTTTGTCATTATATTTAAAACTGATTTAAGTATTTTCTTTGATGCAGCTGTTTGGAGGAACCCCTTCTGGGTAAGTCCCCGTGGAATTTTTTTTTCTATCTTGGGAAGCCTTTAGATTTATTGCTGAATATCCTCTGTTTGTCAACTTAGGGAGATGAGCAAGAATGCATTGAAAAACAAGAAGAAGAGAGAAAAACAAAAAGACAAGAAAGCTACAGAAGGTGCCAGTGGGAAACCTGACCGATAGCCTATCAGAAGCCAAGGTGAAAGTAGTTTCGACGAACGAGTCATCGAAGGCGAAGCATTCTTACTTTTTTGTTCTAATTTATCATGACCTGAGGTACTTGGATCAAACCAGATGACTTGTGCCTCAACGGGGAGGCATTTAAGAAGTTTGTTTTCTACACTTGAGTAGAGGCAATAAAAGTGTGTTGGGTATTCTGTTTCTTGATTTCTTCGAAATTTTAAACATATTAGCTTCAGACGGGACATGCCTATTCTCTCAGATTTTGGGTTGTATACAAAATGTAACAACTAAACTCATATTTGATGGGGCTTGGTTGAAGGAAAAGGCAAGACAAACGATGTAAAGGTAACGGTGGACTTTATAGTCTCGGTTTCTCTGGAATGTATTACATCGATTTTGGTATTATGTCGCGGGATTTTGTTTTTAATGTATTATGATATTTTGACAAATGAAATTTTGTTTTGATTTTTTTGATAATTTAAAAATTATAAACATGTAAACCAAGCTTGTCATGTTCGAGTCCTCCCCCGTCTCCTGTATGTAATAAAAAAAAAAATCTGATCATCGATCGATTAGTGTGTAAAACATTTACCACACGATTTTCTGTAATATGAGCTATTGGACTAACAAGTGATAAATTACATGTCTGTTTAGTTGAACTGCCACCTGCCCTTTTATGTTTCTAGCTTGCTGCATGCCGTAGAGATATGAGGATTGAGGAGCTAAAGTCTTTCAATTGCATCAGAGTATGTCACCACGAGAAATTCGCTGATCTCTACATTTCAAAATAGCAACCGATTTCCGGATTTTGGTTGTACCAAAAAACTTGGTGGCTAGTCTTTTTCATGGAGGGGATATGCGACAAATTAAAAAGAAACCACCTCATATCTATTTCCTTGGAAGCAGAGGGAGGAATGCCTAAACATTGAAAACTCGTACTGCAGTCTCTATCCCCTAATATGCAACGAACCTCAGCATCTGAACTTGACTCGCCACCTGCTCCGGAAAGCTTAACTTTTGCTCTACGTCTAGATCCAAGATTGGCCGGGACATTTTTTAACCTCCCTTTCATGCATCAAATTCCTTAACTGAGCGGCCTCGTCCCAAACATGGTTGGCTGAAAAAGTATTTGATAACAAATGATAAGGATCACCTTCATGGGGCTCCAGCTCAAACAGTTTCTTCGAAACCCAATTAGCCATCTCAGCGTTTTTATGAATCCAGCAAGACGATAAATATGCTTTCCAAACTTCCTGCAAATGAGAAATTCCTGTGTGATAAACAAAATCTTTAATCTCTTTCAAGTGACCCCCTCGGCCCAGGAGATCTACCATGCAAGCAAAATGTTCAATCTCAGGCTGAATATGGAAGACTTCTATCATCATTCTGAAATACTTGCAACCTTCTACTATCAAACCCGCATGGCTGCATGCTGTAAGAAGTCCTACAAAACTCACTGCATTAGGCTGAATCCCCTCACTTTGCATCAACTCGAAAAGCTGAATAGCTTCTCTTCCCCACCCATGGTTGGCAAAACTTTGTATCATTACACTCCATAGCACAATGTTCTGAGTTTGAGTTTCTCTGAAAACTGAGCAAGAATCGTTCAATTTTCCACATTTTGCATACATGTCAATCAAAGATGAACACAAGATGATGTCGTTTCCATGTCCTAATTCGTATGTACGAGCATGAATCTGCTGGCCAAGCTCCAATAGGGCAGTTTCAGCACAGACAGTAAGAATGGTAGTGAGAGTAGACAAATCTACCTCAAGTTGCCCATGAACGATGGAGCTAAAGCACACCAAGGCATTTTTAATCATACCACGTTGAACGTATCCAGCAATCATTGTACTCCAAGAAACGGTTTGAGCCTTTTTATCATCATGAAAGCCCTCAGAACATCTACTCTGCAATTCACCAAAAACCACAGAAGCCTTCTCCATTTCCCTGCACTTACAGTACATATCAATAAGTGAAGTGGTGGCATATGAATCTTCATTTATTCCAATCCGAAGTATACGACAGTGAATCTGTCTACCCAGTTTCAAGTTCTTTAATGAAGATGCCAAAATCAATGATATAGAAAAGGTGACTTTATCAAAATTGGGTCCAACTCTAGCCATCTCATAGAGAAGTTCCAATGCATCTCCCGCAAAACCATTTTGTAAAAGTCCATTAAGGATAGTGTTCCAACTCGAAACACTCTTGAAAGGCAATCTCTTGAAAAAATCAAGAGATTCCTCCATCTCACAATTGCTTAAATGAGCAGACATCACTATGTTCCAAGAAATGGGATCTTTATCGTCCATCAGTTCAAAGAATTTTTTTACACAAGCAAACCTACCAAACTTAGCATAAAGATCAAGAATTGCATTGTTCAAAGGGAGGTCCACGTCAATCAAATTTCTGATTATCCAACCGTGGATCGCTTTCCCCATTCGGACCCCATTATCACCAACACATACACAACACTTGATAACACTAGACAAAGTGAAGATATTGGGAGAAACAATTCCCTCTATCTGCATGTCATTGAAGTGTTCCAGAGCAGCCCTGTGATACCCATATCGAGATAATTCAGATATGAGAATAGTCCAGGTTCTAACATCTCTCTCAGGAATTTCGTCGAACAACTTCGTGGCGGACTCAATGTGGGCATCTTTCAAATAAAGGCGCAAGAGATAGTTGCCATGATGCATCATCTGAAGACAGCCATTTTTTACGAGGTTGGAGTGGAAGATATCTGCACATGTTTTTATTCGAGAGGGAAACAAAATCTTTTTCATCCAATTTTTGTTTGATTCTTGTACTTCTAATTAACAAATAATTTAGGAACTGTTAAAATTTTAAAATGACAATGTTAACATTGATATTTGGAAACTACGGTCATGATATGAAACACCGAAATGAAAAAAATTCAGAAATTGAATTAACTTTCAAATTTAATAAGTAAGGAATGTAAATCTGAACTTCAAATACAGACACGAAGTAACTCCATAATTTCATAAGTCGAGTTTGATTCAAAATCGAGCTATGAGTAGTATGATAATCCAGCTCGATTTGATTCACATGAACTCTATTTTCTAAAATGTAAATTGTGAGTGGAAGAGAGCAATTTTATGATTGAAATACGGATGGATTGGGGCACAGACCCAGTTGTACATTGTTGATTCTGAAATTCGTTTGCGAAAGAACCGGACTTTTGACGGACGAACTCTTTTTTATGTGCTGAGTTTATTAAAATGTATATTTCTAAATCACGTTAATTAAAAAAAATTGGAAAGGATTGACAAAATTAAATTAACTTTAGGGAAAACTGTAGATTTGGTTTTGTAATTTTGTGATTTGATTTTATATGTTATCAAATTATAGTTTTGGTCATGTAACTTTTATTTTTGGTAATTTTAATTTTTTTGTTAATTGGGAATACTGACGTGGACTATACAAATCAATGTCACATCAGCGATCATAGACAAACAAAAAACACAAATAAATAAATATATGGAACCGAAAAAACATTTGGGATGATATATATATATACAGTGTTCTAAAAGGCGTCGCCTAAACCCGCCTAGCCGTCTCCTGAGCGCTAGGTGGTTGCTCACCGCCCGCTTTTTTGCTAGGCTATGCTTCTAGGAGTTGTTCGCTTAATCTCCCGCCTAGGCAGCGCCCAAGCCACCTAGGCGGGCAGAAATCCGCCTAGGTTGTTACTATTTTTTTATTAAAAAAAATTAAAAATCAAAAACTAAAAGAGAGACGCGAAACGAGAAACATACACAGAAAGAAAGAAGAAGCGCTTTTATATTACATATGAAGACGTGATATCTATTAATATTTATGTTGTTGTTGTTATTATTATTATTAAAATTTTATAAGATTTTTGTACAAAAACTGAAAAACATAACACATAAAAATTATATTTTATAGTAAACTCATGAATATTTCAAGTTATTTATTATTTAGATTTTTTAAAAAAACCACGTAGACCCCACACCTAGGCGGCTAGGCGCTAGGCGGTGGGTCGCCGCCTGCCTACCGCCTAACGCTTTTTAAAACATTGTATATATATATATATATGCCTAGCGCTTTTTAAAACATTATATATATATATATATTTTTTTTTGTAGAGATATATTTATATTAAATTAATTATGAAATCTATAAAAAGTAAAGAAGATAATTAACTAGGGTTTTGGGAAAACCAGAGTTTGTATTTAAAAAATTTCAACTCCTCCCCAATAAAACTATCTACTTGAATCAATTCACTTGTCTTCCTCCCATAGAAGCACGTACACCCCCCAGCTTCACCACTATACCCTACCGCTATTTTTTGAAAAAAAATTCTACATTTACAGTAATCTTCAGCGAGTAACAATGGCGGAAACGGAAGAAGAGCCGGGAATTGAAGTGCGGATAGAGCATGCCGTGCGATCTCGACTTCAGCATTTCAAAGACCAAGCCGAGTATGTATGAAATTATATGCAAGATACAGCACAAGCTGTTGTTATTAAGTTGATTTTTGTTATTGGTTTTGCTTTTTTTTGGTGGGTGCACGAATTGCAGTTCGCCGACGTTGGAAAGTGTGAGGAGGTTGTTAGAGAAGGACATGGGGCTTGAGAAATTTGCTCTGGATGCGCACAAGAGATTCATTCGCCAATGTTTGGAAAAGGTGAATCATTACCTCATTTATTTTTTTGCAATATTATCAAGCTGCCCCTTTCCAGTATTTGAGTCTCTCTTCAAGATACAAAATTTGTCATACCATTTTATGATAAATGAAAGCGTAAGAGATCTTCATGAATAAATTCCAGCCTCCTCTAATTGGAAAAAAAAACATCATATCGTCCTTATAGTGCAATGGCAACCCCTCAGTTGGGACCAACTCTGAAGTAAGTAATATAAGAGATAAAAACAGAGGAAAGAACAAGATCCATATCCTTCAAACCTCACGGTTCATCTTTTCTGAATATATAACATAATAGTGGATGTTGAAAACTGATTAGTGCTTACTTTAGCTGTTCATGGCGGTAGGCGTCCACTAGAGTTGTTTTTGGACTGCCTGGTGAATACCTCCAGGCTCCAATTTCTGTTCCTGTGGTATTATTGTCCGTGTAACTTCTGATTTTGAATGTATATCCTTACAGATGAATGTTCTAACCTGAAAGCTTCAAAGCTTATTAGCTTCTAACAGTTTTATGTTGAAAAACAGAGAATCTGTTTAGTAACTCCAACTTTGAAATCAACAAGCATTTTAACAAGTTTCGATATTCTGTTCCTAGTAGCAGCAAATGGATGATGCTGATAATTGTGACTCTAAGACAGCATCTGATATGGACAAAGACAACCATTTAAATGATAAAGAAGCAGCACTATTGCCTAAGCAGCCCGAGACAAAGAAAGAATCAACAAAATCTACTCATGATGACAAGGAAATGATGGAAGACTCCCCTATAATGGGTGTCTTGTCCCCAAAATCTGAATCTGGTTCTCAGTCATCTTCTTTAAGTGAGAGCACGATTAAGAAAGCCATTTGGGAAAGAACCGATCATTTTCTAGCAAACTCTGAGTGAGAATTTTCGTTTCATAACTATTTTGCTCAGTTCTAATTAGTTTAAGTTCTATCACTGACACTTGCCTTGTGAACCATGATCCTATCAATACGATTTATAAATTTGGTTGCATTTCTGTTGCTCATGATCGATTATTTGATATGTTTATTCCTATATTTTTCAGGACTATAACTTTGGTTGGTGTTCGTCGACTTCTAGAAGAGGACCTTGGACTTGATAAAAACACTCTCGACCCTTTTAAAAAGTATATAAGTCAACAAATAGATCAGGTTAAAACATGTTTGGGTGAGCCCTGATTCTCTTTAAATGGCTACATATAACTTTTATTTTTCTTTTTGCAATACAGGTGCTTAATTCACCCAAAGCAGCTAAAGCTGCAAAAGATGTGAAGATAAATTCCAAGAGTTCTCTAAGTAAAAAATCAGAAAAGACCAGCAGCAAAGAAGGGTTTGACGCTTTACGTGGTGAAAGTGATAGTATGGAAGATAAAGTAAAATCAAGAAAGGAAGCTGCTCATAGAAAAAATATAAAGCTGGAAGAGGTGAAGAAACGTAAAAGGTCCACGGAGGGTGATTTTGATGTCTCCAGCACGAAGCAGAACAAGCTTGCAAAGAAGCAAAAAGAGGAAGACAGCGAGTCAGATGATGCTGGAAATGTGTCTGAAGATGGTCAATCTAAATTATCTGTTGAAAAACCAGTACTGCTATTCCATTCCTACTCCAACACCTCCAAAATCTGATATATGTGTCTGTATAAATTGATTTTATGCAGATTTGTCTTTGACTTGAACATTTTGTTTGATGAACAGAGGAAAGAAAAACCAGCTCTTGGATACGGTAGAAAAGTGGAGCATCTGAAATCAGTAATCAAAGCTTGTGGAATGAGGTTTGTGCCGGAACCGCTTTGGCTCTTTTCCTTGACCTTAACAAATCCCCCCTGGTATTATTGACCTGGACGCCCACTGACATGGCACCTTATCATTTCTTAATGGGAATCAGTGTTGCTCCTTCAATTTACAAGAAAGTTAAGCAAGTGTCGGATGAAAAACGAGAGGCCTTTATAGTGAAGGAGTTGGAAGGGATACTCTTAAAAGAAGGTCTATCTAAGGATCCCAGTGAGAAAGGTAATAATTGGTTCCCAATTTTCACTTATATGTGGTCATCAGCTCATGCAAATGTCATTTAGAAGCCAGCTTTTCTGAAGGCCAATGTGCATGGTGAAACATTTTGGGTTTCTTACGAGCACATATGAGTAATCTTATATTTTCTTTTACTGATAACTGATTGACTAAAACAGTCATCATCGAACCAGAGATGGGTGCTTAAATCTTCTGCAGTGCCCATTCATGTTATTCAATTAGTTGAAGTGGCCAACTAGTTAGTACTGTTATAGCAAGGATGCTCAATCTGTACTTGGCTTCCAAGTTAGTTCAGTGTACTGCCTGCCTGCTGAACAGTTAAAATTGTGCGGTCTAGTGTCAGGGTGTATTAATCAGTTACTAGAAGATGATGTTTCCTTATTTTTTATTGATTGGAAGTATGAAAATGATTAAGCTTTGGAAATCAGCTAGCCTATGAAACTTGACTCTGATCACTGTCAGAACAGATTTTAAAGCTACTCGCGGTTCATAAGGTACCATAGTCAATTGAATATCAATAGGTCAAATTAGCATGTTTGGTTTTACAATTGCGGGCGGCACTAAATTTCTTCATCGTCCATGCACAACACATTATCTGAATATTGGATTCAGTTGTTGATCATCTTCCCTGTGGCTATCCTTTGTCGCGCTTCCTGTTTAATGTTGCCACTAAATTCATGCTTTCAGAAATCAAAGATTGTAAAAAGAGAAAGGAAACAGCCAGAGAACTTGAAGGTATTGACATGAGCAACATCATATCGAGTACGCGAAGAAGGTCAACATTCAGTTTTGTGTCTCCTAAATTCGAAACACGTGCCAAGGGTGACAAGGTTGGCCCTAAAGATATTAAAAACAAAGAAAAAATTAAGAAAGAGCAGAATGATGAGAATAAGGAGGAAGTGGAGAACAAGAAGGAACAGGAAGAGGTAGAGGAGAAGGCAGAGGATGAGCAGACTGTTGAGGAAGAGAAGGATGAAGAAGAAGACGAAGACGAAGATGAAGACAATGAAGAGGCAGAAGATGAAGACGATGAAGAAGAAGAAGAAAGTGATGAATTTAATGCAGGTAAACTAGATTGACATAAATTGATTTTTTACCTTTCTAATTTATGGTCCAATAGTTTCTACTAAGAAAGGGAAAGCCAAACCAATTTCCATTAAGACCACTTTGCACAAATATAATCCTCGGTTAAAGTCGATTGATGTCATAAGCAGTAATCGATTGTACAGCGTTCTTTCCAAATAACATAAACGAATTAAAAGCTTCTCACATTTTCTCATTTCTACTTGCAGACGATAATGAGGAAAGTGACTGAATTCTGCTCTAGCTGGTGGTTGAAGATATTTGACCGACTTCTCAGTTCTCATAAAATTGTGTACTAATATGAGGGATGAGGTACAACATCATATTCTTGGACATAGTGTTATTCTCATGCTTGTTTTGGATCAGCATATTAGTTGAATACTTGAATTGATCTTAGTTCTTTAAGACACTGCGCACCGAGGCGCATCGGTGCGCTGGGGGCAATGTCTGCTCCTGAAGTGAGATACACTGGGCATTAATTTTTATGATGTACTTGTACCAAGTAAAATTTGCTATTATTATGCAATATCAACTATTAAAATTTAATTCATGACGTGAATCAAATATTCCTTAGATAATACTTGACATGATTAAAGAAAAAAATCCCAATCATTTCAACTTTATTATTGATACCGCTCGAATATAGGATCAAACAGCAATTTTTCTTAAAATTTTGACTTTCTCAAAAATATTTATTCATTGTTTAAAATTTTGATAGATAAAATAATATACGATTTAGTAAATATCTTTTTCTGTTCTTTTTATTTGAACTATTTAGTCAGTGTATTATTTCTCCATATATGAATTAGGAACGAGATGGAAGAATCGATCTAAGATAGGCAGGCCGGATTCCAATGTGAAGTATTTAACCTACGAGTGAAATAATACAATGCTAAAAAGGTCGATTTATTGCAATCCCCATTTAAGTGTTATTTTTGATAAACGGATACACAACATGAATAATGCTAAAGATATAATATATATGGTTATCTAGAAAAGTGACACTTAGCTAGCATTCTAAAAAGTTAGAATAAACGATGCTTACTCTGGAACTATGCATGAAATATGGATGAAAATCTAGATTAAAAGTATGACAAAAGTAATGAGATGCTAACTATGAGACAATATCTTAATCGTGTATCTAATAGCTTAAATCTCAATGATGATATGACGCTAACATGACTAAATCTACAATTAGATCAGTACCATCGAGAAAGTTTAAATCAATGATGCACAAAATTGTCATGCCCAATGTGAATAACAGTTTTATATAAATCAATTGAATTACACATAGTTCTACCATTAATAGACTTAGCATTCAATATTTAAGGTTGCCGCTTTATCAAGAGTCTTAATCACTCGACAAAATTCTTAAACCCGTAAAATACTCTAAGCACAACTTTTTCAATATTTGTTCTATTATTGCTACAAAAATTATCAGAAAAACTCTTGTAACACCATTTCAAAATTTAGTTTACGATAATGATTTTCTAATTAACTCGATTCATAAAAAAATTATTTTTTATATTAATAATATTACTTTGTACTCGATTGAGTGGACCCGTTTCAACAAAAAAAACTATCCAAAATTTTTTACTACGTTTCATATCCAAAATCTTATCTCGTCGAAATTTTATGATAACATGTTGAATTTAAATAAAAAAAGAAATGGACAATAAATTTCCCAAAATATATTTGCTCCCTCCATGGTGGCGAATGGTTGGTTGATTTTTCCATTCATTATATTATATTATAATAATATAATATTTTTTGTTATTTTATGTTAATGTTTATGTGGAGAGGAAAGCATGCTAAAGCTATAGCCCACCCCACCCTTACCCCACCCCGACACTCTCTTCTCCATTTCTTTCCACTCTCTGTATCTCAACGCTGATTCTTTCTCCAAACTCCTTCTGCTATGAGATGATCTGAGATGAGAAGAAGGAATCTTTTTCGACAGATTTTGAGGATCGAAATGGTGTGCCGTATGGGTGTTTGATTCCAATGTCGCGGGTATCAGTCACCGCCGTGGCTTCCTCGTCTTCCGCCTCCCTCCACCTCCATCCCCAAAATCAAGGTTTCTTTCTTTTATTCGTTCTGGGTACCTTAGTTTATCGACTCGTTGGCGGTTTTGTGATCCTTGAGGTAGATTCATTTTTATCCTTCTCGGTTCCGAAATGATCCATGTTGGTTACTGGTTAGCTGTAGCTTTGTTTTCTTGTTTGATGATGACAGGGTTATTGCTTCGTGTGTGTAAGAACCTCCTTTCTACTTGTGTTTGCTCGATCGTTGCTTGGAAGTAGTTTATCAAGTTTGTTTCATACCAGTTTCCACCACATTTGTTTCTCGGTCTTTTATACATTGTTTGCATGGGTGAAATGGACGCTTTACATGAAAAAAAGTGCTGTATTGATTCAAAGTTGTTATTTTTCTGCTTTCAATATAGGCCCGATTCCGAATTTGGAGAAAGTAACGGAGCTACCCACATTTATTTTATTTATTACAAAATTATTTCGTGATTTGAGAAGCGATTTATTCGACTTATCAGAGATTTAGGCCTTTTTAGTTTTCTCGGTTAAGAATGCGGTGAGAATGTTTTAAATACAATAGTTTCCAAGTTGATTCATGGACTTCAACAACTAATTGCGAGAGTTTTTGTTGCATTATTGAATATGTTGTAGTTCAAAAATATGCTCTGGACTTTCAAACTGACATCAGCTTATATTTTGGGAACAAGTGTAGAGTGGAAGTGAAGCTATCTTTTTTCTCTATTTTTTTTATTTTTATTTTTAATAATGTTTGAGAGGGTGTATTTTTTGGTGTTTGGGGTTTGATCAGGCTCCATTTTGCTATTGATATTGCTCAAGAATCATTTTCTTATCAGTTTTGATGCCTTGTGACACTGTTAGTCACCTTGTTTTTATTCATTCCTTCAGCTTTAATATATCACATTCAAGCAGCATCAACAACTTTTGAAGATAACATGTGATAAAAGCAGGTGAAAAAAAATCAAGGAAATTGTGAATATTTCTAGTTTTCTAACATGCTGAAATGTCAAGTGAGATCGGAAGGGGAAAAAGAGGTCTTAATATTGGTAATCACTAATCACAGTCCATGTGATTGAAATCTCATCTATACTTTATGTTTAATGAGAATTTGTTATTTCTCACTGGGAGACCTCAGCAACACAAATTTCTTGTGCTTCTAGTCATAACATTTCATTTTGACTAGTCAGCGAAAGTTAGAAGTTAGATTGCTGAATACTTGTGTTCTGCCACTTATGTGAAAGGAAGCACTTTTGCAAATAAAACACTAAATTAACTTGATCCACGAGAAATATATGTTTAGAAGAGGTTCCTTGAGTGAGAGTTTCAAACCAGAACATGATTTTTCAGATGCTTTGTGGCAAATGAATCCGAGATCAAGGGAACAGATGGAGCCTGGATCTTATCCTGTGCGTGAAGACGAATCAGATTGTTCATACTACATTCGAACAGGGCTCTGCAGATTTGGGGCAACATGTCGATTTAACCACCCGCCCAACCGGAAACTGGTATGGAATACTGATATTAGTTTTGACAGGCTGGTAAATGGTTGACCTAGTATATGGACAGAGTTGACTTTGCTTGCTGAAATACTGTTCATCTCAAATATCTTTGTTGTGAGCTGCCATGTAATTCTACATTCTGTGCCTCGCTGCTGTTTCTCAATTTCTCTTGACCCACGTTATGGTTATTAATTTTACTTTGAATCTATGGTTGTTGAGTACCCTCAAATTGTGGGAGATTCTCTTGTTAGCGGCTATTTCTGTACTTTAGATGAAGGACTTGACAATATAAGAGAAAGCTGTTAAGGTGAGGGATAAAATAAGACCTACCCATTCATTTTGCATTGTTGGAAGTTAGAAGTTGGCCTTTGAGTTGTTTGGCAGGGTACGTTGGCCTCAAATAGCCAATGAAAAATGAGTATTTCTTTGCACGTGCTATATGCTATTAACCTGCAATCAACCAATGAAATTACCAACCTAAGTCGAGTCCACTTGCGTATTTTCCAGGGGTTTAGGTGGTTTATTAGACTGCCTTCTACATATTGTTCAAAATACTGCTGTATCCCGTGACCTGATCACTTTTTCTGCAGGCTATTGCTACTGCAAGGATGAGAGGCGAGTATCCAGAAAGAATAGGGCAATCGGAATGTCAGGTATGCATCTATTTCTATCTTCTTTGTTTGTGGAAGCATGTTTTCTAGGTAATTTTCTGGCCATTCATTATCCTTCTCGGACTGAACACCCCATTCATTTTCAGGAAGCTGCTACTGGGAAAAAATACTGGACAAAGGCTTAAAAAAATTGTCACTGTTTATGTTTTAGAAGCTTTGGCCACTAAATTAATTTCAAAATATCGATTTACATCCTGTTCTAATGAGATTATCCTTCATGGTTTAAGTGCTTTTTTCAATATTTTCTCTGTGTTTTATATTTTCTCTTTGCCGTGTATGTTACTTCAACATAATTTGAACATTAGTGCACTATTTGTTTCTGAAAAAATATCTTATAATATATTTGTTTGTATATTTTGAACTCTTCTCTAGTATTACCTAAAAACGGGAACATGCAAATTTGGATCCACGTGCAAATTTGATCATCCTAGAGATAAGGCTGGGATTGCTGGTAGAGTTGCTCTAAATGCTCTGGGTTATCCAATTCGGCCGGTTTGGACGCTTTATCTCCCTCTCAGTCATTTTTACTAATTTCATGACATTCTGTTTCAAAATTCTTACAATTTTGCATTCATTTCTTGTACATTGTAGTTGGCTGATTTGCACTAAATTAATGATAAGATGAGGCTGAATTTTATCTGTTTGGAATGTCACTATATATTCAATTGATGTTTTATTACATTAGTCTTCTCGTATTTTTTTTTATATAAGTGATAGTAGATAATGGCATGGACATTGCATGTGCAGAATCTTTAAGAATAAATGTGTGATATAGCATTCATCTATCTGTCTTAATTTTTTAAAACCAAATTGATACCCAATGTTGTTATAACAAAGTAAACCATGACACAGTCTAGTAACTATTTTACTTCCACCATTTAAATTCATAGACAGACATGAAATTTTCAAGAAAATTTTACCCACTTCTTGGCTCTGGCAACTATTAATAAAATGTGAAAGATTACAGTATGACTTTTGGTTTTTTCTTCAATTATTTTTTACCATAATAAACTCTTAAAAATTACAATTAGTTGCAAGGACCATTGAATGCTTGTTGAACAAATTAATGTATTTTTCTATCAATTCAGCAAAACAATGATTGATATTATTATCAATGAGAAAGTTATACAATTCTGCTTTCGAAAGCTTTTTATTTTATTTTATTTTATTTTATTTTTATTTATTTATTTTTATTATTATTATTATTATTATTATTTACCATTTCTAAGTAGCCTCCCAACAAAACTATTATCTTGTTACTTAAAACATAATTATATTTTTAGATACTTTGTGTAAATAAAAAGGAAATTTACCATGGAAGGTTCACATTTTACATGTACTGTAACTTCACGTGTTGAACTAAATTGTAATCATTTACAATTGACACGATGAACCTAGTGGTTCTTACGCCGCCAATATTTTTTTTTTTGATAGGAAACTATAATGTTATATATAAAATTAGATTAGAAGATTTACAAAAAGTGGGCTAGTGGTCCACAGAAGCTAACTATTATCCAATGCAAACAACCACAGTTATCAAACTAAATCAAAGCCAATTTTCAATCCCTATATAAGTCTAAAATAGCCAAAGATTGAAATTTAGAACCCTTGTGGGCCCACATGGATACTTTCAATTTGATCTTGTCCCAAATTTCCTTCACTGATTCTTCACTATCTTCAAAAATTCTTCTGTTCCTCTCCAGCCATGACGACCAGCACACGCAATGAACCACTATTAACCAAAAAACTTTCCCTTTCTCTCCAAGTCGAGCTCCTAAATCTGTTGCATAAAGGTCTTTTGTTGAGTTCGGGATTACCCAAGAAAATCCCAATTCCTTGAGAACAAGGTTCCACAAGGAGCCAGAGAACGGGCAATGAATAACCATGTGATCCCGAGTCTCTCCCCCCTGTTTGCATAGCACACACCAGTTCGGGCTAAGGGAGATATTCGGGAGCCTCTTTTGAATCAAATCACAGGTAGGTAATCTTCCCAACGCAGCTGTCCATGAGAAAACCTGAACCTTTGTCGGAACAGGGGCTTTCCAGATAGGGTGAAAAAGAGAGAAGCTAGGGAATCGCTCCTCTGGAAAGAAGGACTCGTAGAAAGACTTTACTGAAAATACGCCTGAGCTGTCCCACACCCATTTCCTCACATCCTCCGCTCCCTCTATTAAGTTAACCCCCCTCAAAACTTCCAGCAGATTACCTAGCTGGCCCAACTCATCATCCCTCAAATCGCGTTGAAAATGCAAATTCCAGGATATAGAGTTAGAAGAAACAGATGGATCTCGACAAAGGAAAAAAAAAATCTGTCTATTCTTCTCCCTAGAAATCTGAAAGAGGTTAGGAAAAAGATCCTTAAAACTAGAATTACCCACCCAGCAATCTTCCCAAAATCTAAATCTATCCCCCCTAAAACCATAGCCCTCACAGAGTGACTGAAGGCCAGATATGTCCTCGATATGAATTTCCACGGACTTCTAAAAGTGTTGTGTCTAGCCAATCCCGCATCCCAACCGTTATCTTAAACTCCGTATTTGCTCGCTATAATTTTCTTCCAAAAAGTGTCCCCCTCCGTCGAAAATCGCCACCACCATTTACCTAGCAAAGCCTTGTTTCGAAGGCAAAGATTACCTATTCCCAAGCCTCCTCTATCTTTTGGTTTACAAACTTTATCCCATCCTACCAGATGACAATGGGTCTCCCCATCCGATCCATCCCACAAAAAGTTCCGCATAATTTTCTCCATCTCCTCTGCAACGCCTCGTGGAATCCTAAACAGCGATATAAAATACAAGGAAAGGGCATTCATGACCGCCGAAATCAGCGTGAGTCTGCCGCCTCTCGAGAGGAAAGCTTTCTTCCAACTAGCTAGCCTTTTAGACATCTTGAATTTCACTGGTTCCCAGAATGAAACCCTTAATGGGTTCCCTCCCAATGGTACT
The DNA here is from genome assembly GCF_033568475.1 of Henckelia pumila. NCBI lineage: Eukaryota > Viridiplantae > Streptophyta > Magnoliopsida > Lamiales > Gesneriaceae > Henckelia > Henckelia pumila. The sequence continues at coordinate 6,957,289 of NW_027331831.1, forward strand.
CCAAGGTATTGAATGGGCCAAGATTCCACCCCACAACCAATCTCCCTAGCCAACCCTTCCTCCACTTCTTTCTCACAATTACAGCTCAACAGTGCACTTTTCTCCTTGTTAATCTTTAATCCGGACATATCACAGAAAATGAACAAGATATCCATCAGCATTCTCACATGATTCTCATTATGCGCAAAAAACAGAGCATCATCGGCAAATTGAATGTGAGAGACCTCAATTCTATCCCTCCCTATCTGGGCCTCTAAAGATATCGAAAGACTTTGCCTTGTCAATCAATCTTTCCCTTCCCAAAACATCCGCCACCAAGTTAAACAGGAACGGAGATAAAGGGTCTCTCTGTCGTAACCCTTTCTCCCCTTAAAGTTGGTCTCCCGTTAACAAAAACTGAATAACATACATTGCTGAGACATCTTTTAATCCATTTTCTCCATCTATTCCCAAACCCTTTCTTATGGAGAACAAAATCCAAGAATCGCCAATTAACGTTATCATAGGCTTTCTCAAAGTCCGCCTTGAATACCCAACCTCTCTTCTTCTTCAATCTGAATTCTTCCACCGCTTCATTCGCTATCAAGCAACAATCCAAGATTTGACGACCTTCAATGAAAGCGCTCTGTGAATGTGCAATGGCGATCTGTAGCACCTTCTTGAGACGCGAGGCTAGTACCTTAGCGATTATCTTGTAAAGATTAGTGACTAGGCTAATCGGTCTAAAATCCTTAATGCGCAATGATTCTTTCTTTTTTGGTACCAAACAAATATAAGTCTCATTCGTTACTCCGTTCACAATACCTCCCTCATAGAATTCCTTAAACACCCTCATCAAATCTTCCTTGATCGTATGCCAACACTCCTTATACATTTCCATTGAGAAACCATCCGGTCCCGGGGCTTTCGATCCTTCACACTCAAACACTGCTATTTTAATTTCATCCTCGGAAAAAGGTAGCTCGAGCTGCTCTATAGAATCTCTGTCAATTGTGCTCCATTCCACCCCCTCAACACCCCATCCCCCTCTCTCTGATTCGCTATAAAGTTTAGTGAAGAAGTCTATAATTGCCGAACTGATAATCCCTTTATTTGTGCTTACAGTTCCGTCTTCCAGTTACAGACTCTCTATACATGTCCTGCTTCTCCTTTGACTTAGTAACGAATGGAAGAATTTTGAGTTGCAGTCCCCTTCCTTTAACCATTTTACCTTTGCCTTCTGAGCTTCCATTTGCAGTTTCCTACATACTAACTCTTCTAGCTCAGTTCTGAAAACTCTTCTGTCCTCCACCAAGGTATCTGATCCCGTTCCTTCCCACTCTTGAACGTCTAGCGCTTGAATCTTATTCTCCAGCTCATATCTCCTCCTATCCAAGTTCCCAAAACTCTGTACATTCCATCTCTTAACCTCCACTTTCGTTCCCTTCAATTTGCTCATAAATTTATATCCTTCCCAGCCTTGAGGATTTTGACTCGACCACCATTTGAAGAATTCCTCCTTGAAGTTCTTATGCTTAAGCCAAACATTTTCAAATCTAAAAGGCGTAGGCCCCCACTCTTCCTTCGATGTATTCAAAATCAAAGGAAAGTGATCAAAAGTAATTCTCGGTAGCACTGATTGTCTGCCGCACCCGAACGCCTCCTTCCATCCTCCCGAGAACAGGAATCTGTCCAACCTGCACCAGATGGGTGAAGCCCGCATATTTGACCATGTGAATTTTGCATTCAACAACGGAGGGTCGTACAGCTCTAGCTCATTAATCAAAGCATCAAAGCATCTCATGCTGCTGGTTAAAGTGCTACTATTCAATTTCTCACTCAAAGTTCTGACCACATTGAAATCTCCTCCTACACACCATAATGGCCCGCAAATCACCTTCAAACCTGCTAATTCATCCCAGAAATTCTGTCGAGCTCTTGGTCCACACGGACCGTAGACTGCCAAAAACCACCACGTTGTGTTAGAATCCTTTTCTATTTCAATAGAGACCGAGAACTCCCCAATCAGATTATCCTTTACCACAACAGTCCGAGGGTCCCAAACCACCAAAATGCCTCCAGATCTGCCCCACGCTGGTAACTCCACCCATTCTATAAATCTGGATTTCCAGAGGCTCGCTATGTATCTCCTGTCCACCCGCTGCCTTTCAGTTTCCAAAAGGACCACTATATCCGGTTTCTCTCTACGAAGGATTGTTCTGATCAACCCTCTCATACTACTCGATCCTCCCCCTCTAATGTTCCATGAAAAAATCCGCATTGATCAACTGTAACACCCTATGTAAACCACTCCTTGAACTTTCTTAAGGTAATACCACAGCCTCTAGATTTCCAAAGCTAACTCTTCTCACCTCCAATCTAGCAAGACAATCGTTAATTAAGCCCTCCTTAACAGCCACTGACACCACAGCCTCCTCCATTCCCGCCCGCTCCTCCGACAGTACTGGCTTATCAATCACCCTCGGGCATGGTTCTACCCCCCCTGCACCTACCCCTCTCCCATCAGAAAGGAACAAATGATTTGAAAGGTTAAAAGGGATGGAATTGACTGGAATAGCCATCGATTCCGACTTGGGCTCAGAATCGCTCACGTGTCCCTGTGAAGGATTAGAATATGAACCTGGATATGATGCAAAGATGCCCCTAATGTCCTCGAGACATGAGTTTGTCGGGGAATTGACAAGAGAATCACCTACCACTGAGCTATCAGTTTGGAACGAGTCAGAATCCTCCGATGACAAATCACCCCCTGTTTCTTGAAGAAATTCATCCTCTATTATCCCAGTGCAATTACTGGTATTGCCTTGTAAACCATTTCCCAACGGGTCTATGTACCAGTTGCCTTCGCTATTCCCCGTGTTTCTGATCACTGCAGCTTAGGCTCGTCTTCTTGAATACACAATCTCGAAACGTGGAGGTGAAGGTCTCTCCAACACTTTGCCAGCCTCTTTAGGAGTTGTCTCTGTCCTAACCTCTTCAAACTCCCTCAAGGGCTGTATTATTCTTCTCTGAAACTCGCCCACCATTTTTGGACATAACCTTTTGAGTATTTTAACTTGGCAACCTCCTAGAATAGGTTCTGACCCCCACGATCTATCGCCGCTGCCTTCTGCTTCTGTTGAGATTCGATGAGGAATCCCCTTGTCTGTAGTATTTTCAGCTATCTCCTCCTCTTCACTATTTTGATTTTTAACAATAGCCTGCCCCTTTAACTTATCTACTGGATGCACTGGTTCAATCTTTTTCGATCCTCTCTCACCACCAAATCCCGAAAAGAAGTCCTTTCCTTTTCCCACTGCTTCCTTCCCTGCTCCTCGTCCTAGTGTCCCTTTAGATCCGTTCGTCACTACTTGAGCGTAAGAGCGCTTTTCATAGTAATCATAAGCTGCTGGGTTGACCGATACCACTTCAAGTCGCACCATCATAAGGCCTTGAGGTGTCGATATTTGCACAAAACCGTTGATGAATCCTCCTTGTGGCCCGACCACCTTAATTTTAGCGGCCGACAAATCTCGAAGCAAGATAGTGTCTTGGCTAATATCCAGTAAGCCCCCCGCACTGCTCCCCCAGGCTCTTGAACAGTTCACTCGACCATAAGTCCCAAGGCAGTCCGAAGATCCTCACCCAGCTATTGCAACAAGCAAACATCTCTACTTCCCTATTGACCTCCGTTCTCCATCCTTCAAAGAACAGCGTCACCCCTTTGTCGAAATAGCCTTTCTTCAACCCCACAAAATAAGACGCCTCTTCTGCATTGCTGGGCCACCATGCTGCCTTATTGGCTTGAAACGGGAATATCTCTATCCTCCTCTTAACGGCCTTACTTAAAACAGAAACCACCGCCTCCCAAGATATGTTGACCCGTGCCTTAGTAATAATGATAGCTTTCTGCCAATCCTTGACTGAGCAGGGGCGGATATTCTCATTAGCCAGTAGATCTCGCGATTCCATGATCTCCAGATTCTTGGTGTCTCGTTGCTTAGATGTCTCAACCCCCTTTCTACCTCTGACATGAGCCGAAGCATTTACATTCTCCCTTTGAAAAAAGAATCGTAGATGATTAGCCAGTTTAATCCAGCCACCCTCTGCACGACCACTGGGAACGATTATACGCTGCTTGAATCCCCCCTGTGCTATTTTGAACACTTCCAGAAATCTGCCTCTACTGTTGAAATAGTTGTGCGTAGATACAACAGCTTCCTGTCCTCGGAATTCAATTCCCTTAGAATTAAAATTTTAAAACTCATGCTCTACTATCTATGGCTGTTCTTTGGACCAGTTTCTTTTGCTCACATCCTTTCGCTTGGCCACAAAATCCGATATTGTTCATTAAGCATGAATCAACCATTTTCTTTCTCTGTAGATCTAATGTCTTCATGTGCTCCCTTCAGGTGACCAGTGATATAGTACAAAACATGCATGGAATGATGTGTTTCTTCAGGACCACCTTTAAACTCTTATCATATTTTGCTAATCTCTTATTGTATTTTGTTCATTAAGCATGCAAAACCATTAATCATGCATTTTTTCAATTAGGATACTTGTTGAAAAATGGTTGACATGCTAAACTAATAAATCAAGCAATTTGTTTTTCAGCATTAAGACTGAGTGATGGAAAATTTCAGATTAAACATCTTTGTTAAAAATCTATGTTTTTCCTCGCACTGTTTTGCTCTTTCCGTTGTGTTATCTTGTGATTGGGGATTTCTACCATTAGGCAACATATTTTGATTCATGGCAAAGTGTTGAAGGAGAATTCATTTCTTCTTAAGAAATTAGAATGCTGCAGGAATAGAACTCTCGGGACTTTGATATTGGGTAAAAAGGCTTAGCTGCTTAAATAAAACTTAAGGGGCATTAGTCCACCTGCTTGGCACCTGGTGTTGTTTTTTTCTTCCTTCGGTGAAATATATATTTTTTTCGCTCTTGTTGAAGCATATTGTGCACATTACTCGATGGGAAAATCAAACTCTTAGCAGTGTAGATTTATTAAAATAGATACTTTTATTGTTTTTGAATGGTTAGTATGCTTTGCTTTTGAGCCGTGGAAAATGAGCATGATGCAACATTCACAAAAAAAACTAAAGAAATAAAATGAAAGATGAATTATTATAAAGCATGACGACTACATATATTGCAAAGATATAGGACATAGGGACATGGATATGACACGATACAGGTATGGGTACAACGATCTTCAAAATATTTTAGGCTGAGGTATGGGAAAATATGATTGTTTCATCTATATTTGGATGTATGTATGTAGGTATACATCCTCATAAATAGTTATACAATTATACACGTGTGTGTGTGTGTGTGTGAAGTGTATATGAAGTAATTATAGATTGTAAATTGGATTATCGGGCGTGGTTTAGTGGTTTGATGACGGTATAATTTGTTGACTTTCCCCTTTTGTCGTTTTCATGCAGAATGAAATTGAATGTGCATATTTTATGAGAAATGGACATTGCAAATTTGGGAGCACTTGTAAATTCCACCATCCGCAGCCATCTAACATGATGGTCTCTCTACGTGGTTCTTCTGTATATCCTCCTATTCATTCTCCGACTGCTGGCCAGCTGTCATTTCCCTTGTCGAGAGCTTCTTTTATTCCCAGTTCACGGTGGCAAAACCCTTCAAGTTATACACCTATGGTTGTGCCTCAGGGAGTTGTATCTGTACCAGGATGGAACTTATACACCGTAATTTTTCTAATGCATTTTGTTTCTTCATTTTGCTTGCATAATTATGTGCATACTTTGCCCATCTATTTTTTGAAATATAAGCAAATGATTAAGTATTGTCGCTACATATATGACCTTTATAATTGTGTGAAGTATTAGAGTTTGCATTCAGCTTGTTAATCTTTCTTTTAATTATGGTTTTGCTTATCTAGCTATTTTTCTCAACTGTCTTTAATACTGCTAAAAGCTTTTTTTTTTTGTTAGCTTTTATCGGGCATATTAAGATGAGCCAGACTTTCTCACAAGCTGCTCACTTCGAGTTCAAATTTCATGAGTTTTTAAGTTTGTACAATATCATTTAAAAGCTCACTTCTTGACTCTTCCGTTATTGTTTTTTGTTGTTATTGTTATTATTATTAATAATGATATAGTTATTGGTAACTGAATATACATTATAGTCATTTAAACATCAGTATAATATATCTCTATGCATTATTATTTTTTTGCATTAATGTTTGATAGAATTTCTCTTTATGGTAGAATGTGCAATAAAGGTATTTCAATCAAGTCTGAACTATGTTGGTAATAAGTTTGCCAGCTCTACTCCAGAAAATTTTTGTTGCAGTTGGGCTGTTTATTGAAAAATACACATTTACCATGTACTTTTCTTGAATAGATTATACTGGTGATTAAATTGGTGACTGTATTTCACATGTATTTTCCTTTTATTTCTTTAATTGCTAAGTTCTATCACCATTGATTAGCACAGATTTATCATGGTTTGCATTTAACCCAAGTTATGCAAAATACAAGATATTGAAATGTTGAATTTTACTAGTTATTTCTTTCTGTAGGGTCAGTTGGGCTCAGTGTCACCTTCAGAAAATCAACGACCAACTGCAGGAAGCAGTTTTGCTGATGGGGCATCAACCCAGGGCGAAGCTGTAATATCAGGATCCCAATTTCGTTCGGGCACTCTACAATTGGGGCAATATGCATTTCAGAGAGATAATGTGTTCCCTGAGAGATTGGGTCAGCCTGAATGCCAGTTCTATATGAAAACAGGAGACTGCAAATTCGGTGCTGTATGTAAATTTCACCATCCTAGGGAAAGATTTGTCCCTGTTCCTGATTGTGTCTTGAGTCCACTTGGACTTCCTTTACGGCCTGTAAGTCAAGATGAATCAATTTTTGACATGATGAACGAATTTCTGGGATGTGCAGTACTTTTTTTGCATATAATTTGATCCTGCTAATGTCTGTTTCACTTTGATTGTGAATGAACGGGGAATAGAGAGAAGTGAAACCACCTCAAGATTCTGAATCACATGATAATAATCCTAGCAACAGGAAACTAAAAGCGGTACTGGTGATCCATACCCCTAAAGAAAAGCAATATCTCAAAGCTTCAACTTTTCACATTCACCCACCTTAACATATATAAAATTGCTTCGTTCATTTAAAAATTAAATAGTTGTACCATGTTAGCAGGTGACGAGAATCTTAATTTTTTATAGTTTTACTGTTGCATCTCAAACGTTTTCTCCCATTTTAGTTTATTTCTATTCCTTGTCTTTTCTTATCCATCGGATTGGAGCCCCCTTATGATCACATACACCCAATTTTGGCCCGGCAATGGGCTCTCAATGTCATATTGTTTCCTTCTCTTTTAATTCATTTATTGTTCCGTTGTTCGGTCTAGTAGGGTGTGGGTGAGGAAGTACGGGAAGAAATTCAGATATAGAACGAAAATGCAGTTGTTCTATTTTTAGGAAAGAGATTGTTTTATGTTATAAAATCTCTAAACCATACCGAAAATGTGTTGAATTTATATGATGATGCAAGAAAAGGGTAGCGATTGCTGCAGAATAACAGCTGATGATTGAAGAAAATGGTGACAAAAGATGCAGATTTGAATTTTGACCGTCATTTGTACCTTTTTCCACATATTGATGACTCTTAGGGATGTTTGTTGATAATATGATACCACACTATGTTTACTGCGAGTATTTTCATGCGTTCCGTGTCCTTTAAAAGAGAGATTGTAAAAATAAAAATGAATGAAGAATAAATCGATAGACTAAATTAAATTAACTACCGAAAACAGTGAAAGAGACTTGATAATTGGCCTTTGTTTGGTGCAAAACCAATTTTGAACTGTTTATTGAAATTCATTAAGCAGTTGTTGTCACATCTTTTATTCCTTGTTTGTTGGTTTTAGGGGGAGCCTCTCTGTGTCTTCTATTCTCGATATGGAATATGCAAGTTTGGTCCAAGCTGCAAGTTTGACCACCCAATGAGGGCTTTTGCATACAACACGGCCGCATCATCATCGACTGACCCCCCAGCCGTTCGCCGTTTTTTGGCTTCGACTGGAGCTGTTGCATTAAGTTTAGCTACAGATGGGTTAGTGGAGGCAAGACAGAAACCATCTGGTGATAATAACATTGACTCCGAGTGATTTAACACTTCCAAATGCGATTAAATTATCACCTTTCTAATCATTTGGAAGATGAATAAGAATTTGCTGTAAATTCATTTCCATGGTTGGAGTCTTGGAGATGTACAGATTTTAATTCTGTGTCAATCTTCTCTGCTGAGGATAGAGTCAGTTGAAAAGATAGACTAACATTTAAACGGTGCATTGTATAAATCTGCAACTATTGTCACATTTGTTCAAGTCAATAATGAACATCTTTCTGACAGCCATATTTCTTTCTTCTTTTAACCACTATGACAATCTTCCGAACTTTAGTTTTTGCAATTGGATACATCTGGCTCAACATATTTCTTCTCAAACGTACCTGAATTATTTCTCATTCGAACATTTATAATGACCATGGTTATTTCCTACCTGTCTAGCATCTGATGCTTGCATCACCTGTGATCATGGTAATGATCAGAATTGCCAAAATTAATGAGCATCACACCTATACCATCCATGTATCGCTACTATCAGTTTTGCTGCTTCACTTTTGCTATTAGGTGTCTGGAGGGAGGAGATTCTTCAAAGATTGTGCCATGGCTATTGCTCAATCTGTTTTGAGTTTAACATAATTCGCTATGACATATCAGTTAAGTGATTTGTGCTATTAGCATTTTGGTCTGATCTTCTAAATGGATTTGCTTTATTTCTAGGTTGGTTCTTTTACAAGTTCTTTGTTTATAAGGCATATTGGGTAGTGAAGTGCCGGGAGTCAAACTGCCGAAATTGACTCCTTTGCATCCAACTAAACCAGAAATGATTCTCATTATTTATGTATTTGGGATCTTGAACCAGACAATTGAATGTAACCTAGAACTGTGACACTATTTTCCATTTTCTGATCATGGTTCTTTGGGAGGAGTACACTTGAATTGGATGCTTAAATATAATGATAATGTAGATCAAGTAGTGATTTTTCTTGAAATGTTACTGATTACGTGACAGAAATTTGTCTGAAACGAGATTGAGTGATTACAACATCTAAGGAAAATTCTTTAGTGATTTGAAGCTTGCTGTGGAAATAAAACTGAGAGAATGCTACCTGATGAACAAATAGTTTTGTTTACAGCGGAATTTGAATGCTTAGACTTTAGGTTAAACATCAATCACAACTTATATACGTAGATAAGTGATCTATTATTGCAGAATGGAAATGTATGACGTGTTAGAACGGGCTTGCAGACAGTAAGTAATTCAGGGATGATTTTCTGGGTAACAGTTTGTTTTTTTCTAGTTGGCTACAATTTCTGAAACCACTGAAGCTCATCTCTATTTCCAATTCCCTAGGAAACATCATTAGTTGATTTGGCTTGCATCTACTGTTGAATCTGAGAACAGTTGAAGCTTACATTATAAATTTTTGTTTGTTCTCGTCTCTCATTGACAATCAGTATGCTCGCCGGAAATGCCAGCAAAAGCAATTGTAACAGGTATTTTTCGAAACCAAGACAAATGAATTTATTTCCCTAGTACTTGCCTTTTCTGGTCTTCTGTATCTCCTGTACATAAGCATCACAAAGGAATATTGTTTCTACCTTGCATGTGCCAATTTAAAGGAATGCCACCCTTGCTGGGGATCAATTGGATTCTTTATATTCTCTCATATTAAATGGATTTGAATTTTGATAGATACGAGTATCTGAACAGAGTAAGATTTTTGTATTAACTCAGACCATTTCTTGCCTGCCAAAACAAAGAACTCGTGGCTGAGAGATGAGCCTGAAAGTGATACTAACGACCTTGACTGGGAATATTTGAACAGTGTTTTGTCAAATAAAGAAACATCAACACCATAGAGGCTCAACAATGCTGAATGAACATGTCAGAGCAACACCTCTTTCAACACTTTTACGCAGCATTTTATTTCACCATTTTCATCACCAAGGCAGAAATTAAATTATGGATGAAATGAAAATTTATTTTAATTTTTTAAGAATATGCTCTTGCACGATACTCTGACAACTACAGAACCGTCATATAGAAGTGCATGATTGAAATACCTTTTCGCCCTTGAGATGGAGGCAATTATACTGTACAAGAGTCGTGTGAAGATAGAAGAAACCTTTTTTCTGCCTCTTAATCCACATTTACTTCATAGGCAGTTCATAATTTTTAAGGTGAAATTGGAATGAGGTCTAAATATGGACATCTCACATGCACTTGTGCACGCATTAATATAGTGTTGTCGGGCGGAATCTGATGGAAAAATTGCTAAAGAAATGTAACTGCAAGATTAAGTTCGTATGTAGAAAATTCAAACAGTTATCCATGCTTGTTTGTTTATCATCTGTTGGTTATCATTAGCCAGATAAGATAAATTCGATGGAGCAGACCCACACTGGCTTGCTAACTGCGAACTAAACTTGCAGAATGGGATGTTGCTTGCAGCCGATCTTCTCTTCATTTTTAGAACTGGAACAAAAGCAGTAAGCTGCCAATGATGACAATGGAGCAAATGGTGCTAATGTGCTGTCAAAACTGTATCTAAAACTTTGGTGGGACAGTATTAGCTTTTTAATCTGGCAGTACATACTTCACAAGATACAGGGTCTAATCTTGATGCTCGGCTTATCGCATGCTTGGACAATCGTTCATCATGTTTGTAAATTTTGCACGTGGAATTGTGTCTTATGTTGGCTTGACTTTGAGTCTTTTTTGTATCGATACCATGTAATAAACTTGAAAAGTTTTGTAAATTTCTAATATTTATAAATTTAGGCAGTGGAACTTGAGTTTTGTTACTTCATCTTGTAAATGCTGATGAAGTTAATTTATGTTTATAGGATTGAATGGAGCATCTGAGCAAAACCAACCAACGCGATCGCTCAACATTGGAACAGAAAATAAGCATGGAAGTAGGAATGCACTGATATGCAGGTCAACATAAAAGGAAAAGGGAAAGAAAGCATGCAGACTTTCAGCAATGCATCCAAAGAAGGGACAAAAAATATTTCTGGCTGATGCAGTTAAGACCTAATTTTAAGTATTTGAAAGCCGGAAAGCATGAATTCACGGAGCGCGCGAGCACACACACATGTGGGAAGTAGGGGGCGAATGGCTGAAGTGGAAATCAACATATTATGAATCTTTTGTGGTCCATATGTTCGTGAATTTCTGGGTTGAATTGTAAACAAGGGCCTAGGGAAGTCTTATTAAAGAGTGCAGTATTATTATTTTTAATTAAATTTTTAATTATTTTTTTTGGGAATGATTCTTGTACAACTATTATGATTCTTGTTTGAAATAAATCAATTCAATAAAATTACCAATACCTAACAAAATATCTTGAAATAACTAATTATTGTTTTTTTTTTTTGGGTCACTCGTCTTGTTATTTATTATTTTATTGTTTTAACTCGTTTATATCTTGAAATAACCAACTAATTATTGTTTTCTTTTTTTGGGTCACTCGTCTTGTTATTTATCATTTTATTGTTTTAACTCGTTTGCTGAATTTATCAAGCCAGTTGTATTGTACCGAAACAAATTGCTATGATAATCAAACCGAGTTGTAAAATACTCCTATTTGAAATGCCACAAGTTACGAACCATCTGCATTTCTTGTTAAAATTAAAAGTTTGTTCGTAAATTTTGTTTTTTCTTATGTTTAATCGATGTAAAAAAACAAATAAATTTATACATTTGCGACGGTGTTGGTACAAGAAATATATGGTGTGAAATGTTTGACAAATTGAAAATGGTGCCAGCAGAAATATGGAACCAAGTTCAAGTCCATTTCCCGAAAGTGACGTCTTCTTTTGTCTCAGTTGGAACTTGAATGGCCATTAAATATAAACCCCACCCTTTTTTGTGGTATCCTTATCATTTATTTGGCGCTCATACCTAATCTACGCTAATACAACCTTTTTCCTTGCAATCTCTCATCCTCTCCATAAGCAAGAAACAATAAGAGATGAGCGCAAGTGGGAGTGGGATTTTTTGGCCACTGTTCCTTTTGTTGCTCGCCTTTAGTCTCGGTGGAGTTATATTTTCACCCCTTGTGAGTATTTTTATCAGTGTACTATTTGTTATGACACGCGCAGATCCCATCAATATTCTTGTTAAAAATTGCGTCTTGATTACAAATCCAAGACTTGTGGATTTGCAGGCAAATGGGTTCACGACTGGCTCGAATGTGGGGACGGAGATGGTGCCAGAAGGGAAGGAAGAGTTGAGGATGAGCCGGAGAAATCTGGCCGGAAGCTTTGAGGTTTGTGCATTGTGCACTTGCTGTGGAGGAGGTACGGGTACAGTGAAAAGATACTGTTTGGCATCTCCATGTTGCTATGCTATCAATTGCAACATCCCAAACAGGCCTTTTGGCTACTGTTCTTTCACTCCCAAGACTTGTAATTGCTTGGGATGCCATATCTAGTTTCGATTCCCTTGAATTTTGTTTGTGGAAAAAGGATGAAAAGAGATGTGGGGTTTATAGGTAGGAATTAAATGAGGGACATAGGAGGATTTAGGAGCTGGGAAAAGATCCATGAAATTTCTATTATTCCATCCTTGTTTAGCGAAACACAGAAGAGGATAATTTTCATTTAATGTATATTGTTGTTTTATGATTTAGCAGTAATTGTGTAGATGAAGGTTACTTACAGGATGGTGTGTTGTGTTTCTTTAGAACATGAATAGATTGTTGGAGTGCTATTGCTATTGCTATTGCTATTGCTATTGCTATTGCTATTGCTATTGCTATTGTTATTGCTATTGCTGCTATCTTTGAGGGTGGTCCATGGGCCATTCGTTTTAATTTTTCGAGAAGAAACTAAAGCACTGGCAATTTGGCATCTTAATTTCGGTTTCTTAAAAGTAGAAGTCCAACAAAATATTTGTGTGTTAATTAGTAATGGTATAAGAATGGTTGGTTTGCTTTACACGTGACAGCTACACCAATTAACCCTACTACTATGAATTAAGGTTGTGGTTGGTAGTTGAATAGCAAAAAATTGGCAAATAATAGCTAGCTATTGGATGGGCAATTTAATGAGTTTGATGTGGATATGGATCTATCCAACACTGATCCTCCTTTGCTGCTTTCTCCCATCGCCTTTTGAATACCTTGTACTCATTATACGACTGTCTTCTCACCTCAACTCTCTTGTTTATTTTTTCTGCGCTCGAACTTCCCTGTGTATGCTGCATCAATCATCGAATTAAAGTTCATTACAAATTCTTATCATGCATGCAAATTGCAATGCAACTAAATACCTCTTCTTCTCCTAGTGTTGGGAAGCCATAGTGAACTATGTATTCAGCATCCACAACTCCTATGGTTTTTGTCCTATCTCCCTGAGGATCAATACGGTGTTTATACATGCATTATGGATACTTGTGTGAATATTTGTATAAGCTATGAGGAGAGTTAATTGCCTGTGCGCAATAACCGAGCTGCATGTCAAGTCCCCAGGCATGTATCAAGTCATTCTGTAACAGAACCAATAGGGATTAAATCTGTATGATAATTTCATTTCAGTTATATATGTATATATATGATACCTGGATCATATGCCATACACAACGCCATGAATTCTTGGAGAACACGGGGGCCATAACTTCTATCCATCTGAAAACAGTATCATATCAATCTCTATTAAAATTCTTGTATTCCATATGTGTGTGCGTGTGCGTGACTCTGAATTTGTTGTACCCTGTGCATGGAGGATGAGTGCTGTTATCATCACATTGAGTTTCCTTACCACCAACTTTGTAAGTCCTCCTGCACTATCATTTATTTAGCTGTATATAGTACCTGCATTTGTCTTCTTATAAAAATGGTTTCATTCACTTTTTTCCATAGATTTTAGAATGCTTATTATATGCTATTAAGCGAAATAGGCATGAACAAACCTGTGTAGTTTTGATCTCTTCCATCGTGCAGTTATAAGGTGATGCACCTCAGATTCCCCTATTTCAAGTGCTGGTTGTGATATCTCTAATCCTTCATCTCTAACAATTGATAAATATCTGCACACCCAATGCCTAGATTTCAAAACTAATACTAGTAATATGTGAAAAGTAAGTCTTGAATAGATATGGATTTTGCATACTGTGCAGGGTGGAAGTTATCAACTCCTAAGTCTTCGTCCCACAAGAAAATATAATCATAAGCTGCTACTATATCCGGATGCAAGAACCTCTTAGCAAACCACCTAGTCAATGACATGCTCTTTAGAGTTATCATCCATCTCCAAAAATCCAGGATTGCGAATCAAAATAAATAGAAATTTTTAGCTGCCCAACCAATGATGCTCAACTCGTTTCAGACCACTAAAACCCGGTACCGTGTTCTAGTGATGCGAAAAATAAAAAATAAAAACAACTAAAACCCGGTACAGTGGTCGAGGACGAGGTGGGCAGGAATTGTTGGGCAGCTTAAAACTTTTCTCAAAGTAATATATATATATATATATATATATATATATACATTACATATATATATATATATAGAGTTCTTTTATGGTGCCCAACAACTATGTCAAACTCCGTGCCCACCATGTCCTTTTATTTCATGTGTCCTGATTGGTTCATGGATACTGGCCAGTTGAGACCCTCCATAGATATATCTGTTACTTTGCGTGTGGACGGATAAACTCCCTTAGGTTATATACAGGTGTAGATGCATAGCACCCAGTACATTCGTGCACATTTGCGAGTGGCAAAAATTTCTAGGCTTACCATTTAGTTTGGTTATCAACAGATACATGTATGACCTGATTGCTCCATAGAAAATCCTTCCACATATCAACCATGCCATCATAATGGAAAAGCATCACATCAAAATTGCTTGCTAGGAACTGCAATTTTGAGATTCTATGTATTATGATTATGCTGATGTATTGATAGATAGAAGATACAGACCATTATTTACCTTTTGAACCAGCTTATCTACATTTATCTTCTGCTTTATTCCAACAGGAACAGCGAACAAACTCATCGATGAACTCCTCTTCTGCTTGTTGCACAAGGCCAAAAGAATATAGTAGTGCCTCACAATATAAAGGATAAAACTCTAAATTTAGTTCCAGTTGGTTAATACCTCTGGAGAACCCCATAGTGGTCGTCTTTCCAAGTTAGATGTTTTGACTACTATCCCTTTAGGCAATGATTCGCTTCCAGGTGGCGTGCAACTGCGTTCATCCTACGACACATGCATTAAAATTATATTTTATTTTTGGTTTAATCGTAATCAAAGAACAAAAATTTATTCGATCAAGATTTGAGATAAGAAAACAGATACCTCACAGCTTCTTCTACTCTCAGGCTCACTTCTCTGTTGTGAGTTCGATTCTATTAGTTTCTGCATCATAGCTCAGATAGTTTTAACCAAGCCAATTCCGAAAAATCGGGAAATATATATTTGCCGGTGCTCTTAACGCATTAACTCATACCTGCTGATTGTCTTGTGCAAGCCATAAGCATGAAAACAGTGCAAGAAACAGTAGAGAAGCTATGGGAAAGAGGGTGTAGATACAGGTTCTCCTCTCCTTTTGATATCTGCATATTGGCGGCTGGCAAGACAATAATATCAGATTCACTAAAAAGTTTCTAAATTTGCTCTCCTGTAATCATCATCACTCCTTAACATGAATCCCAGAAAACTATTGTCCAAATTTAAAAGATCATAAATTCGGTTGAATGAATCCCAAAAACATTCAATCCATTCCAACACCCACATTCGTCACAAACTTGACATATACATTTATGTGCATGCAGTGAATCTGAATGCATTCATACAATAACGGATCTGAAACAAAGGAAAAACCGACTTACAAGATCGGAGAAACTCGTCATCTTCCAAATTATACGTACAATTTGTGTCGAAGAGGTCAAAAATACTACAATCATGCATTAGCCAAGAAATTTACTGCGCCTAATAATGCATATAACTACAATAACAACAAACACGTGATGGCTTTTCATCTACAAATGATCCACGGTTGCAACTGAAAAAATGTTGAATCATTATCGTAATCCAATAAATTGCAGCCACTGAGAAAGAGAGAAAAATGGTTGGGAAAAGAAAAAAAAGAATAGAAAGAATCGATCGGCCAGTAAACGATCAAGAAAATGAGTTGCCCACCACTATTCCCTCAATGCAAACGCATACGGTTATAAAATCCTGCGGTATCTTTAGTGCCAATAATTGCGGGTCTATGAATAAACAAATCACATGAAAAATGCTAATTAATTCAGGAGATATATTAAAAAGTTTAATTTTAAACGTTACTGCATAGTTATTATAGTAACGTTTTGTATTATCATTGAAAAAAAAAACATTTTGTATAATTTGCATAAAAGATTTTACAACGGCGGGTTAGCAGTACTACTCGATAAATATATTTTACTGTCATCGATACTCACTAAAATTTGAGGATTCTTTTCCGAGATCTGAATCTACTTCGAGCCCAAAGTTTCAAATTCGAAGTGAACCTGAAACCGAACAAATAATGTTAGAGTGGACCTGGAGGATATCCCAGTATAGTCCATCCGACCCTCAAGTCAGACCCAAAAAATCCCCCACCAAGAAAAAATAAGATCCGGACCCCTCCCACCTCTTTTTTGAACCCGCCCCACCCCGTCTCAAAACCCGGTGGGTCCAAATTGGGTTTGGACTCGTGAACCAGTTAATATTTAATTTTTTTTTTAAAAAAACTTAAATAAAATATTATTTATAATATATATTCATACATATATATATATATACAATATATTACTGCATATATATTTTAAATATATATATAGAAAACTTTTTAGCTGCTCAACAATATTTTTCCACCTCGTCTCCGACCACTAAAACCCGATACCGGATTTTAGTTGTTTTTTTTTTAATTTTATTTTTCGGATAACTAAAACACGATATCGGGTTTTAGTGGTCAGTGACGAGTTGAACATCATTGGTTGGACAACTGAAAATTTCTATATATACTAAATACATAATATAATATATTATATATAGATATATATATATAGGAAAAATAAGTTTTTTGGTCCAGTAACTTTACCTCCTTTTGGTTTTGGTCCATTAACTTTTTCGATGTGGGTTTTGGTACATTAACTTTTTATTTTCAGTGATTTTTGGTCTAACTGCATACGTGTCAGCTTCTGATTGGTCCAAAATGATGACGTGGACCAATCAGAAGCTGACACTTATGCAGTTGGACCAAAAATAACGGAAAATAAAAAATTTAGTGTACCAAAACCCCCATCGGAAAAGTTAATGGACTAAAACCAAAACATGAACAAGTTAATGGACCAAAAAAAGTATTTTTCCATATATATATATATACAATATAGTATAGTATATTACGGTATATATGGGGCGGATACATCCAAACTCGAGACCTGCCTCGGACCCATTGACCTGGGCTCGCCCCGTCCCGAAATCCGTTTGATTGTGTTTGAACCAGTCCCGTCCAGGGCTGGTTTAGCACGGGGCCAGGTTGTCCCTAAATTGACGCCTCTTAGGACGAAATTAATTAATTACAAAAAAAATTAGTACACATACCCTATAGGGGACCAAGCATGTGATTCATCTGAAGCTCGCCCTCCTAGGTTAACCCACGACACAAGGGCGAGACCAGAGCCTCAAGGCTCGCCCTCCTGAGGTTCGTCCACTTTGGGCGAGCTCCTGCTCCATTTGCTTCCTCGGCACACCGAACTTCCAATTTCACTTCTCCATTCTTGTTTTGATTCTACAACTTTCCTCTCCAATCCTTTGCTCCTCTTCTCACTTCATGATTCTATATTATCCTCCTGACCCAATCCCACTCCTTATGATTGGATCCAAACTTTAGTTTGTCGTCTATGCATGCATGGCTTCAATTGTATTATACTCAGAGCCAATCACACTCTTTTAGATTGGATCCAAGCTTTAGATGAGGTCATCAACCTCTCAGGCCACACCCCTGACATGTGCAGATGTGAACCAGATATATCTGCATGTAGCTGGTGGTGTGCAGAGGTAGGGACCCAGGCGGCCAGTCTGTATCCAGAGGCCACTGCACAGAGAGTTTGGACACTGGAAAGAAGAAGATCCGCTCCAGCTGCCCATTTCACACACGTGTATGGCACGTATGGAAATGACGCCGCCGCCGACGACGATTGCCTGGTGTATGGCCATGATGATGATGATGATGATGATGATGATGATGAGACACAAACCCCTTAGTATCTGATGCCCCTTAAATTCCATGTTCAGGGTTTGAAAAAACAATTAAACATTTATTCAGGTGACAGAAAACTTGTAGTGTGTTTGTAACTAAACATATTTTATGTCGTGCGTCGATGAAAATTTTGTGCATATAGTTAATAAATGCAACACAATCAGACAACAAATTAATATAAAAATAACCAATTGATTCGAGAATATTTTCTGAATATTATTTTTCAATTTAGCGACGACTTACAAACTAAACCGTCGCTATATTAGCGACGGTTTAAAATCAATATTGTCTCAAAGTTAACGACGGTTAATCACAAAATCTGTCGCTAGTAGCGACTAAGTACCTGCAGAAACCGTCGCTAATAGCGAGGGAACTTTACATTATTACCGTTGCTATTAGCGACGAAGGACCATAATAAACTGTCGCTAATATCGACGTAATCAAGAATACAGATCGTCGCTACCTGCGACGCATATGTATATGAAGATCGTCGTTACTAGCGACGAAAAAGAAATAAAAAACTGTCTCAATTGGGCAGCCAAAAATTGATAGAAACTATTGTTGGAAAATTGAATGAAAAGGTACACAAAATTGAGTTGGAAAACGTTTCGGACAGAAGAGGTTGCGTTTGAGCATGCGAAAGTGCACACTCGAGCGCGCTGGGCCCAAGCAAAGAGGGCCAGGCAAAAAACTTCGCGCTCCAGCGCGCTTGGACGTGCTCCAGCACCTGGTTTTGCGCTGGAGCGTGAGCCATGCTGCCTGAGATTCCGGGTAGTGGTTTCCTCGGAATGAATGCATCTTTTCGGGATATTATTTCATACATGATGGAATTACAGTTTTTTTTCAATTTTGTTTTCTGTCTTGTGACTCGATTATGAGCTGCTTGTTTTGGTTTATGTTTGGCTGCAGCTATGCAAATGAACTTCATTTCTCGTGTTTTTCGCTCTTGATGAAATGACAGTTGTGGTAATATATACACCATTCTAAGGTGCATAAGAACAATATCAGTATGCGATATAAGAGGTTTTCCACATAAAATTGCGTTCTTCAACAAAAAGTCGTGTTTGAACACAATCTTGACTGTCTATAAAAACAATCCCCTGTTTGCATTATAGAATATACAAAAAACTAGAGCATACATATTCTGCATAATTTCTCTTCTATCTATTATATATATAAAAGTGTCACTTTAGTTGTGAATTTACATTTTTATCCTCATTACAATTTATTTAATGATTAATTTTTTGTTATTTCCAAAACTTTTTGAGGTTTTTTATGTCATTCTATAGATTTATTCAATGCATATTTAATTTGTCATTATTTATTTATTCTAGGTAAAATTAATTGTTAATATTTAATTCATGTCCTAAAATTAAAGTTTAGTTGTTAATTTACATTTTTATCATCATTTTAATTCATTTAATAGTTAATTTTTTTGTCATTTCCAAAACTTTTTGAGGTTTTTGAGGTCATTCAATAAATTTATTCAATGCATATTTAATTTGCATGTCACTATTTATTTATTTTATTCATGTCCTAAAAACTATGTCCTAAAATTAAAGTTTTATTAATTGAAAGCTATATTAAATTTTTTTTTCTCTACATCAAAGAAATTTATTTATTTTGTGAAATTAGTTTCAACATTTATCTTCAACGCTATGCTTTTAGTCTTCATTCTTCTAACATAATATTTTGATTATTAAACTTTTAAACAAATAACAAATTAAATCAAATCATTAATTTTAATCATCTGATTCAAAACAAGTAGAATCATATCATAATCATAAATCGATATTGTATTCTATTTATATAGGAAACGTATCTCATACTTTATTCAATCAATTTGTTTATTTTTTTGGAATTTGGTAATTTAACTAAAATTTCTTGTATTCCTGTTTTTAGGAAGAATAACTATAAAATTAACAATGATGCCTAACTAAGTAATATCTTAGAAAACTTTAAGGAAAAAAAATATTTCAGTGATAAACTAAAAGTGTAATCAACAACATTTATACTTTTTATCGAATCGAAGGTAAAAGTAGCACTTTATTTATGAATTTAATAATTAGTTTTGTCATTTTTAAGGTTTTTGAAGTTTTTTATTCATTGTATAGTTTTGTTCAATGAGTATTTAATTTGTATATATCTATGTATTTATTGTAGATAAAATTAATTGCTAATATTTAATTCATGTTCGAAAAGAAAATTTTATCAATTGAAAGCAATATTTTTAATTTGTCTATAAATCTAAAAAATTTATTAATTTTTTTACCTTACTTTCAAGTTTTATCTTAATTGCTATGTTTTTAGTCTTTTAAATTTTTAACATAATTTAGTGTTAAACTTTTAGAAAACAAAAAATTTCAATCGAGTTATTAACTTTTATCGACTTGTTAAAAATAAATAAAATCATATCATAAATCGAGATTTTATTTCACTTTATTAGAAATGTATTACCCTCTTTTATTCAATCAATTAGTTTATTTTTTGCATTTGGTAAGCTAACAAAAATATTTGGAATTCCATTTTTTTAAGAAGGGGGACTACAAAAATAATGTTGTAACTAACTCTGTAATCCTTTAAAAAAAATTTGGGATTAAAAATATTTTAGTGTTGAACTAAAAGTGTAATCAACACTGATATTTTTTTGTCCAAATTAAAAAATATATAATTATAACCAACTTTCTTGTTGATGTTTGAACTACATTATAATATAATATTTATTTATATAAAAGTGGTTATTTAGTTATGAATTTACAGTTTAATTTGTATTTATTTTATTTCATTTAATGACTAACTTTTTGTCATTTTCAAGGTTATTTTATGTCATTTTGTAGCTTTTTCAATGAGTATTTAATTTATGTCTATTTATTTATTTATGTGAATTAATTATTAATATTTAATTCATGTTCAAAAGTTAAAGTTTTATTAATTGAAAGCTATTTTAATCTAAAAAATATATATTAATTTTAAAACTTACTTTCAACTTTTATCACCATCGCTATGTTTTAGTCTTCTAAACTTTTTAACATAATATTTCGGTCATTATAGTTTCGCGAAAAAAAATGAATAGAATCATTAATTTAGTCATCTGGTTCAAGGCAAGTAAATCAGATCATAAATAATTGAGACTATATTTCACATATAAATGAAAGATATTCTCATATTTTATCCAATCAAATTGTTTTAATTCGTTTATTTTTTTTTAATTTAGTAATCTAACTAAAATTTTGGTATTCTAGATTGTAGGACTAATCTAACTATGATAGTTCACTGAAAAAAATATTACAAGATTTGAAAAAATAAAAAAAGTTTACCTTGATTATTGCATATTATATGTATATGATTTTTCAGAAAAAGGTAAAAAAAAGAGACATTTACATATTAATATTTTTTATTTTAAAATAAGATTATGACAAAATTATGAAACAATTATGTTTATCATTAATTAAATAAATAATTGTACGACTAAATTAATTTTTTGGCATAAATTTGTTAATACTTTAACATAAGAGTTTATGTTAGAAAAATTTATTTTGTATTGTATTTTTGTTAGGACATTAATTATTTTATATGTTAAATATTATTCAATGTATATTAAATTTGATTTTCAAAGCTAACGAAACAAAGTTATTCAATACGCTAAAAAATATACACAAACTTGTGAATGTATTATGCATGAGCAAAAAACTTGAAAATCAAAGCAAGTCATATAGAAATCATGTTTTATCAGACGTAAAAAATATATATGATTTATATACACTTTATTCATAGAAGATCAAATTTTATCTTCAACTAAAACTTTTAAATTAAAAAATTATTATTATTTTTCACTAACTTCTTAAATTTTAGGTTTTGGTCACTAAGTTTTCAAAATTTGTTTTTTGTATACTAAATTTTATTTTAATCTATTTATACCTAATTGTTGTGGTGACACTGGAAAATGCTTTATTTTGCATCGAAAAATACTGACATGGGCATTATAATAATGATGCAACTTAAAAAAGTTTTGACTTATTAGATGTCACGTCAACAATTGGATTAAAAATAGTCAAAATTAAAAGTTAGTGTATTAAAACTTAAATTTGACAAATCAATTGACTAAAAAGTAAAATGTGATGTGTTAATGGAACTAAAAAAATTATTTTCTTTCAAATAAATTATTGTTTTAACTTTCAAATAAATTACTGTTTTAACTTACAAATTAATAGAAGTAAAATTATTATTTAACAGATATTACTTTTGTTGAAGTGCAATAACTATTCATACTGAGAAGAACAATCGAAACATGATGTTTGAGATACAACATAGTTTAAAATATTGGATTAGTATTGTTACCAAATACCAATGACTATAATTATTGAAAATGCAATAAGCATTCGGCCATACAATATGTATCAAAGTGAAGGTCATGACTTCGATTCACATTGATTGCGAGCATAATTATTGGGAAGGAGATTATTGGGTACAATAATTATCTCTTTGCTATGTAAAACAATCAAAATGTAGTGTTTGAACTGTTACACATATTAAAATATTTGAATTGCACAATTATATATCAACTATATATAGCTTTTAATAAAATGCAAACGCTCAGTCTTACGGTTTATAAAAAATCAATGTATTTTTTTTTACATTTTTCGACAAATATATAACATATGTTATTGTTTTAAAGTCATTAATTAAAAAAATAAATTGAATCCAAGGTGTAAAACATAAAAGCATCGATTAGATACCACAAATCGATCGTAAAGAGAAAAAATTAAAGACATAATGTTCTCACTTCAATAACTAATTAGAGATCAAATCATTATAACCAAAGTTTGAAATTGATAGTAAAATATATAACACTTAATTATAAAAGCTAAGCAAACAATTAATAAAGTTATTATAATGTGTCACGTGCGTTGCACGTGCAATTTTCTAGTTTACTTAAAAGTTCCGCATATACGAGTTAGCAGAAATTAAGTAATTGATGTGCTTCGATTGCTTGATAAAAAAATTGTTGTATCTTATAAGAGATGATTGCTGATACCGGTTTCGCACATTGTAATCGGGCAACTTCGTCTTGCGGAAAGAGAATTATACTCTTTGCCTCGACAGTCATTTCCGTTACTTCAAGTCTTCAATCTACATACACTTCTAACAAGAGTTGATATTGTTAAAAACAACTATCTGAACAAAATTGAAGTTAAAAAGCTCAAAATGATGCGAGTAAATGTTTATATCCCATTCATACAATTATCAAATTTGTCAAGAATTGACAATGTAATTTAACTCTCAGTAATAAAATTACTCGTTGAGTACATCATATAGAATGATTTTTATTAGTGGTGTCAAAACTCAACCCAATCCGCCAACCCAATATGAGTCGACCGAAAAAATATCAGGTTAAAGTTGGAGTTTTTTGGTTCGGGTCGAATTGGGTTGACCCGAAAGCTAATCTGAAAAAATTAATCGGGTTCGCGTTGACCCGATATTATCATTATTTTCATATAAATTAAGAAAGATTTGCTACATTTTTATACATTGTATTTTTCAAAAAAAAAATTATTGTACATTGATATAATAAATTTTCGTCATTTAATGTTTATTTTTTATAATTTTTATTTTTTTAAATAATTTTTATTTTTTTGTTGAAAATATATATTAAATTTTCTACAACTAGACTTTCAAATTTAAATTATATATAAGCTTAGTTTTTGTTAATGTGATTAAATTAAATATTACTATTATTATTGTAGGTTTTTATTTAATTATTTTGTTAAAAAATAAAAAAATAAAAAAATTGATTCGGATTGATCGAGTTAGTCGGGTTAGCCGAGTTCAGGTTCGGGTTGGCCATTTTCGGGTTGATACGGGATCGGGATCAGGAACGGGATCGGGTTCGGGCTCGGGTCGAGAACTTTTTTTAAGGGTCTTTCGCCAGCCCGACCTGACCCGAACCCATCTGACCCACCCCGAATTGACACCCCTAATTTTTATATATTTTATTGGTACATGGACTTTGCATACGATATAGTAAATAAGTCATTTTTTGTGATTAAAGGGTAAATTAGTCGTTCTGATTAAATTTATTCAATTTGGCCCGAGTCTGTTCAATATATATCAATTAGGTCATTAAAAAAGTTCACACAACAAAGTTTGTGTGCCAAATTGATTTTTATTCCTTAATAATTCTAATCTAACAAATTCAATCTCCAGATCCCCCAAAATAGAACGGTCAAAAGGGGTTTTGCCAACTAGACCTGTTTATGTCATGTAAAATAAATAAGTTGGATTAGTAATTTTTCTTTTAAAAGGGTTGACTATGAAGGGGACCCCATCCGACATGAGTCAGAGGTCCATTGGATCATGTAGGGTTAAATCAAGGGATATGCACGAGCGGCAGAGACCTGAGGGAGGGAGCAACATTGACAATCTCCAGAGCATACCCCCACAATATTTCAGCAGAGAATATGCTCCACACGAGGATCGAACCC
Source organism: Henckelia pumila (assembly GCF_033568475.1). Taxonomy (NCBI): domain Eukaryota; kingdom Viridiplantae; phylum Streptophyta; class Magnoliopsida; order Lamiales; family Gesneriaceae; genus Henckelia; species Henckelia pumila. The sequence continues at coordinate 6,982,109 of NW_027331831.1, forward strand.
GCAACTACTGGAAAATTTTTTCCCACATCACCTCAGGCTTTACCAACTCGCCTATGCCCATTTGAGCTAGATTACTAATTTTTCGGTCAGACAAATATCGGTTAAAGGAGAAACAATGTACAGTTTAAGAATATCGTGGGATGATTCCACAATCAGAGCAACTCTTCTTCTTTCGATCCCCACAAAAGTAGATCTTTTGTGAGACGATTTCATGAATATTTATTTTTTAGACGGGTCAGTCCTGCCCGTATTATAATAAAAAGCAATTTTTTTGGCATATAAATTTTTTTTTCATTGGCGAAGAGACTCGTCTCATAAAATTGGCCCGTAATATCGTCTCACATGATTTTTTATGTCTCTGCCATCAGCAGATTAATTTCCTAGAAACGAGATTGTTCAATTTCATATTTTCAAAATCGGACCGGTCCGGCCGGTTCGACCAGTTCGATCGGGAACCGGTCACTAGTCCGGTCCGAAATACTGCCAAAAACCGTTTTAACGGTTGAACCGCTCATAACCGGTCAAAATTGGTTGAATCGGCCAAGAACGGGATTTCAGATTTTTTTTATTTTTTTTTTGGAAAAAATTAGTTTTTTTTAATTTTAAAACTTAAATTTAATATTATATTATATATAAATGATTATTTGAAATTTGTGTTTCGTTAAAAACACTATCAGTTACATTAGTTTTTAACCCTCTACGACATTGGATAAAATTCGTTGTCTTTTTGTGTTTTCTTGTAGTGAATAAAGCAGTAGAAGCAGAAGTGCAGTAGATGAAGAAGAGAAGATAAAGCAAAACAGAAGAACTCGAGCAGAAGCATATTAGTAGCCGCTCACCAGTAGCCAGCAGAACCAGTCTTTAACCATTGGATAAAGACTTCTGTACACTACTACACACCGTACTGACCAGCCGCATAACAGTGTACCTTCATGTCAGTAAAGCTTCAAATCAAGACAACGGCTCCAATCCAACTGATACATATTTGAATCTAGATGACCGTTATCTTGTGCCTTTAAATAGAGACCATAAGATGCGAAGAGATGCATCCGGCTTACAAGAACTCACAAACACTTATAATTGTTCATATCTACACAAGAAGAGTTCAAACAGTTACATAGAAGATCATACACAAGCCGAAGAACACCAAACACACACATCAAGCATATCAGATCAGACAGGATCATACTGTGCTATGTGTTAAGTTGTACATTATTTTTAAACTAATCAGTTGAGTGAGCTGACCAAAACACTCTTGTAAAATCAGTCTAGAACCGATTTGTTGAGTCTAGGAGTCTCAGTTAAGGCAGTAGGGTAAGTCCTAGCTGAGGTGGGGTGTTGCAAAGGATTGTAATACTCAAAGTCTTTAGTAGTACCTTCTAGCAGAACCAAAAAAAAGGTGACGTAGGAGAAGTTGAGTCTCCGAACATCCAAAAACAATCCACCGTGTAATTTATTGCTTTTTACACTCGCACTAATAGAGCCAGATGATGCAGTCCAATCTCAAGTTGGCCTCTTTCCGCACAAGTATATTTGTTGGTTGACTCCCGGAGATTCAAGATAAAGAAGAGTTTATTGGCTCACACTACTGAACTCACTAGCAGCATTAGCTACTGCCTCTATAGAATAGTAGTAGCTCATTACTCGTCTAGTAGCAGTAGCATCTCGATCCTGACAAATTTAAATATATATATATATATATATAATTTTAATTAATATTTTGAATATACTTCTATAGTTATTTATTTTTCAAACTATGATAAATATATATTTTTGTTTATTAATATACATCTTTTAAGTTTTTGAAATTTAAAATAAAATATATTATTAATTATATTATATAATTTAAACGGTTTTTCGATCTGACCGTTCGGTTAAATAATTCTGATAGATTAAACCATTTTTTCAAGATAGATCAATTCGATCATCGATCCGATTATGAAAATATTAGTTCAATTAATGAAAGATCACATAAGACAATTCGCACCCATGCATTCGTTCAAACATTGTTGATGGCGTACCTTTCCCTGACGTACCCTTAGGGGAAATAAAATATTAAATTTTAATATTAACTAGCAACCGAGACACACACGTGTGTAATGAATAAAATTTGTTATATAATTTAATATGGTGTTCTTTTTTATATTAAATGCAGTGTATGATAAATACTCATATTAGATCAAATTATTGGTTTACTACGTATTTTTTGTGAACAATAATTATATTGCTATCAATATCAACATAAATTTGGAAACTTAAAATTCAATAAACTGAATTTCACGTTTGAAATTTGAAATTAATGATTGAGCATCGATAGGAACAAATCTACTCTAATTTGCTTTCAATTAGTTTAATTTTAACTCACAGATGTAATATATATATATATATATATATATATATATTCTAATTCTTTTATTTTAGTGAAACAATTTTTGTATGCTCATCTACACTTCTCACATTTTATTTTTATTTGAAGCATTTTTTTTAAAAAAAATTAGTGGCTTAAATTGATTTTTTAGAATTTTTTTTTTTACAAAAATTGTGTTGATTTTCGGAATCCACTCAATCTACATTTGTGGTTTAAATTTTGAAAATTAGGATGCCAATTTACATTTGTGGTTTATATTTTGAAAATTAAGAGTGAAAGAGAAGAGATCGAAAAAAATCTATTTTGATTTTATCTAGATCAATTTAAATTTAAATTTATGTATGCAATCTATATTTTATTTCAAGATTTTTAAATTTCAATTGATATCAGTTTACAGATACACTTGGTGCTATAAATCGTGCTACACTTTGCTAAAAACAACCCCGTTTGCACAAATTATTAATTAAATTCATTAAACAATATGGATGAACAAAATATAATTAATCATTGATAAAATTTTCGATTCACCTATTTTTTCAATTAAAAAAAATCATCAATAAATTTTTTTACTCATATATCGTGCTTGGGACACAATTTATTGTCTATTTTAATTGAAAAAAATAGGTGAATCGAACATTTTATCAATGATTAATTATATTTTGTTCATCCATGTTGTTTAATGAATTTAATTTTTAATAATTTGTGCAAACGGCGTTGTTTTTAACAAAGTATAGCACAGTTAAATTTGTACGTAGCAACAAATGTAGCAGAGGATTTCATCCCTTTTTTGACCAGATATGTTCCTATCTCTTGCGATTCTCACCCATTAAATTCAAATTTTAACCTTCAAATCCAGTTTTCATTTATTTATTAACCTTATGCTTATTTATATCTTATTAATCTTCATCAATTATTTTGGTACGGTTCTTCCATTTTTTGTTTTATTGGATCATAAGATTAATCAAACCTCAAGCTACCTACAATGAAAATGGGTTTAAAAAATGTAAATTCAACAAAATATGTATTAATTATTAATTATACACTCTTACGTTTATTTTCAAAAAATAAAAATCAGTGACGTCAAGTTCTTACCTACATTTTTTACTTTAATTAGTACGACATCAATGAATAAGATTTAAAGTAAGATAGTAGACAATCAAGATCGGAAGGGATATGATTGTGCCGAAAATTACCCTGCAAACAACACAGATCATTCGATCAATATTATAACAAAATCAACAAGTTAACATATATCAAAATATTTAGACGACAAAGATACATAAAGGAGTAGTATGCATATATATATATGTGGAATACTTACTGCGCGCTGAGTAGATTAGCGTGCAAATCGTACTCCTGAGCGAACACGAACGAGCTTATAGCCTGTGGTAATGCTGCTTGAATGATCGCGATTCGAAGCACATTCGAATGCAAGCCTAAAGCTAGAGATCCAACAGCAGTAGACATAGGTACACCCACAAACCTCAGAGCCATTCCATACATGCATAAGCCAACTCCACATCCTAGTACACTTTCTTGTAGTGCCATGAACAGTCCTGCCATGCACATTCATTCATGCAGCTCTTAGTAGTACAAATGACACCACTAAATTTAACTGTGTGTTTGTGTGTGTGCGCGCGCCCGAATATATTTGCTAGTTGTTTACCCATGTTAAACATGGCCACTCCACTTCCGGCCTTCGACATTATGAGTATCGATCCTTCCACTATGCCAGGCATTTTCAGATTCCATCTGTACATGTATCAGATCAAACCTATACATATGTATATATATATATAGAGAGAGACACACAGAAGGCAAGCCAGAAAATGTACATATGGATGGTACCTGTTTGCTAAGAGAGCCCAAGTGAGGCCAAGAAGACAAGCATAGTTATTTGGATTCTTGCTCAGCCCAACCCAAATTTTCTTCATAAATGACAGAAAACGAGTAGACGATAGCGCTAACGTGTCCGCGCCCGCTGATTTAACCCGCGTATTGTCATCATCATAATCCTGGTCGACGATTTCAATCGCAACAGTGCTGCTAGACGACGACTGTGGTACTGGTTGGGTGGCTTCTTGCAGCTGCTTGTCACTAATATTATTCTTGGAACCACACGCACGCCGGAATTCGTACATGAAGAGGAGAATGGGCTGCCACAGGAGGGATTGGATGACACATGATTGCACCACCAAGTTTTCACCTAATCCCCCATACATGGCCTGGAGCAGAGGCACTCCCACCACCAGAGTGTTGTTGAAATTGGAAAGAGAGAAAGAAGTTATGATCCACGAGTAATCCATCTTGGAGAAATGAATCCACAGAGCCAAACCCACTCCCGCAATCGCCTTGGCGATCACATCTGCTCCAAGAAACCTGAAATTCAAGTGGTACGGATCCACCCCGGACGTGAAGTTGAATGTGAAGAATGGGATGATGAAATAGCAGTTGAATCTGTTGATTGCGTCGCATTCGTTGCTCTTGAACATTCGCAGCCATTTGACGGAGATGTAGCCCAAAGCAAGCGCCACGTACAGCGGCAGCATCGCCTCCACTATCTTGTATATATCCTCCCACCCGAATCCGATCATCCCTTCATTAATTTCCCGCAGATATATTGCATGCAAAGATCGGTATATCGATCAAAACCCTAACTGTTAGGTGAAATGACCGAATTTATTGTGGTTAGTTGTATCGATATATCGATCAAAACCCAAAACCAGCCAGATATTGGTTTAAAACGCGTGAAATATATTTCACGCTTTGGGAGCTCCCCGATATTCACCCCTTAATTAATTTCCCGCAGATATATCAAAACCCAAATCAATTACACACACTTGTAGATCAAGAAACGACGATTTTAGCCAAGAAAACTGAAAGGGATAAATATTTATTCCTTAAATCTTTTCTAGTTTAATAAGTGTGGTTTAAGTTTTAAATCGTTTTTGAAGATATTTAGATTTGAGATATACTTAATCTTGTCCTAATATTTTAGGGAAATGATATTTACACTCCAAAAATTTATAATTACACTCCACTTTTGATAGTTATGTGCTTTCTTACAAAATTACCCCTTCTTAAATTTTTCCATATTTTTATAAGACTAGTATGCCCTCATCAATCCTACAATTTATTCACATTTCCTATTTTATTTCATTAGCTTTATTAGAAAAGTTCACGCTTTTTTTTTTCTTCTTTTGCTTCCTTAACAATGGAGAAGAATGATGGTATTCAATATTTAGAGTTTGGTGATGATATTGATCGAACGATAAAATTACCAACTCCAGTAAATATCGAAGAAAATTCCAACGAAGATTATTGTCATTCTCCAATGGATGGTAATTATTTAATTTTCAAGTATAGTTTTTTTTGTTTATTGATTTCTTGCATTTGCAATGTAATTCCTAGTTGAGATTTTTCTGAAATTTTGAATTGAAAAATTTATGGTGATAAATCTTCAATATAAAAATTAATTTGTAGTAAAAAAACAAATTCTATTAATTTTTTCAGCTAGCTGCTCTCCATATAATACTTTCAATATTTTTTTATTGGAAATTCTGAATATTATTGTTTACAAAATTTGATTAGATCGATTGCTATTATTTAATTTTTTTAGGTGATTTAGATTTGCAACAAATGGATAAGATTGAACATGAAATTTTGATAGAAGGGAAAGAAACACAAAACGAGGAGAATAATTGTCTTGAAGATCACAATCCTTTGCTCTCTTTATCGGGTAAAACCTTTGCATGACGTGAAGAGTTTTAAGAAAGTATTCGGAATGCTGCTCTAAAACAGGGATATATAACAGTCATTAAAAGGTCCAAGCCCAAATATTATGTCATCATTGGTTGTGATCGAGGAGGGAAATATCGACCTACCCAATTTCCAACTGAGCAAAGGAAAAGATTGAGCACAGGAACTCGCCTTATAGATTGTCCATTTGAAATATGGGGTAAAAAGAGAGACGGTGTTTGGAAAATAGAGATTAAGAATTCATCGCATAATCACGAGCCTTCAACTGATTTGTCAGGTCATCCTATGTGTATTTTCCAAAGAGGACATGCAAATGATTAGAACTATGTCAATGGCTGGTTCTGCCCCACGAGAAATTCTTACTTCACTACGACAAAGTAAACCAATGGTTCATGCTATTTCAAGAACCATGTACAATGCAAGATCCAAGATAAAAAAAAAAAAAGAAGAGTTGAAAGGGCGAACAGTGATTGAAGCTTTGGTAGAAGAACTTGGCGAAGGGGGATTTATCTATGACATCGAGTTTGACAAAGATAATCACTTGTCTCATTTGTTTTTCTCACACCCGAGCTCAATGGCATTAACAAAGAATTTCTCGAATGTCTTCATTATGGATTGCACGTACAAGACCAACAAATACAGCATGCCACTTCTTGATGTCATTGGCATATCGAGTTTTAACACATCATTTTATTCTTGTCTTGTGTTTATGCAGAGGGAGGAATAGGAAGATTACATTTGGGCATTAGAGAGATTCAAGAAAATTTTAGGAGTTGATGAATGTCCAAAAGTAATTGTTACAGATAGAGAATTAGCATTGATGAATGCTATCAACAAGGTATTTCCAAGAACAACAAATCTCTTGTGCATATGGCATATACAAAATTTTTTTTTGTCCAATGCAAGAAGTTTTTTGACAAAAAAGAAGATTTTGACAAGTTTTTGTCGACTTGGACTGATGTGGTGTATTCACTTGATGAACCAAGTTTTTATAGCGCATGACATCTCTTTGAAAATCAGTACAAGGAAAAGTCGATTGTTGTTGATTATATTAAAAACAATTGGCTTCCCTATAAAGAGAGGTTTGTTTTTGCATGGTCTGAACACTATTTGCATTTTGGGAACCATGTGACATCAAGAGCTGAGGGTGCTCATTCATTGCTCAAGAAATACCTCCAAGTCTCAATAGGTAACCTTCGTGATGTAAAAGAAAAAAATATGTCTTGCCATTGAAAATCAGATTAAAGAAATCAAGGTCCTGTTTCAAAATGAAAAAATTCGAGTACCGCATTATTTTTGCATTTCTCTATTTCAGAATCTTCTTGAAAATGTTTCTAATCATGCACTTGAGCAAATTCTATAGCAGCATAAATTGGCTACTTCTGGGAAATTGTCAGCCAAGTGTACTGGTCATTTTCAGCATACCATGGGCCTTCCTTGTGCACATCAAATAAGAGGTATGATGAACGGAAAATTGGAACTTATTAATGTTCATCCGCAGTGGAGGATAGAAAAAAAGTCATTTATAAGTTCTGAAGAAGAATTGAAGTTTAAGGATGATCATGATGATAGTCTGTTGAAAGATTTTCAAAGTGCATATAAAACAATGCATCTTACTCAAAAAGACAACACCCGGAGACAAATTTCTCAGCTTGTGGATGCACCACTCTCTCTAATGGTTCAAGAACCAAAAATTCATTCATGTAGGGGACGTCCATTCGGAGCACTAAAGAAAAGAAAAATGATGGTTCTACAAGACGTGATCCTAGTAAATTTGAAATAGTTTAGAAGTCTCGAAAATGTGGTACATGTAGAGGTCTGGGACATAATACTCGTACATGCTCACAAAACACTGAAAATTATGCATTATCTTTTTCTTTGTTTGACAGCCAAGATGAAGTCGCCGGAGCAATGGAATCTATTGACGAGCCAAACACTCTATTTTAAATCGGTAAATATATTGCAATTTTTTATTTTTAGTTTTACTTTCTACTTATATTACGTACATAATTACACACTTTTTAATCCAAAACAATGTTAAAATTTATTTTTAAATATTACGTATTGACATCTATCTTGTTATTTTAATCGCAGAAAATTCAAATGTGAACTGAAGCCAGTTGAATTACTAAAGTTTTAGTTCAAGTAAATCAGTCTTTAGAGATTTTGAACTTTCATTTTGAGTAGTTTTTTGGTTTATGCTGTTCGATTGGGGCCTTTTGTTATTTCAGAATATTTCTAGTTTGGTTATGTGCTTTTATAGTTATTTTTTTATGATGATTTGATTGTTTTAAGGTAGTAGTGAAAAACTATATCACTCGTAATATATTGTATGGGATCAAAGAATAATTTTTACATTTTTATGATGCTTTGATAGTTCTAAGAGAGTAGTAAAAAACTATATCACTGGAAATATATTATCTGAGATCAAAGAATAATTTTTAGATTGTTAGAGTATAACAATAAAAATAAAATAAATAATAATAGGATTCGTGGCTGTGAAAAAACTACTATCTTTACAGTTTATGCCAATGAAATTGTTTTGCATTCCAAATTTATACAAAATTTTAATCAAAATTTAAAATATTTTTTTCCAAATGACGTGTTACATTTATGAAAATATTATATTTTATTGATGTTCTTATCACTCTATTTTTTTTGAAGAAATATTTTTGAAAAGGAAATGTAAGATTCTCTATGTAACCCTATAAATATGGTGAGATCGATTGAAAAGATATAGATATATAAATAAGGATATATTAGTCTTAAAAATTATGGAATGATTAATTGAGGGTAATTTTGTAAGATTTGAGTTGATAAAAAAAGGTACAAGATCTAAGATTTTATATTTACTAGGACACATCTACAAAGAAGGATTCTCTAGACTTATTTATTAAGCACAATCGACCGAGTAGAAGGATGGACCAATCGAGATTAACTTAATAGCTTCACATACATATGTTGAGGGAAAAATGAAGATTTTCTGAAGCTTGTATCGGTCGTGATTGCTTGAAGCCGTGTAGAACGCTTGAAGATCATTGATCGGAGAAGTGTGCTGCTCATGTGTTTTGGCTTCAAGATTTTTCTCCTTATTTCGTTTTTCATTATTCTATTTCATATAGAATTTTTAGGAGAACTTTTACTTTTTATTTTCTCACTTGTGTTGAGAAATTGAATTTTACAATGATCACTAGTTTTAGGGTTTGTAAAACTCTTTGAATTGTTTTTCTAGTGAAAGTTTTGCCTGAGGCACTGCAAGAGTATTTTATACTCTTGCTTAAAGATTTGAGTCTATTTATTTGGTTGTTTGTTTATTTTATTCATGCTTTAATTATTTTTCATTGCAAATCACTCAAGGTGTTATTGTAGGTATTGTCAACACTTTGTGGCAACACCTCAAACTGTTTATGTGCAACCTCCATTCCTTACAAGTGGCATCAGAGTCATATTCTTGATACACTAAGAACTGATCCTGGTTTGTTTATTTCATTAAAGGAAATAAGATGGACTCATCGTCTGTTGCGAACTCGTTTTTGAAACCTCCGGTTCTTGATGACACGAATTATGCATTGTGGAAGACAAGGATGAGATATACTATCAAAGCGATGGATGTTCGTGCTTGGCAATGCATTCTGACTGGTTGAAATCCTCCAAAGACATTAGATCAAGATGGAGAATACATTATCAAGCCAGAAGAAACTTGGACCATCGAGGAAACATAAAGTTCAAGCTACAATGCTAAAGCACTTAATGCAATTTTTTCATCTGTGGATGTGAGAATGTTTGGACTCATAGCTGACTGCACTGTTGCTAAGGATGCATGGGAAGCTCTTCAAGAACACTGTGAAGGAACTGATAGTGTGAGAAGAACAAGACTGAGATTGCTGAACGCAAAATTCGAGAATATCAGGATGGATGAGAATTAGACTATTGCTGGTTATGATAAGAAACTTAGGGAGATAGCTACAGAGGCGCATGCTCTTGGAGGACCTATTGCTAGTGAGAATATGGTAAACAAGGTTCTTCGATCTTTGCCAAAGAGATTCAATGGGAAGATCTGGGCGCTTGAGGAAGTAAAAGACACCTCAAAGATGATGACTGAACTGATTAGTATCCTTCAAGTTTTTGAGATGAATCTTACAGCACAAGAGAAGGATAAAGGGAAATCAATATGTAACGACCCACTGTATCAAGACGAGTCTTTTCAGCGTGCTTATGTCCTCACTTACACGCACCCTGAGAAATTTTCCAGGGGGTCACCCATCCTATAATTTCGCCAAGTCAAGCACGCTTAACTTTGGAGTTTTTATATGATGAGCTTCCGAAAAGAAGATGCACCTTCTTGATATGAGTACTACATATGAAATCTTTTAAACTCTCCTCAACTATGTAGTCCCATATTTACACAGTCTCAGAATCCCTCTCATTCCGACAGGATCGGTTCATTCATATCTCCCTTCGCCTAGAAGCCTTCCGTGCAACCTCTTGGCACCGGCGATCACTCCTCGCCTCCCTAGCCTTGGGCGTCACATGCCTACCAGCTTCCGCTTGGTTCGTCCCCGAACCATACCGTACTAAGAAAGGTCGTTTCTGATACCATTTGTAACGACCAACTGTATCAAGACGAGTCTTTCTAGCGTGCTTATGTCCTCACTCACACGCACCCTTAGAAAATTCCCAGGAGGTCACCCATCCTATAATTTCCCCAAGTCAAGCACGCTTAACTTTGGAGTTCTTATATGATGAGCTCCCGAAAAAAAGATACACCTTATTGATATGAGTACTACATATGAAATCTTTTAAACTCTCTTCAACTATGCAGTCTCATACCTACACAGTCTCAGAAGCCCTCTCATTCCGGCAGGATCGGTTCATTCATGTCTCCCTCCGCCTAGAAGCCTACCAGGAGCCGCTCATTGTCCGTGCAACCTCTTGGCACCGGCGATCACTCCTCGCCTCTTTAGCCCCGGGCGTCACAGCACCTGCTCTGCTACGAGGAAACAGAAAGATAGACCTACCTTGGTCTGAATCAGGTGTTGCTGCAGGTGTTGTGGTAGATGTTGCCAACACCTCCTCCGCCACTGAAATTTTTGTACCCCCCCTCTGCTACTCAGAATAATGATCCTACATTTGTTCAAGTTCAATTGTTGCATGCTGAGCAGAAGATTGCACAGGTTAAGGCTGATCTTGCCTATTATGAAGGGTTGAAGGCTCACTACGAGTCACTACTAAGTGGAGCTGGCCCTTCTGAACAAAAAAGGGGAGAAGAAAGTGAAGCTGGAGAAGAAAAAGAAGCTGGAGCTGATGGCTCATCTGAGAGCAATCAATTCTAGATTTCTTTAGTTGGTTTAGTTTAGTTTGATTTTAGATTTGTTGTTTGTTTTTGCTGCTAATTTTTTGTTTTACTGTAACACCCGGAAATTTTTATACGTAAATTCGCATGCATAATTAGGGAAAATAATTATTTAAAATTTATATTTGGGTTAAATGACATTTATGTGTTATTATTTGAATTATATGCATGATTTAAATTTATTTTTAGCATTTAACCCGCAATTATTGTATTTTTAGATTTTGAGAAAATAAGTTATTTGACTGCGCAGACGGGACCGTGGACGGACAAAGTATTTTTTTTTTTACATCCCAAATATTTTAGAAGACTTTTAGTGGCCATAAATAATTATTTGGAAGATTTTATTCCCAAAATTTATGATATTTTATTTATGTATTTTAGAAAGTTCATTTTTAGCAAAATAAGTCATTTTAATAACTTTTATTAATTTTTAAAACTCCCTTAAATTAATATTTCGGGATTTATGTTTTATATCAGATTAGTATGTATTTTTAAAAGTTTAAAATTTTATGTTTATGTTATATTATCTACCTAATTAATTTATATTATCTATTAACCTATTTTCTACCCAAAATTTTATCCCAAAAATCATTCCCTACACTACGTAAACCCTATCAGCCGCCTCCACTCTCTTTTCCCCCTCCATTCCATTGACCAACAGCAGATTTCCAGAGCACCATAGCCGATCCTTGGAGTTTATCAAGTTGTTCGTCGTTTCGTCGTCGCGGAGTTGTACACGCGGTTACCTTCGTTAATAAATCAAAAGGCATGTTTAATCTTTTCCTTCCTCACCATATAAGCTGTATATATGTTTCATGACAGATTTATAAGGTTTTTACTTCGATTTTTCTGATGCATGCAAGATATTAAATTGTATATTGGAGCAACTCGTTTTCTTTCATGTTTGGTGGCATCTCTCACGTTTTCTTGTCATGGAACAAGCATGGCTGCTGGTACAGTTCCAGAGGAGTTTCCTTAGGGTCCCTAGGGTCGATTTGGTCAGGGTTTGGGGCTGTAATGGGCTGGAACAGAAGCCCTTTGCTTCTGATGCACAACAGGTCGCAGTTTGAGCGGTCAGCGTAAAATGACTCGTTCTCGGTCCACAGGTCGACTTTAGGCTTGGTTCTAGTTGGGTTAGAACCGCAAGACAGAGAAAAAGGTATTACATGTGGGCCTTCGGCCGTTGGTTGCCGGAGATTGGCGGCCGAATGGCCTGAAGTTTCTGGTCGCGTTCTGCGCGTGAGTAGAAACTAGGGGTAGATTGTTTTGGTTCGTTCTCCTTCTACAGAGCTCCGTTTGAAGTAAAATTTGTTGGGTTAGAACTGTCTGGATGTTGGCTAAGTATGGCAGTAGTTTCACGGCCAAAGGTGGCCGGATCAGGCGGCACGGGCAGTTTTTCCAAAATCGCTCAGGGCTACCGTGAGTTAGGATTAAGGAAAGAAAGGCTAAGGTTGCGTCTAGGCTTTAGGCGGGCCGGGCTTGGTGTTTTGGGTTTGGGTCGAGTCAGTAAAGTCATGGGTCGGGTTTGGTCGGTCCAGGTCCGGGTTAGGTGGGCCGGGCTTGGGTATTTTAATTTTTAAGTGTTTATTTATTTAATTGACTTTTGGACTTTTAAATTAATAAAAAAATTATTTGGGCCTCCAAATAATTTTATTTGGACTTAAATAATTTATTTAAGTTAGCCCAATGATTTTTATGAGTTTGGGAGCCCATGAGAATTTTTGGGTCAGTCAGTGGATCTTTGGGCCAGTCTAGAGTTTTATTGGGTTTAATTAGGTTAATGGGCTTAAATATTTTATTTAGGCCCGGTTAAGTTTAATTAAGTTATTTGGGCTAAAATATGATTTTTGGGCTTAGATTAAGTTAAAGGGCTTAAATGTTTTTATTTATGCCCATTTATGAATAATGACATTTAATTAAGAATTTATTTCTATTGGACTTTTATTTAAGTTTAATGGGCTTAGAGTGAGTGACCAGCAGTCTGGACCAACCCATGAAAAATTAACTAAGTTCGGAATATATATTTAATTATTTTTATGCATGAAGTTTATTTTAAGTATAAGTAATTTATTATGAAAATTAATTAAATATATATTACGGACATATTTTAAGTGCATGCATACATGAAATATTTTATGATGTGTTTATGATTAAGAATTGAGCATGAAAAATATTTTTATGAAAACTGAAGTGATGTGGCTGCACAGAGGTGGTTTACCACCGGCACATAGGTAGTTCTACTACCGGCATAGAAGTGGTTTTACCACTGGCACAGAGGTAGTTTACTATCAGCATAGAGGTGGATTTATCCACCGCCACGTACGATGGTTCTTAGACTGATCAGTCGGCACAGTTATTAGTCACATTCATGGATATGACCATACTCAGTTTTTATGATTATGACATGCTCAATTATGCTATGTATGATTAGTTATGATGTATGTATGATGATCATAGTTATGGCTAGCAAGAATTTATGGTGCATTATTTTACGAGCATGCATGCATATTCATGATGATTATATGTATTAGTATGATTATGTGATGCATTATTTTAACCTTTGTTAAAAAGGTTTAGGCATGTTGAGCCCCTAGGCTCACTACGCTTATATGGTGCAGGTGAGTACGATGATTCATATGTTGCTCCTACCGGTGGCGAGGACGTATGAGTGAGCATGACAGTGGCCCCGTGACTGTCGCATGGCAGAGTTATTATTATTTTTAGATACTTTATTATGGCTTTTTAAACATGTTTCAAGTTTTAATTATGATTATTACAGAATGCATGGGTTTTTAAATTTGGGTTACATATTTTTATTAATATTGCATGTGTCAGGATTTTTATTTATTAATGGTTTTTTTATTTATTTAAGTCATTAATAAAATAATTTATTTGTAGTATTATTTCTAAAGTTATACATATATGTATGGGCGTATATGTATAGTAATATTTCTAGTTATAAAAAAAAGTTTTCCGCATTTATTAGTAGTAGACATTTCATTTACTCTGCTACTAATCTAAACTGTTTTTTGTGATTTTAGCTCTGATATGTTTTTTTTTGTTTCTCCTTTTATATATGTTTATTGATCTGGAGTGTTGTAGCTAGATGTTATCAACATCCTATGACAACACCTCTGCTTATACTTAGGGGGAGAATCTATTCAGGGGGAGTTTTGATCAAGAGGAGTTAAGTTGATTTGTTTTTGAATTAATTGGGGTTTGTCCAAAAATGCAAAAAGGGGGAGAATGAAAGGAATATTTATTCCTTAAATCTTTTCTAATTTAAAAAGATTAAATATGATTTTTTGCTTTTCTTGTGCTTTAAGTTTTAAATCGTTTTTGAAGATATTTAGATTTGAGATATACTTAATCTTGTCATAATATTTTATTATCTTATCTCAAATGATTTGTTCTCTTTGTATTGTAGATTTGAGTTGATAAAAAAGATACAAGATCTAGGATTCCATATTTACTAGGACACATCTACAAGGAAGGATTCTCTAGACTTATTTATTAAGCACAATCGACCGAGTAGAAGGATGAACCAATCGAGATTAACTTAATTGCTTCACATACATATGTTGAGAGAAAACTGAAGATTTTCTGAAGCTTGTATCGGTCATGATTGCTTGAAGCCGTGTAGAACGCTTGAAGATCATTGATCGGAGAAGTACTGTGCTGCTTACGTGTTTTGACTTCAAGATTTTTCTCTTTATTTCATTTTTCATTATTCTATTTCATATAGAATTTTTAGGAGAACTTTTACTTTTTATTTTCTCACTTGTGTTGAGAAATTGAATTTTACAATAATCACTAGTTTTAGGGTTTGTAAAACTCTTTGAATTGTTTTTCTAGTGAAAGTTTTGCCCTGAGGCACTGCAAGAGTATTTTATACTCTTGCTTAAAAATTTGAGTCTATTTATTTGGTTGTTTGTTTATTTTATTCACGCTTTAATTATTTTTCGCTGCAAATTACTCAAGGTGTTATTTTAGGTATTGTCAACACCTTGTGACAACACCTCAAACTGTTTATGTGCAACTTCATTCCCTTACAAAAACTATCATTGCGTTAGAGCTTAAATATGAATGAGCTAGCGAGGGGATCGAGTGGCGGAGTGTATTATATATAATAGTCGTTGGTGCACGCGATGCGTGCTTGTATATTATTTTTATATTAATGTGATATAAAAATTATCGAGGCACTAAATTATAATTATAAAACTTATTGAGAGACTAAAATGCGATTTAAATATTGAAATTTAAAAAAATAGAGAAAAGGTAATTTTGGTAAAACAAAAGATGTTGTTTAAGGGTGAGATTCTTTATATATATAGAGAAAGATAAATTTATATATATATATATATATATATATATATATATAGTTTTAATCCACGCACCTTAGGATGCGGGGATCCTCGTGCATCCGTGCCCAAAACAACTCCAATTTTCTTGAAATTTTCATGGTAAGGTCGTCTCGAAAATGTGAATCCAACGATATATCATATGATATAAATTTCAATATCGGTGGTCGAAAATGTGAAGATGGCCGGAAATTAGGTGCAATATGCAATTTCTGACAATCTTCACATTTTCGACTACCGAGATTGAAATTTGTATCATATGATATATAGTTGGATTCGCATTTTCGAGACGATCCTACCGTGCCAATTTCAAGACAATTGCAGTTGTTTTGGATATGGGTGCACGTGGATCCCCGCACCCTAGAGTGCGTGAGATCAAAACTGTTATACACACACACACACACACACATAGATATATATATATAGTTTGAAAAATGACCTTGGCCAACCAAATTTTTTGATTTATGACCTTCTGTCAAAAACAATTTGCAAAATGACCTTCAAATATATACAAAGAAAATGCAAAAACAAAACAAATGAAAAATTTAAGAAGGTTATATTTCCAAATCATGGTCAAACAGAGGTTATTTAGTTAAATAAATCCGTGGGGGGGGGGGGGCGTAAGGGGTGGGGAAATAAGAGGTAAGAAGTTTTTGAATCCTAAATTACATTTTTACCTCTTAATCATTGAATATGTTTGAAAGCATTATAAAGATAAATTTGGAAATCTATTATAATGGCCAAAGTTAGTTTCTCTAATGGGTTAATCAATTATAATATAGTAAAGATATATATAATGAAGAATGTTATTTACACTTCAAATTTTGTTAATTACACTCCAACCCAATTTTTAAATTCATAAGATTATCATAATATCCTTTATCATTCTAATCAAGAAAAAACTGCAAATTTGGTCATATATGTTTGTCACTTTGCGATTTTGGTTCTTTATGTTTCATATTTCAGTTTTAGTCCTGCATGTTCTTATTTTTGGCAATTTCGGTCCTTTTTATTCAAAAATTATTTCGTGGCACTGTAAACGTCAGCTCCACATCAGCACTGAATTGGTGCCACATCAGCGCCACGTAGGAAAAAAATACTAAAATTGCCAAAAAAATAAAGATAGCGGACTAAAACTGAAATCTGAAAATATAAAGGACTGAAATCGCAAAGTGAAAAATATACAGGACCAAAAAAACAATTTTTCCTTCTAATCAATTCTTTTCCATAAATACAACCAATAAATTTTTTTGAAAATATCCGTGTACTTTATTAATTAAATTTCATAACATGATTTTTATTTATTTCATTTACTTTTTCCCAATGTACTATAACCAAAAATATTTTTTACAACATGCCAATATTATGTCCATATAATATATATACTTATTAAATGATAATATTAATATCCTCAATATTATTTAATATTATAAATTTTATTTAAATCTATTTTAATATTTAAATTATTAGCTCTTTTGCAATAATTTCTCTAATTTTCAATAAAAATAGAATAATAATTTTAGAATTATAAAAATTAAATTAAATTTAATGAATAATAAAAATGACAAAGAAATTATAAAATTTATTAAATGAAAAAAACTTTAAACTCAATAAAAATTATGATTTAATTAATCGGATATAATTTCAAAAATATTTTTTAATCAAAAAGTTGAGAAGTTATGACACACATTAGCTAATAAAAAAACGAAGTAAGAGTTAAATAAGATCTGGAACACAAATGACGTGATTTTATATTAAAATATAAAACAAATACTGAATATGATATCATGTAGTATAATAATTACATATATTACATACACGTCAAATTAGGAAAAATTATTATTGATATTAAATTGAGAAAAAAGTAATTGAAAGAAAAACGAATTTTCATATTATGGAATTATATTTGTTAAAATGGAAAGTATTTATTGGAGTTTTTTTATAATTCTATTTATGTCAAAAATTAATTAGAGTGATAAAGGATATTATGGGATCACCTTATGAATTTAAAAAGGTAGGTGGATTATGATTAACCAAATTTGAAGTATAAATAACACTCCCATATATAATATTTTCGTCACCTAAAATTAAAGCGTTGCGTGTGAGTTTCCAGGTCTCCGCAAATGAAGTAACTCTTTCGGGTTCAGATCCTCTAGATACCGTTTGGTACATTGGATGAAAGTGAGATGATCCACAAATTTTTACTCATTTAATTTTTTTTTTTTTCATTTTTTTGTTAACCCAATGTCATTTCATGGCCCGATATAACATTGTATGTGAGCTTGATGAAAAATTTCTTCTAACTCATGGTATTAATGGAGGATGAGTAGAAATTAAAAAGGACAATTAAGAGATTCTATAGTAATAAACACAACAATCCTACAAAATTAAAAACATACAAAACAACATATTGTTCATATCTATGTATTGCTTATCCATATTTGATCATATTTTTATTACACTTCTATTCATCTCTCATACATTTCATCTATGAAACCAAACGGTATCCTACAGTCTATAGATAACAGCACAACATGGAAAACTCCACCATTTCCTCAATTCCTCCTCGACAAAAACTCCTACGAGACGATCTCAAGAGTCATTTTTTTAGACGAGTCTCTTATATGGGTTATCCATTAAAAAATATTACATTTTATGTCAAAAGTATTACTTATTAGTTATTATTATAAATATAGATATTGTTGATCCGTCTCATGGATGAGACGGTCTCACAAGAGTGTTACTCTTCCTCCCCTTATTTCTCAAATTTTGTTTATTCGTAATTTTTATTTTCCTTTTTTTTTATTTTTTCCCTCCTCCGTTCTTTTTTGCCCTCCCTAATTCCCTATGTTTAGCCATTAGTAAAAATTTTATTTATATAATAATATTTTATTATTAGTAGCTTTAAATATATATATATATATTATTAATGATATAATGATATTTTATTTTCAAATCATTAATTTAACTTAATAAAATTAAAAAATTTATATTATTTCATTAAAATAAATTAAAAATAATTTAATATATATAATTATTTAAAAAAATACATTTTAATTAACTTTTTTTAGATTAAAAATTTTAAGTCAAGCTAATCATCATTTTATCAAATTATTCCCATTGAGATTTTTTTGTTTACTTTAATTTTTTTGTATGTTTTTAAATTTTAAATTCTGATACGTACACTTTACATGAATTAATAATATAATATATTATTATTTTCTTGACCTTGTCTTAATTTTCATTAAAAAAAAGAAGACCAAGCTTTGGGACATGTTTTTCACAAGCAGCCCAAAAAGTAGGGGTATTCAAATTTCGGATAAACAAAAAAAATCGAAATCCATACCGAGAAAACCAAACACCGAAGCGAACCGAAAATCGGAATTTGAAATTTGGATATAAATGTTAGAACCAAAATTTATTTGGTTCAATTTCGGATTATAAATGTCAAAACCGAACCGACCGAAAAAATCGAAATTTTATTAAATTAATAGTTTTTAATTATATATTTATTTATATTATATTTATGATATGATATCTAGTGAATAAAGAATCTTTTTAATTATTTTTAGTTGATTGATTTTTATTTAAGTCATTTAGACTTTGAATTTAATTGTTTTACGAAGAAATATGTAAAAATATGACATATTATATTTTAAAAGAAACATTGTTTTTTTGGTCCTGTATGTTCTCACTTTGCGATTTCAGTCCTTTATATTTTTAGATTTCAGTTTTAGTCCCCTATCTTTTTTTTTGGCAATTTTAGTCTTTTTCCGACGTGGCGCTGATGTGGCACCAATTAAGTGCTGATGTGGAGCTGATGTGTACAGTGTCACGTAAGCATTTTCGAATAAAAAGGAACGAAATTGCCAAAAATCAAAACATGCAGGATTAAAACTGAAATGTGAAAACATAGAAGACCAAAATCGCAAAGTGACAAACATACAGGACTAAATTTGCAATTTTCCCTATTTTAAAATATATTTGTAATATTAATTAAAATAATAGTATCAAACCGAATTACCCGACAGAAATAACCGAACCATTTTAGTAAAAAATCGAACCGACCGATAAACACTCATACCAAAAAGTAATACACTTCAATAATCAAAATGATGAAAAATGGCCATCATAAAAGGAAGGAAAAAAAGCATTAAACGACCCTGTCTATGGCACAACACAAGGTGTTGTTATCTCTGCACTGTAGAGGATCTAGACCCAAATCTTTCGTTGTGTTTTGATTCGGCCCGATGAAAAAGGGTAAAATTTCGAAAACATTTTTGGGTTTTATCATTTTTGTTGAGATCTCACGTGAAAATCGGTAAGGTTTACATTTTCATGTAAATTCTTGTAAGATGGTCTCACTGAGCCAATTTCGTGAGACGGATCCTTTGCTTGGTTCACTACTAAAAAAGTATTACTTTTTATGCCAACAGTAATGTATTACTTCTTAATGTAAATATGAGTTAGGATGACATGTTTCACAGATAAAAAACCGTGATATCGTCTCACAAGGGATCTGTTCTTAATTTTTTGAGATTGAAGAAGAGTCTCTGGACTCATGATATCCAAAGTAAAAAGTAAAACTTTTGATATAAAAAATTGGAAAAACGACAAATTTGGTCCTTTATATTTGTCACTTTGCGATTTTGGTCATCTATGTTTTCATATTTCAATTTTAGTCCTGCATGTTCTGATTTTTGGCAATTTCGGTCCTTTTTATTCAAAAATGTTTACGTGACACTATACACATCAGCTTCACTTAAGCACTGAATTGGTGTCACGTCAGCGCCACGTCGGAAAATAAACTAAAATTGCCAAAAAAATAAAGATAACGGACTAAAACTGAAATTTTTAAATATAAAAGACTGAAATCGCAAAGTGACAAACATACAAGATCAAAAAAGCAATTTTCCCTAAAAAATACTAAAGCTTTTTCATGGATCTGATTGAATAGGATTTATTTCATAAATTAATCGGTAAAATGATCTTACAAGAGTTTTTGTGTTTTATAAATATGTAACCAAGATCTTTTTTATATGGAAAAATGAAATTAATTCTTCTTCTAAGTTAACGTATTTAATCTTTTATAATCTAAATAGTCACAATTTGATATTGGTACATTACGTGTTTTCATTATTTGTTTCTTTATTTCTATATTTCACCAAACTCCTGACATACTTTATAAATTGTTGATTAATAGGTTCCCATTTTACGTGTCAAAATATGTTGTTTTAGGTTCGATCCATTGTTTTACAGTTCATCTCATCTCATCCCATATCAATTTTATTTTCATGTTTATTTCAATGCATGTGTTAGAAAAAATCTGACCATTTGTGATACATGTGTTTTTAGCTCCTATATATAAGTTTATGTGGGAAACTAAAGTCGAGAATGATAATATGTGAATGTGGAAGAAAAATATATTTTTTTCTATCTCATATCACGTTTAAGATTTTAAATATTTTCTGATTGAAAATTTTGCTGATATTGTGGGGACAAGCATAAACATATATATATATATATATATATATATATATATATATATTAAACTTTTTTCGTAGAAATGACGTGTAATCGAAAAATGATGATTGGTCACCGAAAATTACTAGTTTAACAACGGATATTTAGGGCCGATCAAATTTAATAAAAACCGTCCAAACCGACCGAATCGAACCGCATCACACCTCTATGTTCAATTTTTTGACCAAATCCGCGGTTGAAAAAAATATAGCAAACCGCACCGCATAATATAGTTTGGCGGCAATTTTAGAGAAAAACCGCATCGGCCGCACAGCCCGCACTGCATAAATAAATAAATATTTTAAAATTATTTATGATATATTAATATGATCATGAATATCGTTTATATAATTTGTTTTAAATTCAATAAAGTGATTCAAATTAAAAATTACTATGTTTATATCTAATTATAATACCATAATAATGATAAAAATTCAAAAATTATGTACAGTAAAAGAGACTATATTATCATAAAAAAATCTATAATTTTCTTTTTCAAAAAATGTTTTCTTTTGCTTTTCTTATAATTTTTTTTAAGCTTGCACGTTGACAAAATATGAGGAGATTTTATACATTTTCTTTGAGAATTTATTTATTATTTGCATATATTATACCTTGAAACTTGAAAGTAATTTTCGAGCATTCAATTTGAGTTATCAGATTCCATGATTTAAAACTTGAATATTGTTTTATGCGTCATTTATTTTTTAATGATTTAGAATTTTTATTATATTTTTTTATTTGAAAAACAATCTTTATGCTTTCATACCGCAATGAACAAAAATATATTCTAAGTTCATTAAATATTTTTATATCAATATTTTTTTTGGTGTTATTGTATTCATATATTATGTATTTTTTGTCTACTTGACGATCTTTCTTCTTTATTAAAAAACCGCTAAACCGCACGAAACCGTCTCAAACTGCATATCTACATTTACATGAAAAACCGCAATATCTTTGAAACCGAACCGTGCATAGCAATTCGGTTTGAATTTTATGAAAATACTGTCTAAATCGTACCATGATCACCCCTATAGATATTGCTAATATGTCTAATATCATGTCGTCATTCGGACCAGAAATATGATTATAATTGAAAAATAAATGCAAGTTAAAACCGTGAATTAATGATGACATGACAAAATAAAACCAAAACATGTAACTTACAAGACAAAAAATGTAATTTTTTTTTGTCTTAGCTCGAAGATTAAATTTGAAGTTAAATTCTATATATTGTCTAAAATAATTTAAAACCATATTTTTCCATTTTAGTTGATAACTCACTTTTTTTTTTCCTCTGGCCAAAAGAATTTAAACTCTCCCATTTTATCAAACGTAGAATTAGAAAATTTTAAAATCTGGGTATTTAAAATATAATAATAATAATATCTATGGGAACGAATTTGGCTTCAAATTCAATTTATATAGTGCCACTTGAAATAGTTCATATATACGCACTATGATCGACTAATGGAACATGACAGAGAAAAGAGAATAAAGTAACAAAAGACAAAGTAACAAAAGACAGATTTTGATTCTAACCCAAAAATCTAGCATCCTCATGGCATATGAACATAAATCATCTGGCGTAATGCCAGAATTTTATTGAAAAAATGACTAAATTTGCAATGGAATTGTAAATTTTGGTTAGTGTTGGGTTCTGAAATACAAGCAATTTTGATTTTGATGATAACAAAACTTGTTATTGTGTTTCTAACATATTTCATCAAGTGTTGTAGTTAGTAGATCAAAGATGGAAGTGTTTGAGCTGAAAATCAAATAACTCAATCTGGCACAGTTCAGTAAATCGATCATTTCTCATAGCTCGGTGATCCAAATGAATTGAGCCAAAACGGTTGAAAAGCTTACTCAAATATCTACAAGTCATATCTCAGGCCAGATGAGTTAATTCGGACATTATCAAGGCGAAATGGTGGTCGCAACATCGAGCTGGATGCAAAGCAGATCGAAGTTACAGCAACCAGATCAAACAGACCAGTCCTGGTATTTTGGCCATAACTTACAGCTCGCTTATCCAAACGGGATGATTCAATATGAGTTACGAAGCTAAGACAATAATCTACAAATTATCTTCAAGAAGCTTAATCTGAATCGGAGTGTAAGAAGCATATAAAGCAGTATGAAGTTTCAAGATCTGCACAGAAATTCTGCAGAACAGAATTTCAGACATAGCTTAGTATTTCGAGTATATCTTTCACATACAAACTTGAAATCGAGCGATTCTTGATTCCGTGGAAATCCAAGACAAAGAGCTACAACTTTTATGTTCATCACCTTGCCCAAAAATCAGTGAATCAAGAGCTATAAGCAAGTGAAAAGATCAGATCGAATCATGAACGAACCAGATCAATTGGAATGATGCAGATCAACTAAGAGACTAGATCAACTATGAACCAGAACAGATCAAAGCTCGACCAGATCAAATTCGGACCAGATCAAATCAAAGCTTGACCAGACCAGATGAGTTTGACCAGATCGAATCAGTCAAACCAGTCCGATGAATAGTAAAATCAGCTCAACTTCAGAAAATGGACAGCAACTCAAATATGACCGTTGCAACTTCAGAAAGTGTCCAGAAACATCTCAAACGGTCATATTATTGAATCTAACGTTTATATCATTCTTGGAGATATAAATACAACACTTTGAAGGCAAAACAAGAGAAGAGAATGGAGATTCAAAGTGTGGGCAGTCTACATGAAGAAAACAAGCTAGAATGAGAGCAAGCCCAAGGTGTGAAGAACAACATCAGAATTCTTGAGCGTAAGCAGCCTTAGTTCTTCACACCCAACTCACTCACATATTCGAGAGATGTATTCATAGATTAGTTGAGTGAAAGTCTTAGGACAAAGACATTAAATATTGTGTTTGTAGTCTTGGCATAAGAGACGTTAAACAATATGCGGATTGTGAGGTTGAGACCTACAATCGTGAGTGGCTAGGAGTTCTTGTTTAGGCATTCGATAAGTCCTAAATTGGATTGTGTTCGTACAAATGAGTTTGTATAAATCAAAGTCTTCTAGTGGATCATTCCGAGGTGGAAGAAGGGATGACGTAGGAGATTGAGCTCCGAACATCCATAAACAAATCCGTATCTATTTATTGCATTTACTTTCTTATTGCCACTGTTTTTAAGATGCATTGTTGAAACATTTTATGTGTTCTTCATAGACCTAAATATTACACACAAAGTGTTTGATAAAATGCTTCAACCAAACTGTTTTTATTATTTGAACTTGCATTATTTCAAATGACTTTCAAAATGTTTATTTGGTTTCTACGAAGGATTATTTTAAGTGTATTCCGCTTGGTTTGAAAACCAAACTCGATATAATTCATCGGTGCTCGGTTTAATTTTGAACATTTCAAGAACGGGCTATTGTAGCTCTAAAATATTTTTAAGTGTGTATTCATCCCCCCCCTCTACACACGTATTTCGATCCTAACAGTTAGATTAATACCCAAATTTGATTAATTATGAAAGGAAATAATGGTTGCACATAAACAGTTTGAGGTGTTGTCACAAGGTGTTGACAACACCTACTATAACACCTTGAGTAATTTGCAGCGGAAAATAATTTTAAGCGTGTATAAAAAATAAGCAACCAAATAAATAGACTCAAATAAATTAAGCAAGAGTATAAAATACTCTTGCAGCGCCTCAGGGCAAAACTTCACTAGAAAATTTTTCAAAGAGTTTTACAACCCTAAAACTAGTGATTATTGTAAAAATTCAATTTCTCAAAACAATTGAGAAATAAAGAGTAAAAGTTCTCCTAAAAATTCTATGTGGAATAGAATAAAGAAAACGAAATAAGGAGAAGAAAATCTTTGTTGCCAAAACTCGTGTTCATCACACTTTTCGATTATTGATCTTCAAGTGTTCTTCAATGCTTCAAGGCAACACACGACCGATACAAGATTTTCCAAAGATCTTCAGAATTCTCTCGTGTACTTCAAGTTTTTTTGGTAAATCTTACGGTCTCTCTCTGTGTATCTCCCTTTTCTTTGTGCACGCATATCTTCAATAAAAATACCAAAAATCCTTCTTTAGAATGTTTCCTTGTAGGCGTAGGACTCTAGATCTTGATCAAGATAAATCTACACAATAAGGAATTAAATCAATAGATATACGATAATACCATAATCTGATAAACTTAATCATATTTCAAATCAAGTTACTCAAAGAAATAAATAACTTCATGTCCAAGAAAGGCAAAAGATAATAAATAAAATCTTTTTCAAAATAGGATGATTTTAAGGAATAAAATATTCCTTTCAATCTTCACCTTTTTGCCTTTCTGGACAAAACACAACGAAACTCCCCCTTAATCAAAAAATCCCCCTGAATAAATTCTCCCCCTAAGTATAAGCAGAGCTGTTGTCATAAGATGTTGGCAACATCTAGCTATGACACCTCAAATCAGAAAGCATAAGTGCAAGGAGAAATAAACATATGAAACAACAGATCAAACACCAAAACAGTTTTGATTAGGGTCAGAGCAAATCAGAGCAAGAGCAACAAAACTTTTAACCTAAAATAAAAACAAATAAACTAGTAAAACCAAAAACTACGATTAAAATTGATTGCTCTCTGAGTCAACTTCTTCACTTCCTTCTCCCCCTTTTTGTTCAGAAGGGCCAGCTCTACTTAAAAGAGACTCATAGTGAGCCTTTAAACCCTTCGTAGTAGGCAAGGTCAGCTTTTACTTGTGCAATCTTCTGCTCAGCATGCACCAATTGAGCTTGAATGAACGTCGAATCAACAGCTTGAGCAGCAGAAGGGGGTACAAAAACAGCAGCAGCAGAGGAGGTGTTGGCAGCACCTTCCATGACACCTGTATAATCAGCAGTCTCAGACCAAGGAAGGTCTATCTTCCTATTTCCTTTGAGCAATGCCGGTGCAATCTTTAGCAACTCCCCAGGCTTAATAAGTTCTTCATCATCATCCTTCTCAATCTCTTGAGACGGCAACATAGAGTAAATGAGTGATGGATAAGGCAACTTCAAAGTAGGTTGAGCGCCGTCTGCAAATGCCATGACTGTGTCAAACACGAGTCGGCCATAATTGAAAGCAATTCCAGTACCAATAGCATACAAGACAGGGGCTTGATGCTTGGTAACCACACTGGAATTTCCAGATGGAGTCCAGGTCTTCACGGCAGTTTTATGAAGAACAGAGTAAAAGGACGTAAGCTTGACTGCTGACAATTTCTTAGGATGTGCTGGGTACGCAGTGGCATGCCCCCCCAGTGATGACAGATATAATCTCATCCATGGTTGGTAGAGCAGCATCATCAGAGGCAGGAGTTTGAAGGAATCCATTTATAATGGCAGGGCTGAAAGAGAAGATCTGCCCTCGCACATAAACTTTCCCATACTTCATGTATCTTGAATCCCTCACAGCTTCAGTGAGATTGCAGTAAAACTCACGCACAATCTCTTTGCAATACGAACCAGCAGTAGTAACAGTAGACATAAGGTTCCTTACCTCAAAAAATTTCACCATATTTTGAGCTACATAGCTCTCCATATCAATGTTATGCTCTTCCAGAAACTCTCTATCAGCATAATTCTCCCAGCGATCAGCAATTTCCTTGGAATAAAAAGCAGATGAATAGGACGAATTTACCCGATACTCTTCTCCTAAGGTGTTGACCAAGGTGACGGCAACACCTTCCTCAGCACCTTCCTCTTCTTCTTCAGAGTTATCAGAATCTGACTCTTCTTCCAACTCATTCTCAGCATCTGAATCTTCACTCGAATCAGAGCTGGAACTATCAAAAGGTTGAGGGCGATTGTCAGCATATTCCTGAAGCATCTCTTCATCAGGTTCATCCTCGGATTGTGGAACAGGAGCAGTAGCAGTGGATATAGGCTTCTTGCCTTTTGACTTCTTCATTTTAGCCATAAACTGGGCTATAGACATTTCTTCATCATCGGACGGAGCAGGAATATCAGTATATGTCTTCTCAAAATTAGCAGCAGATGCGGATGCATCTTTTTCATCAGCAGCAACAGGGGATTCTGACTCTGAAGAGTCACTATCAGATGATGAACTCCCCTTTGACTTTTCTTCAGATTCAAATGGAACGAGAATGGTTGGAACAGAGGGTTCCATTGCACTTTCTTTTCCCCTCTTTCGATGTACCAACTTAAAATCTTCATCGAAGCTCGCATCACCAGATGAAAATTCGGTGTCAACCAAAAAAGGTCTTGATGGTTGACCCTTCCCACGAAAACGCTTCGATGCCGTGTAATCAGGATTGTAGCCTGCTTGTCTCTTTGATCTACGGGTTAAGGGTTTCGTAGGAAACACCTTATTCAGCACAGACATATCAGGCAAATTTTCTACATCGATTTCATTGTCTGGCTCTCCTAGAGCGATGGAGTCCAAAGGCACTGGTTCTTCGGCAACAGGGACAATTGCTTGTTCAACCACGGGGTGTGGTGATGTAGGTGTTGTGACACCTTTTGTAGCATCTTCAGTGTAGCCCATCTCAGAACGGATATCATGTGAATCAAAACTTTTTCCTGCCATTTGAATACGTGAGAACGAAAGGCAAAAAATGACAACTAGGGCACAAGAATCAGAGAGTCAGAATATTGAGGTGCAAGACGAAACAAGGAGAGAACTTATTTCCAAAAACAGATAAGAACATAAATATAAAAGGCACCAAATCTTTCCTATTCTTACTTAGAATCTGAGTAGGCCCCAACAGTAATAAAGTTCCTAACGGTAACAAAAAAAGGAACGGTAACAAATCCGATTTAATTAGGCAATAAATCCCTTTGGTTTCCTCCGATAATTTTGGCCCAAATATTTCACCAAATATTTCCAAATTTAACTCTTCATCAGAATTTAACACCACTGAAAAAAAATCCAATCACATTCAAATTCAAAAATTCAGAGGATAGGGCAAAAATCACAAATTTTGTTCGATCGGAATTCATAACCTTTTGGCCAAAGATATTCACAAATCAAAATATGCATGTCCTAATTATGTCTAAAACATAATGCGACATAAACTTAAAATGCAATTATGTGCACAAATAATATGTTGACAAGCGAGGTGTTATCCACGATGTTGGCAACATCTTCCAGCAACACTTCAGGATTCAAAAAACTTAACTTCCTCTTTCAATATTTTACAGAAGTGGTAGCCTGCACACTAAAGGAACGATCTTCAATTGGACCCCTCTAGGTAGCTTTTTCCATTTGCTTCTGATTATCAACCAAATGTGATGATTGATTTAATTCAAGCTTAATCATTTCGTTCTTTTGTTATTCTGATATGCAAAGTCATTTTTCATTTGGGACATGATCATGGAATATACGAACGTTCCTCCACTACTACGTGACTTAGTCAGAACTTTTCTTCAATTAATCCATATTAAGCTGTAAAATATTTTGCACAGAATCCTGAGTGAAAACCAGTCAATGGTTACAAAGTATCCAACACATCACTAAACAGAATGAATGCATGTATGCAAAAATGCCTAAGATCCTAAGAGTGCTCATGCATAAAAAGGTGTTGTCACAGGGTGTTGGCAACACTCCTGACAACATCTAAGTTCTGTCTATAATGCACACATACGAGACTTTCTTAAACTGGAAAATCTCTCGAAATCCAAAGCTTTTGTGAATATATCAGCTAATTGGTTATTAGTTCCAAAAAACTCAATTAAGATTATGCTTTTCTTGACCAAATCTCGAATGAAGTGATGTATAATGTCAATGTGTTTGGTTCGAGAGTGTTGTACTGGATTTTTGGATATATCAATGACACTAGAATTATCACAGTATACAATATGAGTATCACTCTTAATTCCATAATCATTCAACATTTGATTCATCCATAGGAGTTGGGAGCAACAACTACCAACAACAACATACTCAGACTCGGCAGTAGAGAGTGAAACACAGTTTTGTTTCTTACTGTACCATGACACTAAGTTATTCCCCAAATAAAAACATCCTCCCGAAGTACTCTTCCTCTCATCTAAATCCCCAGCCCCATCAGCATCACTAAACCCTAACAAATTCGAATTGGTTTCTTTAGTGTACCACAAATCCAAATTCAAAGTTCCAGCCACATACTTCAGTATACGTTTTACGGCCTTTAGGTGAGTGATTTTTGGGTTAGACTGGTATCTAGCACACAAACAAACACTATACATGATATCTGGTCTAGTAGCACTCAAATACAAAAGACTACCAATCATGCTTCTATAGAGGGTGTTGTCAACACCTTCGGCAACATTCTCCCTAGACAGCTTTTCATTAGACCCCATAGGTGTGCACATGTGCTTAGTGTTATCATTCAGAAACTTCTTTACGAGATTTTTAGCATACTTGCTTTGACACAGAAATATACCATCATGCATTTGTTTTACTTGCAAGCCCAAGAAGTAAGTTAACTCTCCAATCATGCTCATCTCAAATGTAGAAGACATGCACTTCACAAAATCATCAACTAGTTTATCATTTGAAGCACAAAATATTATATCATCCACATAAATTTGGCAAATTAAGATATTACCTTGAGACTTTTGCACAAACAAGGTCTTATCAACTTCACCTCTTTTGAAACCAATATTGAGCAAGTACTCAGTAAGTCTCCCATACCATGCACGTGGTG
Source organism: Henckelia pumila (assembly GCF_033568475.1). Classification (NCBI taxonomy): domain Eukaryota; kingdom Viridiplantae; phylum Streptophyta; class Magnoliopsida; order Lamiales; family Gesneriaceae; genus Henckelia; species Henckelia pumila. The sequence goes on from NW_027331831.1 coordinate 7,012,139, forward strand.
CTTGCTTCAATCCATACAATGCCTTTTTCAACTTATATACATAGTCAAGATGATTTGGATCCTCAAAACCCTTAGGTTGTTTCACACAGATTTCTTCAATTAGGATCTCATTTAAAAAGGCACTTTTTACATTCATTTGAAAAAGTTTCATTCCCATGTAACATGAAACAGCAAACAAAAGTTGGACAGACTCAATGCGGGCTACATGAGCAAAGGTTTCATCAAAATCCACCCCTTCAACCTGTGTATACTCTTGAGCTACCAACCTAGCTTTATTTCTAATGATGTTTCCCGACTCATCAGTTTTATTTTTGAAAATCCATTTAGTTCCTATGACATTTCCATGAGCAGGACACGGTACCAGGTACCAAACATCATTCCTCACAAATTTTTCTAACTCTTCGTGCATAGCATTGAACCCAAATTCATCTTTTAATGCTTCTTCAACCTTTTTGGGTTCAATGTTTGACACGAAACAGGAAAAATGTACCTGAGAATACGTAGAACTCATGCATAACAAACCTACCATCTTTCGATAATCCACTTTCTCTTTCCTTCGAGTTTGCAAGTCTCCATGCACATCTCCAATAACCTGTGAGGTTGGGTGATTCTTCTGAATTCTGCTTGGAACATTCTTTCCAGTTTCATTTACCTCACTATTTTCATCAATATTCTCATCAGTAGTCTTTTCAACTATTGATTCTGGATTTTCTGTAGGAGGTGTTGTCGGAGGTGTTGGCAACACTCCTTTGACAATATCTATATTTCCAGAATTATCCAGCAGATCATCAACATCATCCTCAGCTGTTTTCTTCTTTAGATCTGCAGAATCATCAAAAACAACATTAATTGACTCAAAAATAGTCCTTGTTCTCAAGTTATACATCCTATAAGCTCGGCTATTTGATGAATATCCTAAGAACATGCACTTATCACTCTTTGCATCAAATTTAGCAAGATGATCTCTATCATTCAAAACGTGACATACACATCCAAAAACATAAAAATATTTAAGGTTTGGCCTCTTTCCCATGAGAATCATAGGAGGTCATAATAGTATCATTCCTCAAATAGACTCTATTTGAAATATGACATGCAGTATTCAAGGCTTCAGCCCAAAAACGTTTTGAAATATTTTTAGAACTTAGCATCACTCTTGTCATTTCTTGCAAAGTCCTATTTTTCCTTTCGGCAATCCCATTTTGTTGTGGAGTTTTAGGGGCAGAAAATTTATGAGAAATACCTTTCTTATCACACAAGCTAGCAAAAGAAGAGTTTTCGAACTCCTTACCATGATCAGTACGAATTCTGATTACCTTCAGATTGTATAGGTTCGAAATCTTAGTGAGCAGCTTCTTGAATGCATCATATGTGTCCGATTTTTCTCTCAGAAAGTTTACCCAAGTATATCGTGAAAAATCATCCACACAAACAAAAGAGTATTTCTTACCACCGAAACTTTCAACATCCATTGGACCCATCAAGTCCATATGTAAAAGTTCAAGGCAGCGTGTTGTCACAGATGTTGGCAACACCTCGTGTGACACCTAGTCTGTTTCCCTTTCTGACATGCTTCACACACAAATGGAATACCAGATTTTAAGTTAGGCATACCTCTCACAACATCTAACTTACTCAAGTTCTTTAATGTCTTGAAATTTGCATGACCCAATTTTTGATGCCATAAATCAAACTCATTAACTTTGGTGTGTCTACAAGCCATCTCTTCTCCAAGTTGATAGCAGTTGTTGGATGACCTAGTACCTGTCATGACACAGAGATTTGATTCATCAAAAACTTTGCATAATTTCTTATCAAATTGCACATGCAAATTATCATCACAAAGTTGGCTTATGCTTATTAGATTCGCGGTTAATCCTTCAACATGAAGCACATTGCGAAGCTTGGGTAGACCAGCAACATTCAGAGTCCCTTTTCCGACAATGTTTCCCTTTGAACCTCCTCCATAGGTTACTTTTCCACTTTTCTGTTCAACATAATTAGAGAGAAACTTCTTGGAATCTGTCATGTGACGAGAGCTACCGCTATCAAAGTACCATGCACCTGAAACATTAATTCTCAAAGCAGTATAAATCATATGACATTGAATATCAGCTTTTGGTACCCAAATCTTTCTTACATAAGATCTGTTTCTAGGGATGTTGTGGGGAGGTGTTGGCAACACCTTAGATGCAGATCTATACCTGTAGTCTTTCTGCAGCTTAAAACAGTATGGTTTAATGTGACCAGGTCTATGACAGTAGTGACAAATGTACTTACGTTTCCTTCTAGACTTTGAAGGGGCAGTAGGCTGTGGCTTTGATTTTGGAGGATCAACTGGTAAGGCCTTTTTGCTTGAGCTTTCTGTACTGCTACTTTCCTTGACAAACACAGGCCCTTTCGAACTTTCTCCAATCTCAAATATGCTGTTTTCAAAACCTAAACCAGCCGTACCATCTCTTCCCATCATGAGTAGAGAATCAAGCTTGGAGGTGCTTGAGTTGAACTTAGCCAATGTAGTTTTTGCCTTTCCGAGTTCTTCCTTCATTTGGCTTAACTCGATGTCTTTCTTACTCAGCATGACTTCCAGCCTTGACACATCAGCCTTTAAATCAGAATTTTCCTTTGAAAGGATAGTATTCACTTTATTCCTTTCGATCCAATCAGTATGTAATTCTTCAAACATCATCCGAGCTTCTTCTATGGACATTGTCTCTTCACCTGTATCATTATCACACATATTATCAATAATGGAGGAATTTAAACAAACTGACCTTTGGGAGATGTTGCGGCCAGGTGTGGCAACACCTGCGGCAACACCTAAAGGATTTACTTGAAATTTCTTCTTGCTATCCAATAAGACAGATAAGGCAGTGTGACTCTCTTCATCTTTATGTTCTTCTTCTTCTGACTCCTCATCACTTAAAGACGTGTTCATCCCTTTCCTAAGCGTGTTGGCACACTAGTTTGCATAGTGTCCAAATCCTTGACATGCATGACATTGAACAGTGTCCAACTTCTTTGGAACAACCTTCTTTTTCCCTTCCGAAGTAATTCGAGGCTTAGGAGTATCAGTAGGCTTCCTTGGTGACTCTTATGGTCCAGTAATCATTAGGGGCTTGTTGGAGAACATTGGAGCTTTGAGTTTTTGATCCGTCTTTCTTGACTCTTTCATCCTCTTCAAATAATCATTGAATTTCCTAGTCATGAGAGAGATCAAATCATCTTCTAAATCAGATTGATGAACTTCTTGATGGAATTGAATATATTCCTCATATGAAGGCTTTGAAGCTTGAAGAGCTATTGACTTTCCTTTATCCTTCTCTTGCTCTTTATTGTTCATCTCAAAAACTTGAAGAATGCTTATCAATTCAGTCATCTTCATCTTTGAAGTGTCTTTTACTTCTTCAAGCGCCCAAATCTTCCCATTGAATCTTTTAGGCAAGGAACGAAGAACCTTGTTCACCATGGCTTCACTAGCAATAGGTCCTCCAAGAGCATGCGCCTCTGTACTATCTCCCTAAGTTTTTTATCATAATCAGCAATAGTCTCATTCTCATCCATCCTGATATTTTCAAATCTTGTGTTTAACAGTCTCAATCTTGTTCTTCTCACGCTATCAGTTCCTTCACAGTGTTCTTGAAGAGCATCCCATGCATCCTTAGCAATAGTGCAGTCAGATATGATCCCATACATCCTCATATCTACAGTTGCAAAAATTGCATTGAGTGCTTTAGCATTGTAGCTTGAACTTTGTGTTTCCTCGGTAGTCCAAGTTTCTTCTTTCTTGATGATATAGTCTCCATCTTCATCTTTCGTCGTTGGAGGAGTCCAACCAGTCAGAATACTTTGCCAAGCACGAACATCCATAGCCTTAATAGTATATCGGATCCTATTCTTCCATAGTGCATAATTCGTGTCATCAAGAACTGGAGGTTTCAAGAACGAGTTCGCAACAGACGATGAGTCCATCTTTTCCCTGTAATAAAATAAGCAAACCAAGATCAGTTCTTAGTGTATCAAGAAGATGGCTCTGATGCCACTTGAAAAGAAATAATGGTTGCACATAAACAGTTTGAGGTGTTATCACAAGGTGTTGACAATACCTATTATAACACCTTGAGTAATTTGCAGCGGAAAATAATTTTAAGCGTGTATAAAAAATAAGCAGCCAAATAAATAGACTCAAATAAATTAAGCAAGAGTATAAAATACTCTTGCAGCGCCTCAGGGCAAAACTTCACTAAAAAAATTTTCAAAGAGTTTTACAACCCTAAAACTAGTGATTATTGTAAAAATTCAATTTCTCAAAATAATTGAGAAATAAAGAGTAAAAGTTCTCCTAAAAATTCTATGTGGAATAGAATAAAGAAAACGAAATAAGGAGAAGAAAATCTTTGTTGCCAAAACACGTGTTCATCACACTTTTCGATTATTGATCTTCAAGTGTTCTTCAATGCTTCAAGGCAACACACGACCGATACAAGCTTTTCCAAAGATCTTCAGAATTCTCTCGTGTACTTCAAGTTCTTTTGATAAATCTCACGGTCTCTCTCTGTGTATCTCTCTTTTCCTTATGCACGCATATCTTCAATAAAAAGACCAAGAATTTTTCTTTAGAATGTTTCCTTGTAGGCGTAGGACTCTAGATCTTGATCAAGATAAATCTACATAATAAGGAATTAAATCAATAGATATACGATAATACCATAATCTGATAAACTTAATCATATTTCAAATCAAGTTACTCAAAGAAATAAATAACTTAATGTCCAAGAAAGGCAAAAGATAATAAATAAAATATTTTTCAAAATAGGATGATTTTAAGGAATAAAATATTCCTTTCAAATTAATTAAATCAGAAACAACACAATCTCATCGACTCAGATTACCAGTTTTACTATCTTCCCGAAAAATAAAGATTTTTTTACTGTTATACTATAATTCTTGTATCAATTATCATATATATGATCCATAATGATAATCCAAATCGTATTGAATTCGACTTATCAATATTTTTTTCAACACGAAAATAATTTTTTTTCCACTAGTATTCAAACATATATAGCTCTTCGTTTTATATCACACTAAAACTATTGTTACTAGGGTGTACTTCGAATTGTAAAAATTAGTGCGTCAACAGCAACAACAACAACAGCAACAAAGACGAACAAAGTCGAGGCGAGAGAAACTCTCTATCCGCAAGACGAAATTGCCCGTTAACAGTGCTCAACGTTGGCGGCAATCGTCTCTAAGATACAACGACTATACAATCGAGATATAGCAGCACAACAAATATCTCGATCTTCGTCGAACTAAAATACGTATCAACTTTTTCTTTTGTGAGAGAGAAGGAAGATTTTGCAGAAATCTGATGTATACACGTTATCAGATGTTCTGTATATCTTTTCTGTGTTATAACTACCGTATATATAGACTTATACACGAAACAACATGTTATAAGGCGTAAGGATGCAACCCATAACAGAAAAAGCCCAGAAACAGTCGTGACTTTTCAGTCTGCAGAAGGCGTGCGCGGTCGGTTATTTTTGACCGATCGAGCGCCCCTCTTCTGACAAGCATTCTGTCTCGCTCAAACCATGGTGCGCTCGGTCGGTTAAATTTAGCGGACCGAGCGCCCAACTTTTATGAAATATTCTGTCTCGGCAGAGGAGGGCTGCGCTCGATCGGTTGTTTTTAACCGATCGATCGCACTCACAAAAATAATAAAATATTATTCTTGAATCAAATTTTATCCAAAAAGAATAATTTATCATAAGACCTAGCCTCGTCACGCCGCGCCGAGCCAGCCGGCCGCGCGCATGTGTGTTTGTTGCATTGATTAGCGTCTTGCCTCTTTACAAAACATCGGTGCCCTAAGGGCCCAATCTCATAATCCTAAGTTGGATTATATAAGGTGAGCAACAAATTGGAGTTGTTCCAATGTGGGACAACCAATTCCCCATTTCCCTCCAATTTATTTCACCAAATTCAAACTATTTGTAACACTTGGGACAAACTTTTCAAGCCTTTTGGGACAAGCTTTTCAAGCCCATTATTTCCACAATTCATTCAATACAATTTCCAATAATCCCCCACATGAATGAATTTCACGTATATTAGCATTCTCACTAGAAAATCATTTTTAAGTTATTGTTACATCAGGATAGGTAGCTTGTGGCTTTGAACCTACCTTAGTAAAATACTATCGGATTTACTAGTTGCATAGTGACGCGATGTCTTGAACTAGTCAACCGTTTGTGTAAACCAAGACAATAGTACTTACATAATAATACTCTAACATATTTTGTTCTCACGTTGTGTCCATTTCGGCCCTGGACCATATCTTAGATTCATAAGTGTTACAATCAAAGCGGCCAATACTTTGCACTTATATAGGTGATCTCCTAGCAAGAGTATCCTGCGTTACTCCACCTCATAGGTATAGGAGTCATTAAAAGAAAACTTAACCTCACCACATTTTGAAGGTCATTTATACTTGGATATTTCAGGAATGAGCAAGTAACAATTCCAAGCACTCAAACTAATATTTATAACTTAGTTGTCCCATTGAACCAAGGTTTTGGGATCTCCAATTCTCAAGGTTCGATTACCGCTATAAATATTTTAATTTGTGGATTTTAAACCCATTCCTCCAAGTAGTTTGTACATTTGATCTCTATTTATATTTTTTGTAAGCGGATCCGCAATGTTTTCCTTTGACTTCACATAGTCAACCGAAATAACCGCATTCGAGATCAATTGTCTTATGGTATTGTGTCTCCGACGAATATGTCGAGATTTACCATTGTACATACTACTTTATGCTCTTCCTATTCCTGATTGACTGTAACAATGAATCGTAATGAAAGACACCGGTTTATTCCAACATGGAATATCTTTTAGAAAGTTTCGAAGCTACTCGGCTTTTTCTCCAGTTTTATCTAGAAAAATGAACTCGGACTCCATAGTCGACCGAGCTATACAAGTTTGTTTAGAGGATCTCCATGACACTGCTCCTCCACCGATAGTGAACACATATCCACTCGTAGACTTGGAGTCTTTCGTGTCAGAAATCCAATTTGCATCACAATATCATTCTAGGACTACAGGATATTTTGTATACACTATTCCATAACTAGAAGTGTATTTCAAATATCCAAGCACTCTCATTAGTGCTTTCCAATGATCCTCACTTGGATTACTTGTGAACCGTCTAAGTTTGTTTACAGTATATGCAAGATCAGGACGGGTACAGTTAGTTAAGTACATTAAACTTCCTATCACCGTTGCATATTCCACTTGTGAAACAGGTTCTCCTCTATTTTTGGCTAAATGTGTACCTAACTCCATAGGTGTTCTAGCCGGAGGACGATTTGTGGCATTAAATCGTTCAAGAACCTTTTCGACATAATGAGTTTGGGATAACATAATTCCAGCAGGAAGTATAGAGAGTTTAATCCCTAGAATTATATCACACAATCCCAAATCCTTCATATCAAAATGTTTTCTCAACATTTTCTTGGTTTTCACAATCAATTCATGGTTGCTTCCCATGATTAACATGTCATCTACATAATGGCAAACAATTACATATGCATTTGTAGTACCTTTAATGTAGACACATTTATCACATTCATTTATTGTGAAACCATTTGACAACATAGCAGTGTCAAACTTTTGATGCCACTGTTTAGGTGCTTGTTTAAGTCCATACAATGACTTGACAAGTTTACACACCTTTTGTTCTTTTTCGGGTACAACAACCCTTCTGGTTGTTTTATATATATTTTTTCTTCCAACTCTCCATTCAAAAACGTTGTTTTAACATTCATTTGATGTATCTCAAGATCATGCAATGCTGCAATAGCTATGAGAACACGGATGGATGTTATTCTAGAAATCGGAGAGTAGGTATCGAAGAAATCATATCCCTCCTTTTGTCTAAAACCTTGAACCACTAGTCGAGCTTTATATTTATCTATAGATCCATCTTCTTTGTATTTCATTTTAAGAATCCACTTGGATCCCAAAGGTTTACATCCCGGAGAGAGATCAACTAACTCCCACGTATGATTATGCATGATGGAATCTATTTCATTTTGTATGGCTGGGATTTGATAAAGCCTCTTGAAGAGTTCTTAGTTCATTATCTAACATATATGTTAGAAAATCAGGACCAAACGACTATTCAACTCTTACACGCTTGCTGCGTCATGGTTCCTCGTTGTTTTGTGGAGTTTCAGTTATGTTTTCATGAGTTCGCTTGTTCGAACTAATTTCTTTCCTTTCTTTACATGGAAAGATATTTTCAAAGAATACAACATTTCTTGACTCCATAATTGTGCCTTCATGTACATCAGGAATTATTGACTTATGTACTAAAAATCGATATGCACTACTATTGTATGCATGACCAAATAAATATACAGTCAACCATTTTAGGTCCAATTTTTATTTGTTTTGGCTTAGGTACTTCTACTTTCACCAAACACCCCCACACTTTGAGATATTGGTAAGAAGGTTTACGACATTTCCACTGTTCAAATGGTGTTTCATCTTTTTCTTTGATTGGAATCTTGTTTAGAATGTGAGTTGCTGAGAGAATCGCTTCACCCCACATATTTTGAGGTAAGCCAAAATTTATTAACAACGCGTTCATCATTTTCTTTAATGTTCGATTTTTGCATTCTGCAACGCCATTGGATTGAGGTGAGTAAGGGGTTGTCGTTTGATGAATGATGCCCAAAGTTGAGCAAAATTCTTTAAAAGGAGCCACATACTCTCCACCTCGATCACTTCGAATCATTTTAATTTTCGAACTTCGTTGATTTTCAATCTCTGTCTTATATTTCTTGAAATCTTCAATTGCTTCATCTTTGCTTTTCAATAAATATATGCAACAAAATCTGGTGCAATCATCAATGAATGTTATAAAGTACTTATTTCCAGCTCGTGTTTGTACCATTTTTAAATCACATACATCAGTATGTATTAATTCAAGTGGCGTAGTACTTCTCGTGACATTATGAAATGGAGTTTTAACCATTTTCGCTTCAACACAAATCTCACACTTGTTTTGTGGATTTCTTTTAAACGTATGTATTACATTTAAATTTGCAAGTCGTTGCAACGTATTGAAGTTAACATGTCCTAATCGTTCATGCCATAATTCATAGCTTTCAAGCAAGTAAGCAGAACCAAAAACTTTATTCTTCGCCTCATGGCGGATAACATTCATTACATTCAATTTAAAGAGACCACTATCTTGGTACCCGTTACCAACAAATACACCGGATTTTGTTAATACAAATTTATCAGACTCAAACACCATTCTAAAGTCTGCCTTGCTCAAGAGAGAACCCAAAACTAAGTTCTTCCGAATGTCTGGCACATGCAGCACATTCTTGAGCGTCACCTCTTTGCCCGAAGTCATTTTCAACACCACATTTCCTACTCCAACAACTTCAGACGTTGCGGAGTTTCCTATGAACAACTTTCGATCACCAACGGTGGCATATGTGGAATACATATCTTTTTTGGCACAAATGTGGCTCGTAGAGCCGGTATCGATCCACCATCCTCTTGGATCATCCACCATGTTGGTCTCACAAATAACGGCACTTAAATCAATATCATTAATTTCTAAAGGTACATACCTTTATTGAACCAAGTTCACTTGATTTGGTTTCTGATTTGCGTTGGTTTTCTTTGGAAGTCGGAAATCCCTTGCCATATGATTTGGTTTGTCACAGTTGTAGCAACTTCCTTGAAATTTCTTCGCTTTCCCCTTTTGCTTTCCATCATGAAGGCGCTTCCTCTTGTGACTCGTACTAGATTTCGCCAAATTTGCTTTGGCCTCGGTTTCCATCATCTTTTTATTTGACTTGGCCTCAGTATTTCTGTTGTCCTCCTCGATGCGAAATCTCACAATTAGATCTTCAAGTTTCAACTCCTTAAGTTTGTGCTTAAGGTAGTTCTTGAAGTCTTTCCACATCGAAGGCAACTTCTCAATGATAGACGCGACTTGGAATGGTTCATTGATTTCCATCCCTTCGGCCAATAAGTCATGCAAGATGATTTGTATCTCTTGCACTTGACTCATCACAGTTTTTGAGTCTATCATTTTGAAGTCCAGAAATTTTCCAACCACGAACTTCTTTATACCGACGTCTTCAGTTTTGTATTTCTTTTCCAAGGAATCCCAGAGTTCCTTGGCCGTCTTGACTAATGAATAGACACTATAGAGAGTGTCATCAAGGCCATTCAGAATATAGTTTCTGCACAAAAAATCGTTGTGGTTCCATGCATCAACCGCGGTCCTCCTTTGGGTGTCAGAATCGCCATCAACGACGACAGGGGGATCCTCCTTCAGGAATCTAGACAGATTCAATGTGGTAAGGTAGAAGAGCATTTTCTGCTGTCAACGTTTGAAGTCGACACCAGAAAACTTTGGCGGCTTTTCTCCATGTACAGGGGCGGAAGCAAGCGGAGTGAATGAAATGGTAGACATCTTCAGAATCCGAAAAATACAAAAAAATTTCGTCTTGCGATTGTTATTAGGGTGTACTTCGAATTCTGAAAATTAATGCGTCAACAGCAACAACAGCAGCAACAAAGACGAACAAAGTCGAGGCGAGAGAAACTCTCTATCCGCAAGACAAAATTGCCCGTTAACAGTGCTCAACGTTGGCGGCAATCGTCTCTAAGATACAACGACTATACAATCGAGATATAGCAGTACAACAAATATCTCGATCTTCGTCGAACTAAAATATGTACCAACTTTTTCTTTTGTGAGATAGAAGGAAGATTTTGCAGAAATCTGATGTATACACGTTATCAGATGTTCTGTATATCTTTTCTGTGTTATAACTACCGTATATATAGACTTATACACGAAACAACACGTTATAAGGCGTAAGGATGCAACCCATGACAGAAAAAGCCCAGAAACAGTCGTGATTTTTCAGTCTGCAGAAGGCGTGCGCGGTCGGTTATTTTTGACCGATCGAGCGCCCCTATTCTGACAGACATTTTGTCTCGCTCAAACCATGGTGCGCTCGGTCGGTTAAATTTAGCGGACCGAGCGCCCAACTTTTATGAAACATTCTGTCTCGGCAGAGGAGGGCTGCGCTCGGTCGGTTGTTTTTAACCGATCGATCGCACTCACAAAAATAATAAAATATTATTCTTGAACCAAATTTTATCCAAAAAAAATAATTTATCATAAGACCTCGCCGAGCCGGCCGGTCGCGTGTGTGTTTGTTGCATCGATTAGCGTCTTGTCCCTTTACAAAACATCGGTGCCCTAAGGGCCCAATCTCATAATCCTAAGTTGGATTGCATAAGGTGAGCAACAAATTGGAGTTGTTCCAATATTGTGGGATAACCAATTTCCCATTTTCCTCCAATTTATTTCACCAAATTCAAATTATTTGTAATACTTGGGATAAACTTTTCAAGTCTTTTGGGACAAGCTTTTCAAGCCCATTATTTCCACAATTCATTCAATAACAATTTCCAACAACTTTTGTGAGATTATTTCACACATTGATTTTATGAGATGAATCTCCTACTGAATTAATTATGTAAAAATTATTACTAATAACTCTATATGTACATATGAATATCGCTTCGAACTACGTACCTCTATGTAAAGTTGTACTTGCAGACATGCTTGCGAAAAGTATCTTTAATGAGCATGGATTCTCTCACTAATTGTGTCTGTAGAATGTGCGAATGAAGTTTAGCTAGCAGCCAGCTCAATATTATAAATAAACTGTGAAAACTTTGGTGCTTAAGACAGTAATGTTCGGAAGAGCTTTTAAGAAGCACTTAAAATTTTATGAATGAAAAATTGATAAGTGCTTCCTAAAAGCTCTAAAAAACAATACCTAAGTCAAACTAATCACATTGGAATGCCATTTTCGTATATATTATTATGTATAATTGTGCACATAATGGTTTATTAATTATGAATATGACCTACATTACTAATGGAGCTCACTTTGGAATATTGTTGAAACCACGTCATTTATGTTTAGTTAATTACTTGAAATTGCTTTCGAGCAAACCACAGATGTAATCAAATACATGAACCACATAACGGTTGAAAGTTGCTTTGGAATATTGGCCTCTTTCGTTTTTAGGCTACTAATGGTTGAAAGTTGTCGAATACCGACATAAATTGGATGAATTTCAGGCATAAACAACAGCCACCGTCGTATCATGTGTTTTTATTTATTTATTATTATTATTATTATTATTATTATTATTATTATTATTATTATTATTATTATTATTATTATTATTATTATTTAGAGGAGAATGATGCTATTCTGAATTTCTGATCATATCAACTTTTACGTTTGAACATTATGTGGTAATATTTTTCTTTAAGAGCACTTTCAAAAAGCACCGGTTGATATTATATCATATCAACTAATATATGCTTCATTTCTCTCCACTGCACAAATAAATCGTAAATTTGTCTTAGAAGGCTAGTGGGATTGCAAAAGCTTGCTACAAATGTAACTTATATGTTTCCATTTATAATAATATATATAGTTGGTTAAACTGCGGCCTATGTTTATTATAATTTGCCTTTTTTATTTTGGTCATTTTTTGTTGGATGTGACGTTGAAAAAAAATATATCGCAAAAAATTGTTGACTAGCTATCTGATATTACTTAATATGATGCTCTAATGAAAAAGAACTAAAATTGAGGGAGAAAAAATAAAAGGTGAGTTAGTAGACTATAATTCACTGATTTGGTTTGATAGTCAATATTACATCAATACATGAGTTGGAGTCCACGCACATTTACCCATTGTGGACTTTAGTACAACATCAATGAATAAGATTTAAAATAAGATAGTAGACAATCAATAGAGGAAGGGATATGATTGTGCCGAAAATTACCCTGCAAACAACACAGATAATTCGATCAATATATGATAACAAATCAACAAAGTTTAACTTCAAAATATTTAGATGAATAAGATATATAAAGGAGTACTATGCATATACATTATGTCGAATACTTACGCGGCGCTGAGTAGATTAGCGTGCAAACCATACTCCTGAGCGAACACGAACGAGATTATAGCCTGTGGTAAAGCTGCCTGCATGATCGCGATTCGAAGCACGTTCGAATGCAAGCCTAAAGCTAGAGATCCAACAGCAGTAGACATAGGTCCACCCACAAACCTTAGAACCATTCCATACATGCATAAGCCAACTCCACATCCTAGTACACTTTCTTGTAGTGCCATGAACAGTCCTGCCATGCACATTCATCATGCAGCTCTTAGTACAAATGACACCACTAAATTTAACTATACGTGTGTGTTTGTGTGTTCGCACGTGCGAATATATTTGCTAGTTTTTTTACCCATGTTAAACATGGCCACTCCGCTTCCGGCCTTCGACATTATGAGAATCGATCCTTCCACTATGCCAGGCATTTTCAGATTCCATCTGCATGGCATGTATATTCATTATAAGGTCATGAATTATTATATGCATATAGTTATATGTATGAATGTCACGTCAGTCAGTCGATAGTCACATACTAATTGCGTCCAGGAGATAAAAAATATATATAGGGAGAGAAGGCAAGCCAGAAAATGTACATGAATGATACCTGTTTGCTAAGAGAGCCCAAATGAGGCCAAGAACACAAGCATAGTTATTTGGATTCCTGCTCAGCCTAACCCAAACTTTCTTCATAAATGACAGAAAACGAGAAGACGATAGCGCTACCGATGATTTAACCGTATTGTCATCATAATCTTGGTCGACGATTTCAATCGCAACAGTACCGCTCGACGACTGTGGTACTGTTTGGGTGGCAGAAGACATAGCTCGCAGCTGCTTCTCCGGACCATTTTCTTCGTCGATGCAAGAACCGATATTCTTGGAACCACATGCACGCCGGAATTCGAACATGAAGAGGAGAATGGGGAGCCACACCAGGGATTGGATGACAGATGATTGCACCACCAAGTCCTCCCCTAATCCCCCATACATGGCCTTGAGCAGAGGCACTCCCACCACCAGAGTGTTGTTGAAACTGGACAGAGAGAAGGAAGTTATGAGCCACGAGGGATCCTTCTTGGAGAAATGAATCCACAGAGCCAAACCCACTCCCGCGATCGCCTTGGCGATCACATCTGCTCCAAGAAACCTGAAATTCAAGTGGTACGGATCCACCCCGGACGTGAAGTGGAATGTGAAGAATGGGATGATGAAATAGCAGTTGAATCTGTTGATGGCGTCGCATTCGTTGCTCTTGAACATCCGCAGCCATTTGACGGAGCCGTAGCCCAAAGCAAGCGCCACGTACAGCGGCAGCATCGCCTCCACTATCTTGTATATATCCTCCCACCCGAATCCGATCATCCCTTGATTAATTAATTCCCGCAGATATAATATTGCGAAGATCGATGTAACAATCAAAACCCAAATCAATTACACACAGTTGTATATATGCTGATATCAAGAAACGATGATTTTAGCCAAGAAAAGTAATCATTGCATTAGAGCTTAAAATATGAATGAGTCATGAGGGGATCGAGTGGAGGAGTATATATATACTCCACGATCTTTGAAGGCCGATGCATAATTCTAAAAATCCAGCCTCCGGCCCCTGGTTTGATTCTACATTCTATGGTGCCGCCGCGCACTTACATTTTTGAAGCTAATATTTTTATGGAAAATTTTGAAGTGAATTGTCCACTTTCTGCATATATATATATGTGTGTTAAGTCACTCAAAAGCTAGCGTTGTGTGTGAGTTTTCAGGGCTCCGCAAATGAAGTAAATATTTCGTGGGTGAGTATTATTCTTATTAGGAAAAATTGCAAATTTAGTCTTGTATGTTTATCACTTTGCGATTTTGGTTCTCTATGTTTTTATATTTCATTTTTAGTCCTGCATGTTATGATTTTTTTGCAGTTCATAATAAGAAGGAAAAATTGCTTTTTTGGTCTTGTATGTTCGTCACTTTGCGATTTCAGTCCTTTATATTTTTAGATTTCAGTTTTAGTCCGCTATCTTTATTTTTTTGGCAATTTTATGTTTTCATATTTCAGTTATAGTTCTGCATTTTTTGATTTTTGGTAATTTCAGTCCTTTTATTCGAAAATGATTGTGTGACACTATACACGTCAGCTCCATATCAGCACTGTATTGGTGCCACATCAGCGCTACATCAGAAAAATGATTAAGATTGCCAAAAAAAAATATAGCGGACTAAATTAAATTGAAATCTGAAAATATAGAGGACCAAAATCGCAAAGTGACAAACATACATGACTAAAAATGAAATTTTCCCCTAAAACAATTTAAAACCATTTTTTTCATTTTTTTAGTTGACGAGTCACATTTTTTTTTCTGGTCAAAACAATTTCAACTCTCTCATTTTTTCAAACGTAGAATTAGAAAATCTGAAAATCTGGGTATGTAGAAAAAAATAGCTATGGGAACGAATCTGGCTTCAAATTCAATTTTTATAGTGCCACTTGAAATAGTTCATCATATACGCACTATGATCGACTAATGGAACATGACACAGAAAAGAGAATAAAGTAACAAAAGGAAAATTTTGATTCTAACCCAAAAATCTAGCATCCTCCTGGCCCTGCCATATATATGATCATGAATCATCTGGCGTAATGCCATAATTTTATGACTAAATTTGCAATGGAAATAAATTTATTAGATTAATACTCAAATTAGATTAATTAATTAAATAAGAAACGACACAATCTTATCGACTTACATTATCAGTTTTACTATATTCCCGAAAAATATAGATTTTATTACTGTTATACTATAATTCTTGTATCAATTATCATATGATCCATAATCCAAATTGTATTGACTTCGACTTATCAATATTTTTTCAACACGATTATAATTTTTTTCTACTAATAATATTCAAAAATAGCTCTTCGTTTTATATATCACAAAACTTTTATGAGATTATTTCACAGATTAATTTTGTGAGATGAATCTCCTATTCAATTAATTTTTATGTAAAAATTATTACTAATAACTTTATGTATTGATTGCGTCGAACTATCTCTACGTAAAGTTGTACGAATGGAGACATGCTTGCAAAATGTATCTTTAATGAGCATGGCGTGGATTCTCTCACTTGTGTCCGTAGAAGGTGCGAATGAAGATTAGCTAGCTAGCCAGCTCGATATTATAAATAAAATTGTGAAAACTTTGGTGCTTAAGTCAAATTAATTAATCACATGTTGGAATGTCATTTTCGTATATGTTATTTATGTATAATTGTGCACATAATGGTTTATTAATTATGAACTACATTACTAATGGAGGTCACTTTTGAATATTGTTGAAACCACGTCATTTATGTTTAATTAATTACTTGAAACCGCTTTCGAACAAAACCACAGGAATAATCAAATACATGCATGAACCATATAATAATATGCCAACCAAAAAGGTTACATGCAATTCATAATATATACATACAAAATCATATCGTTTTGTGTACTTGATGAAAGTGAGATAAGATAAGATATAATTTTTTTGGTAATCTTAATTTCATCAATTAACCTGTGTCTGTGATGACATTATATATTGATTGCATGCATTGGAGATTTTCTCCATCCATATATATGATCAATGAACATATGAATATATATATGATAAGTATGATATGAATGAAATTATATCGACTATTAAATATTTTTGTGCATGGTAAAATATTGTACATGCATTAGCTATTATATATATATATTTAACTTTATTGAAATTATAATTGATATTTAATTAAGAAATTATGTAACATGATGAATGGTTTTGTAAGTTTTTCCTGATTTTGGAAAAATATTTTTAAAAAAATACCCGAAATAAGTAATAATCATTACACTAAAACTTGACTAATTAATTATAATAGATAAACAAAATTCAAATTAGGCCAACTTGAAGGACCATTTCTTAATTCCCTGAAAATTTGATAAATTATTTTTATTATAATATAATTTAATTATATGAACATTTTGAGAAATCTGTAAATGTTATTTTACGGAAAAATTACAGTTTTGGTCTTATATATATTTAAATCACTTTCATCTTCTATGTTTCTAATTTTCAATTTTAGCCTATTATTTTGTGTAGTTTTTGTAATTTCGATATATATTTTTTTTAACGTTGACATGATTCTCATGACAAGTACAATTCCATATCATTTATTGGCATTTTTCTGCGAAAATGACTAAAATTTTCAAAAATTTAAAAAAAAATACAAATTAATACCGAATTTTTATAATAACTAAAATTATATAAAGAGATAAACATACAGACCCGTATTCTGATCAATGATTTAAGTTTAATGTTGATGTGAGTATATAGCATTAGTTGGTTGCCTTTGGTTTTGTTGTGAGCATTTATAAGTAGGATTTATTCCACCATTTATTCACGCAGATATGCTCTCTGTCGCAGCATAGAATATTTAATTCGAATAGCGTCATATTATATACCCATTAATTTATTATTTATATAACACGGATATATCTACTGTTTTAGAATTTACGTTAGTTTTATTTATTTATTTATTATTCCAGAATTTATATGATTCATGTTGGAAATTATAGTGCTTCTAAAAAATTCCGAATATATATAAAAAATTTGTTTCCGATCAAATCAAAATACAACATATATAAGTACTTACATAATAGATTAAAAATGAACATGTGATCAAAATTAGTGATGAATTAAATTTATAAAAAACATTTCTGAGAAAAAAAAAAAGAAAAAGAGTACCTCTCGTAGTTGTATAAACTATAGTCTTCAATGCACACTCGAAATCCAAAATAAATTTATGTACCTTACTTCAACACATGAAAGCATAGAGTACGACTGATCAGGTGGGATCCAAGATATAAAATATTTTAAAACGTACTCTGCCACATAAACCAATAACCAGAATGGGCGATGATTTCTTTTTAATAAAATAATGAAAAAAATTTCAAACTTTTTCCGAAGGAAAATTTGCCAATTTAATTTTCTTCTCCAAAATTGATAATTTTTATTTTCTTTTATTTAAGATTTCTCAAATCCAAAATATTATCTTTCAAAATTTTATATTTAAAATTATGTTCTAATAATATGCTTTTAGATATCAAGTAATACTAACATTTTTCAAAATATTAAAGATACTATTGTTCTGATCCATGTTTTGTGTGTTTATATAATTTTTTTAATTAATTTGATTTATATTCAAATAGAAAAAATCACAGTTGTAGAAATCAATGGAGGGTCATGTTGTCATTTGAATTGATCGTTATTATACGAGGGTCATACTATAATTTTAAAATTTATGCAAAGACTAAACCATAATTTATGATGTTGAAATAAAAGAAAAAAATTCTAGAGAAAAAGACAATGGTGTAATATTCTTATATGACCCTAAAAAAATTTGTGTCATCTTGTCTCTATTAAAAAAATTCTTTGTACATATTACAGATTACAAATTATAGATTACAGATTATCTTTACGATCATTTCTTACCCTCATTTACCATTAATTTGTGAGCGGTTCAATTTATAATTCAATTATAAATTAGTTGTTTCATCACTCAGCTTCAAAATTAACAAATGAGATAATTAGTCATCTTTCTACTTCTGACAAGTAACAAGAAAGAATGAATTCAATGTTGATGATTCATATTCTCAGTCATTCATGTAAAATCTATATCTAAAAATGCAAGTATTGAGAACACGTAATAGAAAATTTTAAACAAGCAAGTTAAGAGTTACACTAAGTTTACAATCACTCCAAGATTAAAATTGATCTATAGACTATATATGATCATCTATATAACTTGTTTAAATTTATAGTGATAATGAAAGTTGTTATGAAATGTATAATTAACTTGGTCAAAGTTCAACATAAATCTCAATATTTATAAATGTCATCCAGATGTCTCAACATCGACGCTTCGAATAAAACAGTCACATTCATAATGTATGTGTACCGCATTAGTGATATTTTGATTAAAGATCTCATACTTTAAAGAGCAAATTGGTGATAAATCTCCAAACCTAAACTTGACTTTACCCTAACTCCCTACCCATAAGATTTTTTGCAATAGTTCCCTAGGACCACCAAACTTGAATATTTAAATTGTTTAATTCTTGTACTGGATTTATGTTTTTTTATGCTCAAAATCTAAAGACTTTATGCTAAAATCTGTAGATTTCGTGCTTAAGCATGGTACAAAGAATTTGTGTCAAAAATGGTATCAAATCTTAAGGTTAATTATTCAGACGTAATATTATTCGTTAATTCATGTTTTTCTTTGTTGAGTAGAAGATTTTTACAAAATATGACTTCAAACGAAGGTTTGAATCAAGAGGATTTTATTTATATGAAATCCTATAAACAAGTTAATCTGTTCACAATAGATTTCTTACGACAGGTTACGATTAATACTCTCAATTTTGAAGAGATAAAGAAAGATGATTTCTAACTCTAAATTTTTAGAGATTACCCCAGATTCCTCTAAACTCTCCGGAGATCTTAGAGAAATTCAAAAGACGGTACAATATTACAGCAATCAGCTGTATGAAATACCTCGGCAAATTGAAAAAATCCTTAAGAAACAAGAAGAAATTCTTGGGACTCTAAAGGATCTTCAAAATAAAATCATAAATCTAGAACACACTTCTGGTCCTAGAAAAGTTAATACAGAAGGAAGGTTACCACTCTCGTTTGGTACCGAACCTTTGTTACATCAGAAAGGTAAACCCAAAATGGTTCAAAAACCTTTAACTGATGATGAAAGGATGATTAATCTTATAAAATCAGTATCAGAGAAAACCACTATCTGATAACTACTTTAGAAAGATTAAATCTCGAGGATCTACAAGATCTTGCGGATTCTTTTGCGAATCTCAAAGTAGTAGATCTAAAAATGAATTCCCCTGAGGGTGAACAACCCATAGGGAATCCCCCAAGATATGTGGTTAAAACAGAAGAACCACATAGTGAGTTCCAGGTTGGAGAAAATTCACATCCAGCAGGAACCAGATCAAAAAGGAGTAAAATCCCACTCCATCAAACTCCTTACGGAAAAACTGTTTTAGATCCAATACATTCTTACGGGGTTATGTTAAACCTTGATGTTTTGGACTTCAAAAATAGAGAAGATCTTATAGATGATTGGACGTCAGCTATGAGAATTGCAGCAGGAACATTAGATCTCAATAAAGAAGGATTCATTAAACTTCTAAAAATGAGTCTAATGGGATCAGTAAAGATTGCATGGGATATGACTATGCCAGATACGAAGGAATCAATCTTAGCAGGAGAATCCCTCAGCGAGATTGGAGAAAGAATGGCCACCCTATTTAAAGCTCAATTCATAGGGGTAGACTATTTCAATAATCAAGATACAGAGAAAAAGAGAAGATATACTCAAGCTCTGTATAGCCTCGAGTTACATGATATCTGTTTAGTTGATGAATATATTATGTTATTCACTAAATACAGATGGAATTCAGAAGTCGAGGAAAATGTAGCTATTCAGCTATTTTTCGCAAAAATGCCAAGTCCCTGGAGAGAAATGCTGATTAAAGAATACGTTCCAGGTCATCTTGATACATTGGCAAGACGCGCATCCTTTTTGAAAGGAAAATTGGCAGAATGGTGTCATATGGCAGCATTACAGAAGAACTACAAGAAAATAAGGGGTATAGACAAACGTACACCTTTATGTTGTAGAGAAAATGATCTTCCAACGATCATTGGAAACAGATCACAGGGATTTAAAAGGAAGAAATTCAGAAATAATCCCTATAATAAAAGAATGAGAAGTTCTTGGAAACCAAGAACATTTTGGTCTAAACAAAAGGCCAGATCTTATAGATCAGGAAAAAGAAGTGGACCTACAAGAACATCCCCAGTAACAAGCTCATCACAAAGCAGGGGAAGAACACCATCAAGAAGAACTTTTAGAAGAACTCATACAAGAGCAAGTGAAAGTTTCAAGGATTGCAACTGCTGGACATGTGGAGCAAGAGGACATATATCTACAAATTGTCCAAAAAATGAGAAAAAAAGGAGTCAAACTCTTTGAAGCAACATCAGATATGGATGATGCGGTTTTTTTTCAAGATCTAGTCCAAGTATATCAATTTGAGGATATCCCCTCAGATGAAAGCATATACGAAGAAGAGATATTATTTAGTCAAGAAGTTTCTGATGATGAATTAGAATCAGAATCAGAGTAAAGAGGAGGTGTTTCGACATGAAACACATGAAAGTTTGGCTGGGTTCTTTAGTCAAACCACGATATCTCATAATATGGTCCAAAGGATTATGAGAAAAAATCCAACATTACAGAAGTACCAAGGATTTTCGGCAGGACAAGTTGAAAGAGTCTTAGGAAACCTAGGGCTAAGACAAAGAAGACATAATTTGATTTATAAGGTATCCAGAAGGAAAATGGCGATTCCTATGGAATTAACCAGTAATCAAATTGAGATGCAGTTAATTCCCTTTAAAGAAATTCGAGAGGAATTACAAAAATTAAAAACAGAAGTAGCAAAGACAATGTCTTGGATTCATATTGGAGCAATCCAGATTATGATCAAAGCTACTTTTAAAGAAGGAATAGATTCACCCATAGACATCGTAGTATGCGATAAAAGGATGGGGAATATACAAGATGAGGTTCTAGGAACTATCTCGGGAAATTTGTGCGCAGGAAAAATTATGGGAGTTATTTATCCAAGAATAGCCTACAATTTAGCTGATAGAGATTTTAGTCGAGCCTTGACGTTACATCAAAACTTCAAGGAAAAAAGACTAATGAAGGAAGGTAATAGACCATATTTTATTACATATCAAATTTCATATGCTCTTTCTAATACTCATCATTCTGAATTATTTATTAGAAATGAGTTCATTGAAATTCCAGAGATATTTGGGAAAGTTGCTCATGCAATATACCCGGAAAGAATTGAGTTTCCTTTAATTTAGGAAACAGACATTCAAATTCAAGACAAACCTGTTCTATACAGAGATCTTAAAATAGAACCCCAAAGGTTATCGTTCCAAGGAGACCGAATGACAAGTAGGAGATGGGACAAATCTCCTATTCAAGAAATTCCATCAGAAGAAAAGGAGTTTTCTATAATAGGAAAACTTAGATCTCCAGAAGGATGGAAAGAAGTGAAAATAGTATTCGAAATTACAAGCCATCAGAATCAGTTCCCTTGTAACTCGATTTACTATTTGGAACAACAAGAAAAAGGAACTTACCAAGGAGTGATAAATATTGGAGAATTGGAAGTTCAAATCTGTGGAATTCCAGGAAAAGAAATGGATCAGCTCATTTTTGGCCTAGAATTTCTGGAGAACCATAAACCATGGAAACACCTTGAAAAATGAATAGAGTTCATGGCAAAAGAGAAGACTTGGAGGATTCAATAAAAATTCTGCAAGATGGAAAACCAAGAGAATTGGATAAGGGACAATCCCTTAATCAGATTCGAAAACTCTGTTTATAAACAGAGGAAGAAGAAACTGTTGAAATTAGTAAGTCATGAACATGATTTACTAGAATGCATTGAAGAGGTAGAAATGATTAACCATACTCTACCTTCTGAAGCTTTAGAAAGACTAAAGGTGAATAGTCTTAATCGGATTACTGAGTTGCAACACAGTCTGTTAAAAATGGCAGGACCATTTAGTAATCCCTTTAAAAAATGACAACAAGTCATTTCTCCATATACATTTCGATAGGAATGTTGTATGAACAATATAAGGCTGAATACTTTGCAGCTTATATTGATTCAGGAGCAGAAATTTGTACAGCAAAAAGAAGGGTCTTCCCTGAAGAATGTGAAGAAGAATTGCCAAAAATTGCTGGACGAGATTTCTCTCGAAGAATTTTAATTCTTTGCAAAGGAATAAAACAAGCAGAGATCCTTATGGGAGGAGTAGGTCAGACACCTTGGTACAAGGTAAAGACACCACCAATTTATTTCCATGATACAGGAGCTGATATTCTGTTAGGAAACAACTTCTTATAAATGTTTAAGAAGTACACACAAGACAATGATTCAAGAAGACTTATGTTCACTACAATTTGTGATCATAAAATTATCATTCAAAGACTCAAGGTTGCTTTTTATCGACAATTGCCGATAATATTTCGCAGCCAGCGTGGTGATAAAGGACAACTTTTTCACCCAAAAATGAAAGATCCAAGAAGGTTTGGAGAAACCATATTGAAAATAACAACATAACAATAACTTCAAACGGATGATATGGAGCTTCTCAAGGTAACTCTAAATCACAGAGATTAGAGTTAGAGAATAAGGTATCCCTTGAAGATGTCAAAAAGAGGCTCAAGGAAAGTTACAACGAGCATCCTTTGGCATGGTGGGATAGAAATCAACTCAAAGTCAGCCTTACTCTAAAGGAAGGCAAAGAGTATGAATTCGTCAGATATAAGCCTATCCCGATGAACATAACAGATCAAAGGGATATGAAAATAATTATCAAGGAACATTTGGACCTTGGTCTAATCAAAAAAGGAGTTTCACCATATAGCAGCCCAGGATTTCTGGTCAGAAATCATGGTGAAATAAAAAGAGGGAAACCCAGGTTAGTTATCAACTACCAAGGTATTAATAAAATCTTGGAGTTTGATGGGTACTTTATACCAAGTAGAGAACACCTAATTAGTTGTGTACGAAATGCTAAATTATTCTCAAAATTTGATTGTAAGTCTGGATTTTACCAGATTCGAATGGAAGAAGGAAGTAAAAAATTCACAGCCTTCTCTACTCCACAAGGACACTATATTTGGGAAGTTATGTCTATGGGATTGGCTAATGTATCCCAGATATTTCAAAGAAAGGTGAATAATCTTTTTAAAGATTATTTCAACTTTATGTTTGTTTATATTGATGATATTCTTATAGCATCAAAAAATATAGACGAACTCGTTAAACACTTAGAGATTTTCTCTAAAATTTGTAAACAAGAAGGACTGGTGTTATCTGAAAAGAAAGCAGTCATAGCAACAAGGAAAATTGAATTCCTCGGTATTGAGATTGATGAAACTGGAATAATTCTACAACCCCATATTGTGGAAAAGGTAAAGAATTTTCCAGATAAACTCAAAGATGTAAAACAACTCCAGAGTTTTCTTGGAGTAGTTAATTTTGCAGGGATGTTCATTAACAATCTAGCAATGTACAGAAAGGTGTTCAGTCCTTTGTTAAAAAAGGATGCTAGGTTTATATGGACCGATGACCATACTAAAGGGGTAAACCAATTAAAAGAGATATGTAAGAATCTCCCAAAAATGGCTATACCCGTAGATGAAGATGATCTGGTATTATTTACGGATGCCAGCGACGATTGGTGGGCGACAGTCCTTACCAAAATCACTCCATATGGGAAAATACCATGCAGATACTGTAGCGGTCTTTTTTCAGAATCTGAGGCCATTAGATGGCATATCAACGAGAAGGAATTTTATGCGGTTAAAAGGGCTTTTGAAAAATGGCCATTATTTTTACTTGCTAAAAAATTCACTCTGAAGATTGATAACACCCAGGTAAAAGCTTTCCTAAAGAATAATATTGAATCTAAACCTGAGAAAGCTAGGTTATTAAGATGGCAAACATTATGTCAAAATTATATTTTTGATATTGTTATTATTAAATCTCATGAAAATATTCTTGCAGATTTTTTAACAAGAGATGGAAGGCAGTGACGTGGATTCCATCCTGAAAATGCAGAGGCATCTCAGGGAACACCTTGGGTTGCTTCAAAACGAGTTCAACCAGTTAGCCATTAATGCTGAAATGGCCGGTAGGTTACAACAAGCTGATCGAATCAAAGTATCTAATCGAATTACAGGATGTATGCAAGCTCAAATAAAACCATGGGCTGCTATTCAAGGGCCAATTGTGAAGGCTATAGAGAAACCATTGGTTTCTCATAAACACGATATACTAAAACCATTGGTTTTACAAGAACAAGAAATACAACCACCGGTTGTGAAACAAGATGTTGAGGAATCTAAAACTCAAGAAACAAGCGCTAATCTATCATCAGCCTTTGATGATCTGGATGAAGCAACAATTGATGAGGATAACTCATCAAGTCAACCCTCCGCCTCTGGGGTAAAAGAGGAAGAGATCAATCTTAGGCCCAACACTGACAAGGGCAAATCTAAGATTGATACTAATCCATCTATTATTTCTTCATTCCAGGTTTATCAACAGAAGTGGGAGAAATTGAATACAAGGAATGAAATCAACCCGAACACTTGCAGGGTTGATGTTGCAGGAATATATCCAAGGGTTTGGCTAAAAAACAATGTCAATCCTAAAGATGTAAAACTCTGGTATGAATTTGGGGCTTTGGCCTCAGTTTATACAACGTCACCAAGCTTTCTGGAGATATCACAGTTACCAAAATGGATTCAGGAAGCAGTCCAAGAAACATGGGCAAATAATGATCATTTGTCCAGAGGAAATGTGCTTGAGTTATATTTTTTCAGTGCAGCTCCAGAACCAACAGTGAAAGGATCACACAAACCCTTTCATTTTATCAAGCTGAGGAGACCTGATATAAACAGTCATAAATTTATCAAGGATCCTAAAGCTGAAGAAATACCCTTGGTGTCCACTTTCGGAGAAAATGAGATCTCAACCAGAAGGGCATGGGGTATTTGGGTCTGTCTTAGTGAGATGGACAAAGTCAAGTTTCCATTCAAATTTTATCAGAATTCTGTGAACGGATCGTTCCTGTTGAACACAATGACAGGAAAAACTACAGCATTTGCGGAAGAATTCTTCGAAAAAAAGAGAAATCTTTTGTGGAACAACAAGCTGTCGGGGAGTAAAGAAACTCGCCGAAAATTTTGTAACATGGCTCATATTGGACGATGGTCAGAGAATATCTGCCCAGAATGCCCAAATCAGAAGGAGCCAAAATTCGGAAAAACCTTTAGACCCCGAACGGATCGAAAGGATTTTTCTGAGACAAGCAAAGGTGGACAAGGACCACCAAAGATGCGTTTTCACAGGGGTCTACTTCAAAATCAAAAGATGCCACGACAACAATAAAGCAGGCATGTGAGGAGAATAAAGCCAAAAAAAAGTGGCAGGCATGTGATTCCTCCACTAGTAAAAGATGTCATCAATAATGACATAAAAAATTCAAGACAGCTGCCTCTTCCACTAGTAAAATATGCCATCAATAATGGCATAAAAAAATACAAGACAGCTGTAAGATTCCCTGAAGTTTTTCGGTGAAACGAGTGGAACTACAGCTATAAATACAGACATTTGAGGAAGCTGAAGACATCGATCATTCCCTTCAGTTTTCTTACAAATAAATTGTTGTAATATTTCTCTTTCTATTGTATTAAGTTTTCTTTATGTATTTCAAGAACAAGGCTACTATGAGTAGCTAAACAAGTTGTCTTCTCCTCTTCAAAGGAGTTGATTTATGTAATAATATTATGTCTGAATAATTTCTTTAAAGCCTCTTGTTCTTTCATGCTCATATTTTATAATTAAATTTATATACCATACGCCTTAAGGTAGAAAATGAATTAAGGCTGTGCCGGGTGTCGTTGAAGGAGCTTGTGCAGAAACCATCTGTTGCGACTGCGTGGTTGGAGTGTGAGGATCACTTCGTAAAACTCGGCAGGTATGACCCGACGACATTATGGTCAAAGAGGTATTTTAATTTAATTTATCTTACGGAAGCATGTTGGACCCTAATCTAGAGTATATCGACTGGAAACCTTGCATAACCGATAGTCTTGCATGGTCGGGACTGGTTTGATAGGTATAACAAAGCCACGTACAAAGGATTAGTTTTAATTAATTGTTAATTCAAAAATATTCAAAAATGGGGACCATTAGGGAGTGGTAACAAAGAAAAGGGTGGGTAGGGAGTTAAGTTAAAGAGAAGTTTGGTAATGGGGAGTTTTAAATAATTTGCCCTACTTTAAATCTTTAATTAGTTTTATTGGGGACTCGATTAAGTTTATTATCTATAATTTCAATCTACTTGTATATATATATATATGAGGAATTTTCAGCTGCCCAACCATATTTTTTCACTTGGTCCGCGACCACTAAAACCCGGTAGTGGGTTTTAGTGATGCGAAAAAAAAAATGAAAATCACTAAAACCCACTACCGGGTTTTAGTGGTCGCGGACCAAGTGGGAAAACATGGTTGGGTAGCTGAAAATTTCTCTATATATATTATATACTAAAATTATGGTTACATGTAATAAATTAAGGATTTTGCTACGATATTTAAGACAACAAATTACAAGAAAATATTTTTGATAATAAATGTTGCTTTTATTAATAATAA
Organism: Henckelia pumila; assembly: GCF_033568475.1. NCBI lineage: Eukaryota > Viridiplantae > Streptophyta > Magnoliopsida > Lamiales > Gesneriaceae > Henckelia > Henckelia pumila. The sequence goes on from NW_027331831.1 coordinate 7,039,545, forward strand.
AAACATAATACAATTAAAATGCTTAAAGGAGCATTGTCTCCAATAATTTACCCGATGTCTCAAGCTCGTGTTTGTAAAAATAAGAAAAAAACTAAATTTTTGCGTATAGAGATATCCGAGTTGGCAAAATAGGTGAATATTTAACAAATGGTTAAGAGTTTTATGCCCTATACCAAAATTTTATCGATTGAACCAGTTGCAAAAGATTTTTCTAGTACGCTAATTACTTTGACTATTGTGATACCGTGGCTAAAACCGTGGTTAAATATTTTAACCACGGTTTTAGCCACAATTTTTGAAACCGTGGCTAAATCCATCGTGGTTAACTTCAACCACGGTTTTTGAAAACCGTAGCTGATTTAGCCACGGTTTTTTGAACAACCGTGGTTAATTTAGCCACGATTTTTTTAAAAACCGTGGTTAAAATTACCACGGTTTTTTAAAACCGTGGTTAAAATAGCCACGGTTTTAAAAATACCGTGGTTAATTTAGCCACGGTTTGGCATTAAACCGTGGCTAACTTAGCCACGTAATTAAAAAAACCGTGGCTAAATTAGCCACGGAAATGAAAAAAATCGTGGCTAATCTAAATTAGCCGCAGAAGATCAAATGCATAAAAAAATTTGCCACCCCAGCTGAAATTTTTTTAAAAAAATTTTATGTAGTTTAATTATTTTTTAAAAACAAATTAAGTAGTATTTTTGGGCTAATGCTATATTGAGTAATGCTACATGTACAACCAAATTTGTACAACAATTTTTACACCACAAAAAAATCAATACAAAATTTAATTTATCAAATCTCACGATACATTAAATGCAAAATCTCACGATATCATATCAAAATCTCACGAGATAATAGAAAAATATCACGACATAATTATTGTAAATATCGTTGTACGATATATTGGTTGTACCTCTAGCATTATTCATGTTATATTAGCCCGGGTGATCCAATTAAAAAAAATCAAATAGCCCACATTTTACTTTTTAAAACCATTCCAAAAACAAAAACAAAAAAACAAAAAATGATGGAGTTTGCATATACATTGATAAATATTTAATTATTTGTGGTTAATTTTGACAACAAGTTTTTTGAGGTTTTTTTAGCAAATTCTAAAGTTTTTATTTTTTGCAAAAATCTGAATTTTAACTTCTATAGATTTTGAGTTTCGCGCAAAAAAATTCGAGCATGTGCGAAACTAAAATCCTAGCTCCACCATTATTCAAAGGTATCATGAATAGTCAAAAGACTCCATTTTGTTATATATAGAGGAATGTTCCTTTGCAACCTTAGGGCCCCAGGGCCCAAGACTCCATTTTGTTATATATAGAGGAATGTTCCTTTGCAACCCTAGGGCCCCAGCTGAGCTGACATCATTTTTCATTTTTCTTTCTTTTGTATTTTTTTTAATTTTTTATTAAAAAAATTTGGGCCCAAATTGGACCCAATTTTTAAAAAATTCCATCGTCTTTATCCCGTCTTCTTCCCTTCTTCAAATCTCCCTTTCGAATCTGTTGCCGCCGAGGGACAGCCGTCTCAGCCGCACCACCCCACCCATCACCTCAGCCCATCATCACCTCTGGCACCACCACCACCACCACCTCCACCCCAACCCAATCTTCCACCAGCACTACCGTCCACGGGTACCATCAACACCACCACTGAGACCAGCACCACCAATACCACCAACACCACCCGGGAAACCTAACCATGCACCATCACCTCCACCCACTCGTCACCCCGGCCAACCCTCACCACAACCGCGGCGCTGCTATCATCGCCATCCCCGACCAACCACCCTACGACTGAGCCGGGACGATCCATTTCTGCCTCACCACCATGTGAGGAAAAAATAAAGAAATCGATTAATGAGTCTGGAGCCATGTATTTACAGGAGTTTTTCAATTGCTTAATTAAATTAAATGGGCTACATAAATTTTATGGGCTAAAAATCCAAAAAAAAATAGTAACTTTGGGCTGAAACCCAATAAAAAATAAAAATTCACCTATACTAATAAGTAAAAAAAAAAAACAACCGGGGCTCGAGCGCTCCGTTCCTGGTTGCAATAATGCATAGTTTGATAAATGTGTTGAAACTGCTAAAAATTATATGAATTTTTTTTTTAAGAATACGTTACAATCTGGAATCAAAGAATCTGTGAGATAATATGGACCAGGCATCGCCTCATCCCCAAAAATCATATGAATATATTACCAGTACAATAAACTTATTATCAACATTTCAAAATTTAGTAAAAAAGAAAAAAAAAACAAAAACTCATAATTTTTTAGGCATTTCCAAATACTTAGCACAAGATTAATCATTCGAACCGTTTTTCGAGGCGACAATTGCAGCAATCGTGAATGGGTCAAAGGCTGATTTTGTCCATCAACAGCTTTTCAATTCTGAAATCAGCTCAATCACACCCAAATTTCGCTTCAACCAAGAGATTAATGCCTCTCAATACCGCCGCCGCGCCACCGGAGACGGCGTCGAGGAAGCTGCCCATACTTCTTTTTGACGTCATGGACACCATCGTCCGCGACCCTTTCTACCATGACATTCCCGCCTTCTTCGGGTATTTTTGAACGATTCCTCTGTTCTTCTGTACTTCTCAATGTGATTGATGGGTTCATTGGGTTGGCTAAGAGGACGGATGAGTGATATTGAATATTTTGGGGAATGAATCCTTGTTGTGACAATTGACAAGTGGTTTTCAGCTAAAGAATTTCCGCTGTTGTCTTTTTCTTTGCTCAGTGAATGGAGCAGTATATGCTCCGTGATTTTATTTGGCACTCGTTGATATATATGTGTAATGTCTTCAAACTCGGTTAGGTGGTTTGTTATGTAAGAACGCCTTCAAAATTTGGCTACTGTTTTGATCATCAATTGAACTGTTCAAAATTCCATGAGTTCAAAATGTGCCACATACAAGTTGTCCTTCTAAGTTCTAACCTTTCAAGTCATCGTGATCTGCCTGCGTTAATTATGCATATGTCTATCTTCCAACATTTTGGATGACTGAATAAGTGACATTTTTTCGTTATCAAGTTACTGAACAGGGTTGGCTCTTGATAGGAGCTTGAGAACATCTTGTTTAGTTATGGGCATATAGTCAGGAACAAAGCGCTGAATCCGTATAGTGGCTGAATAACAATATAGATTATTTCTTCGTGTGAAGCCACATCATGCTTCAGAGTTCAGACCCATTTTATTGGATATCCAGTGCTGATGTTTTTCTCTTGCATGTTGAACTGACAGTCACTTAATCTGGTTGCGCCCACCTTTTTTAGCTCTACAATAAAAATTTCTTCACTATCCATTTATAGCTTCTTTACACGTGTGAAAGTCGCACTAAGTTGTGTCCAAATCTTAATGTGATCATAGTGGATATATCCTATTGACTTTTGGAAATATTTGTTCAGAATGCCTATGAAGGAACTTCTAGAGTGCAAGCATCCTACTGCCTGGATTGAGTTTGAAAAGGGTCTTATTAATGAGGTACACTTCAAACTGTATGACATTCAATTGTTTGGAATTATTCTATTACCCATGCTTGGTTACACTTACTTTATCCATCAAAGCATGCTTTCCTGGAAAAGAGGTTTTCGGAACTTGTAAGTTGTGGTGTTAGATATTTTTATCATTGTCCGAAGACGTGGAGAAGAAAATAGCTGTGTGTTCACTTGATTAATGTTGTCTGAAGAAAATATTTATCTACTTTACTTGGTTGTGTTGTAGCAGTCATTCCAATAGAATTGAGGTTGAGCTCTCCAACCCTTCTTCCTTTGCCTTGTGTCTCCTTTGTGGTTGTGATGAGAAGATTCTCATTTGTAAATTGCATTTTTTGAGTTAAAACTTGAAAGTCACTTTCCTTGGCTTTGCGTGAGGATACAGTTTAGATATTCACTCTCACAGTTACAAACCCATGACATTCCTGTGTATTTACTATCTATTAATTAAATTCATAGTATTTAATTTTCAGATGGAGATGATTCAGATATTTTTTAAAGATGGAAGGCCTGTTGATGTAGAAGGTTAGCAAAATTTTCCTTTTGATTGAATATGACCTGCTTTTATTTAACATCAATGTATGTAGCTCATATGTAAGAAATTTGGGCTCAAGATTCTTTATTACTTTCTTGCTGGATAACACACTTTATTAATCATTCGTTTATACTTTTTTCTCTTATATCTGATCAAAAAAAAATACTTTTCTCTTATAAAGTGATCTGTTCTTTCCAATCTCTGTTTAAACTTCTAAAGTGAGATTGTTTTTCTTAGCACATTCTTTGATATGCACGAACTGCGCTTGAGTGTTCTGAAATTAGATGTATTGATATGTTCTGTATTACTTTTCTAGTGGGTGTCAGTTTGTAACCCCCGTGGCCCCGTCACATACATCTGTCAACTAAAGAAATGGCAAGTATACCGGGCGTTTGGATTCATATTGACCTTATTGCTGCTGTCTTTGAGAATGAGAGGCTAAGATGCTACAAAGACTAAACTTGCAAATCAGTTGGGAGGTGTAACCGACTAATTTTCGCATGAAAGAGTCTACTGCCCTTTTTAAACTAACAACTGACCTACTCTTGATAGTTGTGCCCAACAGACTCACTTCGATCCATCTTTCTAAAGGCGGGAGTCCATGATCAACTCCCACCACCAGAGAGGAGTGGTTGACCATTCATTATCTAAACCTCTTAATTGCTTCCCAAGAGCTGACTTGAGTGAGAGAGTAACCTAATCTTCCCAATGAGCGTTGGCCAGAAAAGTTTTATGTATCTAAATATTGATGCAAACATGAATTAACAGATTTTTCTTTATCTTAAACTATCAGATGGTGTTATCAATATTTTGAAGTATTTTTTGTTTATCTATGTTTTGTTTATTTAGGATTGGTTTGGATTAGGTTGTTTGGTTTCCTAGTTAAATTTGAATTTTTGATTAGATTATATTTTTGTTCTCTATCTATAGACTATCCATCATTAGCATTGGTATAAAACATTTCGAGTTTCATAAAAATGGATATTGAGAGTTTTCTTAATTCCTGTTGTCCTTCTGTATTTGCATTACATCAACTGGTATCATAAAAATGGATATTGAGAGTTTTCTTAAAGGCTATCACTAACCTCTGTATAGTAAACCGTTTTGAGTTTAATAAAAATTGATACTTGATACTTTTTTCAATACCTAGTGTCTTTCTGTGTTTGCATTGCATCAATGCTGACCTCCCTGTCTTCCGTAATCAGTTTTGAGCTTGGTCTTTGAGGATGGAGTGGAAAACCTCGAAATAACTCTCTAAAACTAGTGTTCTAAAAAGTGCGGATTAAGCGCGAAGCGTGAAGAAAAAACTTCGATTTTGATAAAAGCAATGTTGTAAATGGCGGGGAGCGGTGGCGGGGCGGTCAGTGACCGCCTACCGCCTCGGCCCTAGGCAATTTAATTTTTTTACCAATTTTTTTATAGGTAAATATATATAAACATGAAATATAATTACAAATAGTTATAATTTTTTGTTAAACATATGTAATTAAATATATTTTTGCATAAAAAACCTTCATACAATATAATACAATTTAGACAAGGTGCAAATAAATATAGTAATGCAAACTAACAAGATAATAATTCATAAAAAATTGTAGTAAATGGCAGCTGGAGGCGGCGGTGGCTAGCGGATGTGGGTGGTTTGAGGGTGGTGGCTGATGGTGGAGCATTTTTGAAACAAAAAATGAAAAGCTAAAGAAAGTGGAATGCATTTTTATAATTAGGGTTTTTTAAATTCCTTGAGTTTGACTGACCACCTGCCCGACCGCCGCACCCGCCTCACCCGCCCGCTCGACCGCTGCGCTCGCCTCACCCGCCTGCTCACTTGCCTCGCCCGCCTACTAGCCTTGGACCGCCTAAAGAGACCGTCTGATGCAAAGGCAGTGCGGTCGAGGGCCGCCTGTGCCTAGGCGGCCGCCTCTACCATCGTTTAGAACACTAGATAAAAGCGCAAAAAAGCGGTCAACCTAAGGTTACCAAATTAAGCGCAATTCTAAAAAGCGCGGATTAAGCGCGAAGTGTGAAGAAAAAACTTTGATTTAATTTTTAGGACAAATTTAAAGTTAATTTATTTTTACATATATATAAAGATTAACATTTTTCTTTTAAAATTTTAATATTAAATATTTGGTAATATAAAATTTTTAAACAAAAAATCATAAAGACTCCAAAATAATTTTTAATGGTTACTCCTAATGGTATATTTTTTAAAAAGATTTATACATTTATTCTTAAATTTTGTACTTGATTAAGTTTGTAAAACTTCAAACTTGATTTTGACGATTCGTTTTTCCTTGCTAAAAATTAATTGATTATTTTAAAATTGATTTGACCAAAAAAAATGCAAGTTTATGGAATAAGGTAAATAATATGGCAAATATTAAAGGAACCTGAGGGTTATAGAAGTCCAAAAGTGCTGTAATCTTTCTTCATCTCATCTTTTCCCTGTAGGAAAGAATCCACTAAGTGATATTGATCTACAGGAGTGTCTGAAAACTTTAGCACCCATGATATTACTATACTCAATTACTCGTTACAACTTATGAATAGAGGCCATCACTATACTCGAATTATTCTTCCTTTTCTCAACTCTGAAATCTTTCAGCTACTTATAGGTGTGGATCTGAGTTGTCTTTCAACATTCAAAATCCATTTGGAATTCTCTAAAAGATAAGGAAAACTCTTAAGGTGGCTGCATAGTATCGCTTGTACTATTCCAGCTACGGTGACTGTTGCTGCATAGCTGTGTTCTAAAAAACGCGACAAAGCGTCAATCAAGCGTGATGAAAAAGTTTTGCTTTGGGAAAAAGCGAGAAAAAAGCGCAAAAAAGCGTGAAAAAGGGCCATTTTTAAAAAATTAAAATTTTGTGTTGATTTTTTTTAAAATATACATTTTAACATTTAAATTTTTTTTAAATAAAATTTTTTTTCAGTAATTTTAAACACAAAAAAGCTAAACTCATTGAAACAAATTGTCACGAACCCTTTTTTCTTTGCGACTAAGGGATGACGATCCCAACAATGATCGACAAAAGATTTTTTCCACACAATTTATGATTTTGAGGCTCATGCATTTGATAACTTGAAAATTTATGCATTTATTCTTAAAAATTTTAAGTTATGTATTATTTAATCTATCAATTACTTAATATAATCCAAATTATAGTAAAAACTAAAAATGTTTTTTCACGCTTAATTGCATGCTAAGCCTGTTAAAGTTGTAAAATTTTAAGCTTGATCGTTAAGCATCATCACACTTGTACCTTTTCGAACCTTACTATTCCAGCTACAGTGACTGTACCTTTCTCAGATTTTAACACTTTTGTTTGCCTTTTAGCACACTTTGTACACGATTTCATAATTTATCGAACTTGTGAATTTTACTTTAGATCTTGCTCAATAAATCACCTATGAGAGATTCCTTTGCCTGGTATCCATATCATCGAGCAGAGAGAGGTAGTGTCTTTTACTGTTTAATCCTCTCCTTACTGCTTCAACTGTCTCATCCGAGTTCTCTTTGCTGGAATTCCATAGTCGAAGCACTTAGTTTCATGAAACACTTCAAACAATATTTTTAACATAGTCTGGACCTTTTGCTGATTTGTGTTTGCTGTCCAAGTATTTTTTGTGTAGAGTCTTTGCTGGAATGTTTGAAGCATATCATCTTGACCGAATTTCTTGCAGATAATTCTTATGCATCAGCTAACCATCTTCACAATTTCCTTGCTGATTTATTCTGAATACTTCCAAGTTGATTTTCAGTCTTCTTCTCAAATATGGAAAGCGTAAATGTTGTTTTTCCAGGAGATTTAACGTTTTCTAAGCCATAGGTGTTTGCCTAAGCACATATTGTTTATGCCATATTATTTTTCTTCTTTTGGCAGTATTATGGACATAATTGCTTGCTTGTAGGCCTCAAAAGCTGTATGAGACAAGGGTATTCCTATATTGAAGGAGTTGAAGTATTACTTGACGATCTCAAGAAAAATGGATTTGAAATGCACGCTTTCACTAATTATCCCGTGTGGTATGTTTAAATACCAAAACTCTTGTAAAAAATTGCTGAAGCAATGTGACTTTTAGTTTTGTTTTCTGTTTTTTCTATCGCAGGTATGAAATTATTGAGGAAAAGCTCAAGCTCTCAAATTACTTGTCCTGGACATTCTGTTCATGTAAAATAGGTGGCTTTTGAATTGATCTTTTAAATTTTGGTCACATTTATATTCTTGCAGTGTGAATGTCGAGAAGGTTGGCTGGTTGAAAATTCAATTTGATATTCACGGATAATGCTCCCCCTGCTGCAAATGAGTGGTTCTTTTAGGAAACTAAACATTTTATACCTAATATGGATTAAATCATTTTTCTCTCTGAACACACAATACTTATGATTGAAATTTGTCATCTAAGATAAGTAACAATGTAATCTGTTACTTCAAATTACTGTTTATTATTGTTTTGCGAATGTAAGTTTCATGGTGCAAGCCTCTTGGTTTTGCAGATATTGTATGTGTTGTCTCGAATGTGATGCATGGTGATACACACATACATATTTGCTGTTTATTGCTATGGAGTGTTCTATATATACAATACAGGAACACCAGCAGAAGCTCCCAGTTCATCTTTCATTCTGTTTTCCTTTTGTTTTTCAATGTTTCAGCATAGTACCAAATGATTTGGTCGTGAATTTGGTGGCTGTAGGAAAAAGGAAGCCTGATCCTGATTTTTACAAGGATGTTTCAAAGTACTTAAAAGTTGACCCAACCTCTTGTATCTTTATCGATGACAGGTGCTGTTTTCATTTTTTTAATTTGTTTATAAAATACAATGGTTTTTATTAATTTTTCATTTTGTAATTTTACTACCAGAAAAAATTTGTGAGTAGATGAAAAATTTCAATAAAACTGAATAGGATTCCATCATTATGGGAAATTTCACCCTAGCCTTTAGGAATTACCCTGAGGTGAATCCGAAGGTGGACATTTATCCTTATGTGTGGGGTCCACTAAAAAAATTGTGACAACCACATGTATAGAAAATATCAACATTTAGATGTATTCTTAGGGCATTACCCCAAGGGCAGGATCTCACTTCCCCATCATTATTTATTAAAATTATGAAGAGATGCCAAGAAGTCAATGCAATGAATTGGGGAGAGTTCATGCAAATATGTAATTTAGGCTGCCGCAAGTAGATGGCTCTCATCTTTTCTAAAGTCGTTCAGAAGTTTGTTCTTCGTCAACATGGTGCAGGTTGTGAAGTGAATACATTTTAGTTCCAAAATTTGCATTATATTGTGATTAAGTGGACCTTATGTCTCCAATATTTTTCAGAACTAGCAATCTTTTCCAAGACATTATTGCTTTTGCTTTTGTTCACTGGTGGTTATCACTTATCAATGACGTCTCTAGTTTAACCACTCCAGATTAAGAAATGTTGAAGCGGCACTTGATGTTGGCTTCATGGGTATTCAGTTCAAGAATGTGGAATCGCTGCGCAAGGAACTCACTCACTTGGGCATTCAAATCTAGACGAACAAATGGACCGATTGGACTATAGTTCAACTTCCTCTAAGTTTACAAGTTTTTTGTCAGGCTTTAATGGTGTGGTCTCTCCTTTCAGTAAGAACACCAAAAATTTTAAATTTGGAGCCTTGGCCGAGACCAACTTTTGTTATAGATTCTTCGTTTGACTGTGGTGTGTATACAGGTTTTACATGTCGGAGGAGAGTAAGCATTTGGAAGTTGGAAGTGACGCAATGCATCCACGGTCGAATGTTCCATTAGTTTGTGATGCATGGACTCACTATGACTTCCACAATATTTTCTTTAACCGCGCAGTGATTTTGAAAGTTTGATGGTATGTGAAATGCCATGGCAGATCAACTTTTGATGTATACTTGTGAAGTTACATTACATTTTTAGGCGTGTCTTGTGTGGTGGATTAAACAAGATGATAGATATACTTTATTGAAAGTGCAAGTGTTTTAATATTTTTGAAAGAGTTTGAATTTTTATAACCGATTTATTAGTATTTTATTATTTCAAACACAATTTTTGGTAAAGGTATACTTTTAATTTTAATATTATATTTTACTACTGAAACGTTTTTTTTTTTACATGAAATCTTGTAATATTTATTGATAGCAATTATTGTCTCTCATTACAAGATTAACCAGCCAAGATGAAAACTCCCGGGCACCCACAAAAAAAGTGCAGGGGATCTAAAAACAAATTTTGAGAATGAGCCACTTCATTGGTCGTTCTCACGGCATGAAATATTGAAATAATACTCAAAAAAGACATTAACTCCTTTATTTTTGACGCACATAATCCAACATAGCTCAGATCACTCGTAAGTTTCGTGATTGCTTGCACCGCCAAAAATGAATCAAAAAATACAAGGATTTGTTGAAGATCATTATCTGGATGACTCCAAGTCCTTCGCGAATAGCAAATAATTCACCCATCACCACTGTTTGGTTTTGTGAGTTACCGCCCAAATGCTGCCAACAACCTACCTTCGTGATTGCGAATTACATCCCCTACACAGCATCGATTCGCCTCCTCATGGAAGCTGGCATCAACGTCAATTTTGATGCTTTTAGTCTCTAAACCTTCAAAATCATTACACAATGAGTGCCCACAACTATACGGTTAAAGAACTAGGACTAATGTTGCACTTTGTTAAGTTTAGAGACTAAATATATTACATTGAAGTACAAGAGACTTGTATTTAAACAAAAATTTACAGCAAGTGTAAAAAAATCCAATTTAACTGTCATCTTGAAATTTTTATGAATATGAATAATGAATGACTTGTTAAAATTTTAATTATCTCAAGAAAAATTTATTGTTAAGAATTCAATTATTCAAGAGTCAAGTAATCAAATTATTTGCACAATTTTTTTTAATTTTCATAATTAATAAAAATTTTGGGAATGGATTTTGAAATTTTAAATAAAATTGGAAGTTTCTTGGTGTATTCACTAGATTTTTCAGTAATTTTTTTAAATCATTATTTACATTTAATATATCGATAAAATATTTTTATTTTACACCAAATTGAAGATTTTCAAGCAACACAAAAAAGAAAGGTTTCTGGCAATCGATGTTGGTAAAATAAAAAAAATTAAAAGAATCACAGCATAAGCATCAAGTTTTTGGCTACCGACTAATCTATACATGAACCATATAGTGAACTTCTGGTTCAAAGAATGAAGTATAAACATCAAGTTTTTGGCTATCAAACTGCCCTACCGATCAACTATATATTTAACCACACAAATTACACCTCTTTTCACTATCAAACTATCCTACAAATCAAATAAATTGTACAACAAAAAAAATGAGAACATAACATAATGGAATGATGGGAGGAATCCAATTGTGTGGATAAAAATAAATTTTCCAATGATCCTTCGACAATATTCCGTTACTTCAATGCATGGCTCCTGCATTGCTTTAGCAGCAGAAATAAATATCTCAGGCTTCAATGGGCGATTCATTCCTCCGGTAATGTGTAAGTTGTCTAATTCATGCAAACTCGTGACATTGCACCGTGGAAGGTGGCTCCTTCTTAGCCAAAGCATCGATCATTGAACAAGCCGCTACTAATTTATCCCTCAATAATACATTATATTCGTACAAACTTACAAGATTTTTCTGAAGATCCATGATATTGATTTCATTAGGACCCTTCACTTCTGCAAGAGATAAACATGGCTGAGCTCTCAATTTTTTTTCTGAAAAAGATGGGACACTCGTTTTGTTTCTTCCATCTACCTCACCAAAGATAAGTAGTCACTATATATAGATTAGAGCAACTGGTTTTGGAATCACATCCCAATAAAAGTATTCTCACTTCATAAACAATTTATGAGAAATAAATGAAGAGTGTTATACCAGTTTCTGATTCTACGACTTACCGAACTGAGGAACTGCTGGAAGATAGCTAGGTCCATCTTTTCTAGGTTCTAAACTTCCAGGGTGGAGACCATCCTGAACGTAGAGATCACAAAAATATAAGCAAAATCTCACCTGGCAAATATCAACAATCAGCAAAGTCTAATTGGCTTTCTGTCACAAAAAAAAAAGTTTAATCTAAAGAAAAAAAATAGGAAAGACAAAATCTACTCATACAATATCTAACCAAACTACGCTCTCAAATGACAAACATGAGGACTACTCACTGGGTCTTCTTCAGAGAACGACGATCTGTCTTTCATGTGTAACTCAGCTTCAGTAGAACAAGATTTGACATCTACAGTACCGAGATGCTCTGGCACAGATTTCTACAGTGAATCCAATAAAAAAAAGACTAAGATCTGGGTACATTAATGATTAGCAGGGTGAGAGTATTCAACGACGTGTAAGTGTGCCGACCTTCTCTGAGGGCAAGCTGGTCTTATTGCTAAACTTGACCGTATCCGCTCTGTTTGACAGTTTCCGTTTATGCGATGAGCCAATCCGATGAAATGGTTTCATCATTATGCCAGTGCAGGATGTCTCATTTGTTTCACTTCCGTAGTTGTTCAATGAGCTGGATGTCCATGTGTACCTCACATACTTTCTCAACTATATAAAAATCATCAAACATTTAATAAACAAATACAAAGTAGAGCGAATGCAACACTACAAATTTGATTTCTATATTGTTTCTTAGAGGTGTAAACGCTTACTTTCTCCCAGCGTTCTTGCGCTTTTCGACGGTTTCTAATATTCCTCATTACACTATCCTCATTGCGAAGCCTCTTGATTCTGTATTCAAACTAAGAAATGGAAAAAACTACGTTATTAAAAATAACTAGAAAATTAATTTCTATTTTATGGTATTTCAACTCATGGATGGACTCGTACGACCAAGTAGGAGAATCTAAATCGGGTTCACAAATCCTGCAGAACCTCGTACAGGTGCTGACACTATTAAGAGTTTCTAATGAATACTAGTCTGATACAATTAAGATTTTCTAATGAATACTAGTCCATGAAGAAAGTTTGTAATTTAAATTGAGTCCTTTCACACAGGAAACAAGCTTAATATATTTTTTTTGTTTTTGAAGAAGCGAGTTTAATTTACTACTAGCACCTCTATGCACGCTTACACATGCATACATATTAATTTTTTTTGTTTTAAATTATTTTTGTGTATCATAGATTATATTAAAATTAAAAACTTTAAAAATGTTTTTTGATTAATAATTTTTTTATTTTATTTTATGGTGATATAATTATTTTAAAATTAAGAAATATAGATAAAATATAATTTATTAGGATATGATAGTTTTAGATAAGATAGATATTCTAAAATAGATTTTTATGATATTTTTATTAAATAAAAATTTAAATATTGTGTTTTTGTAATTTGAGAAGTTTATCAAACAATACAAAATACACCAAAGTTGGTTATTCTAATCCCCTCAACTTTACTAATATAGCATAGAATAGTACAGATGATAGAAATGAAAATTTGGATCAAACATGTGAATATGGGACTGACATCCAAAACCGTGTTCCTAAGCATGACAAATGAAATAGCACACATTGATTTGAAGTAATACATACTTGCACCAAGAAGTAGTAAAAAATACCGATGCTTATGCAATAAAGGCCACCCAGATCAGCAAGGAAGCTCACTGCATTTGTGGAAAACCAGAGTTATATCAAATTACTATACTAGGAACATTCAATTCCAAACAATTAAGAAAGCATCAAATTTACAACGAGGAAATGCTCCTACCAAGGCTTGGCTCACACGTTCAATAAAGAAAACAAAAGCCTATCAACTTCCTACTGCAGTACTGCCATCTAGGGGTGGCATCATAAACCAAACACCAAAACCAATCCAAACCTGAAAAGAAAAGGCCGAACCCGATGGTTTTCAACGTTGCAATTTTGTTTCAAACTGACATAAAAGTGCGGTTTGAGATTTCTATCCTGCGGTTTAAACTTTAAACCGAAAACGAAATATACGGCAATGCATAACCCTAAACCACAAGAGAACAAACTATGCCCTACAAATACTCCCCAAACCTTGGATCAGTAGCTTAAAAATTCGGCAACATTTACATGTCTATGCAATGACAACTTCAAAGATAAAGAAATGAAATTATAATACATGAAGAAAATCTGACGTGGAAATATCCTATACAGAACATCAACTCAGAGACATTCATGGAATAATAGTTACAGCTATACAATTAAAAAAAACATATAATTGATGTATTTCCAACGGGTTCAATTAATGATGCAAGTATCACTGACATTTTCAACATATAGAACATAACTAATATTTAAACACCAGGATAGCGCACAGGAGGAAAGTAGCCCAGTCGAGGAAGAACATATGTAACACAGACCCAATATTCATAACAATTACCAAAGCATGTATAGCTCACCAGGTCCTAATATATTTTGATTGTCAATCTCAATGATATATGAAGAGAGAAAGTTGATAGACAAGGTAGTGTTGATGAGTCCATCACTGGAATTCTCAAGAGATGCTTGGAGTTGGCTTGGCTCAACATAATATGAACCAGGAAGAAATCCATGAAACAAAGGTTGGATGAGCCTTAGATCGTGTAAATTGTGATATATTCGAGGAAACAAATTAAATTTAAGTATGTTCGGAACTGCTCCTCTGTATGTCATTGGCTTATTGTCAAAGTTGCTGCCATTTTTAAGAGTCCCACTGACAAAACTCAGATGCTTCCGACTTGCTTGGTTTCTTGCAGTTAAATTGAATTGATAGCCGACAGCAGTAGCAGGATTATTAGGAAGATCAACGAACTGCCACGAGACATATGCCAAATCTCTAACAAACATGCAATTATTGCACTGAATGGTAATGGTTGGTCCAGCAGTAGTGTTCAGACAAGAAAAGTTGGCTAAGGTTGAAAGTGGAAGGACCCTGTAATCAACGAGGGATGGACTCCCGGCAACCAGAGTGCCAAGACCCCGCAACTGGGCACAGCTCATACTGGATATTGTAGTAATATTGAATTCGATATCATTCATAAAGGAGGCCAGATCTGGTTCGTTGGTGGCTCGAACATTATGCACCTCGACACTCCTCTTCGAGATGATTTGGTAAAGCAACCTGTAGGCCGGAGGAGGTGGTGATTCACATACAATCCCAAATTCCAAACGCAGGGGAGAGGGAAAACAAATGCAAATTTCGTAATACTCACGCAGCAAACAAGCCAATAAACAATATCCAACCGGCTATGGAGAAAGTGCCACCAAGCTCAGTCTTGCGCTTGCGGACGGGCTTTTGGTCATCAAGCCAGTGTCTTGTGGCGAATGAAATGTCCAGACGACTAACCCACCAGCGGATCTTGAACCAATGAGAGCGGCCGTCGGAACCACGGGGTACGAGGCGGAGGAGGAGGCAGAAAGCAAGCCAGCTGAGCAGCATCACGAGGGTTGCCTCGAGAAACACGGCCTGCGACTGGGTGAACTTCTTGATGGAGTCGAAGGAGAATATGGTCCCAGGGAAGGGCACCGAGAAGTCGTAGCTGACGCCGCTGCTGGCATCGATGACCGTACCCCGGTGGTCCCCGAAGAGGTGGCAGGTGTTTGCGGTGGAGTTGTAGAGATATCCCGGGTCGCAGCCGCAAAGGGTTCGATTGTATCGGAAGGCATTGAGGGGGCACTGCATCGAATCAGATGAATCAACAAGTTAACAGATTTCGTATCGGGGAGGACTAGAATTCCAACAAATTTCTTCACCCATTTTCTCTCTTTTTTCACAGAGCTATACGACTCCTATTTCTTCCAAACAAAGACAACGATGATTCCAACAACCCGTAAATATCAGCTTCCAATTTTTACGACTTCTTTTTTTCTTTTTCTTTTTTTTTAAAATAAAAATCATAATCCAACTCAATAGGGTCCGAAATTTCTTTTGTTGAACTGGTTGATCTATTTCGGTTTTAAAAACACTGATTATGAAAATCGAAAGACAATGAGTTGACAATATCCTCCTATCCCGATCATATCGATTATTCAACTTGTATCTTTATTTTATATATATTCATGAAGATCAAATTCCACTCGTAACTTAAAAAAATATCCTACTATCCATCACTTACATTATTTTTTTCGAATATAAATTATTTTAATAAAATTATGGACATTTTCCTTCGAAAAAAAATTATGGACATTTACCCAATTTCTAGAATAACAAAAATATTAAAGATAAACTTAACACTATAGAAGAAATAACAAATATTATAAAACAGCCGATGACGTGTAGCTCATCTTACATCAATATCCTAAGTATAGGACGAGGTCTCGAGTTCAAAACCCAATTGTAACAAATCATCCCTCCCCCAACTCAAAAAAAAAAATTATAAAACACAATTATCCTACAAAAAATTATACAACCCTCGATTACAAAAATATATTATAATTAATAACTTAATATATATATATATATATATATATATACAAAGAATATGTCCATTAGAAAAAAAGAGGACAACATTTTATTTTATTTTTCGAAAATTGTCCTTGTGTGATATAGATGTTACACTTTTGTTCTTTTTTTTGTTTTTATTTTTTTTATTTCGACATTTCAAATTGCAGATTAGTCTCTAGATAATTTTTACAACTATGATATTACTACTATTTGAATATAAATAAATTAATTAAAAAAGATTTTACAATCACACAATATGTGCATCGATACACAAGTATATATTATAATTTATTCGGATATTCAAATTTGATATGGGTAGGATGCTACTATACTCGCTCCATCTCCGAACCCGAAAAATTTCATATCCAATAATCTGATTATTCAATCAGGTCTAAAAGACCGCCTCATACTCTTCGATTCGAGTTCAGTATCATATCCGAATTAGCCATTAGTCCTTTCAATTTGGGCCGCCCGCCTTGCCTCGGCCCGAATTGATGGCAGGTTGGGAATATCTCAACCCAAACCAACCCGCCATGGGTTGCGGGTTGGGCGGATCAACCCACAAAAAATAAAAAAATTCAAAAAAATTAAAAAATTTAAAATTCAAACATAAATAATTATAAAATGATATACATATTTAAAAACTCATTAAAAATAAATAAAGCATTATAAAATAATATAAATTTTTAAAATTAATCAATTAAAATAAATTATCATAAATAATTTAAAGTTTATAATCATTTATAAAATATTTCAAACAATATAAATTGTTCAAAACTTATCAATCACACATAAAATATTTAAAATATTAATTACAATATAACTTTTTAAAATGTGAAATAAAATAAAATAAAATTGGCGGGTTAACCCGCCTTAACCTATGGTCCAAACAAGTCAGCACGTTTTGGGCTGCATCCTGACGAACCGATAAAATGATGACCCAACCAATCCTTTTTTAATGGTGGGATGGGTTGACCCAACGGACCAAACTCAAATCAACGAGTCTATTAGTAATTTCCTATTAAGAGGGTTCCTCACATTTCCTATTAAGTGGGTTCCTCCTTTTCAAAACCCAACCTCCTACCCTACGGGCCTACACCTCCATAACACTTAATCAAGACAGTACAATAAGGTCAAAAAATTAATAATAATGATTAGGCCAAACATGAGCTAAAATAAATTGTAACAATAATTACAATAATTTTAATTCGTATATTTAACGATAAAAAAAATTTACCACTGAAACTTTCAATTTCTATGCTTTTTTTATCACTAAACATTCAAAAATATTATTCAATAATTATTAATTAATTACAATTATATGAATAATGTTGGTGGTGGATTTTCTGCCGTGCACAACACCTGCGAATCCATATACACATCCCATGGTTATCGCCCACCGACATTGGTCGGGAGTTTCGGTCAAGGGAGTTGAGATAATGCCTGATTTTTCCATAAAATTAAGAACACAATTATTGCACAAGTATTTTTTTAGTAAGTATATTATTATTTAAATTTACTAAAATGATATTGTTTTTAGGCCAAAAAAAAAAAAAAATTCTACAAGGATTTCATTTTACAACTTGTCCTCTTTCAGCATGGAGAATGAGCATCACATAGCTACACTAGTGCACATACTATATGAATGAGATGATCTCAGTCTCGGATGATTAGTTGGGGCGTCCATTTGACATGTAACTTCAAGCTTCCTGATTTAGTGCCATCGACGGGGAAGTCCTCCGTGAACTCTCCCTCTAATACCGCCCTTGTAAGCGTCATAACGCATCGTCCCACTTTGTCCTAGGTACATACACACATGCATATATGATGTAGGATAGGAGATCGAAAGAGTCGAAGCATATCTAGTTAAGTGATGGGCTATGAGCATTTACCTTGCCAAATGTGTCATGGTCATATACCTCCAAGATTAGTAGCTCATGTAGCCCATTCTCCACAACAAAATCAAATGTTTGATTCCAGACTGGATTCAAGGTGTCATTCAAGACCTGAATACAATCAAGAATGGAAAAAAATAAGCACAAAATAGCTGTGTTACATGCTGAGCATCTTAAGTACTACGCACCCTAGTCTTGTATTTCTGCTCAGACTTCTTCATGATCAACACAACAAAAGGATCAGATTTTCCCATTATATCTGTAGCCGGCAAGTCTTGTGCAGATATCACCGTCACCGAAACAACTCCTCGCATGATAACATCCTTTCTCAAATCATCTCCTCCATCACTAGTTCCACTTCCTCCTTGTTTAAGGGTTTTTTCAAACTTAGTCAGTCTAAAATCCGGGTCGTAAGGATTCAAATATGAGCTCCTGGAGCTTATAGGAATATACAAGAGCTCCAGATGAACCTACATACACAGAAACCACAATGAAGTTATGGATATGATCATATAAACACTGCATGGTTATCTTTCTCATCTTTAAACTAAAAATCTGCTAGCTAGCATCGATCTTGATTCTTGACCTGGCCGCGGTTTTTCTGGTCTTTTGGAAACTCGACATCTTTCACCAGTTTCAACCATACGTCTTTTACCTTACCGGGTTCAAGATCACTGAGTGCCACTCGACTACAACCAATGAATTCAGAAGCTTGAACTCCTTCATCATCATAAACTCTTACAGTCAAGTGTTGAGTGGATAAATCCTCCACAGTGAACTCAAAGTGCGCATTCCAGATTGGATTTGTGTTGTTGTTCTGGGAAATTAGATGTGAGATGATAAATAAATAAAAAAAAAAAAAAACCAAAGAGCATAGGATCTCAAAATAAGACATTCATACAATTGTTTTGCTTGTTTTCGTTGTGGCACGCAAGGGACGAATGAATAATTTGGCAAATGGATCAGATTTGCCAATGAAGTCTTTATTTGTCAACTCCTTGGCTTCTATGAGCTTCACCTCCAGTGTCCCAACTGGCTTTGACTCAAGATTACTGTAACAAGAAAATTGGAAGAACAACTGAGAAAGGAAACTTTTATCTTGAATTATGTAAGGAAAATTATCATTTACCTATAATCTCCAGGTAATATGGGTACGATTTTACGGACTGGCCAGGTGATGGAATCTTCAATAGCATCTTTTATTGTACTCTATCAAGGCATTACAGAACACTGAGGCACTTCCACTATTGAACTTACCAGTATTGGAGAGAAGGCAAAAAAGTTTAAATGTTTAGAACCAAACCTCAAGGGCATCAGCTATTCCTGGAATTGCAGATATATCACCTCCAATAACTTTAAGAGTAAAGTCAAGATTTTTCTGCAAAGGAAAACAACATGAATAATGTACTGGTCAATCGACCCGACCCGACCTGACCTAAGATTCTAAATTTTTTTTATGTGAATATCCAAAGCTTCAAGTTTTGCCTCTCCTAATCATTGAGTCATTTGCACCATTGCTTGGTTTGGACCTCTCCTCGCAAATCCTGCTTCAGCTCGTGTATATTTACGGTCGAGCATGTATATGGTGTCTTCGTGTGACATTTGTGTATACAGAGTGAGATAAAATGTATTACAATCAGCCAACAGAACTCGCCTTTTCTCGCAAGGAATAACAGACAGCTCCGAAGCAAGGGAACTCGTCGACCAGTGGTTTGAACATTAACCTGAAAACTCCAGTAAATCCAATATTTTTCACCTATGTTCAAGAAATGCATCAGAAAGTAATACAACATCCCTGCACGCACACATATCAAGTTGCAAAATACCTGTACTGGAATCGACACACCAACTTTTGTTTTGATTTCAAGTACAATATTTGGATTCCCATCCCACTGCAAATCCAATTCCATAACAACTTCCCCGGGATTATCATCTATACAATCCATGATCGAAACTCCTAATTCACATATTAGAAAAAAAAAAAAAAAAAAGTACATAAGTCTCATCCTGCCTTAAACCGAAGTTTTACCAACATATATATATATATATAGCCCTGCCGTCTATAGTATACGCACAGCCAGTGTACAGCAAGCTCTTCGAATATGTAAAGCCTTAAAACATGCATGTTGAGCTAGCACCTACCTAGGAGATACATTTTTATCAATGAATTGTAGATTTTGCCAATTGAAAAAAGGGTAATACAAGTAGTTCACCTGTGAATTGTGGTGCCACAGTGCCTAGAGTTAACTTGGAAAACTTGAGAGAGTCCAAAATCGACGGTCTGTACTGTTCAAGCATTGGTTCCACAGAGTTCCTTATTATCTCAGACGCTGCCTGCACGCCATCATGCAACTAAAACAAACTCGAAAACGGCGTTCTTGGTTTTAAAAAAAAATGCAAGAAAAAAACATTAATATATAACCTCATCAACGAAGGGCCATATCTTGTCGAGATGATGATTGAGCCAAGTTAACTGCACCCATCAATCAAAAGAACACCAAATTAATTGTACGTTATTATGGTACTATTGCCATGTAATATTCATGTTTATAGCTAGGTAGGGAAGAAATGGGCAACTCAACTTCTGTCTCTGGGAGAAGACAATCCAGGAAGGGTAGAAAAGGGGTGGGAGTAATTTCCTGGATTCTTCAACAGTCATCCTGGCAAAAGCTGCAACTATGGCTGCCTAATACGCATATTTTCCATAGTTAATTAAGAAAAGAAATCAAAGATATGGATCTAATACATACAATACAATACATGTATGGTAGGCGCGTGCCGCTTACCAAATCAATGCGGCGCTTGGATCTGGCATTCTGGTAGCGGGCAAACGCCACGATCAAACCGATGCCCAATGCAAAACCCAGAACGCAGCCCACCGCAAATCCCATGATCTCCGCCGATCGATCTTTCTTTGGACCAGTTATTGATTATACATGATCCATATATATATGTGTATACATACATATATATTGTATATCGAGACGTTGAATAGAGGAAATAAGAAGAAGAAGAAGAAGAAGAAGAATCAGAATCGATGGTTAGCTAGACTAGAGTGTGGATCCGGTGAAAGAACTACTGTATGTAATGTAAGTAATGCATGTATTCCTTT
Source organism: Henckelia pumila (assembly GCF_033568475.1). Taxonomy (NCBI): domain Eukaryota; kingdom Viridiplantae; phylum Streptophyta; class Magnoliopsida; order Lamiales; family Gesneriaceae; genus Henckelia; species Henckelia pumila. The sequence continues at coordinate 7,061,020 of NW_027331831.1, forward strand.
CTTCGACCTTCTGCGGCAAAGATTCGGCGTTGCATGGCTTTTTCATTTAGTAAAAATATATATGATAGCGGCCAAGCGCCACGTGCAACATCCTACGGTTGCCACGCTAGATCTTTTTTCTTTTTTATTTTAAGAATGCATGATTATCTATAGCTCAAATACTTATCTTCGTCTGTCCGCAAAAAGGAAATACTTATCTTTGGATAGAGTAATCGAAACGTATGGTTTTTTAAAAAAAAAAAAAAATTTGAGTTGCAATGATATCATCCGTACTTAAAAAAAAAAAAAAAATTGAATTACAGCGTTATCATTGATTATAACTTTTCCCCGAACGCTCGTTTTGAGCGTCATACAAATATATCAGATAAATATATTCTATGTTGAGCTGGAACTCAATCTTACTTTGAGGTAAAAAACAAGACCTTTTTTGAAAAATTTGACCTCTCATAGAAACAAACACTTAACTGCTTGAATATAAATCATTATTTGTTACTGGAGAGAGTGAAAATATAACGAGTCCCCGCTTTTTGCCCTGTGAGATATAACCGTCAAAGTACTCTCTCCTCTACTCTACTCAGACCATGCAGCAATCTGCATGAAAGCGAAAATATGGTGCTGCTAAGGAAGAGTGATGGAGCTCATGTTGTGCTTTCCGCGGTCATCGTAGCATCAATCGCCGTTGTTTTTTTGCTCGGGGATAAAACTATCGATCAGTTTGGATCGTCCAATTCGGCTGAAAGCTCGGGAAGTTCGAAGGTATGTGTGCTGAAACTAGAACTGTGGAATTGCAAAACAATCGTGAGATGGCCGTTGGTTGTTTACTTGGTTGTGTAATTGCAGGGGAGAGCAGATATTACTAGTTTGGAGCTGGGACTAGCTAAAGCTAGATCGGCAATCAGAAAAGCAGCCAGTTCCAACAACACAAGTAATGGCATTCTCTTCACCGCCGAAATCTACAGACATCCGGAGGCATTTTATCAGTTAGTAGTTCTCGAGAAGAGATTTTTGTTCGGTTTTTTGCCATTCAATGCGATAATTAAGTAACAAGATTTGAATATAATCAGAAGCAAAGTACTAGTCATCGAAAAACTTGCAGCATCTTTTAATTGGTTTTGCTCTCGAAAATTATTCTTAGGAGTTACGTGGAAATGGAAAGAAGATTCAAGGTTTATGTATATGAAGAAGGGGAGATCCCAATAGTACATGATGGGCCGTGCAAAAGTATTTACTCGAGCGAAGGACGATTCATACATGAGATAGAGCATGGAAATAACGGCTTCAGGACAAGAAATCCTAACGCTGCTCAAGTTTATTTCTTGCCCTTCAGCATCGCGCAGATGGTCAAGTACCTGTACAAGCCTAACTCACATGATGTCAGTCCACTCGAAGTTTTTGTATCTGATTATGTGAGACTTGTGTCGAAGAAACATCCCTTCTGGAATAGAACTCGAGGAGCTGATCATTTCATGCTCTCTTGCCATGATTGGGTAATCATGAATATACATCTTGTGCTTGATCTGTATAAAATAACGACCCAAAAGTTTTTAATCAAATGATGACAATATTCTGATGAAAGTTGAATTCCTGTTGGCTTCATTTGTTTCAGGGGCCTCTGGCTTCACAAGGAAATGCATTCTTATACAACACATCGATTAGGGTATTGTGCAATGCCAATTCCTCTGAAGGGTTCAATCCGCAGAAAGATGCAAGCCTGCCAGAAATCAATCTTTATGATGGCAACATAAATCCCAAGCTGCTTTCACCTCCATCCAACATTTCAAGACCATACCTTGCATTCTTTGCAGGTGGTGTTCACGGCCCCATCAGACCTATCCTCCTCAACTTTTGGAAAGACCGTGACAAGGACCTCCAAGTTCATGAATACCTTCGTAAAGATCAAGATTATTATGACTTTATGTTAAGTTCCAAATTTTGCTTATGCCCAAGTGGATATGAAGTAGCTAGCCCTAGGATCGCGGAGGCCATTCATGCTGAATGCATCCCTGTGATACTATCTGATCATTATGTGCTGCCTTTTAGTGATGTTCTGAAGTGGGAAGCTTTCTCACTACGGGTCGATATAATGGATATTCCTCGACTGAAAGAGATTTTACTCGAAATAGCAGCCTCGGGAGAAAGATATACGAGGTTGAGGGATGGTTTGAGAGCTGTAAGGAGACACTTTGTTTTGAACCAGCCAGCTCAGAGGTTTGATGTGTTTCATATGATTCTACATTCTGTCTGGCTTAGACGATTAAATATAATGATTAGATAGATAACGGTGAACATAGAATAAAAGCCCAAATAGAAAAGGAAAGGTCAAAGGTGTGATCTCAATTGTATTCTCTACTCAATATTAATATTGACCAAAAGTTTTGGCATTGTTCCAAATTTCTCAAGAAATTAAGAAAAGTGTAAATCCACAGACGAAAAAAAAGACTCTGATTTTTAAGAACCCAACGGGCCCTTTTCCCTCGAATCAGACAAACAAAGAAGGGAATCCCGTCGGGTTTACTTGTTTGCAATGATAATATTGACTTTCAGTATGGATGAAAGAAAATCAGCCGATCTCTGAGGGGTAATAGTCGTGGTAAATATAATCTTCTTCATCTAAAGTACTGCCAACATAAACTAGTAGCTCCAAACAAACAAGTGTAAGAAAAAGTTCGATTCTTTAATATGGAGGATGAAGAAGTAGATAGATTCAAGAAAGCTAAATATTTCTTCTGCAACCAACGCAACGATTTTTCTAGATTGTTAAAATAGGATTTAGTCGAGTCATGGCTGCTTCTTTCAAGTGTTGTCGAACAAATCTAAGTTCATAAAAGAGTAACTGAACTTTAATCACTTCCGTATTCACACAGCACTGAAGTAGTCACACCGCTAACTTAGCTGCGCCAAGCACACCTACTTAGCTGAAAAAGTTTGCCATCAGGAGCTACCTTAGTGTTTCTTCAATCCACTTGCACAATTCTTGGTCATTTAGCTTGCAACCAGCAATGTTAAACATTCGAAAAATTTGCTCAATTTCTTCTGTTTCATTACCCTATATTTTCTGGAGTCAGGATAGACTCCAACTATCTTATTACAGCTTCTAGTCATTAGCCTATTATGCATAAGCTAACTCAAGAACTTGCTTAAGAAAAATTGATTGAAAGCACTAAAGAAGGAATATCTCATTAGTCTGCAATGAACAGCATAGGAGTATTTTTTTCATTAATAGAGAAGGGAAATCTTGGACATCTTTGAGTATTGATCAATATAAACAAAAAGAAAAGGATCGGTTTTACTATAAATGGTACATAAATTACAGCCCTCCACAGTAAATGTAATTCAAGAAACAGGGAGGACCTTCTTGACAATTTCGTCGCTAAGTGCAGCAATCTGAGAATCAAGAGCTTTGATGGTGTCTTCCTTCTGCTTCTCCAAGCTGGCCAGCGCCTCTTGCAGCTCTACCTCCACTTTCTTCCTCCCCTCCGCCAGCTTCTGCTCCACCTCAAGCTGAGTCTCCCTCTTCATCTTGTTGAGGGCGGCGGATATTTCCGCCCTGGCCGCCTTCATCACCGCCGCGGCCTGCTCCTCCAGCGCCTTCACCTCCGCGGAAGTATCTTTAACGCTGCTCAGCTTCTCCCTGATGGCGGCGTCTCTCTCGTCCATGAATTTCCCAAGAGGGCCGTAGTACACCTTGTCCAATGCGAACATGAGGAACAAGAACTCAGCGGCTATGATGGGGAGCGTCAGGTTGAAGTCGAAAAGCTGGGCCTTTTCGATTTCCTCGGCCAGGGAGGGAGGCGCGTTGGCGAGCGTGAAGGAGGCGGCGGCGGCGAGGAGGGAAGGGACAGACTTGAGAGAGGAGGGAAGTTGAAGGGGTTTAGGGAAAGCGGGGAGGGATAATTTGGGAAGAGGCGCGAGTTTTGGAGTTGGGGTGGGGGGAATGGTGTTGGCAAAGGTTTTGGAGGAGGCCATTATCATGTTGGCCATGGCTGCTCTGCTCTGCTACTGCAAAATTGAAGATGAATGGTGAGGTTTGAGTGATATCTGTGTGAGGGAAGGTTATCTTTTCCCCATGCCACTCATTTGTGCTGAGGCTGCGATTTTTTCATACGTGAAGCTCACGTGCTCTCATTTGTAATTTTTTTTTGGGACACGGCAACTGTTGTCTAATCTCGCGCACCGATTAGCACAATAGCTTGAAAATCATATTGATCAAATATACTATACTGATCCTGTTATATGCAATATACTGGTCAAAGAAAGTGTTGATACCTATTCTAGCAACTTGGACAACATGTTATGGACGATGCTGTTTTCTTTCTAATATTACGACAAAACGATTTCACAATGGAACGATCTAAGTATGTTTTCAATGAAAAGTATGTTTTTGGACATAAAAATAATGTTTTCTTACGAATTGAGATGAATAAGAGTTCGTTTAATAAAATTGACTCGTGAAATTGTCTGATCATAGTTTTGTTTTTGATATATTAGAATTTTTGCTTTTTCAATATTACTATTCTTTCGTTTTATAAAAATAAAATGATCAAAATTGTCTTCTAAATTTGTGTATTTTATGTTTTGATTTGGTCATTTGTCCCGTAACTATTTAGTTATTGGTTTTCCTCCTATAATTTAGATTATATTTTGGTTTATGGTCTTTTTCGGTGGTGTGTTCAAGTGATACCGAAAAAAGACAACGTGACACAAGAAAACACTTGCTAGATTGTGTACTAAACTCATTAAACATTTAACAGGGAACAGAAAATCAAAAGCCTGTTATCTGCATTAAAATTCAAAAAATCTACTTTTGACAAAGTATAGATACAATAAACAAGGACATGGCTACCTAGCTCAAAGGTATAAAACTATATTTTCCACAGATCGAGCAGCTTGACTTTAACTCTCATGTAGAATATATTCCCGCAAAAATACACTCTACTCTCTCTATACTCGTCCCACAAAGTTCTTCCATGCAGGCAGAGGCAATATTGATTTCATCAAGTGAAGATCTCAATCAGTGTAACCGCGGCAAAGACAAGGAACAGAGTACCACCGATGTACGCAATAGCCTGTTTATTGTCACAATCCTTAGCTAGGCTAGCTAGATCAAATGATCCAAGATTTTACCAACAATCGAATAATTAACGTTCCTCTACGATATGCACGTACAAGAGTAACCACTGACCTTCTCAGAAAGGTATGTTCCCAGAAAAGACCCTCCTAGAACAGCAAGCTGCGAAGAGTTACCAGCTCTCATTTAAATATACTCAATATACAGACATTAAACATCAGTGACAAGCAAATACAAGTGTAAGATTTTGGACTCTTCAGCATCTTTCAAAGTAAATATTTTATTCATGACTTTCAGAATTCAAATAATGATTAGTGATGCAACTCGAATTGTAATAACATCTAACTAAAACATTTTGCACAATAGTATATGTAGATTTGTGGTGTTTGATTGCCAAACATCTTTTCTCATTGTCATTATTATAAGGGATTAGATCACAAGTTCTTTGTTAGAGAAAAAAGGTAATTCAAGGGAAGTGCTGAGGATTATGACCAATGTTGCAACTCCGTGACCAGCTAGTGCCCCTGCAACGACTCCAAGAGGTGATGAGGCTGCAGCAAGAGCTGAAACAAAGAGGATCATGTTAGTAATGGTATTTAAATTCTAACGCTTACATTAGCGTAAGTTAAGAGCATTTATTCTAACGATCACGACTAGTTAGTACCAAAAAAATTAAGGACGCAAATAAAAGAGAGGATATCAGGGTTACCTCATAAACCATTGAGTCTAACCTAAAGAAAGCTATTTTAGCTAGTGCTTAAAATTGGATATCCAATCATACACATAAGAATTCCTCATCAAAATTTACAGTCAATCCAGACAAGAAAAAGAGCCTCTCCCTCTCTCTAGCACAGCTGTAGCGAATAACCATGTTATTTAATCAGATAACTCAATTCCCTGGATGTTCATGTATCCAGGGATACTTGACAGAAGACTAGTTGAAGGAATGCATCAATAAGCTTAAATTAAGTTTAAAAAATGAAAAGTTAATCTCAGCTCTATGCAAGTAAATCTCGACCATCCAGAAGGACGACAAATATCTCAATTAGCGAACGCAAAGAATTAAGAAAAAAGAAAAAGCCAACACTCTGTGTTCGTGAATCAGTTATTATCTAAAGAAGTTTTCACCATACCTATAGTGGAGAAAAAAGATTTGTCACCCCATTCAGCAACAAAAACTAAAAGGAATGTACTAAAGATGGTGTTAGCTGCAGCCAAAATGCCCGCTCCGGATCCTGAAAGTTCAGAAACTGCCAGCTCTGCCTGGAAAAATCAAATGTTTTATATGAGTTCAATAAATGTTTCGTGTACTCGGTTACTCTAAAAAATAATCAGATATGAAATGGAAAGATGCATCAGTGAAGTATCAAGGTTACATCATTATACTGAACTACATTTGGGAAGTTTGGTTCTCCTGTAACAAGTAAGAAACGAATGGTTAAAGCATACACGCCGAGTAATTCTACTCTCAAAAATTTGTAAGCCACAAACAACTCTGATGTGTCAACAGTAAAACTGATAAATATCATAACCCATGCCAAGTGAAGAGTAGCCGGGTCACTAAATCATTTCATACAACAGAGAGAAGAAATAGAGTAAATCTATTTACAGCATCTACCAGACTCAAATACTGGGTGATTTGGACCATAAATATTGTGGCACGGATTTTAGATGCTGAAACAGCATGGTGATAAACATCCATATATCTGGAGACTTGTGGATGATGACCATAACAGGCTGAGTTCCTAAACTATATCACAAATGAAAAGGATTCCAACTACAGATTATTACTGCCTTTCTGCCAAAATTCTTACCTCCTTTTGTTCTTCTTCTGCTTTTACCCCATCACTCGAGGAGGCATCAATCAAGGATGACACACCAAAATACACCTACAATCAACCCAAGTTGCCATAAGTTTTAGTCAAGGGTGATAAAAAAATTGATTCATTGATGAATGACTATGAGGTGGCTTTTGTTCTGGCTAAAACACTTACCAGGAGGCAAACTGCAGCAAGATCATCAATTGGCAAATCGGCATCCCCAAACCTGTAATGATGAAATCATTGGGAAATATAGCTTGAAATCACCCTCAATTTCGTCTGAGAGTTTGAATGTGTCCAATTAAAACGATCACACAAAATGCCTAAGCAACTAGCAAGATAGGAAACTAATCCTTGGAAGCCAATGAAGCCAGAGTGAGGCCGATAATGGTAGTCACCGCCTCCTTTTTAATATTACTGCCCCATCCTCAAAAAAATTGAAGTTTCAGTTTGGCCCCCTTCCGCTACTTTTCTATCCACTGATGTTCCTAGTGGTCCAATAATTTCTAGAGAAAATAGTTATTTTTTATAGCAAAATTAAAGATAGATACAGGCAAGCTGGCACAATAATTTTGCTCTGGATGCATGCTATAGACTCTCCGGAATACCATAAAGCTAATGCTCCAGAGAGCACCAGCGTAAGAATATTATATAAACCAGAAGAAAAGCTTCTTTATTTGTATAAGAAGATGCTCGGGAATCAAACCTGAATGGAAGGATGTCATCAACATAGTGAAAAGTTCGTCCAATAACAACCGATATGATAGTCATTACCCTGTTCATAAAACACAACGAATGCAACTAGATATCATGAGCTCTACAATGTACGGTGCAAAAGCACAGAGGATATTGACATCACATGTCTACTTCCAATATTTTCAAGAAAATCTTTAATGTTTAAAGAACATAAAAGAATATTATAGCAGCAATCCAGATTATGCCAAAATGCAAGGAGTTATGATTACATGACCACGTAAATTCATAAATACAACCTGCAAAACCAAATTAACACTTACTCATGCATATTCATTGATGCAATGGAAATTTAAAGCTAAGGAATCATAACTTCCCTAAAAACTCTATTCAGTGAAAAGGAGGTATGAATCAGCGGACATTGTCGTGTTCATTGGGTAGGGAATAAGGGGATTCAATCAATATTGGAACAAGTGTAAAGACCATCTATCACAGACACTGATCCATAATCAACCAACTCACCCGAGTGCACCAAAAGTTCCAATAAAAGTTACAGCAGCAGAATTCCTAGCAGCTAGAAGTGCCTGCACAGAATATCAATCAATCAACCCGGTATTTATCATGCGTATAATAACACCGAGTAACATACTGGAAATCAGTGTATACTCCAGCAAAATAGTTGGATATGATTCGATAAGGAAATTGTAAAATGACTGCATCATCGATCACGTTCTATAAGATATTAACATCCCTGTTATACATGGGGTCTTGATTCAATATGTGGCTTATTTGTATCTACATTCATAACGATCATATTTCACAGTGATTATAGAGACGAATTGCACACGATGCACTCATATGAAAGCAAGACGAATGACATAGAGCACCTCGGAGTACCACTATCTTACCGCTATAAAGAAGGTTTTGTCTCCAAGTTCAGAGAAAAATATCAGCAAGAATGCCTGCAAGTAAGAGTACTTGGTGAAATTTAATATCCAGCATTTCATGCAAGCCCAATAATTTATCTAAAACGAAGAACCAAAACAATCAAACAAAACCATAAAAACTCACACGAAAGACTAAAGATTTCATCACTAAAAAAAGGGCAGAATAAATAATTGAAAACAACTAGAGTCGATTATTGAAATTTGACTTACTTACCTGAGGTAGAAATTCAAAAGTTAATTTTTTTTAAAGGCCTGTGTTATATGCTTGAAGCCTAGCAATAATTCAAGTTGCAGGGAGAAATTTACTAACTGAAGCAAAACCTGTGCTAATATCGCCTAGTTCCCCCAAAAACGAAAATGGCGGCAGGCCAGTTGAGATATCTGAACCCGCGAGAGCTTGTTCAGTAGTTTGAAGAGTGAAAATTCCACACAACAGCAGAAATTTCAGACAGCCAAACGATGGAAATTCTAGAATTCGGAAACCCGGAAATAATTCACTCGTATTCAGCAGAATTCTTGATTGCTTCACGTCTGCAGCCGCCTGCCTGACGCTGCTCAGCTTCTCTCTGACGGCGCCGCTCCTTTCATCCAGAGAGAAAGGAATTTGAAGAGGTTTTGGGAATGTGGGCAGGGATATTTTGGGAGAGGGAGTGGCTTTCGCTGCGGGGATGGGTGGGACGAGGTTGATGAAGCTCTTGGTGGAAGCCATGATCATGCTGGCCATGGCTGCTCTGCAATCTTTCTTCTTCTTCTTCGAAGGGAATATGGCTAAGGAAAGCGTTATCTCTTCATTCAATTATGTGGTGCGCTTTACTTTGTTATTATTAATACTAGTATTTTACCAGTGCGATGTACGGGCTATATCTTATGTATAATATAATTAAATTGTATTAAATTGAAATTTGATGATAAAAGTAAAATATAAACAAATTTAATTTTATAGTGAGTAATTAGAATAATATAAAAAGGACAAACTCTTTAAACAAATATATATTATGCAATGCACGTGATATTATTTTATACAGTTAATGATAAAAAAAAATATTAAAAAAAATATTGAACAAACAATCGAAATATGCATTATATATCATATAATTAAAAAACAAACAAATTATCTTATAAATTTTGAAAAACTTCCTTAAATACAACGTTTGTTGTTGAATTTTTTTGATTGGTCTTGCCATCACATATCAAGATTTTGAGACCCTTAGGATTGGTAACTCTAGATACAGCGACATACAACTGACCATGACTAAACACGGAATTCCTCAAAAAAAGTCCTACATGAGATAATGATTGACCCTGACTTTTGTTGATTGTCATTGCATATGATACAATCAAAGGATACTGTCTTCTTTGAAATTTGAAAGGAAGTATTGGATCAGAAGGAGTCAAAGACATTCTTGGAATAAGTACTTTGTGACCCGCATTACTTCCAGTCAGAATATTCCTTCCAAAACATGGTTTCCGAGCCTAGTCACAATCAATCTAGTGCTGTTGCATAAACCAAGAGAATGATCTATGTTCCGCAGCAACATAACCGGAGTTCCAACTTTCAAATTCAACTCGTGATTTGGTACTCCAGAGCATCTTATTCCATTTAAGTATTCAGGGGTATGAACATCATGCAATAAACCAACGCTTTTATCCGATTGACATGCCATATCAGAACTTAAATATAATCTTCCCTCAGAATGATTCAGAGATATCATGAATTCATTTATGGATTGAACGACATCAAGAGTCGGTGCCAAAATAGCTCTCTGTTGAAAATATGCAGTATCACTGATAGAAATGTCTGACGAAGGATACGTACTCTCGACTATCGATGCAATAGGATCGTTATAATCTTTCAGCACAAGTTCATCTGGAATATCTATTGTCGCATAACCATCATTTGATTCTCCAATTTTTCCATCTCCTATATTAGCAATCCAATCAGAAAATTGCTTTGTCTTATTACATTCTTCATCAGAACCTAAATTTTGTAGTCGCATGTTTTTCGTCAATCTTAAAACTGTACAATGTCTCCAGATATAAGAAGAATTGATGGTTGCATTAACAATATCTTGCCTACTGCCTTTTGAAATAACAGGCAATATTTGACGAAAATCACCACCAAAAACAACGGTTTTGCCCCCAAATGGCAAATGAAGGCTTGAAGGATTGACAAATCTCATTATATCTCTCATGCTTTTATCTAAAGCTTCAAAACAGAACTTATGCATCATTGGAGCTTCATCCCAAATTATAAGCTTAGATTTTTCAATAAGATCCGCAAGAGGACTCCCTTGTTTGATATTGCATGTTGATTCTTCATTAGGATTAAATGGAATCGCAAAGCGTGAATGAGCTGTTCTTCCACCAGGCAGTAGAAGAGATGCAGTACCACTTGATGCCACATTCAACACAATCTCTCCCTTCGATCTCAAGAATGCAGATAGAGTCTTCCAGACAAATGTTTTTCCAGTACCTCCATATCCATATACAAAAAAAACACCTCCCTTATTTGAATGAACTGCATTCATCACCGTATCATACACATGACGTTGCTCAGAGTTCAACTTATTAAGGTGATTATCATGTTCTTCAGACAAAGATCTTCTATCAAATCTCAACTCATCAAGTATTAATCTGTTCCGTGAAGTAGTCTGAAAATATTGATCACCGAAAAATGGCATTGATTGAAATTCACGCAAACTTTTTCCATAGCTTCGTAATAATTTTTCAATTTCAACCAATGCATAATTTTTAATTTCATCATCACTCAATTGCAATTCTACCAAAAAAAAAGGTATTAATAAAAAACATACACATCTATGTATATATACTTTTAAAAATTAACAAATATAACTGAAAAACTTTATTGATGCATGCATACCTTGGTGTTGCAATAGGTTACGTTGTCTGTATAAAACATCATCTGACAAATACTTCCAACATGATTCCCAAAGTATTTCAGGTCGACTGATGCAGTTCGATGACAATAGAGTAGCAAGTAAAATTCTCAAAGATTGTGTTGAAGCCCAATGACTTGCCTCAATAATGCCGTCGATATACTCTTTGTCATCATTCAACAATCCCAATGCATAGCAAGCATCACGAAATGAATGGTATTGAACACCATTAACATTAGTTATATCATCATAGCAAGTGGCACCACGGTTTACATTTAGGAGACATCTTAAATAATACATGTCTCCACATCCCGGAGGAACGTAAAAAATGCGCCCGATCGAAAATCTCTGTTTCCTTGGAACGAATTCTCGTGTATCTTGCTTCCAAACAAATTTCATTGGAAATTCAGCATATGTCAATTCTCTTGCCTCCGGATATTTCTTGTTAGCTTCCATCCATGCCAGAAACATGCTTTGGTTAACAGTAGGTCGATCGATAATATTACTGATTTCATCTGCATCTGAAAAAATGATATTTTGTTCATTCGGAAGATGAAAGCTCAAACGCTCAACGGGTGGATCTCTATATTGAATATCAAATCCAAAAATTCTCCAAGCAGCCTCACATGGGGAAATATATCTGCAGTCGTAGTACATATTCACCTCATCAACATTTTTTCCCAAACTCTCATCATCTGAACTCCGATAGAATGATGCCGTCACACGATCGTGCCCTTTATTTATATATTTGAACAAATATTTGATAGCCCGAGATTGGTTGCACTATTCAACATTCATATGAGCTCCATATCTAATCAACAAATAACGATTATGGGGAACAACAAATCCATTGTCTAGATTAACACCATTTCTGAGAACTGTTCGCCCATTATCTCTACGTCTATATATTGGATATCCATCTTCATCAATTGATGTCACTTCAACAAATTTTTTAGGAAAATGTTTTTGGCAACGACCGCCAGACATACATGGAGAATTTTTTCTTACCTCACCGCATGGACCGTGCATCATTAGATCCCGTACTGCATCATAATAAACAGGATCCTGATTTTTATCGGGAATTTCGGCAGAAATGATACGATCGACTGTCTCTGCTACTGGACATTTTTCTTCTTTGCATAGAAAGAGCAAAATATGGGCGTGTGGTAATCCTCTCTTCTGGAATTCCACAGTATAGATCACTGAAACAATTTATTAAAAATTAATTATTTGTATGTACTAAAAGATATTAATAATCATTATAAGATAAGAAATATATCAAACATTATATTTTAAAAAAAATGTTATACCTGCTTTAACATTCCAAAATATTTTATTCTTTCTGACATCTTTAATCAAGGCATCCAACTTCATTTTAAAGATTCTGGAGACAATATCCGGACGGTCTTCGGCCCTTAATCCTCGAGCCTCGATAAATCTCACAATTTCTGGCCATTTTGGGTTACACGTAAATGTAATAAACAAATCTGGATATCCAGCCCACTTACATATAGCCATGGCATCTTGGTAATTCTGAATCATGTATCTTGCACCCCCAGTAAAAGAAGAAGGCAAGATAATACGTTTTCCTTGTGTAGATGCATTTGTTTCACCACGCAAAAGCGCATCATGAAGACCTTTGTACATTTCACATCTCAATTGTTTTTGATGCAGCCGAACATACGTCAACCTTCCAGATTCAACCATTGTGTATGCATCAACAATAAATTGTTGAAAAAGTCTTCTTGAATTCAAAATACTTGAAAATTCGATGTCCCTATCATGCAGTCGATAAGCAAAAAATTCTCTTATACTCACTTTTTTTCTACCTCCAACACTTGATTTGGATTCTGATAATGGAATATCTTCTCGATAACCATCCTCACCATAGGTGAAAAAGTATAGGATACTGGAGAGAGAGATATGCAGGATTCATCTCATTGATACGTTTAAGTTGACCAGATTGTGTTTCTATTAAAATATCCCTGTCTCCCAAAGCCTCATTAAAATCTCCCACAATTAATGCAGCAACCTCAGAAGTAGAAGGAAGATTATATCGTCTTCCATCCTTATCTCTTCTCCCAATCAACCGTAATTTAATATCGGATTGTACTTCTACCATCATTCTTTCTTTGATCATCCGAAAAGACTTGACTAAAACATTATTTTCATCTAACATGATCTTCAAATCAGAGACTATCTCCAGATGCAGATTGTTTGTGTCGCTATTTTTTCTGAAAAATATTTTTATTTGACATATATGAATATTTTCTACTAAATTCACATAAACGATAAATAAAATAAGACATATTTTAATGTATACCTGACAGCAGAAATCCGATTAGTAATTTCATTTTCTGTGTCGTAAATATATAACTGAGCAAACTTTGGAGATGCGCCTTCACATGGAAGTAGGCTTCCAATTAAATGATAATTCTACCCATGAAGTTTAAAAACTGGAGCGGAGCCACCTTGATTTAAACTCGAATCTATCTTCCCTCCCATCGACGTGAAACAAAACATACTATTGTATGATCTGATATTCTCAAGAAAATGTTTGCTTTTATCATCCACTCCATTTAATAAATCATGCAATACTTCAGGAGGTTTTTTTAAAGGAGGAAGTTGTATTTTTCCTTGCATACAACACATGGAGTATTTAGGATTTCGAGATTTATAACTTCGGCATAACCTTTCTTCATACCAGAATATCGCACCACAAAAATCACATCTGTATATTGGATCTCCTATATCCCAATAATCTATATAAAATAAAACAAAACAATGAAAATAAATATGTAACAATAAATGACGTTGTTAACATACGCATATTCCAAAAAACAAAACAATGAAAATAAATATGTAACATTAAAAAAATAAATATGTTATAACTGCAAAATAAAATAAAATTTCTTTTATAAATTTAAATAAAAAAACATAAACTTGTTATAAACGAAGCAACATAAAAAAATATAATATAATTTTACCGATGGATGATATCGAGATATTTTTGTCGAGATTGTCACGACTATGTTGAATGTCCAATATGTTAACTAAATTAATTGGAATTGAATCAGATTCAACTGCAAAAAAACAAAAAAAACGTAATCAATTGATGATTATACTCATATCTTAAATATACATAATATCTTAAAATTAGAAAAAAAAAAACGTATAATTATTAAAAAATTACATTGATGAACAAACGGCAGTTTGTCACCAGTATTAAGAGCAGAGTGAGGGAAATCATCATCAATTGTTAGATCAATCATATCTGATTTATTTGTAGTTGAGCTGCTGGGTATTTGAGAAGAAGAATCTATATCAATTAAGCTCGATGAAGTAGCTGCACGTATACCGACGTTAAAAAAATATAATCATTTGAGTAGACAAATAAGAGTAATAACGAATGGAAAAAATATCATATCATTTGTAATCTCACTTAGTGGAGATTTTGACGTTGTCAATACCATCTTAAATGAACCGCGCAAAGTACAATGTTCGGATATTCTGATTCTTGAATCCAAATTTTCTGTTTAAATATTTAAGTAAAATTTTGAAAATAAAATTATCAAAATAAAAATGAACAAAATAGTAGATATGAGTTAAAAAATACTAAACATCAAATTAACTAAAGTAATAATACTACATTAAAATTATAAAAATTATATTTTGAAAAAGGTAAAATTTACCATGTTATTACAAAAAAATTAATATTTGATCTTTTTATTTCATATTTTATAAATATCCAAACTTAAATAGCATTTAATGAATAAAAAATAAACTACAAAAAGCACATTTTATTTACATACTTATAATTGGGCCGAAAATATACACATTATCACACCCAATAAAATATGATACTAAATCAAAGAAAATGGTCTGACCCTAAATCAACAAAAATGTTTTAGAAATGACATCATTTCGTCCACGAAATTTCCCCACAAAGTGCATGGCAATTTGTTGTGCCTGAAAATGCATTAATAGACATGGAAGATATTATAATTAAACTTCATAATCTCCACAAAAATAAAATATGAAAATAAAAATTTTTTACTCTAAATCTTCAATGGCAAAATCAATTAGCTTTGTAGGACGGCCATTGATTTCTTTAGCTTTCGGGTTATCTCTTGAAATCATTGTCCCAATCACATCTAGAAAAAAAAAAGGATAAATTAACAAATTAAAATATAATAAAAAATTCTAAGATAATTAAAATACATTTCAATATTAAACTTACCAAAAATTTCATATTCATCGACGACTTCTGCTGTTGTCAAATCTTTGAAGTTTTTGAACTCAAACATCTTTGATGGAAATTTTTTATCTTCTATTTCGCAAACCTTTATCAAATCAATTAGATTAATTTTGTAAATGTTAGATGTTGTTTTGATTGTCATTTTATTTTGCGCAACTATCATATTTTTTATAGCATAAATTCGACCTTCTCTGAGTATTGGTCGTAATTTATCAATTACATTATCTTTGATAGTTGCATGTATACGCGTTCCCTGAAGTCGAGAAAAAATAAATCTAAGTGAGGTTGAAGATAATGATAAATATAAAAAAATTAGTAAAAGCATAATAAAAGATGAATATAAAAATCTTATAAATTTTGTGTACCTCAATATCTTGGAATATACATTTTATTGTTTGTTTTTGCTTGCTTTGGTATGGAGGTAGATCATAACAACGTATTAATCTTAACTTCAGCGCCCAATGCCAATCTGAAAGATTAATATCACGAATAACTCGAAACAATGGTGCCATTTTGGTTTTATATTGATTGGTGATCGATCTGCTAGACAATTTGAAGATGTTAAACTTTTTACAACTTAGATGTTAAATGTACGTTTATTTATACTATAATAATAAGATTTGGTTTCTAATCAAATTTGGAATTATATTCTATTTTTGTTATTATTTTTTATTTTACTGTTTTAATTATCGTTTGAAATATTATTAATTATTTGTTCCTTCTATTAGTATCCAGATTGCATAAATAAAACTTTTTCTATTGTAGATAAATATTTGTAAAGATTTTTACTGTTTATATTTGATTGAAGTTGTGTTTTTGGGTCCACACTCCTACGATGAAAAATAAAATAAGAGTAGCACTTTTTAATAAGTTATAATTGTTTTTGCTGTTTTATTTTTATTTGTTCTAAATCTTAAATATGGTTTTACATGTTTTCTATGTAGTAACCCGGAACCCATTTTAAGATAATAATATGTTAAACATGATTTAGGGTTGGTAATTGATCTATTTCGGAGTGTTATTGGACTTCGGAAGAGGAATTTGGGCTTTTGACTTTGGGCCAGATCGGAAGCTCCGATCCCAGTTCGGAAGCTCCGATCCTGATCACTTCGGAACCAGATCGGATGCACGGGGATCAGGAACGGAGGTTCCGATCTCAGCCAGCCAGCAATGCTCGATGACTCAGCCGTGAGTTTTGACAAGTGTTGATCGGGGGTTCGATCGGAAGTTCCGATCCCGGAACGGTGGTTCCGATCCCGACGTGTCAGACATGCACAGAATGAGCTGGAATCGGAAGCTCCGATCCCGAGATCGGTGGTTCCGATCGTTGCCGAGATTTTGGCTATAAATAGGGCTCATTTGCTTCAGTTTTGAAATACGAATTCCCGCGTTTCCTTCTTCAGTTATATAGTGTGAGATATACACTTGAGGGCCCTATCGGTTAATAGTAAGGTTCTGAAATAACCAGGGTGAGGTTATAGTCATTCAGGACTAGCGACTCCAAAGGGCTAACTACGGACGAAGGTATGGTCCGGGAATCTATTTAAGTTTTGGGAGTACTTATTAGCTTAGTTAAGGCTTATAGAATTTATGTAGTGATACGGTGAACTTTTGAATATAGGCTTGGAACCTAGAATCTATTATACTTGAACTAGCCTAGAGGTACGTACACATTGACTGAGATTGCCAGCGAGTATACATGTTTATATGTTGCATTTATTTGGCATTATTATATGGCATGATGTATGATTTACCGTTTTCTATACTCATATGTCATGTGCATATACACGTTGAGCCTATTTCTTGTTATACCTGATTATAGAGCCGCTCAGCTCTATACTCGATAGTCTGTCACTGAGGGTACCGCGACGGCGGGGGCATTTATGTCTATCTACTCTGGTATACTAGACGAGTGTGGTTGCACCCAGAGGTTGATCCGTGCGGTGGCAGCACTCATGTGGCGCCGGTTCTGAGCATGACTTTTCGGATGACCCTGTACCAGTCATCATGTTGCATGCATTATATACATATGTTTACTCATGTCTATGTACTGGGCGTAGCGCTCACGTCCTAGTTGTTATCTTGGACACCCTATTCCATGGGGCAGGTCGCAGGATGGACGGAGCTGGTAGTTCAAGGCAGGACTAGGGAGCAGGAGCTTTGAAAGTTTTTATACAACACGATTTACTAGCTGTATAATGTTTACTTTTAAGAATTTCGATATGGTTGTATCACTACAGATTTAAGCCTGGATTATATTACTAAGCTGATATGTAAATTATGGATTATGTTTCCGCACGTTTTTACTCTGTTAAGTATTTTGTTGTATTAAGTTTAATGCATGCTATTAGTTGCCAGTTAGTAGGTGATTCCATGCAGGGTCACTACATTTTTGGTATCAGAGCATGTATAGATTTTGGGATTAGTACTTGGGATTTAGTTTAGTCTTGAGTAATTCTTGCGCATTTGGGATTTTAATGTGCAATTCTTTTCAGGATATGGCTGACGAGAGTCACGGTAGTGTTGGCCAGGGAGGTGGTCATCATCATCGTCGCCATCATCATCAGGATGATCAACATCGTCCTCATGAGGGTCGACGTCGCTATACTATTAATAAGTTTATGCAGGTAGGACCGAAACCCTTAGTGGGAGGCGAGAATCCTGAACAAGCTAGAAGCTGGATGTCTAAACTTGAGAGCACGTTCCGAGCTTTTGAGTGTACTGAGGAGCAGAAACTAGAAGTTCTAGAATTCGTTCTAGAGGATAGAGCACGTTTTTGGTGGGATGCCAAGGTTGCTCAGGCACGTACTGAGAGAGGACAGGTGACTTGGGGGGATTTCTGTCGGGAGTTTCAGAAATTATATTTTCCTCCGGCTGTTCGCCAAGCACGATCTATGGAATTGCTTACTTTGAGGCAAGGATCAATGACTATTGATCAGTATCAACAGCGATTTCTTGATCTGCTACCTTTCAGTCCTCATATCAATGCGAGTGATGCGTCGAAGTATGATATCTTTTTGCAAGGCCTGAACCAAGATATCTACTCTCAGGTTGTCGTCTGTGATGACCCGGTATCTTATGAGACTTTGGTGAACCATTGCCGTCTTGTGGAGACCAGCAACAGGCGTGGACAGTTGATGATGCCAGCACAGCCTAGTGGATTTGTTGAGCCTCGAGCTCAATCTGTTGTGCCATCTGTACCTACGTCTTCTTCTACTCCTACTACTTCGTCTGGTTCTCGTGGTTCACAAGGTACTTTCCGCTTTGGGAAGAAGAAGAAGAAGGAGGAGTTTTGTAGCCACTGTGGTGGGAAGCATCCTGCAGCTTCATGTCGGAGAGCTACTGGGGCGTGTTATATTTGTGGTCAGCAGGGACATCTGCGGAGAGATTGTCCTCAGCGTATGGGTTCTGCTAGTGGATCGGGATCACAAGTTGGATCTCAAGCTTCTATTTTTCCACGCCAGCAGCCAGCACCACAGAGTTCTTCTGGTTATCGTCCCCAGACTCAAGGGCAGGTGTTTGCTCTGTCTCAGGAGCAGGCTACTGAGGGAAGCGATCGCATGTTGGCAGGTAACTTCTTGTTATGTGGTATTCCTGCACTTGTATTAATTGATACTGGAGCATCGCATTCCTTTATTTCTAGTCGCTTCGTTAAGAGGCATAGATTACCTTATGTATCATTAGATATGGATTTAGTTGTATCTACTCCGTTGGAGCAGGAGGTAGTAACTAAGCGTCTAGTGATGGGTTGCCTTCTGGAGTTTGAGGGTAATGTGTTATCGGCTAATTTGATGATATTAGCGATGACGGATTTTGACTGTATTTTGGGAATAGATATGCTGACTTTGTATCACGCTACTGTGGATTGTTATCAGCGTCTGGTACAGTTTCATCCCGTTGAGGGTGATAGTTGGTACTTTTATGGTGAGGGTGTGCGACCTCCGATGCCACTTGTTTCGGCTCTGAAGGCATGTCATGTCTTGGAGTCAGGTGGGGAGGGCTACCTCATCTATGCAGTTGATATGTTCATGAGTAGTACGGGTATTGATCAGCTACCGGTTGTCAGCGAGTTTCCTGACGTATTCCCTAATGAGATTCCTGGTTTTCCTCCGGTTCGAGAGGTTGAATTTGGTATTGATCTAGTACCAGGAACTACGTCTATATCCCGAGCACCTTATCGTCTGGCACCGTCAGAGATGAGGGAATTGAAACATTAGTTGCAAGATCTGCTTGATAAGGGATATATTCGTCCGAGTGTTTCTCCGTGGGGAGCACCTGTTTTGTTTGTCAAAAAGAAGGATGGATCGATGCGATTATGTATTGATTACAGGCAGTTGAATCGTGTCACCATCAAGAATAAGTATCCTTTGCCGCGGATTGATGATCTGTTTGATCAACTACAGGGTACTTCTGTTTATTCGAAGATAGATCTGAGATCTGGATACCATCAGATGCGGGTACGAGACTCAGATATATCTACGACTGCTTTCAGGACCAGATACGGGCATTATGAGTTTCTGGTGATGCCATTCGGTTTGACGAATGCACCGGCAGTCTTTATGAATCTGATGAATCAGGTATTTCGAGATTATCTGGATAGATTTGTCATCGTCTTCATAGATGATATTCTTGTATATTCTCATGACAAGGATGAGCATGCACAGCATTTGAGGATTGTTCTACAGACGTTACGAGATAAGAAGCTATATGCGAAATTGAGCAAGTGTGAATTCTGGCTTGATCGGGTAGTATTTCTCGGTCATGTGATTTCTAATGAAGGGATATCTGTTGATCCTAGTAAGATAGAGGCAGTGCTGAACTGGTCTCGACCGACGACGGTTGCTGAGATTCGTAGTTTCTTGGGTCTAGCGGGATATTACCGTCGGTTCATCGAGAATTTTTCACAGTTGGCCAGGCCTTTGACTCAGCTTACACGGAAAGATGTTGCCTTCATTTGGTCCTCGGATTGTGAGGAGTCATTTCACGAGCTGCGTAGACGTCTTACTACTGCACCTGTGCTAACTCTACCTTCTGGATCAGGAGGTTATGTTGTCTATACTGATGCCTCTGGTCAGGGGTTAGGATGTGTTTTGGCACAGCATGGACATGTTATTGCCTATGCTTCTCGACAGTTGAAGTTGCATGAGAGTAACTATCCAGTGCATGATCTCGAGTTAGCCGCCATTGTATTTGCGCTCAAGATTTGGAGACATTATCTTTATGGCGAGAAATTTGAGATATTTACGGATCACAAGAGTTTGAAGTATTTATTCACTCAGGCAGAGTTGAATATGCGACAGAGACGTTGGATGGATCTCCTGAAGGATTATGATTGTGAAATCAAATATCATCCAGGTTCTGCTAATCTTACTGCTGATGCCTTGAGTCGGCAGGTGAGACTGTCTGCACTTCAGACTAATGAAATATCTCATATGATTCAAGAGTGTTGTTCATTGAGTTTTACGCTCAAGCACAAGAAAGGGAGGAATGAGATTCGTTTGTATACTATTCTATCTGAGCCGGTATTGTATTCTCGGATCAGAGATGCTCAGATATCTGATGTTAAGACTCAGCGATTGGCACGTCTAGCCAATGGAGTTAATACATCTGGATTCCATTTTCAGGCAGATGGTTTATTGTGCCTATCCAATAGAGTGGTTGTACCTAATGTTGCGAAACTCAGGAATGATATTCTATCTCAAGCTCACAGGAGTCGATTATCAGTTCATCCTGGAAGTATGAAAATGTATAAGGACTTGCAAACTAGATTCTGGTGGAAGGGGATGAAGCGAAGTGTGTATCAATTTATTTCGAGATGTTTGGTTTGTCAACAGGTCAAGGCTGAACATCGACGACCAGGTGGATTACTGCAGAATCTTGAGATTCCCGAATGGAAGTGGGAGCACGTGACTATGGATTTTGTTACCCACTTGCCTATGACTTCACGTCAGTGTGATGCTATCTGGGTTGTCGTTGACCGTTTGACAAAATCAGCACATTTCATTCCTTATAACCGGGAGTATTCTTATGATCGCATGGCACGCTTATATATCCAGGAGATTGTGCGATTACATGGGATTCCAGTGAGTATTGTCAGTGATAGAGATCCGCGATTTACTTCACGTTTTTGGGGTAGTTTTCAGGAAGTGTTGGGTACCACTCTGAGTTTGAGCACTGCATATCATCCGGAGACTGACGGGCAGTCAGAGCGCACTATTCGTACGCTGGAGGATATGCTACGTTCTTCTGTCATGGATTTTGGCTTATCTTGGCAGGATCAGTTACCTTTGATTGAATTTGCCTACAATAACAGTTATCATCGTAGTATTGATATGGCACCTTTCGAGGCATTGTATGGTCGACGGTGTCGTACTCCATTATTCTGGAATGAAGTCGTGGAACGGCAAGTCGAGGGTCCTGAATTGGTGCAGCAGATTGTAGACAAGGTAGATTTGATCAAGCATAAGATCAAAGTTGCTCAAGATAGACAAGCCAGTTATGCGAATATTCGCCGCAGGCCACTTCAGTTTGAGCCTGGTGAATATGTTTTTCTGCGAGTATCACCTTTCAGAAAGGTGATGAGATTTGGTGTGAAAGACAAGTTGTCTCCTCGTTACGTTGGGCCTTTCCAGATACTGGAGAAGATCGGAGATGTTGCTTATCGTTTGGCTTTACCGCCATCTCTTTCCAGTACACACAATGTTTTTTATGTGTCGTTGCTTCGACAGTACATAGCTGATGAATCTCATGCGATTCAATCTACTGATATTCAGCTAGAGCCAGATCTGTCTTTTGTTGAACGACCAATCTGTATCCTAGACAGGAAGGAGAAAGTTCTTCGGAACAAGACTATACCACTTGTGATGGTACAGTGGCAGCGCCGAGGCGTTGAAGAAGCAACTTGGGAAACTGAGAGTCGTATGCGAGCAGAATATCCTGAGTTGTTTGCTTTGTATTTTTGATTACCATATAAGATGTAATTACCGTTGTTGTAATAAGACATGATTTGATGTTTCATATTGTTATCTTGATTTATCTTTAGATGTTATTTCGCGGACGAAATATCTAAAGGTGGGGAGAATGTAGTAACCCGGAACCCATTTTAAGATAATAATATGTTAAACATGATTTAGGGTTGGTAATTGATCTATTTCGGAGTGTTATTGGACTTCGGAAGAGGAATTTGGGCTTTTGACTTTGGGCCAGATCGGAAGCTCCGATCCCAGTTCGGAAGCTCCGATCCTGACCACTTCGGAAGCAGATCGGATGCACGGGGATCGGACGTTCCGATCAGGAACGGAGGTTCCGATCTCAGCCAACCAGCAATGCTCGATGACTCAGCCGTGAGTTTTGACAAGTGTTGATCGGGGGTTCGATCGGAAGTTCCGATCTCGGAACGGTGGTTCCGATCCCGACGTGTCGGACATGCACAGAATGAGCTGGAATCGGAAGCTCCGATCCTGAGATCGGTGGTTCCGATCGTTGCCGAGATTTTGGCTATAAATAGGGCTCATTTGCTTCAGTTTTGAAATACGAATTCCCGCGTTTCCTTCTTCAGTTATATAGTGTGAGATATACACTTGAGGGCCCTATCGGTTAATAGTGAGGTTCTGAAATAACCAGGGTGAGGTTATAGTCATTCAGGACTAGCGACTCCAAAGGGCTAACTACGGACGAAGGTATGGTCCGGGAATCTATTTAAGTTTTGGGAGTACTTATTAGCTTAGTTAAGGCTTATAGAATTTATGTAGTGATACGGTGAACTTTTGAATATAGGCTTGGAACCTAGAATCTATTATACTTGAACTAGCCTAGAGGTACGTACACATTGACTGAGATTGCCAGCGAGTATACATGTTTATATGTTGCATTTATTTGGCATTATTATATGGCATGATGTATGATTTACCGTTTTCTATACTCATATGTCATGTGCATATACACGTTGAGCCTATTTCTTGTTATACCTGATTATAGAGCCGCTCAGCTCTATACTCGATAGTTTGTCACTGAGGGTACCACGACGGCGGGGGCATTTATGTCTATCTACTCTGGTGTACTAGACGAGTGTGGTTGCACCCAAAGGTTGATCCGTGCGGTGGCAGCACTCATGTGGCGCCGGTTCTGAGCATGACTTTTCGGATGACCCTGTACCAGTCATCATGTTGCATGCATTATATACATATGTTTACTCATGTCTATGTACTGGGCGTAGCGCTCACGTCCTAGTTGTTATCTTGGACACTCTATTCCATGAGGCAGGTCGCAGGATGGACGGAGCTGGTAGTTCAAGGCAGGACTAGGGAGCAGGAGCTTTGAAAGTTTTTATACAGCACGATTTACTAGCTGTATAATGTTTACTTTTAAGAATTTCGATATGGTTGTATCACTACAGATTTAAGCCTGGATTATATTACTAAGCTGATATGTAAATTATGGATTATATTTCCGCACGTTTTTACTCTGTTAAGTATTTTGTTGTATTAAGTTTAATGTTTGCTATTAGTTGCCAGTTAGTAGGTGATTCCATGCAGGGTCACTACATTCTATACTGGAATTGTATTATATTTTTGTTATTATTTTTGATTTTATTGTTTTAATTATAATTATTGGTTGAAATATTATTAATTATTTTGTTACCTTATTATTAGCGAGATTACATAAATAAATCTTTTTTATTTGTAGATAAATATTTGTAAATATTACATGTATAGAAATTGATATAGATTTTACAATATACATGCAATATACATGTATTATATTTTGGAATTGTGTTATATTTTTGTTATATTGATTGGTGATCGATCTGCTAGACAATTTGAAGATGTTAAACTTTTTACAACTTAGATGTTAAATGTACGTTTATTTATACTATAATAATAAGATTTGGTTTCTAATCAAATTTGGAATTGTATTCTATTTTTGTTATTATTTTTTATTTTACTGTTTTAATTATCGTTTGAAATATTATTAATTATTTGTTCCTTCTATTAGTATCCAGATTGCATAAATAAATCTTTTTCTATTGTAGATAAATATTTGTAAAGATTTTTACTGTTTATATTTGATTGAAGTTGTTTTTTTTGGTCCACACTCCTACGATGAAAAATAAAATAAGAGTAGCACTTTCTAATAAGTTATAATTGTTTTTGTTGTTTTATTTTTATTTGTTCTAAATCTTAAATATGGTTTTACATGTTTTCTATACTGGAATTGTATTATATTTTTGTTATTATTTTTGATTTTATTGTTTTAATTATAATTATTGGTTGAAATATTATTAATTATTTTGTTACCTTATTATTAGCGAGATTACATAAAATTAGTGTCGCACTTCCAAAATAATTTTATTTTAAAGATAAAATAAATAAAATATCTCTATTATTTGAGCTTAGCTTCACTAATTACATAATTATTATATTATATTAAAATATTGATGATATAAATCAACCTTCGAAATTATAAATTATAAACTATTTAAATGTTTTAAAAAAATTAAGCAATTTTTAAATTTTCAAATTATTAATTATTATATTTGTAGTATTTTTTTTATCTACATTTAATAGTTAAAATTTTTTGCAAATAAAAATGTTATAAATTTCTAATTATTCGTCAATTATATGATCTATATTTAAAAATTAATAAAATATATATCGTGTTGCATATGGGACAGAAATAGAAATAAATTGTGTTTGTTTTCCTTATTTAGCTAATTTTTTTTGGCGGGATTTTACTATTTTTGGCAAAAACTCAGTTATTATATATATATATAGATTTTATTATAGCAACTTTTTCTTTTAAAAAAAAAAAATTTACATGTAAAATTGTAATTTTGTTGATTTTAATCAGCCGTCACAATTTAATTTAACCGGGATAATTAATGAATATGTCCCCAAAATTTTCTAACTTTCCCAAAAATATACTAACATTCTTTTCAAAGTCAATTACGTCCCTATTTTAACAAAAAATTTCCCTGATATGTCCTCCAAACTAAAAATTTTCTATACTACCCTTATTTTGATATTTTGTATTAAAGTTCCCAAGGATTAACAAAATGGTATCAGAGCTTATGTAATTTTATTCAGACTTTATATTATTCATTAAATCATACTTTTCTTTGTTGAGGAAATATTTTCAACAAACCATGGATTCAAACGAGAGTTTGAACCAGAAGTATTTTATTTACATGAAATCTCATAAACAATTGAATCTATTTAAAATAGATTATTTACAACAGAAGTTAAAAAAACTTGAGTCTTTTATACGTTCTAAAAAGAAATGATTTCTAATTCTCAATTTTTAGAAATTACACCAGATTCCTCTAAACTCTTCGTAGATCTTAGAGAAATTCAAAAGACGGTACAATATTACAGCAATCAGTTGTATGAAATACCTCGGCAAATTGAAGAAATTTTTGTAACTCTAAAGGATCTTCAAACGAAAATTATAAATCTAAAACACACCTCTGGTTCTAGAAAAGGAAATACAGGAGGAAGGTTACCACTCTCGTTTGATACCAAACCTTTGTTACATCAGAAAGGTAAAACCAAAATGGTACAAAAACCTTTAACTGATGAAGAAATGATGATTAATCTTATAAAAGCAGTAGCAGATAAAAACACTATCTGATGACTACTTTAGAAAGATTAAATCTCGAGGATCTACAAGATCTTGCAGATTCATTTGCGAATCTCAAAGTAGTTGATCTAAAAATGAATTCCCCCGAGGGTGAACAACCCATAGGGAATCCTCCAAGATATGTGGTTAAAACAGAAGAACCACAAAGTGAGTTCCATGTTGGAGAAAATTCACATCCAGCAGGAACCAGATCAAGAAAGAGTAAGATACCACTACATCAAACTTCTTACGGAAAAACTGTTTTAGATCCGATACATCCTTACGGGGTTATGTTAAACCTTGATGTTATGGACTTCAAAAACAGAGAAGATCTCATAGATGATTGAACATCAGCTATGAGAATAGCAGCAAGAACTTTAGATCTCAATAAAGAATAATTTATCAAACTTCTGGAAATAAGTCTAATGGGATCTGTTAAGATAGCTTGGGAAATGACCATGCCAGAGACTAAAGAATCAGTCTTAGCAGGAGAATCTCTAAGCGAAATTGGAGGAAGAATGACCACCCTATTCAAGGCACAATTTATAGGAGTGGACTATTTTAATAATCAAGATACAGAGAAGAAAATAAGATATACTCAAGCTCTGTATAGTCTCGAATTGCACGATATCTGTTTAGTTGATGAATACATTATGTTATTTACTAAATACAGATGAAATTCGGGAGTCGAGAAAATAGCTATTCAGCTACTTTTTGCAAAAATGTCAAGTCCCTAGAGAGAAATGTTGATAAAAAAATACGTTCCAGGTAATCCAGATACGTTGGCAAGACGAGCCTCTTTTCTTAAAAGAAAATTGGCAGAATGGTGTCATATGGCAGCATTACAAAATAACTACAAAAACATAAGGGGTATTAATAAGCATACTCCTCTATGTTGTAGAGAAAATGATCTCCCTACGGTTATTGGGAGCAGATCACAGGGATTTAAAAGGAAGAAATTCAGAAATAATCCCTACAATAAAAGAATGAGAAGTTCTTGGAAACCAAGAACATTTTGGTCCAAACAAAAAGCCAGATCTTATAGATCGGGAAAAAGAAGTGGACCTACAAGAACATCCCCAGCAACAATCTCGTCGCAAAGCAGGGGAAGAACACCATCTAGAAGAACTTTCAGAAGAACTCATACAAGAGCAAGTGAAAGTTTCAAGATTGCAACTGCTGAACATGTGGAGCAAAATGACATATATCTACAAACTGTCCAAAAAACGAGAAAAAAAGAGTTAAACTCTTTGAAGCAACACCAAATATGGATGATGCGGTCTTCTTTCAAGATCTAGTCCAAGTATATCAATTTGAGGATATCCCCTCAGATGAAAGTATATACGAAGAAGAGATATTGTTTAGCCAAGAAGAATCTGATGATGAATCAGAATCAGAATCAGAATAAAGATGAGGTGTTTCGACATGAAACACATGAGAGTTTGGCTGAGTTTTTTATTCAAACCACGATATCTCATAATATGGTCCAAAGAATTATGAGAGAAAATCCAACATTACAGAAGTACCAAGGATTTTCGGCAAGACAAGTAGAAAGAGTTTTAGGCAACCTAGGGCTTAGACAAAGAAGACATCATTTGATTTACAAAGTATCCAGAAGGGAAATGGCAATCCCTATAGAGTTAACGAGTAATCAAATAGATATGCGATTAATTCTTTTGAAGAAGTAAGAGATGAATTGCAAAAGCTGAAAAGTGAGGTAGCAAGAACGATGTCCTGGATTCATATTGGAGCAATCCAAATAATGATAAAGAAAACTTTTAAAGAAGGAATAGATTCACCCATTGATATTGTAGTATGTGATAAAAGAATGAGAAATTTCCAAGATGCAGTCCTGGGTACGATCTCAGGAAATCTATATGGAGGAAAAATTATAGGAGTTATTTATCCAAGAATAGCCTACAATTTAGCTGACAGAGACTTTAGTCGAGCCTTGACGTTGCATCAAAACTTCAAAAAAAAAAAGATTAATGAAGGAAGGTAATAGACCATATTATATTACTTATCAAATTTCATACGCTCTTTCTAATACTCATCATTCTGAATTATTTATTAGAAATGAGTTTATTGAAATTCCAGAAATCTTTGGGAAATTTGCTCAAGCAATATACCCGGAAAGAATCGAGTTTCCTTTAATTCAAGAAACAGACATTCAAATACAAGATAAACCGGTTCTATACAGAGATCTAAAAATAGAACCCCGAAGGTTATCTTTCCAAGGTGGCCGAATGATAAGCCGAAGGTGGGAAAAATCTCCTATTTAGGAAATTCCACTAGAAGGAAAGGAGTTTTCAATTATAGGAAAACTTAGATCTCCAGAAGGATGGAAAGAAGTCAAAATAGTATTCGAAATTACAAGTCACAAGAACCAATTTCCTTGTAACTCGATTTACTATTTAGAGCAGCAAGCGAAAGGAACTTACCAAAGATTAATAAATGTCGGTGAATTGGAAGTTCAAATTTCGGGGATCCCAGGAAAAGAAATAAATCAACTAATTCTTGGCTTAGAATTTCTGGAAGATCATAAACCATGGAAACGCCTTGAAAAAGGAATAGAGTTCATGGCAAAAGAAAAAACTTGGAGAATTCAATAAGAATAATGCGAGATGGAAAAGCAAGAGAAATGGATAAGGGACAATCCCTTAATCGGATTCGAAAACTCTGTTCACAAACAGAGAAAGAAGAAACTTCTGAAATTAGTAAG
The DNA here is from genome assembly GCF_033568475.1 of Henckelia pumila. NCBI lineage: Eukaryota > Viridiplantae > Streptophyta > Magnoliopsida > Lamiales > Gesneriaceae > Henckelia > Henckelia pumila. The sequence goes on from NW_027331831.1 coordinate 7,090,042, forward strand.
TCATTAGCATTATTTACTAGAACGCATTGAATAAGTAGAAATAAGTAACCATACTCTACCTTCTGAGGCCTTAGGAAAACTAAAGGTGAATAGTCTTAATCGGATTGCTGAGTTACAACACAGTTTGTTAAAAATGTCAGGGTCATTTAGTAATCCCTTTAAAAAATGACAACAAGTCCTTTCTCCATATACATTCCCATAGGGATGTTGTACGAACAATATAAGGCTGAATACTTTGCAGCCTATATATATTCAGGAGCAGAAATTTGTACAGCAAAAAAAGGAGTCTTCACTACAAACTGTGAAGAAAAATTGCCAAAAATTGCTGGACGAGATTTCTCGAAAAGAATTCTTATTCTTTGCAGAGGAATAAAACAAGCAGAAATCCTTATGGGAGGCGCAGGTCAGACTCCTTGGTACAAGGTAAAGACATCACCAATATATTTCAATGATACAGGAGCTGATATCTTGTTGGAAAATAACTTTTTACAAATGTTTAAAAAGTAAACACAAGATAACGAGTTAAGACGACTTATGTTTACTACCATTTGTGAACATAAGATTGTCGTTCAAAGACTCAAGATGGCCTTTTATCGACAAATATCGATAATGTTCTGCAGCCAGCGTGGTGATAAAGGACAATTATTTCACCCAAAAATGAAAGATCCAAGAAGGTTTGGAGAAACTATGTTGAAAATAACAACAGAATAAGAACTCCAAACAGAGGATATGGAACTTCTCAAGGCAACTTTGAACCACAGGTATATAGAGTTAAAAAACAAGGTATCCCTTGAAGATGTCAAAAAGAAGCTGAAAGAAAGTTATAACGAGCATAATTTGGCATGGTGGGATAGAAATCAACTCAAAGCCAGTATTACTCTAAAGGAAGGCAAAAAGTATGAATTCGTTAGGTATAAACATATCCCGATGAACATAACAGATCAAAGGGATATGAGAATGATTATCAAGGAACATTTGGACCTTGGTTTAATCAAAGAAGGAGTTTCATCATATAGCAGTCCAGGCTTCCTGGTCAGAAATCATGGTGAAATAAAAAGAGAAAAACCTAGGTTAGTTATTAACTACCAAGGTATTAATAAAATCCTGGAGTTTGATGGGTACTTCATACCCAGTAGAGAACATCTAATTAGTTGTGTACGAAATGCTAGAGTGTTCTCAAAATTTGATTGTAAATCTGGATTTTACCAGATTCAGATGGAAGAAAGCAGTAAAAAATTCACAGCTTTCTCTACACCACAAGAACATTATATCTGGGAAGTTATGCCTATGGGATTAGCTAATGCACCACAAATATTTCAAAGAAAGATGGATAATCTTTTTAAAGATTATTTCAACTTCATGTTTGTTTATATTGATGATATTCTTATAGCATCAAAAAACATAGATGAACATGTTAAACATTTAGAGATTTTTTCTAAAATTTGTAAACAAGAAGGACTGGTCTTATCTGAAAAGAAAGCAGTCATAGCAACAAGAAAAATTGAATTCCTTGGAATTGGGATTGATGAAACTGAAATAATTCTACAACCCCATATTGTGGAAAATGTAAAGAATTTTTCAGATAAACTCAAAGATGTAAAACAACTCCAAAATTTTCTAGGAGTAGTTAATTTTGCAGGGATGTTCATAAACAATTTGGCAATGTACAGAAAGGTGTTCAGTCATTTGTTAAAAAAGGATGCAAGGTTTATATGGACCGATGACCATACTAAAGGGGTAAACCAATTAAAGGAGATATGTAAGAATCTCCCAAAAATGGCTATACCCGTGGATGAAGATGATCTGGTGTTATTTACGGATGCCAGTGACGAATGGTGGGCAGCAGTCCTTACTAAGATCACTCCGGATGGAGAAATACCATGCAGATACTGTAGCGGTCTTTTTTCAGAATCTGAGGCTATCAGATGACATATCAACGAGAAGGAATTTTATGCAGTTAAAAGGGCTTTCGAAAAATGGCCATTATTTTTACTTGCTAAAAAATTCACTTTGAAGGTTGATAACACTCAGGTAAAAGCTTTCCTAAGAAATAAGATTGAATCTAAACCTGAAAAAGCTAGGTTATTAAGATGACAAACATTATGTCAAAATTATATTTTTGATATTGTTATTATTAAATCTCATGAAAATATTCTTTCAGATTTCTTAACAAGAGATGGAAGACAGTGACGTGGATTCCATCATGAAAATGCAGAGGCATCTCAGGGAACACCTTGGGTTGCTTCAAACCGAGTTCAACCAGCTTGTCATAAGTGCCGAAATGGCGGGCAGGTTACAACAAGCTGATCGGATCAAAGTATCCAATCGAATCACAGGATGTATGCAAGCTCAAACTCAACTATTGGCTGATATTCAAGGGCCAATTATTCGTGCCATAGAAAAACCACTGGTTTCTCATAAACAAGAAATGTTAAAACCATTGGTTTTACAAGAATAAGAAATACAGCCACCAGTTGTAAAACAATATGTTGAGGATTTTAATACTCAAGAAACAAGCGCTAATCTATCATCAGTTTTTGATGATCTTGATAAAGCAACAATTGATGAGGATAACTCATCAAGTCAACCCTCCGCCTCTGGGGTAAAAGAGGAAGAGATCAATCTTAGGCCCAACACTGACAAGGGCAAATCTAAGATTGATACTAATCCAGCTGTCATTTTTCCATTTTAGGTTTATCAACAAAGATGAGAGAAGTTAAGTACAAGAAGTGAAATTAACCCGACCACTTGCAGGGTTGATGCTGCAGGAATATATCCAAGGGTTTGGCTAAAAAATAATGTCAATCCTAAGGATGTAAAGCTATGGTATGAATTTGGAGCTTTAGCCTCGGTTTATACAACTTCACCAGGCTTCCAGGAAATATCACAGCTACCAAAATGGATTCAGGAAGCAGTCCAAGAAACATGGGCAAATAATGATCATTTGTCCAGAGAAGATGTGCTCGAGTTATACTTTTTTAGTGCAGCTCCAAAACCAACAGGGAAATGATCACACGAGCCCTTTTATTTCATCAAGCTAAGGAGACATGACATGAATAATCAAAGATTTATCAAGGATCCTATATCTGAAGAAATACCATTGGTGTCCACTTTTGGAGAAAATGAAATCTCAACCAGAAGAGCATGGGGTATTTGGGTTTGTCTCATCGAGATGGACAATGTCAAGTTTCCGTTCAAATTTTATCAGAATTATGTGAACGGATCATTCCTGTTAAACACAATGACAGGAAAAACTACGGCTTTTGCGGAAGAACTCTTCGAAAAAAAGAGGAACTTTTTGTGGAACAACAAGCTACCGGGGAGTAAAGAAACTCGCCGAAAATTTTGTAACATGACTCATATCGAAAGATGGTCAGAGAATATCTGCCCAGAATGTCCAAACCAGAAGGGGCCAGAATTCGAAAAAACCTTCAGATCCCGAACGGATCGAAAAGATTTTTCCGAGACAAGTAAAGGTGGACATGGACCACAAAAACCGCATTTTCCCAGGGGCCCACTGCAAAAGCAAAAGATGCCCCGACAACAATAAAGAAGGCATGTGAGGAGAATAAATCCAAAAGAAAAAGTCAAGCATGTGACTCCTCCACTAGTAAAAGATGTCATCGGGCATGTGACTCTCTCACTAGCAAAAGATGCCATCAATAATGACATAAAAAATTCAAGACAGCTGTAAGATTCCCTGAAGTTTCTCGGTGAAACGAGTGGAACTTCAGCTATAAATACAGACATTTGAGGAAGCTGAAGACATCGATCATTCCCTTCAGTTTTCTTACAAATAAAATCATTGTAATATTTCTCTTTCTACGTTTGTATTAATTTTCTGTAATTTCATGTATTTCAAGAACAAGGCTACTATGAGTAGCTAAACTAGTTATCTTCTTCTCTTCAAAGGAGGTTGATTTATGTATTAATATGTTGTCTGAATAAATTTCCGAAGCTCTTCCCTATCATGTTATTTTAATTTAAAATTAAGCTTTTACCATACGCCTTAAGGTGAAACGAAATAAGGCTGTGCTAGCTGCTGCTGAAGGAGTCTGTGTCAGGAACCATCGGTTGCGATCGCGTGGTTCGGTTGTGAGGAACAACCTATAAAACCCGGTGGACATAACCCGGCAACAGTGTGGTCAAATAGGTAATTTGCTTTAATTTACTTATGGAAGCATGATGGGCTAAAACTTATTATTAATAAATTTGGGAAATAAAGAGCATAATAGGTATTATTTAGTTTCAAGGACATGTTCGAGACACTTTTTAATTAATAAGGGATATTTTCAGGATTCGAAAAATAAAAGAGATATAATTGACTCGTTAACGAAACTATAAGGATATTTTTAGGAATTATCCCAATTTAACCACAAGAAAAAAACTTTCCGCTCATTCAAATAAAAGATGAATGAGATAAAAGAAGTAAAATTAGCAAACTTTATATCTATATATATATATATATATATGTAAGTTTATCTTATATTATTGTTTGAATAAATAAAATTAATCTCATAAATTATCTATTTTTTTAATATAAATACAGCCATATAATTATTTAAGTTTGAAAATCCAATTGAATTACGTACTCTCCATATAATAAAATAAATGTTAATTGATCAAATTTTCATTTACCATAAAAGGGCGTATATTCTATATATATATTTTTTAAAGGTGTCGATTCCCCCCAAAATTTTATATATGTAATTTAGGACCAAATTAGTTTATCACACAACAAAATATAAGATTATTTCAATTGATTTCTCTTCTTCTCAATTATATAGGATTGTTTAACATGAAAAATATTAGTAAAATAGTGAAAAAAATATTGCTAAATATAGTATAAGTTTATTTATTTAAGAGACAGTTAAAAAAATATCGGAAAAACAAATTTACATACAAACATCATATTTTCTTTTGTGAATTGTGATACTACGTATGAGTTTGTAAATTCATAAATGATAAACCCAAAATTATAATGTAGATATTTAAAATAACAACTTTCCATTTCATAAAATTTTGTGCGAATTTAGTATATTTTACATGGATGTTGCAATTTGCATGTTTTCCCCTTGATATAGCTATAGAATAAATCAATAAGAAATGCTTATATATGTAACAAAAGAATGGATTTAGAAAGCAATAAACGTCCTAAATTAATTTCCAAATTGAGGGGACTAGGAGGTGACATTACTCCAACATTTTTTTTCTTTCGTATTTTCTCTCTTTGGCTTTCCTTCTATATTGATATTTTATATATATAAAAAATATTCTTAAGAGGGTTTAGTCCACAATGATTTTTTTATTTTTTATTTTTGAAAATTACACGATGACTTCTAAGGATAATTTATTCCATTATTTGAACAAAACTGCTGTGTTCTATATAGACATGTTTTGTGTTTCCATACATATTAAGAAACTTGTTGAGAAATTTTTTATAAAGAAATATTATATTTTATTCTTATTTAACGAGTGCTATAATATGGTATAAAAATTTATTGGAAGTAATCAACGTACCTAATGAATAAGTAAATACCGAAAATTAAATAGAAAAAATTATATAGATATTTGACTATATATTTAACGATGAAAAATGAAACATAAACTTTATATTCGAGACGATGGAGAGAGGATTGGAAGGTTAAAATTTAGAGGAATTATTGTTTTTCTTTGGGAAATAACAAAAAGAATTACTAAATTGCACTTTTAAATATATTAAATCACAAAAATTATTAGAAAATTCAACTCACTACCCAGGGGTAGGGATGACAACGGGACGTGTTTGGCTAAACTCGGGACCCGTTCCGCCTTCATTTGGGCCCGTCCCATCCCGCGAACCTGGCGGATCCAATCCGGGTTAGACCCGTTAGACCCGTCAGAAAATAAATAAATTTAAAAATTTAAGAGTTTAAAAATTAATAAAAATCATTAAATTTAATTTCAAATATATTTTAATAATATTTAAGACAAAAAAATATTCTCACAAGTTAAAATTTATCAATTTGTAATTAATTAATAATTATTAGCCAAAAAACATTATAATGATACATTTTTATATTAAATTTATCATAATAAAATAAATTCATTTCAATCCAATAATATTATACATTCAAATTATGGATAATATATTAATTATTTAGTATAAAAATATAATTATATATTATTAATATTTAATATTATATATAGTTTAAATTTAGGGTAAATTTGAGTAAAATCCCCATTCACAAAATAAACTTAGTGTTCAGTACCCAAGCTAATAAATCTTTAAATTTGGTACCTGACAAAGCTTTTCTCTTATTTTTTACTCCCTATTGCACATTTCTTAAAATAATTTACCATTTTATTTCCCATTTGTTATTCTCTCACCTTCATCCCCTCCTTCACGTGCGACTCGGCAGAATTCTTCACCAGAAATCCCTAAGCCCCAAATCATTCACCGGCCGAATTGGCCCATCACCGGAAAACTTGCCCAACGACCGGCGAAGTCGGGTCTATGTAGTCGCCTTTGCATCGCTTCAAACTCAGGATCGCTTCGCCCCGTCTCCTCTCCTCCCTCCACTTGTCTGCGATGCGATCGTTGATGCCACCATAGCTCACCGCCGCCGTAGTCAATCGCCATTAATACGGGCATACGGACGCTTCTCAACGTTATTGTATCCATTCCCATTCAATTTTTCAGAGTCTCCTTCCTGTTCGATTAATTGAAATTCTCGCAGGGGCCTTCCGCAGATCCGAGAAGCTTCAACCCGGTTTGCGCTCTTTTTTAATTCTTATGTTGTTATGTGCTTGTGTGGTTATTAATTTGTAAAATAGGATTTTGGATTGAAATTTGGTGTAGAAAATGGGATCTAGTGTTACGAGATCGGTATTTGAGCGATTAGGCTGTGGTTTTGTTTTAATTGTAATTCTTCATCGGCTCATTTCAATGTTTCAATAACTCATCTATATGCATGCTATGTTTAAGCAACATGATTAGGCTGTGGGTATTTCTAATTATAAATCTTCACTGGTTCATTGCAATCTTCATTGACTCATTGAAATTTTGTGAATACTCGTTATTATAAATAATTAGATATCGTATTATAAACAATTATTGTAATTATTATTTTTAGTACCCACGCTCTCAGGTTCTTGTTCATGAAGTTGTAAAAGCGAACATGCTCGGCTTGCTTCATGAATCGAACGAACGAACGAAAATAATTACATGATTTTTTTACATTACACTTGATTTCTACACGTATAGATTTTTTTACGTTATGCTATCATATATGTTTGATATATTATATTAAATAAAGTATGTGAATTACTATGGTGTGCTTTGATTGAATTTTTCTTCAATTTTTGTCGGTTTGGTTGATTTATTTATCTTGTTCGTTTAGTTTTGATGCATAATTTTTGGTTAGTTGGATTTTTTTGGTGTGATTTGCATTATTTTTCTTTGTGGTATTTTAAATTTTCCAGATATTCCAGATCATGGAAGCCGGATCTGGGAGCGGTAATTTTTCATTTCTTGGAAGTTGCCGCTATGCCAAAGGTCTTTATTTGATTTCAATTCCTAATGGTGCAACTCTATTGGAGATATTCCAGAGTCTAGGACGAAAATGTAATGCTATTAATCCTGAATTAACGGTATTGCAATACATAGCACCTCATGAGAAGATTGCAGTGACTCTGAATGAAGATGATGACGTCCGAAACATGATAAACCTTCATATTTGTTTGAAATTGAATATGATCAGTTTGAGAGCAGTTGCAAAAGATGATCAGAGTCAGGGTAACATAAATGCTGAAAGGTAATATTTTTGCATTGTTATTTTGGTCTAAGTGCAAGGTTTCAGAATTTACAAACTTCATGATATTTTTTGCTGGTTATTTAATTTTGTACAGAACATGAATTTTTTTTTCATTGTTTATTTTGTATATTAGTTAATTAATGATATTTAAAACGTGTTATAGTTTTTAATGCAAGTTAAATTTTTTATAAACGAATATTGAGTTGTTTGCTCATGTATTCAATTGATTTGTATTTGAAATGGTAAGGTTTGATTTCGATGATGACGTTTCTACGGACGGAGGTCACGAGCTTGAAGTTTGCACTTTAAGCAATTCTATCGATTCTTGGGTTAATTGCATACGTGGTGACGGCCAAACATTTAAAGATGCTGCAGAATTCAGGATTTGTCTTAAAAACTATGCTATTGCCACAAGAAAGTCATTTTCTTATAGGAAAAATGAAAGTGAAAAGATCTTAGTTGTTTGCAGCGAAGAAAAATGTCAGTGGAAAATTTATGTCTCAAAACATAAATCTGACAATTCATTCGGCATAAGAAAATGCAACTTAAGCCATAGTTGTGGGGACGATAATTTGCGAACTAGAGGTCATCCTAAAGCTAATGCATCTTGGGTAGCTAACTTGGTGAAGGAGAAGTTAAGGGGAGAGCCATCATATCGTCCATGTACAATGATGAAGGACCTTCAAAGAGATTATGGTGTAGAACTTGAGTATCATAGAGTTTGGGCAGGCAAAGAAATGGCAATGCATGATATTCATGGGACTAATGAGGGATCGTATGATAAGTTGCGATGGTATTGTCAAAATGTTAAAGAAACAAATCCCGGGAGTTTTGTTGAATGTGAAATTGATCCGATGACACAAAAATTTAGACGATTGTTCATATGTTTTCACGCATGTCTTGTTGGTTTTATTAGTGGTTGTCGACCATTAATATTTTTGGATGGAACTCACATTAAGAACAAGTACAAAGGATGTTTATTAGTCGCTGTGTCCAAGGATGCAAACGATGATATTTTTACACTGGCATATGCAGTTGTGGATGCAGAAAATGATTCTAACTGGGAATGGTTTTGCTACCATTTAAAAAATGTCTTGGCATCCCAATACATCATGGTATTCCATAGGTATACTTTTTTCTCTGATCGACATCCTGGATTGATCAAGGCAATTAAATCTGTGTTCCCTGGTAGTTATCATTCTTATTGTCTGAGACATCTGGTCGATAACTTCGTCAAACAGGTTTGTCGTATATTGATTTAACAATATTTCAGTCATATTTTTATTATTTTCTATCAATAGGTTTTTATTTTTAAATTTTATTTTTGAAGGTGTTGCGTAGGTATCCTCTCCATAACAAAAAACATTGGTCTTCTGTCTTGAAAAAAGCAGCTTACACCCCATTAAGACATGAGTTTACTCAACATATAAAAAGTATAACTGATTCAATGCCGCTCGCCCAAGATTTTCTTGTGAGCTCATCCCCAGAAAATTGGGCCAATTCTTTGTTTTTGGGTGAGCGATGGGGTGTCATCAACAATAATATTGTTGAAAGCTGGAACAATTGGGTAAAACCTGCGCGCCATCTACCTATTGTGGCTATGGTAGATAATATACGCATTCAAATAATGACCATAATGCAGCAAAGACGAGAAAAAACATTGGAGATGACACGAGAACTAAGTCCAAGAAAGGAGAAGGATGTGTCGATTGCATATGGTAAATCTCGAACCTTAAAGGTTCTCAAGTCTTGTGGATCTCAGTTTGAGGTTGTAGATGGGGACAAAACTTTTGCAGTGGATTTAAATTCATGGCAATGTTCATGTCGAGCTTGGCAGATATATAGGCTCCCGTGCAAGCATGCTTGCGCATGTATAGAATCTAAGTCTCTATCTGTCTATCAATTCTGTGATGGATATTTTAAGGTGGGCATGTACCGCCAAGCTTACAAAGGAATCATTAATCCCATTCCAACATCTAACATGAATGAGGGATATCTCGATGACGGACTTACCATTTACGCTCCTACAACCCGTAGCCAGCCAGGACGTAGAAGGACTAAGCGAATACCTTCTCAAGTTGAACAACGTGTGAAAAAGTGTGGGAGATGTCATGGACAAGGACATAATAGACGAACATGCAAAGAACCAGTGCCATAATTGGTTTGATTGACACAAACAATAATACCATATATTTTCATTCGATTATACTAATTGTTTTGTGATGTTATTAATTTTTAAAATTCTATATCAATCTCTCATTTATTGTTTTCATTTCTTGCAGGCACAAGAGTTTACTAAACCAAGAAAGTAGCAGTGAATGTTGTGGAAAAAGAGCTACAAGATCTGGTGGCATTTTGTGATTTAATTTTTGGTTTGAAATCAACAAGAATACTGTGTTGGTATAAGACGTTGTTGGTTGTGTTAGACTTTAAAATCTTTAAGCGGTTGAACAAAACGGTGGATGTTGTTTGCGTAATTATTTTTGAGACATGCATTATGAAATGGTCGGTGTATTGATGATTAAACTCTTATGTTAAGTGCTGATTTCAAATTATATGTCGTGTTTTCGATGTTTTATACTAAATTGGATCCATATTGTGCCAATACTTGGAGTATTTGTTCCGGATAAAAGGTGTTTTATGCTCATATTCGACATATGTTTTTTTTTCCTTGAAATATCCAAATAACACATTAAGGATTATTTTTCCATCACCGTAGACTATTAATTAGAATCAAGTGTCCAAGAGAAGATTAAATATTTTTTCCAAATTATATGCCGTGTTTTCGATGTTTTATACTAAGTTGGATCCATATTGTGCCAATAATTGGATTTTTTGTGCCAGATAAAAGGTGTTTTATGCTTATATTCAACATATAGTTTTTTTTTCTTGAAATATCCAAATAACACATTAAGGAGTATTTTAGCATCACCGTAGAGTATTAATTAGAATCAAGTGTCCAAGAGAAGATTAAATATTTTTTCCAAATTATATGCTGAGTTCTCAATGTTTTATACTAAATTAGATCCTTATTGTGACAATACTTGGAGTATTTGTGCCGGATAGAATGTTTTTTATGCTCATATTCTACATATGTTTTTTTTTCCTTGAAATATCCAAATAACACATTAAGGAGTATTTTAGCATCACCTAGAGTATTAATTAAAATTATGTGTCCAAGAGAAGATTATATATTTTTTCCAAATTATATGTCGGGTTCTCGATGTTTTATACTAAATTGGGTCCATATTATGCCAATAATTGGATTTTTTGTGCCAGATAAAAGGTGTTTTATGCTCATATTCAACATATGGTTCTTTTTTCTTGAAATATCCAAATAACACATTAAGGAGTATTTTAGCATCACCGTAGAGTATTAATTAGAATCAAGTGTCCAAGAGAAGATTAAATATTTTTTCCAAATTATATGCTGAGTTCTCGATGTTTTATACTAAATTAGATCCTTATTGTGCCAATACTTGGAGTATTTGTGCCGGATAGAATGTTTTTTATGCTCATATTCTACATATGTTTTTTTTTCCTTGAAATATCCAAATAACACATTAAGGAGTATTTTAGCATCACCTAGAGTATGAATTAGAATTATGTGTCCAAGAGAAGATTATATATTTCTTCCAAATTATATGCCGGGTTCTCGATATTTTATACTAAATTGGGTCCATATTGTGCCAATAATTTGATTTTTTGTGCCAGATAAAAGGTGTTTTATGCTCATATTCAACATATGGTTCTTTTTTCTTGAAATATCCAAATAACACATTAAGGAGTATTTTAGCATCACCGTAGAGTATTAATTAGAATCAAGTGTCCAAGAGAAGATTAAATATTTTTTCCAAATTATATGCTGAGTTCTCGATGTTTTATACTAAATTAGATCCTTATTGTGCCAATACTTGGAGTATTTGTGCCGGATAGAATGTTTTTTATGCTCATATTCTACATATGTTTTTTTTTTCCTTGAAATATCCAAATAACACATTAAGGAGTATTTTAGCATCACCTAGAGTATTAATTAAAATTATGTGTCCAAGAGAAGATTATATATTTTTTCCAAATTATATGTCGGGTTCTCGATGTTTTATACTAAATTGGGTCCATAATATGCCAATAATTTGATTTTTTGTGCCAGATAAAAGGTGTTTTATGCTCATATTCAACATATGGTTCTTTTTTCTTGAAATATCCAAATAACACATTAAGGAGTATTTTAGCATCACCGTAGAGTATTAATTAGAATCAAGTGTCCAAGAGAAGATTAAATATTTTTTCCAAATTATATGCTGAGTTCTCGATGTTTTATACTAAATTAGATCCTTATTGTGCCAATACTTGGAGTATTTGTGCCGGATAGAATGTTTTTTATGCTCATATTCTACATATGTTTTTTTTTTCCTTGAAATATCCAAATAACACATTAAGGAGTATTTTAGCATCACCGTAGAGTATTAATTAGAATCAAGTGTCCAAGAGAAGATTAAATATTTTTTCCAAATTATATGCTGAGTTCTCGATGTTTTATACTAAATTAGATCCTTATTGTGCCAATACTTGGAGTATTTGTGCCGGATAGAATGTTTTTTATGCTCATATTCTACATATGTTTTTTTTTTCCTTGAAATATCCAAATAACACATTAAGGAGTATTTTAGCATCACCGTAGAGTATTAATTAGAATCAAGTGTCCAAGAGAAGATTAAATATTTTTTCCAAATTATATGCTGAGTTCTCGATGTTTTATACTAAATTAGATCCTTATTGTGCCAATACTTGGAGTATTTGTGCCGGATAGAATGTTTTTTATGCTCATATTCTACATATGTTTTTTTTTTCCTTGAAATATCCAAATAACACATTAAGGATTATTTTTCCATCACCGTAGACTATTAATTAGAATCAAGTGTCCAAGAGAAGATTAAATATTTTTTCCAAATTATATGCCGTGTTTTCGATGTTTTATACTAAGTTGGATCCATATTGTGCCAATAATTGGATTTTTTGTGCCAGATAAAAGGTGTTTTATGCTCATATTCAACATATGGTTCTTTTTTTCCTTGAAATATCCAAATAACACATTAAGGAGTATTTTAGCATCACCGTAGAGTATTAATTAGAATCAAGTGTCCAAGAGAAGATTAAATATTTTTTCCAAATTATATGCTGAGTTCTCGATGTTTTATACTAAATTAGATCCTTATTGTGCCAATACTTGGAGTATTTGTGCCGGATAGAATGTTTTTTATGCTCATATTCTACATATGTTTTTTTTTTCCTTGAAATATCCAAATAACACATTAAGGAGTATTTTAGCATCACCTAGAGTATGAATTAGAATTATGTGTCCAAGAGAAGATTATATATTTTTTCCAAATTATATGCCGGGTTCTCGATATTTTATACTAAATTGGGTCCATATTGTGCCAATAATTTGATTTTTTGTGCCAGATAAAAGGTGTTTTATGCTCATATTCAACATATGGTTCTTTTTTCTTGAAATATCCAAATAACACATTAAGGAGTATTTTAGCATCACCGTAGAGTATTAATTAGAATCAAGTGTCCAAGAGAAGATTAAATATTTTTTCCAAATTATATGCTGAGTTCTCGATGTTTTATACTAAATTAGATCCTTATTGTGCCAATACTTGGAGTATTTGTGCCGGATAGAATGTTTTTTATGCTCATATTCTACATATGTTTTTTTTTCCTTGAAATATCCAAATAACACATTAAGGAGTATTTTAGCATCACCTAGAGTATGAATTAGAATTATGTGTCCAAGAGAAGATTATATATTTTTTCCAAATTATATGCCGGGTTCTCGATATTTTATACTAAATTGGGTCCATATTGTGCCAATAATTTGATTTTTTGTGCCAGATAAAAGGTGTTTTATGCTCATATTCAACATATGGTTCTTTTTTCTTGAAATATCCAAATAACACATTAAGGAGTATTTTAGCATCACCGTAGAGTATTAATTAGAATCAAGTGTCCAAGAGAAGATTAAATATTTTTTCCAAATTATATGCCGTGTTTTCGATGTTTTATACTAAGTTGGATCCATATTGTGCCAATAATTGGATTTTTTGTGCCAGATAAAAGGTGTTTTATGCTCATATTCAACATATGGTTCTTTTTTTCCTTGAAATATCCAAATAACACATTAAGGAGTATTTTAGCATCACCGTAGAGTATTAATTAGAATCAAGTGTCCAAGAGAAGATTAAATATTTTTTCCAAATTATATGTTGAGTTCTCGATGTTTTATACTAAATTAGATCCTTATTGTGCCAATACTTGGAGTATTTGTGCCGGATAGAATGTTTTTTATGCTCATATTCTACATATGTTTTTTTTTTCCTTGAAATATCCAAATAACACATTAAGGAGTATTTTAGCATCACCTAGAGTATGAATTAGAATTATGTGTTCAAGAGAAGATTATATATTTTTTCCAAATTATATGCCGGGTTCTCGATATTTTATACTAAATTGGGTCCATATTGTGCCAATAATTTGATTTTTTGTGCCAGATAAAAGGTGTTTTATGCTCATATTCAACATATGGTTCTTTTTTCTTGAAATATCCAAATAACACATTAAGGAGTATTTTAGCATCACCGTAGAGTATTAATTAGAATCAAGTGTCCAAGAGAAGATTAAATATTTTTTCCAAATTATATGCCGTGTTTTCGATGTTTTATACTAAGTTGGATCCATATTGTGCCAATAATTGGATTTTTTGTGCCAGATAAAAGGTGTTTTATGCTCATATTCAACATATGGTTCTTTTTTTCCTTGAAATATCCAAATAACACATTAAGGAGTATTTTAGCATCACCGTAGAGTATTAATTAGAATCAAGTGTCCAAGAGAAGATTAAATATTTTTTCCAAATTATATGTTGAGTTCTCGATGTTTTATACTAAATTAGATCCTTATTGTGCCAATACTTGGAGTATTTGTGCCGGATAGAATGTTTTTTATGCTCATATTCTACATATGTTTTTTTTTTCCTTGAAATATCCAAATAACACATTAAGGAGTATTTTAGCATCACCTAGAGTATGAATTAGAATTATGTGTTCAAGAGAAGATTATATATTTTTTCCAAATTATATGCCGGGTTCTCGATATTTTATACTAAATTGGGTCCATATTGTGCCAATAATTTGATTTTTTGTGCCAGATAAAAGGTGTTTTATGCTCATATTCAACATATGGTTCTTTTTTCTTGAAATATCCAAATAACACATTAAAGAGTATTTTAGCATCACCGTAGAGTATTAATTAGAATCAAGTGTCCAAGAGAAGATTAAATATTTTTTCCAAATTATATGATGAGTTCTCGATGTAGTGCAAACATTTGTTAGTCAAGCTAATATATCAAATAATTCCAGCAAAATGGTTTCATCCATATAAGGAAATCTTCATATATTTCTAATGAAATCTTCATACATTTCTACCGAAGACCCCATTACTATCAATTAAAATGCTTGCAGCGATACGTGCTCTAACACTATTCATTGTGCAATCTTTTTCGTGCGTCCACGCTACATCGTCATCACGAGAATAGCACTCCACCCACAAACATGTGTAAACACCACAATCCATATCTGCACCTTGTTGTCGACACATAACTCGATTCACATCTTCTCCCATGTTATAACCGCACATAATCCTCATATACCCAACTAAGAATCTTGCCTATGAAAAAATCACAACCAAACATCATTTAATATTATAAAAATATACTTGTGATATAATGAATAATTAATATTTAACTTACGTAAGCTCTTGCGGATCCAAGTGCCTTGGCGGTATCTATCGAGTTCCACAATTCAAACTCCTTTTTCTCTACTTTGTAAAGAAGCAAAAACCAGTGACTTTGGCTGAAAATTGGGAAGAACAAAAACCTGCACTTGTCCATCAAATTTCTATTTAGTGCTTCTAATTTTCCCCTCGAATCGTTTGTCAAACTTGATAAAAAATCACGGTAGCCATTATCTTTCAATATCCGCCTTGTGTTTAGCCTCGATAGCGCACCCAACACCTCAAACTAAGCAATAAAAATTGGTAATTATTATCTTCTCGTATTTCATATACAAAACATACTATTAAACATTGCAAAATATACGAACCTGGACTGTTGTATCCATGCAAAAGATTTCGAAACCATTTTTCCAACCATATCCACTTATAATTTGCATATAACAATTGATGATATTATCTTTCAACGAATTCCCAAACAACAAATCACACAGTTCGGATCCACAAATTCGAAATTTTTCATCTTCCCACACGATGCCACTACAAGAATAATAGTATTGTTGAATACTCCAGTTAAATAAAGGAAAAGCAAGAAATCAATTATAAAAATGGTAAAAATTATACCTTAATTTTTCCCCTTAATTAGAAAAATGGTAAAAATTATACCTTAATTTTTCCCCTGTGAGATAATCAATTATGATCTTGCGATCCTTTTCTGAGACTTCTTCACAACCACAAAAATCTTCCCTACCTTTGTATTTTTTAAGCTCCAACTCAATTTTTTCATCCAATAGTTTCTGTTCATCCGAACTTGTGTCGCCCTGCGAAAAAATATTTACCAAAAAAAATAAGGAAATAAAATATTAAATGACATCCATAACTTAATCTTCAAACAACAAAATTATACGCAAAAATTCAAAATGCATGATACCTCATCACTAATTAAAGTCAAATCTTTGTTTTTCTTGATTGATTTTTTTTTTCGCCTTGGGGTGGAACTTGGAGGAGTGACAAACATATTTGGTTTTCTTTTTTTCACGCGATCAGTCCTTGTCATTACATTCTTCACAATTGAAGATATCACACTATCGATTGCATCTACTTGTGAGCCAGCGACATCATTAGATTTATCACTTTCATCTACACCTCTAGAAGAATTCTGGGGGAGAACATTATTTACTTCAACATCCAACTTTGTCAAACCAACACCATCACCTTTACTAAAATCTGTTACAACATCAACATCTTCATATTTATCATATCCTCCTAAATTTTCATCAAAATATTTTGCCTCCTCATATGACAACTTAACATTTTGGCCATCATTTATCTCCTTGTCCAGCTCTCCATCTACCCGAATACCAATATTTTTTGTCATCATTCCATTAGTTTCACAAAACATTTGTCTAAGTGTTTGATTCTCAAGGCGTCGATCCTCTGCAAGTTTTTCCAACCTCCTAAATTTGCATGTTATTTCCTCCTCCTTCATTTTAGATGACACCTGTAAATTTACCACCTAAAAACTTGACATCAATTCTCAATTGCATTCTAAAATACATTTCATGAATTATTTGTTTACCTTTTCATTTCCAGCCCTATCACCAAATAGCTCAAGTTCCTCACCGAATGGAATTATGTCAAATACCTTTCACAAATAAAAATAAACAGTCACCTCTGTAGGACTGAAAATGAATCTAAAAACAAAATACCTTAGTGCGATTTATTTTTTTAAGTAAAGCCTCCGCATCTTCTACTTTTAGTGGTATCTTGCTATCGCCCCACTTAAACAACCTTGGAAATGTACGTGGAGAGCAGGATAATTTTCCCAATGAAGGGACTTTTTCATATACCCAAGCCTAGATAAATAAGGATTAAAATGTTATGATACAAAAAATAAAAATAATATTAAAAAAAAAACTCACCATCAACCCGACAACACAACCATCCAAGTATGTTTTTCTTTCAACTTTTCCTTCCGAATAGCCAATATATGAATAAATTTGATCACATAAAAATCTATGTGCAGCATCTCCCCATGAATATCCAAAAAAGTTCGTCAAATCATCAATATAATAAAATACGAAGCGAGGTGTCAAATAGGTACTCAGAGGAAATACTATGCAATTCAAGGCAAACAAAATATACATCCTGAGAAAATCATCTAAATCTGATTCATCATTTGATTCGGCTAATAAAAGGAGATTTTCAGAAATCGATTTTCTCGTGGCTTTGCTAAGCTTCCCTGAAAAATAACGTGACAAAAAGTTTGACTTCATTTCAAGGTCTTGGTTAACCGGTTGGCCTCCATGCGGCAAACCGAGGACGATAGAGAACTCGAAGGATGTGAAAGGAACGACAATGTCATTTCCAAATATAAAGGAGGAGGATTGGATGTGGAAACTCTTTAATACCGCATCAACTCTGGTACTGTAGATGGAAAGTTTAGGCATCTTCAACCATTTACCAAAAGGCGTACCTATAATCCTTACTCGTTGCCTCTCATTGATTTTTGGTTCAACCTTGTTCATTATTTTTCTAAAATAAGTAGAAGAACATCTTGACATGACATCTCTTTTACTTTTCATTTGAGCCTCATTTTCATCAACAATTTTTTTTTTCCCCATTTCTGCATAACAGGAAAATAATAATTTCATTATAATCAATTTTAATACAACATAAACCTCTGAATTTAGTACAAACAACACAACATCAAGTTTAATGACATAAAATACCACAAAGAAAAACAATGCAAATCACACCAAAAAATCCAACAAACCAAAAATTATGCATCAAAACTAAACGAACAAGATAAATAAATCAATCAAACCGACAAAAATTGAAGAAAAATTCATTCAAAGCACACCATATTAATTCACATATTTTATTTAATATAATACATCAAACATATATGATAGCATAACGTAAAAAAATCTATACATGTAGAAATCAAGTGTAATGGAAAAAAATCATGTAATTATTTTCGTTCGTTCGATTCATGTAGCAAGCCGAACATGTTTGCTTTTACAACTCCATGAACAAGAACCTGAGAGCGTGGGTACTAAAAATAATATTTCTAATAATTGTTTATAATATCTAATTATTTATATTAACGAGTATTCACAAAACTTCAATGAGTCAATGAAGATTGCAATGAACCAATTAATATTTATAATTAAAAATACCCACAGCCTAATCATGTTGCTTAAACATAGAATCCATATAGATATAAGGTGCGCAAATGAGTTATTGAAACATTCAAATGAGCCGATCAAGAATTACAATTAAAAAAAACCACAGCGTAGGTGCTCAAATACCAATCTCGTAACCCTATATCCCATTTTCTACACCAAATTTCAATCCAAAATCCTATTTTACAAATTAATAAGCACACAAGCACATAACAACATAAGAATTACAAAAGAGCGCAAACCGGGTTCAAGCTTCTCGAATCTGCGGAAGGCCCCTGCGAGAATTACAATTTCGAACAGGAAGGAGATTCTGAAAAATTGAATGGGAATGGAGACAATAACGTGGAGAAGCTTGCGTATTCCCGTATTAATGGCGAGTAACTACGGCATTGGCGAGCTATGGTGGCATCAACGATCGCATCACAGACAAGTGGAGGGAGGAGAGGAGACGGGGCGAAGCAATCCTGAGTTTGAAGCGATGCAAAGGCGACTATAAACCCGACTTCGCCGGTCTTTGGGCAAGTTTTCCGGTGATGAGCCAAGTCGGCCGATGATTTGGGGCTTAGGGATTTTTGGGGTGAAGAATTCTGCCAAGTCGCGTGTGAAGGAGGAGATGAAGGTGAGAGAATAACAAATGGGAAATAAAATGGTAAATTATTTTAAGAAATATGCAATAGGGAGTAAAAAATAAGAGAAAAGGTTTGTCAGGTACTAAATTTAAAGATTTATTAGCTTAGGTACTGAACACTAAGTTTATTTTGTGAATGGGGATTTTACTCAAATTTACCGTTAAATTTATATATATACAAGTATAGTTTAAATTTATAAAGTTTCTTTCAAGTGTCCACCTACCATGCCCACCAATGATGTGACACTATTCTATTGGATGTGATAAAGGTGTGATAAATTGTAGGTCCAATAGAATAGTGTCACATCATTGGTGGACATGGTGGTGGGCATGGTAGGTGGGCACTTGAAAGAAACTCTAAATTTATATATATATATATACATTGGCGGGACGGGTTCGGGGCGGGTTTGGCCAAACCCGAGGTCCGCCTCGAACCTGCTTGTGGACCCGTTTAGCTTGTCTAGAGTGGGTTTGATGCGGGATCGGATTTAGATCTGATCATTGTCATCCCGGGTACACTTTCCAAAAATAATAATATTAATTTTCCAAAAAAAAAAAAAGTTTGAAGTCGCATCATATAGGGGCACAAAAATCGCATTTTAGATGGCCACAAAAAAGGACAAGTACTGTTCGTGTTGGAGAAGCATATTTTATCATATTTTAGTACACTTTGAAATCTAACTCATCGTGCCCAACAGTGGGTTATTTACTGTACCTCTGTCTCTTTCTCTCTCTCTCTCTAAAAACCCTCAGAAATCCCAGCTTTAATTTACCTGAAGAACGTCCTGAAGAAGGTACTTTTTTCTTGTTTTTTGTTTCAATTTCAAAACCAATACACTCCTTGTTTTCTCAAAATTATCCACGCACGGAATTTTCTTGAAGATGCCTTTGTTACAAATGCGTTCTCGGTAGATTTGTGTTTATCTACCATTAGGGTTGTGTGAATCTTTTCCAATTTTTTGTAAAGTTGAGTTCTTTTTGAAAAAGTAGAAATTTTGCTTGTTCAGATATTTTGGTTATGGAGGATGAGAAAGGTGATGTTGGCCTAGTATGTAGTGCTGGTGTTTCAGGGTCACCCGTTCTTGTTAACTTAGCCGGTGAAACATTAAGGGAAGTTATTCAGAATGAGAAACAGACCGAGGACTCCTACGAAGAGGGGGATGGGGGAGAAGTGATGGTGGAAATTGTTGGGTCTGATGTGTTTGTCGATGGTGTGAGTGGTCAAAACGAAGGTGTCTATGTGGCCGGAGAAGCCGGGGATTTGGAGGGCCATACGTCTGAGAATCAAGATTTTCCGGGGGTTATGGACGCCTCTCATAAAGGAGGCAGAAGTGAGTTGGAGGAAACCAAGGTGGTACTCATGGTGGATGAACCAAAACATGTTGCTGAAAATCAAGAAGCCGAGTATGGTGAATCTGCTACCGAATCACCTTTGATTGGTGTTGGTGTTGGTGTTGGTGTTGGTGTTGGTGTTGGTGTTGGTGTTGTAAACGATGACATTTGCAATCATGGAATTTCGTCAACGGGTAAGTTGTCGTCAGTGACACCAGACTCTGTTACCGAACAGTCTGAGGAAGTTATAGTGAGTACATCTGCCATGGTGATTGATGAGAAGGTGGCTATAGACGAAACAGCTGATAAGGCCAGTAGTTCTGACATTGGAACAACTGAAGTTTTGGGAACTCCGGTGGAAGCTGCTATTGAAGGAAAAAATGATTTAGGCAAAGAAAAGGTGTTTTACCCTGCTAAAGATTCTGCTCCTTGTCCGTATCCCTTGGATGCTGATTCTGTTATTGTAAATGAGGCAACTAATGCTGAAGCTTGTGACCAAGTTGCACCTTCTGATTTTACTCTTAACTCTAATGGTGAAAACTCTGCTGTTGAGGAAGTTTTATTTAATTCTAGTTCAGTTGGCACCATTGATCATGGTGATATTGATCCTTGTCATTCTGTGGATTTGAATCTCTCGGTATCAGTTCCAGATGTTGCAGCTCCATTATCTAGTGAAGAATTTTTATCTAGTGGTAGGTTGAAAGGTGAAAATTTGAGAGCTAATGCAGAAAGTGCGAGCACCAATGGAGGAAAAGAGACCATTGAAGGAGAGGCTATTGCCACAGAAACGGAGAACCTGATTCTTAAGTTGGACACCCTTGTACCTGAAGATCAAGATAATAATCAAGTTTGTATAGAAGATTTTGATTGCATGCAATGTGATGTAACTAATGGGATCGATGGGATTTCAAAGGCTGGTGTAGAATCTTCTTGTGAATACACTATTTCCACTGAAAAACAGGAAGCTATTGTCATGGAATGTGATGTAACTGATAGGATCGATGGTATTTCAAATGCTGGTGTAGAATCTTCTTGTGAATACAATGTTTCCAATGAAAAACAGGAAGCTATTGCCATGGACTCTGATGATGTATTGGATTTCAAAGATGGAGATTTAAGTTTTGCAAACAAGAATGAATGCCTGAAGACTAACAGAGACATAGAAACTGGAGTGGTCCAGAAAGACCATCTATTCTCAATTGAACCAACTCAAGTGGATGGTGGGGTAAATACTGCTGCAATAAAGGAAGATAAGAGCCTCACGATTGGAATTCAACCTGATATTGAGGATAATCTACAGAATATAACAAGCTCGAGTAATGTAGGAGATGAGGAAATCGTAGAAACAGATTCTGGGAGGTATGCAGACCAACCTCTAACTGGCACATCAGATGCTGAAGTAAATAATGACGAGAAATTTGCATTATCTCAACCGAAAGTTTTGGAGGGGGATGTAGCTTGTGAAAGAAGTGAGGAGATTGATGGCAGTAATGTAGCAAAGGCATGTGTCTCTGATATGGTTACTTCTAATGTTGAGGTAAACAGTTCTGGAGGAGCAGATGATAATTCTGGAAAAAATAATGGGGTTCATATAATGGCGGACCATATTTCTGAAACTGCACTCATGAATGTGGACAAGGAGATAGAATTTGATCAAACATATGATGAAGAAAAGGAAGTGGGTTACAGGGAGGAGCCTGCGTTCGGAACTGAAGAGCCTGCTTATGAGAGTGAAAATCCAAAGTTTTTGATCGAGGAACCAGTAAAGTTTGCAAGCTCCGTGCGATTGAACCAACCAGGTTATTTATCACCACCAGAAAATGAGGGTACATTTTCCCTCTCAGATTTGGTCTGGGGTAAAGTTAGAAGCTATCCCTGGTGGCCTGGACAGATATTTGATCTTGCAGATGCATCAGAAAGGGCTGTTAAATATTATAAGAAAGATTCTTATTTGGTAGCATATTTTGGAGATCGAACCTTTGCTTGGAATGACGAATCTGTGTTGAAGCCTTTCAGGCCTCATTTTTCCCAGATCGAGAAGCAAAGTAATTCTGAAGCATTTCAAAACGCCGTTGACTGTGCCTTGGAAGAGATTTCTAGACGTGTAGAATTGGGTCTAGCATGTTCTTGTGTAGCAGAAGATGATTATGACAAGATTAAAACTCAGATTGTAGAGAATACTGGGATACGTGAAGAATCAAGTCTAAGAACCGGTGTGGATCAATCTACTGGTCCTTCTGCTTTTGAACCGGATAAACTTCTTGAGTATGTTAGAGATTTAGCACCTCGTGCTTCTTTGGGAGCTGATCGATTGGATCTTGTTATCGCTCGGGCTCAGTTGTCTGCATTTTGTTGCTTTAAGGGCTACCGCCTACCGACTGTATTCCCCTCATCCGGGGAATTACTGGAAAATGACAGAGAAGAAACTAGTGAAGATATGGTCATTTCCCACAAAAGCAAGCACATTCCAAAAGACAGCTTTCAGTCTAGGAAGGAGAGAAGCTTGACTGAAATAATGGGTGATGGTGAAGATGAATTAGTTGCAAAAGATGTGAGCAAATCGATATCCAGTAAAAAGCGGAAAGCGCTGGATCCTCTGGCTGATGGGTCAGAGAAAAGGCTAGCTGTTCCTGCAGCAAAAGTAACTATTTCAGCCAATCCAAAACCTTCGTTTAACATTGGTGAATGCATCCGTAGAGTAGCCTGCCAACTAACAGGATCAACATCTATGGTCAAGGGTCTCAATGATGAAACAGTAAATGATGGTTCTCTGAAGGCATTTGAACAATCTGAAAGGCAGAGTATGGATGTTCCAAGGGATTCTTCTTTAAACGAGATGCTATCTCAGCTTCAACTGGTGGCACAGGAACCCAACAAACGGCATAACTTCCTAAATACAGTCATTACTTTCTTCAAGGGTTTTAGAAGTTCAAGTGCTTTGAATAGACGTGGTAGAAAGAAAAGAGCTGCTCCAGCAGCTGGAGGATCAGCTGAAGACTTTGAATTTGATGATGTCAATGACTCCTATTGGACAGACAGGATCGTCCAGAACTATTCTGAGGAACAATTGTTGCATAACTGCGAGAACGGGGCTGACAATCTTCAAGTAGTGCCCTTTGATGGAGAAAAATCAGCGAAACCAGGCCGTAAATCACATTCTAGAAAGAGGCTTTCCACCCGGTCCTATCCAACCATCATTGCAGATTCAGATGAGAATGTTAGACGGAAGAAGCAAGAATCCTCACCTGCGGAGCTTATATTGAACTTTGAGCAGAGAAATTGTGTTCCTTCTGAAATAAATCTTAATAAAATGTTCAGGCGGTTTGGGCCTTTGATGGAATCTGAGACAGAAGTTGATCATGAGTCTGGTCGAGCAAAAGTGATATTTAAGCGGGGTTCTGATGCTGAAGTTGCTCACAATAGTGCAGAAAAGTTCAACATATTTGGGCCACTGCTTGTTAATTACGAGATAGGCTACTCGCCAGTAATCTCAGTAAAGATTTCCCCCCTTGCTCTTCCACCACCGTGTCAGGAAGATCCAAATTTGATGTTGTAGCTTTGGAGTTTGGTAACTTTCTACTCATTGCTGAATATTTTACTTATAATACATCATCATGATACTTTATTATGGCATATGCTAATCATAATTAAAGGGGACTCACCGTTTCAAAATCTGATGTTTACTGATTGGCATTTGCATTCTTATCCTGCTTGTCTATTTTCTCACCCCTTTTGATTTTTCTTTCAACTGCTACCTTAAGTGAAGAAGCAAGAACTCTTTATCTGGAGAATGAATGTCCGGTGACTTGAGGGAAAAATGCCCATTTAATCTTGTATTCATCTTAGTAGTTGATTGCTGTTCATGATTTTACTACTCGTCACATCTTAGCTTTGATATTCTTTTTAAAACTATCACCTTAGTCTTCTTTTTTTCTTTTCACAGGGGTTTATTACTCCATTGTATCTGCCTAGATAGAATCTTGAAACCAAGAACGTGTTGCAAAGTGGTTTACAAGAGGCAGCGGCTAGAAGGCAATCGATAATGTTCGATTCGTTGAATGGGGGAGGTGTTGCCATGTTTGTTACTTAACCAAGATTTACCATGCGAAATGTAGATTGTTATCGACGATGGTCCGTTAGTGTAAACCATGTTTTACCATCAGTCACTGGGGCGGCTATAATATTTAGGTACAATAGAACAATAGATGTTCAACAAAAGCTGGATTGTTGTATTTTTGTGTGGGATTGATATATATCCGTGCAGATCCTGTTCTTTTCTTAGATTTGTGGGTTTTACGAAGAATAAAGTTATCTGATTGGGGTTGGATATCAACTAATCAAATCAAGATTTGGTCCTGAAAAATTCGGCTCGTTATAGTTTTCAGCTTCTTTTAGGTTGATACATTTGGACCGAAGAATTTCAAATCTACGGTGTTAAAGTTTTAACTTTAAAGTTTACGATCTTAGTAGTTCTATGAACAACAAATTATTCATCTTTATTGCAACGTTTTCGTTTTTAAGGTGTGTTTGAAGTTGAGGATGAGAGATTCATTGATTATTTATATTTGACAGCCTTATGTTTGGATTGCATTTTTCTGGCCCATTTCTAATGGGCTTATGTTTGTTACGTTCATGTAGCTCATTTCACTTTTGAATGAATTTTACATTTACATGTATTTCCTAATTGGTCAAAAAATTTCTCTTTCCCTCGATATTATAGATATTATATATTTATTTGTCCAAGGTCATTCAAACCATTTTATTCGGATAAATACATTATAATCCAAGGTTACATCATCAATTTTTTTTTTATCACTTTTTTTTATATTTAAATCTCAAAAACTATTCCTCTCTATTTATCATTAATTTATTCTATAATTCACTTTAAACAATATTTATTTAATGTATTAAAATGTCGAACTTTTTAATCATATTTTGTCAAAAAGTAGTCATAGTGGCGGATGTGATATACATTTTCATTCCCAGTTTGTGACAGACAAATAATTCGAGTATACAGTGTACGCACATCCTAAGCTCATTACAAATCAAAATATACAGCGACAACAGCTACCAACACACTCTATGAGGTATAAGTCCATACAAAGGGGTCATGATTCACGAATCTTTTTCATTGGTCAAAACATATGAGATTATGTGCATAAACGTGCGTTGCAAAGAGCAACTTCATCTAAGAAGAGAATGCAGCATCTATTGCTTGAAATATTGGACCTGTATCAAAGTGAAAGTTTCTGAAGCTTCTTCCAGGTCGTGAATCGGGAAGATTCATGTCTGCTACTGCTTTATTTGGCTGGTTCTCAGCTGTTGTCGTGCTGCTTCCAGTAGAACCACTTTTTGCTTTCCAAACTGTAATTCCTGCACCATGGAAATAAAATTGTCGGCGGAATCAAGAGAAGGCACTGATATAGTCACATATCTGAGCTACAGAGGACATTCAAGTAAGGGCACAGTCTAAGCCCTAAGGTGCGTAGGATCTAAAACAGTTGCACATTTGTTTCCCAGAATATATTTAACAGTTGAGGCTTCACGCATAATTCATATTAGGAGAGAGAAGTGGAATTGAAGAAGAGAGGACCTTTCGTAGGTCTATCTGATCTAGGTGCTATAGGAGGTGGATGCAAGGAGATCCATGACTTTAAAGATCTGCAATATAATCGTACACCATTATAAAACTGACAAAGTCAACGAGGAGTTCAAATATTTATAGCCTATGCCGATCTACTTACGCCAAAAAAGGAGCAACCATGTATAGCTTCAGGCCGGTGATCCCACGAGATATGACGTCTTCATTTGCTGGTTGAAGATCATCAAGCCGCTGCCATGCAATTTCCTGTAAACATCATAAAGGAACATAACATGGCTAGCATTGAGCAGCTTTGTTGCAAATTCAGAAACCCAAGAATTCATGAATGTATTTGTGCAAAAAGCACAACCAACTTGCTCATAACATAGCATGTTGATTTCACTGATTTTCTTAATCAAAGCATCCTAAAAAGTAAGGTTAGCGGAACAAACCCATGAAGAAAGCCAAAGAAAAGACAACAAACTGTTCCAAAAACCACATGGACAAATCATATTCCCATGATGACCGAATCCAAAAGTTTTAAGTTTTGAGTAGAGAGATGACATACACTTATCTCTTTTTTAGTGAGTGGAGCAAAGGACGTATCATCTTTCACACCAGGAACTAAATATAGACGCACTCTTTGTTGTCCAAAAATCATTTCAATATACTCGTCTTTGTTTAATAGTTTAGAAACATCAAAACCGGTTTCCTCTAGGACCTGCATATCAGAAATGATGAAGTAAGAGTGTAAGACATGGAATTCAAATAACAACAATCCTTTGCAACATCACATGCAATTAATAGGGAAACATGACGCTGACAAGAGCACAATTCTGAAGCCAAGCTTAAGTATATAATCTTCTTATATGTCGCGACAAATGAAACAACATTGAGGATATTACATACATGCCGTGATTTAATCACAATTAAATTCATAGAGCACTGTATATAATATTGCTCTAACCAATCATGCAAGACAATACAATGAGCACAAGAAGATGAGCATACTTCTCTAATGGCACAGTTGTAATCTTCTTCATCCTTGTTCTTCTTCCCACGGGGAAAGCTCCAACTAGACCCTTTCCATCCTTTCACCAGTATGCACTGTGACAAGAAAAATAAACAAAAAGCTAAAATAAGTTAAACGTTGGGGTTGGGGGGAATAAACCAATAATACTAATAGAAACATCCGATTGCCCAATGAGTAACACTGCAAAAGCTTGCTTTCATCTCCTTATACAAAGACTAGAAAATAAACTTCCAAGAATTTAATCGGCTTGTTTTTTCTTTAGGTTAACAGAGCAAATAAATGTCAATAAATATGAACATTCAACCAACAAAGATTCCAGCGAAAGAGGGGAAAAGATTGTCATGCAAAAATCCCCAACATATTCACCAAATTCACCTTCTCAAGGACCAAATAGTAAAGAGTAATTATGAGCAAAAGACCAAACCCTTTCATAAGTTTCATCCAGAATGATGGCTCCTGTTACTGGAACTCTAACTTTGTATGATGTGAAGTCTTTAAATATGTCATCTATATGGACAACATATGGTTTCAGAACTTCACAATTGTTGAATACTGCAACTTATTAAGGAGCACGAAAATAATCAAATATAAACAATTTTTACATTACAACTGATCCTCCATTCGAGATTAAAAGATAAAGAACATTGTAATAGAAGAAGTGAAGAACTATGTATGATAGCTATAAATATATCAAACATGTATCTGAATTTTTCAACTTTTCAGCAAAACTCAACCAACCAGAGGAAAGAATGAAAATATCTAATAGCTCATGAATACTTAGCAAGGTTGGGAACTTCAATTTCTTAGGAGTACGATTCTTGAGACAAATTAAATTCCAGGACTAAAATCATGTAAAAAAGGAGAAGTGAACTTGCAATGAGACAACAACTCAACCCTCTTACACAGTTTAAACAAGGACACAAAAAATGTTCAACTAAACAGACAAGGGCTAAGGATACACAACGAAGTAAATTCCTTCAATGTTAATGACTTCAAAGATGGATTATTTTCAACTGAGTTATCTTCATAGAACCAATGAGCATACTCCACAAGAAACAGAATCCTCTCAAAAGACTGCTGGTCTTCCTTAGGGACGTTGAGAACAAAACGACTGCCAAACAAATGGAGATGGTTTAAACATAAGAAACACAAAATACAGATAAAATATTCAAACAATAGTGCAAATTGAGCAAGGATGATGTATAATGAATCATGAGATTGCCAAGTTATCAACTCCTAAAAACATCTGTATCATAGGAACTAAAACGGTGCTCAAAAGCGCAGCTAATAATTTTCTATATGTTCAAGAAAATGGAAGAGGGCTTTTGCACCAAGAGTCATTGACCAGAACGATCATTTGCGATTCGCCAAGAACAAACAATAAGCTTGTTAATTTGCCCAAACTATCTAACTTGCAGCCAACTTGGACGTCCATCAACACAATTTCTTATATTGTTACCATGTATCAACAATGCAGAAGGAGGAAACTGACGAGAAACGTGAAGGGGAAAAGCCAACGCATTTCCCGTGGTTTCCAATTCCACTTGAAAACAAAAAGTAGAAATTCTTTCAACCCACTTCGCCCGTATGATAATTCAGCAAAAAAAATATTCGTTAGCACTGTTCAAAGATCACCTAAAAATATCAAAAATAAGCAAACCATTGTTCCGGACAACCCACAAACCCTTAAAGACAAGCAATTTTCCTATAATTCTTGGAGGCCTGACTTTCTCCCCTGTTATCCCAATATTAAGAGCAATTACTTCATCGAGAGAGAATGCAGAAAATCAATTGACTTAAAACTGTGAATTTGAAAACGAATCAATTTAAACCTCCAATCTCAGTATATTGCAATACATAAAACACAAGAATACCTGCAGAGATCGTCGAGGAGTTCCTGAGGAGGGAGAGCGTTCTTGTGAGGAGCGCTAGAAGATCGATTCAGCCCACTTGACATTCTTTGTTCATCAGTAATCTCAACCCTTCAGCTCCTGCTCTCTACTTGTCTGAGCCCACTTTTTCTCTTTTCTTTTCCTTTTTTTTTAAATATATATATATATATATATATATATATATAATTTTTTTGTTTTTCGGTTCGAAGCTGGCTCGGGTTAGAGATGGTTTGATCCCAATTGAAAAATTGGAATATGTTTATGATATGATCTATTTCAATTATTATTATTATTCGAAAATAAATATTCAGAAGACTCCGAATCTATTTAAATGTCATGCTAGTTCAGTATTCACCAAGGTGCTCAAAGTGGATATCGGGTAGAGTTCAACCTACTTTATTGTATTACCTAAATGATAGATCTAATTTAACATGATTTGTCACGTCAATTATATATAATTAATTACGTCTATGTGTAAAGATACGAACCATTGGATTCATGATTTAAGTATTACTCTTAGTGTAGGATCTCATTAACCGGATATCGGATCAAACCTCTATTTTACATTATTACTAAATAATAAAATGGGATGATGCTATAATAACTAATTTTTATATTTTTAAATGAATTTCTAAAAGGGATAATCGCATATACTATCCCTATGAAATCACGAGATTGTTAAAATCTATGACTATCAATCTCTCGTGTTTTCAAATTTTGAGCACAAATACCGTTGAAAACACGTACGGACAAGAGGTTGTATGCTCAAAATTTTAAAACATGGGCATGCATATGCTCAACATTAAAAAAACGTGAGATGATATATCATTCTTTTTTCATAAAGAGGTTTTAGTAATCGTAATATTTCACAGGGGTAGTGTATGCAATTACCCCTTTCTAAAATTATGTTCCCTTTTTAAAATGTAAAAAAAAAATTAAAAAAAAATTGCTTCACCGCCCTGCCCCTCCTTGACCCGTGGCCCAAATGGGTCAGTCCGTTTCGGCACGCCTCTTGACCGGGCGACAAAATGATGACCCAACCTGCCCTTTTTTAATAGCGGGATGGGTTGGTCCGACGGACCAAACTCGAATCGACAAATCTAAGCACAACTTATTTAAATTCTTAGGAGTTTTTATTCTTTCTGTTTTTTCTTTAATTGGGAGAGAGATTATGTGACGCCCGGGGCTGATAAGAGGGTGAGGAGTGATCGTCAGTGTCAAGAGGTTGCACAAACAATGAGCGGCTCCTGGCAGACTTTTAGGCGAAGGAAGACATGAATGAACCAATATTGTGCCGGATTAATGAGAGGAATTTTAAGACTGTGTAGGTAGGAGAACACAATTGAGGAGGACTTAAAAAATTTGATAGATACTCCTCATATCACATAGGTGCATATTCTTTTTGGAAGTTCATCACATAATAACTCAAGTGTACTTTACTTGGGACAATTATGAAATAGTTAAGTGTGCTTTACTTAAGATAATTATAAAATGTGTGATCCACTGGAAAATTTCTCAAAGTGCGTGGAGATAATCGTCGAATTTGACAAGTTATAGATTAACTAAAATTAGATATTTATCGAACGTAAAAACTTATACGAGATTCGAGACCATGATGAGTTATAAGCATGAGTAATTACTTTTTTGAAGTTTTAATTGAAATCCAATCCAACTACTAGAAATTTCTGCATTAATTAAATATACCCCACAATGTTGCATTTTTTTTTTGTCTTTTTTGGCTATGCATTATCATTTTCAATTTTCTTTTGAAAGGTTGATTAACAGAGTAATGCTATATGTACAACGAAGTTTGTACATCAATTTTTACAATACAAAAAATTCAATATAAAATTTTCATTTATCAAAATATTATTATACATTGAATATAAAATCTTGCGATATAATTAATAGTAGAATCTCATGACATAATTGTTGTAAATCGCTGTACATAATAAATATTTAGGGAAAATTGCTTTTTTGGTCCTTTATATTTGTCATTTTACGATTTCGATCCTCTATGTTTTCATATTTCAGTTTTAGTTCTGCATGTTCTGATTTTTGGTACTTTATATTTGTTACTTTGTAATTTTAGCATTATTCTAATTAATGTTGTACTAAACACAAAATTGACTCTCTTTTCTTAAAAAAAAACATAAAACATAAAGTTGACTCTTTTTAAAAAATAAAAAATACTTGAAAAGCTCGATTTAAACCCAAATACTCTCAATTTATATTCGATTAGGCCAATTAGATTTAAATTAAAAAAATAATCGAATTTGATTTATTACATTTACATATTCAAATTTTATATATATATATATATATATATATATATATATATATATATATATATATTAAACCCAATTATTTAATTCAAACCAAAATTTTCTGACTCGTGCATGTTTAATTTGAGCAAGACAAACTGATTATAATATATATATGTATTCACACACACCACCAACGTAACATTAATCCTTCAAACAATAATGGTCACAAAAAAACACTCCCCTCCCTATAATTCTCTCAACCATTGCTGATCAACAGCAAACATATAACACAATTAAACGCAAACATTTATTATAATTTCGAATCCTCACATAAAAAGTAATTAATCTTCACGTACAGGCAAAGAGAAAATTAAAAGAAAACAATGGCTTCCAAGAAAATTGCAGGTTTTTTGGTATTCGTATGCGCATTGACACTCATTTTAGGTTGCCATAAGGGTCTCGCAGTGCCCGAATGCGCGAAATACTGCATGCCGACGTGCATGCAACTCGTGCACGCGACCGTTGCTGCTTGCGAGCCTGCTTGCGAGCAATACTGTGTTCAAACTCAGGGTAACTCGGATCAGCATGGTTGGCATTGATCTGTAAAGGATTTACAATATTTACTAATTGCTGTTTGTGGTTTGTATTTTTTTATTTTATTTTGATTTTTGTCTTAGGATTTAGGACATTGTTGTCTGATTTTGATATATCTTTTTTGCAGATGGAAACTAAATATGTTGTTATTTATTTATGATTACATGTAGGACATTGAAATCTCTCTTTTTCTTTTCTTTTCTTTTCTTTTTTTTATTTTTTATTTTTATATGATGAAACCCGCAAATGTTTCCCTTAATTCGATGTCGACTAAGATCATCTCTAACTCATTACACTATATTGGTATAACACTAACTTCAAGATAGTGTAATTCATACACCAAACACAAAAATGATCTTCAACCCATTAATTCTAAAGTACTACACGTACTAAAAAGAATATTCTCGAGATATTTTTTATTATTTTATTCACAACAACTTATAATTTATTACACAAAATATTTTTAGACACAATAATTAAACTATAAATGATATCGAAATAATTTATATATAGATATTCATTACAAATATTAATGAATAAATTTTTAATTAAATTTGTTTTAAGAATTATTTTAAAATATTTAATTTTATTATTTTATTAAATTGATAATATAATTCAAAACATAAATAGTTGATTATTAAATAAATAAAAATTTAAAAATAAATAGTTAAAAATATACATAATAATATAATTAAATAATTATTAATAAATAATCTAGTTTAAAAATAAACTGGTTTAAAAATAGTTTAAAAATACATAAATTTAGTATGACGTGGGAGTTGAGATCAAGTTTTAAGTTTACAAATTTAAACTGGTTTAGTACGAGTTTAAAAATAAAAAGCATGTTTTAAAGTTTTATTAAAATTTTAATTATCCTATATCAATACCAATTAATAGGCTAAATAACATACATATATCTTACTATATTATTAAAGTAGAGACTGTCTAATTAACAAACTTTCAATTAATTGGTGAAACTTGATTTGAAATTACCATTACCTTTAACTTAATTTTCAATAAAATTAAAATTATTGGGCAAAATAGTCATTTTATACGGCTTCTTTTTTTCTAGTCATTAAAAGCTCACTTTTGTGCTTTTTGATATTATTTTATTTATAAGTGTTCAGATTTTTTATTCTGAATGGTTTTGATGGGAGATGACTGTCGCGCGATGGGTTTCTTTTGTTTGGAAACTTCATGTTCTCGACTCCACGTCATACTTCGTGTTTTTTTCAAAACCTTGATCGTATCCATGAAGTGCAACATAATATGTAGTGTCCATCTGAGCAGAAGCCCGCGCGACATAATAAATTGAATCCCAATAAAGTAAAGTTGCATTTGGATCGATGGGATAATTAGAAATTAAAGATTTCAAATCTATAATAGCAAATCAATTAGTTCGTATGTGTAAATCTACTTGATAATGAATTTCAAATCTCAATTAATTTTTTTGAGTCATTAATATATATGATGGATTTCAAACACATCCTGCAACATCGAGTCATTTCAAAATCTCCCTTCAAATACTCCTCCATGTTATTTATTGCACAAAATTTTTTTTTAAAGAATTTTTATTGATGGAAATTGAAAGGTTAATTTTAAATTTAAAAAAAATTTACGCTTAATTGTGAGGAAGCGCGTTGAACGACGCTTGACAATTTTCCCCTTTTTTTGGTAAAAAATATCTAGCGTTTTCATCACATTTTGTGTTTAATACCATTTCTAGAACACTAGATACGATATTCATGATGACATTATTGAGCCTCTTCGTTTGGCCTTTAATTTCAACATCTTGGGATATATACTGCTTATCCACTTGAAAGGGGGAAATTATCAAAATATATATATATATATATATAATAATAATAATAATAATAATAATAATAATAATAATAGAAAAACATGTTTCGATATGACGTTAGCACGCCGTTGCACCTCGGTTGGTGTCATAACTATGGGCTTTTCCCCGAGACCACTTCTGAGGGTCTCTAACTAAATTTTGCATGCATGCAAATCCTAGCTAGTGATATACACAAAGTTTGTACCATGCATGCGTGCATATATATAATTAAGAGATATAACATAATTCATCGAGTACCCTCACTAGCATATAAAAATAGGTTATATATATTTCTTGCAATTCTTCAATCTTCATCCAAGGAGCGATATTTCGGAAGGAAAAATGTTAGACAACAATAAATTAAATACTTCACGATTTCATTTTTTATATGTTGGTGAGAAGAAATAAAGATTATGTAATACTTGTCACTATGGGTTGATGATGTATGGAAAATTGGAAAGAAGACAAAACTGAGTGAGATTGTTGTAATATGCTTGAAAGGGAGAAGGATCCAGCACAGCAAATTATAAGTGATATTCTCAAAATAAATTTGATAAAATTATCAAACTAAGGTTGAGGCCTCTGTCCTATAAATGGCAACATTTAGATTGTTTTTGTTACACCTAAAAACCTAAAATTTATAGCATTTTTCTCGCTTAGATGGCTAAAACCGATAGCGCCGCCGCCGCGAGAAGGAGACCAGGACGTGAAGAGGGTGGAAAACATATTCGATACACCGATGAACAGATTAGGGTTCTTGAAGGAGTTTACGTGGAGTGCTCAAATCCGAATCGTTCTCAACGCGAACATTTAATTCATCAACAGCCTACGTTGAACGGTATCGACAACAAGCAGCTCAAGATCTGGTTCCAGAACCGCAGGTGGAAACATTTTCTTCCATTTTTTTTTAAATTTTTACTTTGAATGAAAATTTTTTGGTGTTACATTGGATTTTTTTTTTCCGTTTTTTTTTCTTCACGTGCTTCGATCTGTTTATTAATTACTAATTTACTATCATTAATTTAATATTTTGATGATTTTAACGTGATGTTACCTATGTTTGCTAGTGTTTCCAAATTTTTTCAGCAGAAGTTGGTTAATATATCAAAGTTTCCACTTTGATATTTATGTCGTATTTCAAGAAGTACATAATGTCTGATCAATTCTTTATAATTTTCAGGGGCTAAATGGTTCAGTTTTGAACTATTTAAAATTTATAGAAAAAAACACGACCTATGAAATTCTTATATATGTAAGTATTACCTAAATACATAAAATTTATATTTCAGATGTATAAGTATGGATTAATAATAAACGCATCGAGAAAATACGGGAAAAAACTAAATTATATTTAAATTGATTTTTTTTTTTTTTACAATTGATCAGCATAAGAGTATATGTCGATTGTCGTTATTCATATTAACTTTCTCTAAGAGAGTATAATTTTGAGGTAAAATAAAATTTTTTTAAAAAAAAAAAAGGGAAAAAGGAGCCATTTTGATTTACAAATAAACTTATATAAACCAAAATTAATATTTTTTATTAATACAAATCGAAACTGAAAAAAAAACCGGAATATTTATAATTATACATATATAAACGAGGACGGCAAAAATTCATGATATAAAAACAAAAATCAACAAAAACTTTGAATATGCAACATTTGGATTGTGGATTAATAAAGCACACAAAAATTTATACAAGTGATTTATTAATTTCTTAAATTGAGTCACAATCGGACAAATATATATATATATATATATATATATATATATATATATATCAATATTTAGGATATGAGAATATTACACAATGTGAGTTAAATAATCCATATATTTGCAAAACATATAAAGTCTATAATATCGTGTACTACTGGCTACATATTCCCTACATTTTTGGATCGTGTTAATCTTTATTTTCTATTTCAGATTTAATTTGTCAAATTTCCGTATTACTCTGCAGTCATTCTCTATTTCATAATTTTAATATGTTTTCCGCATGGTGCTGACATATATATAGTAACACATCAGCATTCTTGTGAAAAAATATACCAATTGTTTTTCTTCATTTGATCATTTGTTTTTACATTATCTTTGCTCCATATATATGTATCCCTAGATGCCGCGAAAAGCAGAAAAAGGAACATGAGGAGATTTTGGCAGAGAACCAGAAACTAAATGTGGCCAACAAGTTGCTAAGGGAAGAGAGCAATGCCTTGCTCAAAAGGGTAGCGGAACTCGTACGTGATAATGACCGTTCGCGGGGCAAACTCCATGCTGTATGTTATACTAGTATCGTTCACACATATTGAAAAAAATATATAAAAAAATTTTCAAAATTAGTTTATATATATATAAAAAAAATTATACAGATTACTTTGATACAATTTCGGTCTTTTTATGACAATATTGTCGTCCGAGTGGTCCAATTTTTTTAAAATTTGTTACACCTATTAATTTTGGATTAGTTTGATATTGAAATCCTAGATGGGATATCTATACTATATTATAATATTTGACACCCTTATAAAAACTGTTTTGCCCCTTAATTGCAGCCAAATTTTCAGGTTGTCGTTTCTTCCATTTTCTCTTCAATTAAAAATTTAACTACTCACTCACATGCATTTCCGAAACACAAAATTTTAATATTATACATTATATTTCACACGCAACGCGTGTGCTACATAACTAGTATTAATAATATTCCTGGCTCCACTGTTGAATATTGTGCTGATAAATTTATTGTAATAGACATTTTTGTTATAATGAATGTTAAATCAAATATGTGTAAATTTGATATGTCTGCAGTCTTTCTGTATTCGATGGCCCCCCTCTGTGTTTAAAATTTTTCTAGGGGAAAATAGTTTTTTTTGTTTGTTTTGTTAACTTGTCCAATATTTTTTGGTTTAGTCCATTAAATTTTTAAATTTTGGTTTTGGTACACTAAATTTTAATTTTCGGTGATTTTGATCCAACTGCTGATGTGACACTGAAAAACTGATATGACATCGGAAAATGATGACATGACATCGGATAATGCTGACATGTCATGTTGCCACATAAGCAGTTGGACCAAAATCACCGAAAATTAAAAGTTAATGTATCAAAACCAAACTTTGAAAAGTTAATTGACCAATTAAAACAAAAAAAATGGACAAGTTAATGGATAAAAAAAACATTTTTCCCTTTTTCTTGTGAAGTTATACACTCCATTTTCATGTTTGAAATATATATATACGCAAAAACATGAATTTTACTCACTAAATTAGTTTAATAATATATAAATTAATAATTGTGTTGCAGGTTACTGCGACTAGCCCACGGGTCTCCGAGCTGCCTCGGGTTCTCTGGCCTCAGCCATCCATGAATGCTGATAACAACAAAGGGTATATATGTGCATATGCAGCATACATATATACAAGAATGGACCATATATATATGAAATAACTTTTGTTATAATCAACATGATCGATTTTCTAGTAACTTGTAATCGGCCTTTTTCATGTACATGCTTAATGCTTATAGACTTGTGGTTCTGGCCGACGAAACTCGGAACGAATTCCTCTCTAAAGCTACTGGTTCTGCTATCAACTGGCTTCCTTTTCCCGTGCAAGATCAGGTTCTAATTAAGTTGTAACTTCGCATGGTATTATCTATTGTTTTTTTTACGTGAATATATATATATATATATATATGTGTGTGTGTGTGTGCAACTCCAACCTAAGATATATATATATATATATATATATATATATATATATGTACTTGAAATTTTCGACATGTGACGAAAGGGAGCTGGCTGTGGACTAGCCTTTTGTTGCATGCTATATTTGTTCTCCGGGTTAACTTAGGTTTAATTCCTAGATAAAAAATGCCCATGCACGTTTTACTGATCAATCCAATTATTAGAACTGTTAAAATCGACTGGTGGAGCGAGCCGACTCGTAGCCCGTCACAATCCACTGTTTGGCAGGACGTGGTGGCGGGTGAACCCAGAGGATCCAACCTGTTTCGATTCAACCGTCACTTTCCTTTTTTAATTAAATTCGTTTTTCAGGTGCATGGTCCCGTCTCGATTGGTGGAGTTTATGTCTCATATGGTTGCGCTGGAGTTGCAGCACGGGCATGCACCGTAGTTCCTTTCGAACCTCTCAAGGTACGCGACCATTCGAACTTCAAGACACTTTTTTTTATAACATGTATTATATTTTTTTGTCATTTTGTCGGTCAATTTACAGTCTCTTAGTCTACTATTTTGTACTTTTATTTCAATTTTAATTATTTATCGTCTCTGCTGAGGCGACACCAAAAAATGATGATATACCTTTCACACCGATAATTGCTGATATGTCATCACTTTGCTGAAAAATTACTAATTAAGTTCAATGTTTTCGTGATAGCTCATTGAAATTCTCAAAGATATATGCTCATGGTCTCCAAAATGTCGAAAACTAGACGTTGTCGCCATATTTCCTGCGAAAAACTGGGGAACCATTGAACTAGTTTATACACAGGTCAGAAAATATATAGTGTAATTGGAACATATATTCTACAGTATACGATACACCTATCGAACACGAAACCGAAGGTTACGGTGACGTTTCGACGTCGTCGTGCATGTGCTTGGCTTGCCACATGAAGTTCTCTAACACAATTTGATTGTGAACAGTATTATGCTCCAACCACCTTGGCTTGTGCTCGAGACTTCTGGACATTGAGATACACTTCGATTTTGGACGATGGAAGCTTCGTAGTACGTACAATTACTTTTAGGGAAAATTGTTTTTTTAGTCTCGTATGTTTGTCACTTTGCGATTTTGGTCTTCTATATTTTTAGATTTCAGTTTTAGTCCGTTATCTTTATTTTTTTTGGCAATTTTAGTTATTTTTATGATGTAGCGCTAATGTGACACTAATACAGTGCTGATGTGGAGCTGACGTGTATAGTGTCACGTAATCATTTTCGAATAAAAAGGACTGAAATTGCCAAAAATCGAAACACGTACACTAAAACTGAAATATGAAAACATAGATGACCGAAATCGCAAAGTGACAAACATAAATGTCCAAAATTACGGTTTTCCCTTACTTTTATTTTGTTTACCTTCAATATAGCTATATATACTTGTTGATTTATTGTATTTTTTGTGCAACTTTTTATATATTCATGGTATTTTTAAGGTATGTGAGAGGTCAATTAATGGTGGTTCCGATGTTCCAAGCTCACCTGTTGCAATAGAATTTGTGAGAGGCAAGAAGTTGGCTAGTGGCTACTTGATTCGCCCCTGTGAAGCTGGATCAATGTTGAATCTAGTTGGGCACTTTGATTTGGAGGTTCGTGATATATATTCTGTGGGCACGTAAATATTTATTATTTATCGAAATGAACAATCATCGGATCTTCGATTCAAAATTTAAAATTTGATTTTTACGAGACGGATGATAGGGGTGCCAACGAACCAAAAACTGCGTGTAATTCTACTTCACACTAGGGATCATGTACATATGTGCTTAATTATTTTAGATTTAAACATGAGTTTGATTTGTTTTCTCCAAGTTTATGGGGAAAATATTTTTTTTGGTTCATTAATTTGTCCATTTTTCGGTTTTGGTTCATTAACTTTGCAAATTTTTGTTTTGGTACACTAACTTTTAGTTTTCGGGTATTTTCGTTCAACTGCTGATGTGGCACTGAAAAATGCTAATGTGGCATCGGAAAATGATGGCGTGTCTAGCTGCCACGTTAGCAATTAGATCAAAATCACTGAAAATTAAAAGTTAGTGTACCAAAACCAAAATTTGAAAAGTTAATGAACCAAAGCCAAAAAATAAACAACTTATTGGACAAAAAAAACATTTTCCCATTGATATATCTATACAGCTAATGCTCAAGCTACATTTTCTGCTTTGACAGCTTGTTTCGTTTTCAAATATATGACTCCCTCTATCTCAATCATTTAAGCTATATTTTTTTTTATTGATCCCAAATATATAGTCAAGTTTTCATATTTAATGTTCTCTTTCCAACTTTTTTTTACCAATTTACCCCTATTAAATTAATATCATTAACTATTATAATTTATACAATAATTTTATTCTATTAAAATCTTCATTAAATAAGAGTAAAATGAGAAATTGCTTTCTAAAATTTACTCGCTCAAACATCAATAAAATACATTGCAATACTTTGTGAACAAATGCTAATGAGAAGGACATACAATTGATTTATCCAAAATTTATTATAAATAATAATTTAATGGTAAAATAACAAAATTGGTCTGATAAGTTGGTTTATGTTGACTTTTAGTCCTCGAATTGGTCAATATTTAGTCGTAGTATCTTCGTAATATCTTATGATAAATCAGTAATATTCAATGTCATATCATTATGTTCAGCTACATTATCCGCATATATGCGAAAATTGGACTAAAAACACTAAGACCAAATGTTGACCGATTGGAAAACCAAAAATCGATCTAGTGCTATTATACTTATTGCAGGCAGCATCTGTTCCCGAGCTTGTGCGACCCCTCTACGAGTCACCTGAACTCATTGCCAAGGAGATGATTTTAACCGTAAGTATTCATGTATACTTCATTTACTCAACTTCCTATTAAATCTTTGATTGTAATCCAACATTTTCCTTTGTTTTTTTTTCCATGCCTCGCTAATTGTACTGTATTCAAGAAAATGTTTGTTTCAAGTTCAATACAAACTAATTACAGGCATGTTTTTTTCCCCCCTTTATAAGGCGCTTCAATATATTGGTCACCTGACAAGTAAGGCAATTCCTGGCAAAACGAAAAATCCACATGACAGAGAAGAACCTGCCTTTGTAAAATCTCTTGGCCAAAGACTAAGCAGGTAAGCCTGCTGAATCATTTCTCAAATCGTTATCTCGATTCGTTGCAGCATGGTTTTCTAGTCTTGCAGACATGCATGAGGTTTAAGCTCAAATGGCTACTTTGTAAAGGTTTTGATATCACCTTAAAATGTGACTCTAGTACAGTTGCATGATGTCTTGGGAGTTATGAGAACTGAGAAAGTTTTGATCTTGGGCCTTTACTATTTTGAGATAAGCAAAAGGCACTAGTGTCTAGTACTGTCAAAACGGGCTAGGTCCATTTTGTCTCATAAAATAAGTTGGCTGAGTTGACAATTTCCCGACCCGTAAATATTGCAGGCCAGCCTGCTAGCTTGTTCGGACGGTACTACTAGTGAGATGCTAAAAAAAACATTAGTGTGACTGCAGGAGGAGTACACGTGTATGAGTAGAAGAACTCAATCATATGCTTTTACATAAGCTGCTAATTCTGAGTCATGCCATGAGGCTTTAGTTGATGAGATTATGTGCTTGAGCACGTTTTTCCATATATATATTTTCTTGTTTCATTTTGTTTAGGGGCTTCAATGATGCTGTCAATGGTTTTAATGAAGATGGGTGGCAATTGATGAATATGGTTTCCCCTAAAGGTGCCATTGTATCCATGAAGCGAACTAATAACATGGGATCTGCTACGAATTATGATGGTGTCATTTGTGTGAAAACAACTGTGCTACTTCAAGTGAGTTATTGTCTTATTACTTTTCGACATTGATTAAAACAAGTTTCGCCCATTTTGTTCACATTAGTATCGCATAAGCGTGTCTTTCAACGAGTGTATATGTGTTTATTGATGGCAGAACATCTCCACTGCAAAGCTGGTGGGACTGCTGAAAGATCACCGTTCTACTTGGATGGATTTCAACTTTGATGGCAAGCCTAAAGCAATCATCAAGGCTCCTTACTTTGGATATCCAGGAGTGAACACGCACGATTTCTCTGATAAAGCTGTGCTACTTGGCCACACCAATCATGAGGATGAGGTTGGTTGATTCGATTTGTGAAAAGTTGAGCTAAATGTTGGATGCATGTGGTCTGATTCTTGTTTCTAATTTAGGTGTTGGAAGTTATTCGGTTCGAAAGGTTTTCACATCTCCAACACATTGGCTTTTCTGGGGAATTGTATCATTTGCAGGTGACATCCTCACCTTGTCCCATTATGACTGCAGGGGATGCATTAATTACCATTTTAATATTCTGAGGAAAAGGATGAACACCTAATGAATGTTTGAATAGATATCATACTCTGCTAGTTAAAAATGCAGGTTGTCAATGGACTGGAATCAATGGATGATACTTGTTTTGGTGCATCTTCAGAATTTATCTTTGCCCACATTGATAAAACATTATCGAGTGACACTGTTCTATTATCTTCTGGATTTCGGATCGTCTCAATGGGTTCCAGGAGGGTTTGTTCCAATCCTTGAAAGTTTTGCCTCATCTCTTAAATTCTGTCACATTATATGTTCTTGATTTTTATCATAATATCATATAGGCATTGTCATGCAGTGGATACATCTGTTGTTTTCATAACTGTGTCTGCATATTTGATAGGCGAATTGGCCATCTGCCTTTGGTGTAGCAAATGAGGCATCAAGTTCCAGCACTCCATTTTCAGCCATAAACAACCCCTGCTCTATGATGGTTCTGGCCTTCCAGTTTCCTTTCGAAACCCGATTTGAGGTGGACGTAAGGTCAATGGCATTGGATTATATTCAACATGTGATTTCCTCCGTAAAGAACATTTGTCAGGGACTGATGCCGTCCGGATCAAATCTTGAGTACGCCACAGATGAAAATGTACCCATGGTATTCGACACCATACCAGACTCGGCCTATGATATTAACAGACTTGCTATACGGATATGCCAAAGTTATAGGCAAGTAAAACCACATACTGATTCTTGGAGATTCTAAGATTACTCCCAAGTTTCCTGAAGTCCTATTCATAGATTTTGTGCTTCCATGCTCTAATATGATATTATGTTAGTGCAGTTGACATGTTCTATCGATTTCAGCTGCCGACTTTAGCCTATGAGTTTATACTTCTGATTTTGTGGTTTCAATAGGAGTACACATTACTTGATTCAATCCTTTTCGTTTGGAACAGGTCATATTTAGGTGTGGAGATGTGTGACTTCCACCGCGCGAGTACTGGACCTTACTCGGAACTGGTTCAAAATCACCAGTATGCTATACTGTGTTTCTCTTTCACGGTATGTAAATTTTGATTTATACATGTACACACACGCATACATATATGAGTATGTAGAGAAATAAATAGTCCCTATTACATCTATCTATCCAATAAAACTAACCAACTTCTCTGGTTTGGTTGCCAGTCTCCCCCAATATGCCTTTACGCCAACCAAGCTGCAGTCGACATGCTAGAGACTGGATTACATAATCTACAAGCGCTTGCATTGGATCAGATTCTCCACTGCTCTAGCATTTCCTTGTATTCCATGATTCCAACTATAACACATCAGGTACACTTGCAACGAAAATTCCAACCGCTCGTTTAGCCCATCTGAGTTTCTCTACACTTCAATGAGATGATCATGGGAGTTCTGAGTGATGGAAAACAGCTTTTCCAACACATACATACACGCGTCCCATGTGTTTCATCATACTTGAAGTCTTGGTTTTTAACACATACCTAAGACTGCTTTGCTACTTGACAGGGATATTCTACTTTACCACCAGGATGTTGTCTGTCTACGAGGAATCGACGTATCTTGTATGAACGAGGTTTGGTTTG
Organism: Henckelia pumila; assembly: GCF_033568475.1. Classification (NCBI taxonomy): domain Eukaryota; kingdom Viridiplantae; phylum Streptophyta; class Magnoliopsida; order Lamiales; family Gesneriaceae; genus Henckelia; species Henckelia pumila. The sequence goes on from NW_027331831.1 coordinate 7,133,627, forward strand.
GAGAGTAGAGGAACTGGATGGTTCATGTCACTGCTTCGCCACCGCGTTCATTAAATGGTCTTTCGACTAAGTATTTCATGCATTCTTTTCCTAACTGTTCAGAAGTTTTATCTATACTCTGTGTTGCTTTGGAGGGATTTCATTAGTTATATTTTGTCATCCAAAAATTTGGACTAGGTTTGGCTTGATGATACTACTTTCCACATCATGAATTCATGGGACTCTTGTGTGAAATATATTATAGCTAGTCTGCCTATATAGGCAGCATCATTTTCTCTTTAGTCTTAAAATATGATGATTGATGCAACTGGATAAATGGTTGGTGCGTTACGTAAGAGTACAACTACTTTTTACGGTGAATTTTTTAAAGCCCGTAGTTATGAGTAACTTGTATAAATTTATCAAAATAAGGTTCCGTTTGGATTTTAAAAATGTTTTTAGTCTTTTTAAATGAAAAAACTTAGTATATATTTGAATAAAATTTTTGTAAAATGTTTTTGAAAAATATTTTTTAAAAAGTGTTATCCGAGTACAGTTAGTATAATTGATAAATGTTTTTAGATGTTTTTAAAATGAAAAACAAAATCAAAACACATTACTTTTGAAATGTTAAATTTTTGTATAGATCAGTTGTCCAAACACATATTTATCCTTTAAACAACTTTGAAAATATTTTATTAAAAATTTAAAAAAACACTTTTATAAAAAAAATTAATTTATAAGTACTTGTAAAAAAGGAGTCTATTTAAGTTTTTATGATTTTTTGTACTTTAACGAAAAAAATTACTTTTCTAACGTGATAATTGATATAAGCATTTTTTTGTAAAAAAATCTGTTTTTTTACTATAAAAGTATGAATAGATGACAAAGTTTTCCATTGTGTATTTACTACATTGCCCTAAAGATATGAATTATTGGTATTAATTGCATGGGCATGAGTGGAAAAATGATGTAAAATTTGGGGACAAATTTGGGATGTGAAATTTATAAAAATCAATGTTTTGTTCAATCATTTAATTGATGCATTTATTATTATTATTATTTTACCCATTGAATAAAACATTTTAATGGTTGTCATTATATTTCTAAATTCATTCTACGAAAATAATAATGAGAAGAAATTTATAAAATAATGCATTATTTCCACTACCTATTTTTTCTTATAAACTATTTTTTAATTTTATCTATTTCTACTATAAAAGTATGAATAAAGGGCAAAATTTTTTATTGTGTATTTACTACATTGCCCAAAAGATATGAATTAATGATATTAATTTCATGGACATGAGTAAAAAAATGGTGTAAAATTTAAGGACAAATTTGGGATGTGAAATTTATAAAGATCAATGTGTTGTTCATTCATTTAATTGATGCATTTATTATTATTATTATTTTACCCATTGAATACAACATTTTAATGGTTGTCATTATATTCCTAAATTCATTCTACAAAAATAATAATGAGAAGAAAATTATAAAATAATGCATTATTTCCACTACCTATTTTTTCTTATAAACTATTTTTTAATTTTATCTATTTCTACTATAAAAGTATGAATAAAGGACAAAATTTTTTATTGTGTATTTACTACATTGCCCAAAAGATATGAATTAATGATATTAATTTCATGGGCATGAGTAAAAAAATGGTGTAAAATTTAAGGACAAATTTGGGATGTGAAATTTATAAAGATCAATGTGTTGTTCATTCATTTAATTGATGCATTTATTATTATTATTATTTTACCCATTGAATACAACATTTTAATGGTTGTCATTATATTCCTAAATTCATTCTACAAAAATAATAATGAGAAGAAAATTATAAAATAATGCATTATTTCCACTACCTATTTTTTCTTATAAACTATTTTTTAATTTTATCTATTTCTACTATAAAAGTATGAATAAAGGGCAAAATTTTTTATTGTGTATTTACTACATTGCCCAAAAGATATGAATTAATGATATTAATTTCATGGGCATGAGTAAAAAAATGGTGTAAAATTTAAGGACAAATTTGGGATGTGAAATTTATAAAGATCAATGTGTTGTTCATTCATTTAATTGATGCATTTATTATTATTATTATTTTACCCATTGAATACAACATTTTAATGGTTGTCATTATATTCCTAAATTCATTCTACAAAAATAATAATGAGAAGAAAATTATAAAATAATTCATTATTTTCACTACCTATTTTTTCTTATAAACATTTTTTAATTTTATAAATGAATCATTATTATTTTTTGTCTTAAAAAATTTAAAAGTATGAGGTAAATTAATAAGCAAAAAAGCTCTTGTGGATTATGTTCTAAGTGAATCATTTTTATTTTTTTTTATTTTTAATATTAATATTTATGGGTAATAATGATTTTTTATCTTGAAAAATATAGAATTATTAAGTTAATTTATGAATTTATTATTATTTTACCCATTGAATACAACATTTTAATGGTTGTCATCATATTCTTAAATTTATTCTAAAAAAATAATAATGAGAAGAAAATTATAAAATAATGCATTATTTCTACTACCTATTTTTTCTTATAAACTGTTTTTTAATTTTATAAATGAATCATTATTATTTTTTGTCTTAAAAAATTTAAAAGTATATGGTAAATTAATAAGCAAAAAAGTTCTTGTGGATTATGTTTTAAGTGAATCATTTTTATTTTTAATATTAATATTTATGGATAATAATGATTTTTATCTTGAAAAATATATAATTATTAGGTTAATTGATGCATTTATTATTATTATTATTATTATTATTATTATTATTATTATTTTTATTATTATTATTATTATTATTATTATTATTATTATTTTACCCATTGGATACAACATTTTAATGGTTATCATCATATTCCTAAATTCAGTCTAAAAAAATAATGAGAAACAAATTATAAAATAATGCATAATTTCTACAACCTATTTTTTCTTATAAACTATTTTTTAATTTTATAAATGAATCTTATTATTTTTTGTCTTAAAAAATTTAAACGTATGAGGTAAATTAATAAGCAAAAAAAGCTCTTGTGGATTATGTTATAAGCGAATCATTTTTATTTCTATTTTTAATATTAATATTTATGGGTAATAATGATTTTTTATCATGAAAAATATAGAATTATTAGGTAAATTGAGAGGAAAAACCTGTTATGATAATATAATAGTAAGATACTAATAAAAATGATGAATTAATCATACTGAAATAGATAATGAATTACATAAGGATTGCAACAAATATAGCAATAGAAGAATTCACATACTTTTTGTACTATGACAATAAAATAACTGATCATTTAAAATATTTAAGCAATATTTACACTTCTACAAAATTTTTGTTTAATATAATATATAGATATATAGCATCACCATAAATTTTATAAAGAATAAGTTTCATAATGTAATAATCTATTAATAAAAACATGTTATATTAGAAAATAATATAAAATTTTTGAACTCTTTAAACACAGCATTTTAATTGGTTTCTTAAATATCATATTGTATTTGTAAAGATAATCATATAATATAGAAATATAAGTGAAATCAAAAAATAAATTATTTTCATATAGTTTCTTTGTTATTACAAATATATTGTGTCAATTTACCTCTTATTTAATTATAAAAATTCACCTTCAATGAATTGGTTTGAATTATTTTCTATCAATTTAAGAAAACAAAAATTTAAAACACATTTTTTTAAAAAAATTCTTATAAAAAAATAAAATTTGGTTACGACATACTTATAAAAAAATTTAAAAATAATGATACGTCATAATTCAGTAGATATTTGATTATAAAAATAAAAAAAAATAAAATTTTATCGAAACATAATTCTTAGGAAAATCTAAAAATAATTAACATAAAAATGATTCAGATGTTGGAAAATAAAAATATGCATGTATTATTTTCAAACCAAACCAAACGGTGCCTTACATTCATATTTTTATAGTAAAATAAATAATTTTTTTAAAAATACTATATAATTTTTAATATAATCATTTATTTATTTTGCAAGTTTTTTTATTAATATACTGTTTGAAACAAATTTGGATTTTTGAATTTTTTCTATTTATTTAAAAATATTTATCAGAATTTGTAAATATAATTTTTGCCATAAATATTTATTTATTTTGCAAGACTTTTTAATATAATTTGTCGATTACAATAATCTATTTTTTGATCGAATATTATTGATTTTATATTAGAATATTGAAAATGCATGGATAAAATGAAAAAAAAAAATCATATAATAACCTATGAAATTTATGTATAACAAATTTTGTGACAATTTTACACAATTAATAGTAGAAAGAGACTAAAGTGGAATCAAGATCTAGGACATCTTTCCTGAACTGGACAAACTTGTCATTGAAGAGAGGAGATAGCCTCGTGATATTTACATGGTCCTTGGGAATGCATGAAACTGTGCAAATATAAAGATTGATTTTTTCACACCTACAAGTAGCTAATATGATCAGAATTCAGGATATAAGACCTAAAAAAAAAACCAAGAAATTAGTTCCAGTGGGGGGAGACGAGTTTAGGCGCATTCAGGAGGAAGAAAGTAACATTGAAGACGAATATCCCCATTCACCATTCTGGCTAATTGGTCAGCAGCAATGATAAATCTTGAATGATTTGCTCAACTACTAGACAACCAGCACACAATCCGACACCAACAAGTGCCGGACCTGCATTTGAAATCATCGTGTCTGTTTCTTGATCTTGTTTCCTGTTCATTGCCAAGGCCATCATTGGAGGAAGAACTCCATATAGCATTGTCATGCAGTAACCTCCCTGTGCAGTTTCCATGCAGTTAATTTTCGACTAGTACTTTCAAATTTTCCACACAGTATAATCGAATATAGGAACAAAGTTATGTGATGTTGCAGGTTAAGGATCGGATTTAAAAAGGTGGCAGAACTGAAGGGAAATGGAGCAATTTTCTAAACCTTGCAATAAAATGGCACAAAAAAATTGAACTTTTTGATGAGGGACTGATTAGTTTGTAATTAAAAACAGCATGTAGAACTTCAAAATTAATTTATTTTTTCGAGAAGTGAGGAACTTTTAACTCACAGCAAAATCTGTGGCCGCAGAAAATGCATCTGGCACTGTTGTTGATACGGCGAGAGATGGAGCAATAATCAATACTGTTGCTGCAAAATTAGTTCTGTTTCTTTTCCACCAATTGCTGATAAAAATGAATGAACCTGATTTCTGCCAAAATAAACTTCATTGATAGGAGAATTATGGAAATTCGACTATAGTGCTAATACACATATTAAAGTCAAAGGCATGCACAATACCTCGGGAATTTGCACTGATGGAGTATGCAAGGTCAGATTATTAAGCTGCTCCTTGTAGAACTCTGAGAAACTCAGAAGAGTGCCAATCAGTGATGTTCCGACTGCCAGGAGCGAAAAGACCTCAACCATTAGTGAAACTCCGCTCCATCTAATGCTACAAGCATAGGTCAAATTTATAGCATATTATTTTTGGACATCATCAAGAACCCAAAAAACAAAAGGAAAGAGATGTGTTGCAATATAATTTATTATTTAATAAATTATAACAATAAAGGAAATGAGAGTTTTCCTCGTATTTAAGACGCAAGGTGCACATGTTAAAAGAACTTTCATATTCTGTATGGTAATAGATATACGTGGTTTGATTCTGAGCGTAATTGACGTAATACTTGATTACAAAATCTGTGTAGCAATTATATTGACCAATAAATCGAACGAACCGACCTCATAAGCAATTCTACAGGATCAGCAACTTGATCAGCTTGATTTGATAGGCCTAATGCTATCGCATTCCAAACAAGCAATGCCAACAAAGGCATGATACTACCAAGTAAAATCGAAGCCCTTATACGTATAAGATCTCCTTCCAAATAAGCGCATAGAACTGAGGGAAAACCACATATGATCAGGTGGAAAAACATTCAAGATATTCTATAATTCATCCTAGAACATCAATCCTTTACATGATTAAGTGTAAATGGAGAGATATTTATTCACCAGGTGCTAGGTCATGGTAAACCAGAGCAAAAATCATTACTGGAAGTGTATCTGGAATTTTTTCCCAGTGGCCACTGCTGCCGTCTAATCCCGACCACCCTCCAAAAAGAACGGCAAGAACTTCAATTGCTACCAGCAAACCTGTTCCACCAACGGTAAAAAAACTCACAATGATTCCGAATTCTCAGAAAAACTCTGCAGTTCTTTAAATTATCTGTCAAAGTAAGGCTGCATACGAGTACCTATCATGGATGTTGTCAGACATTGGTTCACTTGATCCGTGGATCGAGTGCCTCCTACGGTGATCAGAATGGTGACAAGGGTGGTGAAGAAAACCCCAGAAACCGACTCTGGAGAATTGGTCAAGTGATATAGAATCTCTCCTGACTTGGCACTGTAGGCTATCACAGAAGTATAACCTAAGAAAACATATGTCATCGTAGCTAGAGCTCCACCCCATTCTCCTAATGTCTCTTGAGCCATGGTCCTAATAGATATAACCTCTAATTCATCGCTGTTTACTTTTATTTTCTTCTTTTTGCGTAACCCCACATTAATCTCAACAAGCAAAAGAGCTTCAATCAACAAAAATGCCCAACATATCATTATTGATATCGAACTTGGAAGCAACCCCTGAAATACCAACATCCAGAAGCAACAAAGAAATTTGATTGGAACATGCATACACAAGAAAAAGATCAAATGGAAATCAGAAATGAGAATTACAGAATATCACTCTCTGTCCCCTAAATTGATTCTCACTACAATGAAAATATCATTCTAATTGGTCAGATTTCCTTCAACACATTATCCTCACATAAATTGTCTGAATTACCACTGGTGAAGTTTTCTTGGGGAGAGCCAGAATCCCAGAACCTATACTCGTCCCAATGATGAGAGCAACCGCACCAGCGACACTGCCTCTTTTCTTGGAAATTTGGGCAGGATCCTGCCTCGAACTCAGTGTAAAAAATCTCGCCTTTTTGCTTTTCTCTGTTTCTGGAAACCTCCAACACAGAGATTGCGGCCACCCCAGTTGATGGGTGCTGAAAAGAACAAAGGAAAAAACGAATCAAGCACTTGAAAATCATATCAACAACTTCATCATCACGTACATATGAAAGGGTGACATCTTTGATTTGAAGCAAACTGTAGTTTCTCTTTGGTTCAAATTTCCACATGATGGAATCAAATATGGTAATTTGCAAGTTTTTGAACGATGATAGCAAGGAGTAATGGAGATGGTGTGATGGGATTTCATCACATATGAGAGAAAATCAGACAGCAAAGTTCCCAAATATCTGGGAAGGGAATATTGGCAACCGACTGCTGGGATTCTGATGTTCAGAATATATTATTTGAATAATAATATATATTATTATTTTTTTTAAATGATTAATATATATTATTATCATAAGAAAATTATAATCTTTTGTGATCTTCGTTACCTGGATGGCTGGATGGTCATTTTCGGATATTTTTTTAAAAAAAAAAAGAGTTACAGTATTTTTTTTATATGATGTTAACATGATATTGACATTCAACGTGTTTGGATACAAAAGTTATTAGATAAAAAAACATTTAAATAAGTTCAATTTTTTAAAGAACTTTTATTTTATAAAAAAAAAAAAAAAAAAACCGTGTTTTAGCGTTTGAATAAATATTGAAAAAATGAATTTTAAAATTAAAATAGAAGTAAAAGCAAAAATTTTGGCTTTTAAAAAAACACTCATTTGTGTTTTTTTAATTGACTTCCATGACCAAACACACCGTTGGTAGTGTTTGAAAAAGCTTAGGTAATGTTTGTAAAAGTTTGTAGGAAGCATTTCTCAGCTTTTCATTAACAAAATTTCAAATTTTTGTTAACAGAAAAACTGAAAATTATTTTTAAAAATCTCTCTCAAACACTAACTAATTGGTTATTGGAAGTGATTGCATGAATAACCCAAATTAGTTTGAACATGGTGCAATTTTAAGTGGATGTTAGAGAAGTAGTTGATAAAGTGCACCAAGTTATTCTTTGAGTTTGGGTTATTTGTTGAAAATTGAACAATTTTGTTACATGGAGAACCTGGATTCTGTCTAGGGTTGGTGTGATAACAAGCAAATGTTTATTGCTCGTAGTTTTGCTAAAATTGCTTATTATTTTCTAGTCCTACGATGTGAACTGAACATCCAATTTATATTTCGCATCTTTTGAACACCTTATATAATAATCTTTATCGTTAATGATAACTTAAAAAAAATCATTAATGATAGTTTGTTTCGTTAAAAAAATGATATCGACATATATAGTATCTCGTAAGAATGAAAATTATCAAAAAATTAAAAAAAAAAAGAAGATGCATAGTTAATAATCATTGTTATGTTAGAATCGTTACTATTTCACCATTTTGGGGTTTTTATTATCTGTGTCGTCAATTTCGATTTTATTCAACTAGTTTTCTTCTTGGTTATTTTAATTATTTTTCTGCATCATATCAACATGATATATATACAATGTCATATTAGTACTCATAACAAAAAAAAATTTAAATTATAAAATAATACATTAAAAATGATTTTTTTTAAAAAAAAATACTAATATTGATAACAAAAATCACGACTACAATTATACATACATATTTATATTAGTAAATTTCTTATTAAACAATCTTATCCAATAATATCTATGAGACAAATCGATCTGATATTTATTTATAGCAAAAGTAATATTTTTTTTAAAAAATAATAATATTTTTTCATGAGCTAAATTGAATAAGAAGTCCATGTCACAAAATCCATCCATCAAGACAATTTGGTAAGAGAGTTTGTGTACTTTAACATTATTATATGATATATAATTTTTTCCTTGAAAAGATATATATTATCATCATCATCATTATTATTATATATATTATATATATATATATATATATATATATATATATATAAGTACACTTGTTGACTAATATTATTTACGACATCTTTCTTTTTGTGTAAATGAAAATGCTTATGAGGATCTGAAAAGGCGTCTGAAAATGGAAGAAGTTTCAATAGAGATTGCAAGAATTCCTCACACCGATTCCAACAATGGCCGCACCCCCACCCCTTCATATATACATACATATATCTACATCTCCACAACACTACACCACACACAAAAAAAATGGAGCCGTCTCCTTCTCTTTTTCCTCTGGAAACATGCCCACCAGTCTCAGACGAAGCATTCAACCTGTTTCACTCCATAGACAGGGAACTCTACGCGAGATTGATCCAAAACTTGGGCCGCCAGCCGCTGGAGTCGCTAAAGGTGATGGCTTTTTGGATGTGGCTGGAAAGAGAAGGCGGGAACAAGATTTTGATCAGACAGTTGCTGTCTCTTCCTCCCCCGTTTTTGAACCGACTCGCGGATGAGACCGTCAAGTGTTTGAAATGCGTGGAGAGTGATAACTATTTGTTCTTGAATGGGAATGATAGGATCAACCTTTTGCCGGAACTCGTGAGCGCCCGCGTCAGCCTCCGGTTTTTTCACGAGAATCGGGTCACGGTGGAGCATGGTGTCAGCAAGATCATCTCCACCGTCTGTTTGCGTGCTTTTAACGACATTCTGCGCCGAGTACTTTTGCTGGAAAATGCCGCTGCTTATCATGACCATGACGTCGGAGAATCTAGCATGGCTTCTGTAGAAATTAGGAGAAACAATGTTGCAGCGCCGCAGCCACAGCCGATGATGTATCATCCTCATATCAACGTTAATCCCGGACCGTTTTATCCTCCTCCTCCTCCTCCTCAACCGCAGCCGCAGCCAGCGATGGTGGCGGTGGATGAATATGGGATTCCGGTTCACTTGTTCGCGGGAGGAGGAGGGGGATTTCCGGGGGAGTTGCAGCGGCAAATGGTGATCAGCGAAGAAGTTGGAGATTTGTTGAGTAGGAATTTGCTTCTGGAAATCAATAATGGTGGATTTGATCAAGAAGTTGTTCTCCCTGAAGATAGGACCATTTTCTTGACATTCTCAAAAGGGTATCCCATCACAGAAGTTGAAGTTCGAGAATTCTTCAATAAGTGAGTAATTAAACCAAAAAAAAAAAAAATCTATATATATATATTTTTTGCACTATATATATATTTTCCCTCGATCGACTGATATTATATACATGTTGGAACTGAGAAATTAAGGAGATTCGGCGATTTCATCGAGGATCTGATAATGCAAGAAGTCGGGGAAGAGGAGCAGGTGTTGTATGCTCGAATGGTGGCACGTTCCACCGCGGTGATAGACGCCATCGTCGGAGGGAACAAGGCCAAGTATTCCATAAACGGGAAGCATGTCTGGGCCAGAAAATACGTCAAAAGACAGCAAACGAGTTCGTCTTCCCCGGACCAAGCAACTTCTTTCTCCTGAAAATGTTTTTCATATATATTTAAATGTTTATTATTATTATTAATGGGGTGTTCATTTTACGATTTTATATTTGGTGTATGGACATGCATATATGGATCGAGTCATGTGTACATTTGATTGCATTTGTTCGAGTTATATAGTGTGTGTTTTCATTGACATAGTACTCAATCATTTTATTTCATTTTTTGTGGAAAATTATTCTCTCGGAATTATCATGGCTCTTCAAATTTATTCTAGCTATTTTGATTCGATTAACAATACATGATGCTTCAAAACATCGATATGATCGGTAACGGTCAAATTTTGTTATTGATGCATGTTTTAATTTATAATTATTTTGATCCGATTACTGACACATGATGTTTAAAATATCGATATTGTCTTAGGACACGTCACCACTCTGACAAAAACTAAAGGACTAAAAGTGAAACTATTAAACTCATTCGGAAACACAGGAACAAAATTTCACGTGAAAAAATTGCAAATGGATTAAATTACTTCTGTTCTTCAAATTTAATTTTTGAATTTTTTTTACAACATATGTTGTGTGTGTGTTCTTGCTCTGGGATTCCATGTCAACGTGATAAATTAATGTTTTGAATAATTTCCAGTTAAAGGGTTTTGAGATTATTACAATGGAAAATATTTATTATTGTTATCATTATTACAACGAGGAGATTTCATAATTTTTTTTAAAAAATTTAATTTTAATTTAATTTTACCCCAATTTTGAGTAATATATTAATATATATATATTTGTATAATTATTATTATATTAATATTAATAATTAATTAATTTTTTTCAAAAAAAAAAAAAGAAGATAAAAACACAGTAATGTAATGTCACTGTATGAAGAAAGCAAAACCCACGTGACATATTGCTGTCTCCCTCCTTTGGTGGTTGGATTGGATTCACTTTCGTCAACCCAAACCTCTGAAATCACAGTTTCTTTACATCAATGGCGGTTCTTAGCCGCCTCAATCTGTGTCGCAAAAGACCTGCATCACTTCCCAATTTCTGCTCTAAATCCACCCAAACTGAGCTCCAGAGGGTGTCATCAGCTCTTTCTTCTGCAATACCCAACGAAAATTCCAGGGGAAATAACAGAAATGTGCAGTGGGTTTTCCTCGGATGCCCCGGTGTGGGCAAGGGGACCTACGCCACCCGCCTGTCCAGTCTCCTAGGCGTGCCCCACATCTCCACCGGCGATCTTGTCCGCCACCAGCTTTCTTCTCGTGGGCCCTTGTCTTCGCAGGTTTCCTTTTTTTAAAAAAAAAATTTCCTTCCGGGAAAACTCACCTGATTATGAGTTGATTGATGTTGGGGGTGATTTCGTGTCTATGAGTACCTCTTTGCTTGTTTTATTGGTTATATGTACTTGTGTTTATCTTGTGTGTTTTGATTTAGGAATTGGGATTTTAGATTTTGCAAGTCTCAACAGCTCTTAATTTTGCAAGCTTGGATGTTATTATGGTAAATACCCATCCCACCGTAGGTGTTTGAAACGGGTCTATAAGCTGAAATGTAGATTGGCGTAGCTATTGTGGGTTAACGGTTTTCGCGAAGCACTGAACAGCTCTTAATGTTTGGAATGATTGAATATTTTCTGATCAAAGGATTAAACTCATGTAAAATGATGCTACGCGTGAAAGAAGATCGATCATAATTGTGGGGTTATTTTGTCAGGCAAGCAAAGGATCTGTTTTTGAGAAGAAAATTTTACTATCCTGATTACCCTTCATAACATATATCACATGTCACACCCACAAGCCTATGTAAGCAACACTTTTAGTAGTAGGCTCCTATAGGCTCCAATAACAACTAATTCGCATCAACCGTCGTCGTCTTTCGTACATGACACTTTAAACCTCTCCCACAATCTAATGTATGTCATCATATTATGGCCTGAAGTTAGAAAATGTTCAAGGCTTGAGCATATACCTGAGAGTCCTTGATACCATAAATTGCTGTCTTTTTATATCTTGACCTGAAGATCCTTGGGTTCATATCATGAGATAATCAATCGCGTGTAGGACCGATGGGTGTCCAAAGTGTATGCTAATCCCCGTCTCATGGATAAATGAGCATCATCCAAACATTATATAATGACTGAATTGACTGTTCCTAATATGGCTACATTTCTGAGTGAGATATTTTGGAAATTCTTTCGAAACCGAGTGAAAATTTCATCATATAGTATGCACGCTCTATAATCGTCCCAAGGATCAGGAATTCACGTAGTGCCTCAGTGTATGCACGCTCTACAATGATGAACTATACCTAGAACCAGGACTATGATCCACGTAGCATGAACTAGATGGAGATGAAAAAGCATTGACAACTCTTTGAGATTTGAGTATCGAAGTTTAAGAAGGCCAATATATGCACCAGTGGCTGAAGTCTTGTATGTTCAATATAAACAATTCCTTATTTTTGTGAAAACCGATACTGCATTTTGGAACAAAAGACTTTTTACGTAGAGTTCATAGGCGTATTGCAGGTGGTTAGCTAAGAATTATATTTCTTGAACGGTGTTTAGTCGTCAAAGGATAATGTGACTGATAAATCACAGGAGCTTCCCATTTGCTTGGTCATATTTTTGCTTTTAGCTGTGTGTTTGTGTGGGAAGTCACTTATGAAGCCTAGCCTGAAACATATTTGCTTCTTTAATGGCTATGGAAAGTTTTTAACCCATACCCATTTGATGCAGTACTTTATCGCAAGATTAGGATTGATAATGGTTTTTGGGCTTAAGAGTCTTATGTATACGCAACTTATACCAACTATGTGCTGACTCTAGTTATTATTTTAGGTAACAATATACATCGAAGCCCCCTTCATTATGTTCTTTCGTATTCTTATTTGGCCATTTCTTTGTTTACTCTCTGCGTTTGTGCAGCTGGCAGCGATTGTTAACCAAGGAAAGTTGCTTTCAGATGAAATAATTATTGATCTACTTTCCAAACGCCTTGAAGATGCTCAGAGTAAGGGTGAAACAGGATTTATTCTTGATGGTTTTCCACGAACTCTAAGACAGGCGGTGAGCAATAGCTTTTAAAACTAGCTAATAACTATCTATTGCATGCAGGCGGTTTGTTTTTCGGGTTATTCAAAACACACCATCCTCTTGTTTCGATTAATTTTGGGGAATTGTTTTCCTTGCCACTTCCCCCATAAACAATAACTAACATCACCATCATATTTTAATTCTCATTCTGAAAATTCCCCATTTCATATCATTAACATAGTCATTACTCATACATTTGTAATTTAAAATTTTATCATCTTTCTGTGCACACAATATTTTAATATTCAGTTTTGTTGCTTAATGGAAAGCCTGTTATTTCTACTATCTTTGGAACTTTAAGTGAGTGGACAAAAATATGTCCTTTGCTTTTTAGCAGAAAAACTAAGACGGAAAAACTTGTAAAGGTATTTTATTCATTTTATACAGTAAATCTCATGTGATTATTTCTAGATATCTCACTCTCTCTCACTTCAATACTATCCTTCGTTCCATTAATATTTAATTCAAATTTTGTCTCAATCGCATGTGCTCTTAGTTAATTGTATAACTCACTATGAAATTTACTTTCTTTCTAATTTCGATATTGTCTATGACTTCGGTTAGATTTAATCCCGAATTTTGTCTCACACGTGTATACTAAGGTTTATTTCCTTATCTATACCAATTTAATTACATAACTGAGTGTTGTTCGTATTTATGATTCATAACATATAATCATACGTGTGATGTGTGTTTTTGAAATCCTAACATACTTCTACATAGTTGGATCGATGGATTTAAAATTCCGGACTTGTTTTGATGAATTTAATTAAAGTGAATTTCAAAACGATAACATCAGCTGGCTTAGTTTTGTACATTTTGGAATATACATGGATAAGCCTTTCATGTCTCGTTCCCTCTTATGCAGGAAATCCTGGAGAAGGTGACAGATATTGACTTAGTAATCAATCTGAAGCTTCGAGAAGAAGCTCTAATTGCAAAATGCCTCGGAAGACGAATTTGCAGTGACTGTGGGGGGAACTACAATGTTGCATGTATTGATATCAAGGACAAAGATGGAAGTCAGAAAATGTACATGCCTCCCCTTCTACCTCCTCCACAATGTGAATCAAAATTAATTACACGGTCTGATGACACTGAACAAGTTGTTAAAGAACGGATACGAGTTTACAATGAAATGGTAATTAATTCCATCATCTTATTAAAGCAAGTTTTTGGTGGATTGTTTTTCTGTCAATAATTTCATAACTTTTCATTATTTGAAAGTTCTTTAGTTTCAAAAATAGTTTTTGCAATCAACCATGTGATGATCTTAGGAAGATAGTAGTGTTTGTTTTTGTTTGGAGATGGGAAATTGGTCGTGGAAAACGAAAACACTGCCTTGGATCTTTTTTGATTCCATTATTTCCCAAGATTTCTTCCCCACTTCACCTGTGTATGATCGTTAGCAGTTGCATAACGTATGGCTTGGAAACATCCAAATTTGCAGAGTCGGCCCGTCGAGGAATTCTACCGTAATCGTGGGAAGTTGTTGGAGTTTGATCTTCCTGGAGGAATTCCAGAATCCTGGCCAAAATTGCTTCATGCACTAAATCTCGATGATCATGAAGACAAAAAATCCGCAGCTGCTTGAGTATTATCCATAAGCTATGTCATTTTGGTAAATAAATCATTCTTCGCTTGTGTATTCGACATTATTATTATTATAATAATATTATTAATATTAATATTACGGATAAATTATTTGATAAAGGCAAAAAGTATGGTGAAAATAACGTTCTGTATTCTTTCTTGGGGGGCACTGTCCTCAAGTTTTAATGTTTTATAGTAGTTCATTGTGTTATATAGGTGTAATTTGTAATTTATTATGTTATCTACATTCCGAAATCTTGTTATATTTTCTTAAGTTAGGTCTTGTTATATTTTTCTTAACTTAGGTTTATTTAATAAAATGTGAACTGTTTCATCAAATTAATTGTAATTACATTATAAATACTAGTGGTAAAGTAAGCACATTGCTTGTTGCTTGCGTGTAATGTAATTAATAAATATTTATAGATATGTTTGAATTCCAGAAACATTCCATGAAAAATCAACTCAGTGGGGGGAATGACGGATAATTTCATCCTATCGTTAGAGATACTACCTCGATGATATATTTAAGGATAAAAATTTATTAATATTTGTGGTGTTCACTGAAAAAATAGTAAACCTCTCACATGTATTGATAAATTTCAACATTTGAATTTGTATTGAGGCAATGCATATACAGGTAAGACCTCATTTACCGGGAAGGACATAAAAAAATATGCTTGAGCCTCTACTCTTGAGTCTTGACACAAATATATTTTTTATATCGATGGATGAGACGATAAATGATGTATGATAAATAATATAGTAATGATGTGTGAGTATATAAATTTTTAACTTCAATCATTGGTAGAATTTGAGTAAAATATGAGATGACAGTTGAAACAAGTGAGAAGTGAAGAATTTTCCAATTGAAGAGAAAACATACAATGTGAGAAATGTACATGAAAGGGAAAATGGGGAGAGGAAGTTACAAGTTAGATCATTAATTTTATCATATTATTTTTTGTCGATGTTTTTATTAATAATTATTTTTGGAATTTCGTCTTGTTACACTAAGGCATAAAAATAGATTTTCTAATAAACTCAATCTTTATAAAATAGTACAATATAGATAAAATGTATTTTTATTCGTTTGCCTCAAACATATAGTCAAAATTTTTATTTAATAACATTTTTTTAATGAGTAGCTCACAAATCTATATTTATGAGGCGAGCCGACTCGATTCATACTTGCAGTAAAAAATAATACTTTAGACATAAAAATTAATAATCTTTCATGAGTTAGATTGTATATGCGTCTCATAAAAATAACATGTGATATCGTCTTGTGAAAATTTTTGTGTTTTATAATATATTTTTATTAACTAATACTTTAAAGGCATGCAACTATTTCAGAAGAAATTAAATGAAAATAAAATAATAAGTAAATTATTATTATTTTGTATATGTATGAAAACAGAAACAAAGTCGTGCAACTATAGGGGGCGGCCTCCCTATTGCAAGGATCATACGTGGCGGAGTGGCGGAGCCAAAAATAAATTAAGGGGTGATTAAAATTTTGAAATATCAATGTATTTATAAAATTTATATAATATATCAAAAATAATAAATAATATGGGCTGAGCTATAATTATTTTAGGCTAAAAATATAAAAAATTTGGTTTAAAAAACAAGATATATATATCTAATTTGGGTCAAAGCAGACCTGGGCTACAGCCCAAACCTGTCACCCCCTCGATCCGCCAATGTACGGGGCGGATCGTAAAAAGGCATTATACGAATTACAATCCGCCGAAACAAACGTAAAAAGAAGAAGAAGAACACTATAGTACATACATCTAATAAAATTTTATGATCTAGGTACACATGCATTTTTTTTAGCCATAGGAGGATGATTTGTCATAATTAGATTTCGAACACATCATCTCATATTTTATATTTTGATGTCAGATGAGCTAGTAGCTACACGTCATCGAGCTACGCAGTAGGTACACATGCTTTAAGAGAGTGTTTACAAAAAAAAAAAATTGTATAATAAAAGTAATTAAATTTATAAATGATAAAAAATGTGATGAAAAATCAAAAGTGAATAGTATTTAAAAACAAACGTGAAAAACGAAAAATAAGAGGTAGGTAGTGTTTGAATAAATTAATTAAGTCAAATAAAAGTGGATAGTGTTTGAAAATAAATATGAAAAAACTAAAAACCGAAAATAAGATATAGGTAGTGTTTGATAAAAAGTGATTCTAGTATCAATTTTTTATATAATTAGAATCTTCATGTGATCCGTTTTAGATTTTAATTAAATTAGATATAAACTAATATATAATTTGAGTTTAAAATACTCACGAATCTGATTTTTAAAATAAAAAACCAATATCAATTTTTTATTAATTGCAAACGTTAACAAAAGTACCCGATGAGATTCATAAATCTGGACAAAAAAAATCACATATGTAACCATGCATTCTATCTTTAAGTTATTATATTTATTTATTGAGTGATTTTAAGGCTGCGTTCATTTGTCTTGATAAATAAAAGATTACATAATTAATACCGACTAATCCTATGTTTACTTGCAAAATTAAAAATGAGTATAAATCTTTCGGCCCGTTAATAATAGGATTCACAAATGATTTTTAGTCCTAAATTTTTCACGGGATTATAAATCTTTATAAGGTGAGAGAGTGAATTTTTTTAAATCCATCCAATTAAACATATTATTATTTATTCATAACCACTCTATATTTTTGTCTCCCAAAATGAGAAAAAAAAAAAGAGAATTTTACGACTTTCCTAGATTCTCTCAACGACTCAGCCGCACACGGATTCCATAAATTATGGGTTTTGTCTTTCTTTCTTATATTATAAAGAGTTACCTATTATTTCTCTCTAAAAAAAAGAGTAACCTATTATTAATAATGATCTTTAAATGTCTTTCAAAAAAAAAAATAATGATCTTTAAATGTAATTCCGAATAACTGAGTTATTTTGTCATTTCTCAACAAATCAATAAATCAAATTTAAATACTATTATAAAATTTCAAAAAATATAATATTGTAAAAATGATAATTTATTATCTAAATATCATCTCATAAAATATATAATATAAATAAAAATATAAATAAAATTATTAATTTAATAACATTTCGATTTTTTCGATCTGTTCGGTTTTGACATATATAATGCAAAATCGAACCAAATAAATGTAGGTTTTAACATTTATATCCGAATTTCAAAATTCTTTTTTCGGTTCGGTTCGATGTTTGGTTTTTCGAATTGAATTTACGATTTTTTCGATTTTATCCGAAGTTTGAACACCACTCTAAGACATTCAATATTGCCGTCCAAACCACATAAAGGTAACCTGAAAATTTATTAAAACACCATTTGACATTAAATTAATTAATTAAATAAATAAAAGACAGTAATTTAGAACCATCAGCTTCTTTGATGCCCGATTTACCCCCATCTCATCTTACTTGGAAGAGAAATGTCATTCTTCCTTGGAATTTAGTTACCACATGAGAAACCTAAGAGGACAAATTTGTCTCTCCACGTCAGCTGTTCTTTTCGAACTTTTTTTTTTTTTGAATAACTTCGTTGTTGATTTTGAACCTTGAAACGCATAATTTCTTTGTATTTGATATTCAATCTCTTGAAAAAAGAACAGGGAAAAGATGTAGTTCTTTTCATATGCATATATGCATTTTTTTTAAAAAAATTGACTTGCCCACAAGACATTTGAATAACCCCACTTTCGCCGTTAATTTTTTAACGAAGATCGCCCGCGATGTTTTCTATTATGAAATTTTCGAAATGATCGACACAATTATTTAGAAATCATTCAAGAGAATTCGGATTTATAACTAATAGAAAAGTGTGTGTTGTAGTTAAGGTTCGAAGTAAAATAAACTCTTGTAAATTTGTTTTATTTTGTTTCATGCTTTTAGGAGAGTGATTTTGACATTATGTTGTCTATTTATATAAGCGTTTTTTTGTGACAACATAGATAAAAATGATTGGCGCCTAAATTTTTATCATGATTTTTGGAACATACTCTGTAAAAAAAACGACTATCATGATATTTGGAATGTTTTTTACAAAAATAATCACCGTATTAAGTGATAATAAATTGCCAAATGCTGGAATAATAATAATAAAACAAATGCTGGAAAAAACTAAACCAAATAAACCAAGAGCAAGAAGCAAGCAAATGGAGGAGTAATTACAAATTGTACATCACTCTTGTCTCCTTTCTCGCCTCCTTCTCTCTTCCGCTTTCCTTTCTCTTTCTTCAAAGTTCATAGTGTCACTCCTGTGTCATTACACACAGTAACAAAAAGAGGTGGGAAGAGAGTGAAGAAATGGGTTGGTTCCTCTGTACTGGGAAATCGAGGAAGAAAGGGAAGAAGCCAGTGGAAATCAAGTCTGAAGATCAGATCCCATCAAATTTAGGTGCGTAGGAAGTGCAAAAGACGAATTAAAGCTTTTTTTATTTTTGGGTTTTGTTCTGTAATTTGCCGAGAGCCACTTTGACTTTGCTTCGCTTGTCTTTTTAAATATTTGTTGTTTTTTTTTTTTTTATTTTGGTTTGTGGTGCTTTAGTTATGCGTTATTTGTTATTTATGTACTGAGCAGAGAATATGTGGGTCGCATAATGTGTGCGGATAATTGGCCTCGTGTTGTTCTACTGATCTAGCTTAATTTTTTTTTTTTTTGGCTGTAAATGCTTTGAAACGATCTGAATTATTGGTTGTGTGGCAAAGAATAAATCTTTGTCGATTACATTGATTTTTTCTAGGTGGTACTATGCATAAGAAGATAAAAGGGGTGGCAGCCACTGACTAGTTTTAGACAGCTGTTGCACTTTAGGTTATTTGATAAGAATTTTTTAGCTTTTGGTTGCCTCGATAAGCATTATTTTACTGGATGAAAATGGAAAAAAAGGAGTAATATTACTTGAACTTTCAGCTGATAACGGTGAACGGTCTAGTCGGATCACCGGTGGTGCGCCTCGTAGTTTAAGGAAGTTTCAATTGCATCGGAGTTTATGTTTTTACAATATATTTCCTTCCCGGATCTTGTTTGGATTTCTAATCAGAAAGTTTGAAGAGCTTAAAAAGGTGAAGTTTCACAGAATTTTGCTCTTCTCATGATTTTTTTACGACAGTAAAATGTACCATTTATTGATGTTTAACTGATGTTAAATGGTTAAAGTATGCCTTCTATTCTATGATTATGAGGAAGTTTTTGTTAATTAATGATAGAAGATAGAAGTTCCATTTAGTCCCCATGATTATTCTATTTCTGATGGCTTTGAATATATTTTTCATCTCCTCGTTGCAGAAAAAGTGAAATCAAATCCTGCTGAGGCTACTAAAGATGGAGGATCTGGTCATATTGCTGCGCATACATTTACATTTCGGGAGTTAGCAAATGCAACTAAGAACTTTAGGGCAGATTGTCTTTTGGGTGAAGGTGGATTTGGAAGAGTGTACAAGGGACGACTGGAGAGCACTAACCAGGTTTGTTCTCTCAACTATGAATTATGAAAGCCGAGGTGTTGTCTGGTCATGCTTTCAACTCCATAGTGCTCGACATTATTGTACGATATGTTATTTGTGTATAACTTTGGGAAATTTATATTGTTCATGATGTGTGAAGAAGGTGAAAAAAAATATTTAGGTTTGCAAAAAGAAGGAATAAAGTGTGTGTTTTACAACAATCATTTTTTGAGTAGTTGATTGGGGAGTGCCTACACAATCTTTTACTCCCACTCCTCTCCATAAATTTTAATTTTTTAACTGACGATGATATAATTCACAATATTATAGGTGTTGAAGGGGATACTTATTTGCACAATATAAATTGTTATTCTTGTCATTTGAACGATTGAACTACACGATTTGTTATTTCATTTCACTCAAACCTTTTATTTTATAATTGACTAAAACTTCTTGTAGGATTTCAATTAAAATTTTAAAGTGAAAACCCGACATTTAAAAACAATAGTCATCTTATGTTTACAAAATATGATATGATGTCACCACCTTCAGAATGTCCTCTACTTCCTTAGCAGCACTCAATCATTCAGGAAGACCTCGTATTTAGACTTGTTCCAAAAAGTCTTGATTTTGGATCCTTGAAACCATCTCCCATTATCTAACTCTACTTTTCATAGGATGCTAATACCGCAAACAATATTCTTCCACAAAATTTCCGACTTCTTATTGTTGGTAGTTTTGGTTAAAGGTTTAGTCTCAACCCATTTAGAGAAATATTAGCCTCTAACGCTTGTTTCCTTGAGAAGTCAAACCTACAAACAATGTGTTTCCATAAAAATGTAAACATCTTGTTTTTGGTAAATTTGGAAGAGGGCTTAGTTTCAACCCATTTAGATAAGCCTATTTTATCTATGAATTACAAATATGTGCATAGTCATTTTCTCAAACTCGTTTTGGTCTACACTGACAATTCGGCCAAATACTTCTTCAATTTCCCGAATGCTTAATTGGACCTTTCATGCCGCTGAAATTGACTTGCTTTGAATATCCAAAAGAAAGAGAGACTTTGATGTGAAGATCGAGAAATCATTCTGTCTAAGGGTACCATTCTCTCAGCCAGTATTTGAACTTCCTAAATATTTCTTGGAGGGGCCATGTTCTGTATGGACCTAACTTTCTAGGGAGTACTTCAATCCTCCTTCTATAGCATATAAATCCAAGAACTTTCCACTTCTCACCCCGAATACACGTCTACCAGGTTCAACCTCAACCTATACATTAACTTCTCAGCCTGAATACACATCTTTCTATGCCATATAACCTTGTTCATGTTCTCATGCCTATAAGAGTGCATACATGCCATAGCTTGCGCTGCTGATGCCCGTTGCAACGCCATCCTTTCTATTATCTATCTTTTTTATATTTTGCAATTTGCGTACTCGTTTTGCTCATTCGTCAACTTTTAGAATTTCAGTTCTTTTTTAGCTTTCAAACAAAACCAAAAGAAAATTTATTTAGACTTTATATTAAAATCAATTAATAAATGTTATGTCATCATTTAATGGGCTATTTTTTCACTTACAGCTATACATAAGCAGTTAATCAAAATTTTAAATCATTATAACTCGAGAAAGAGTGTGGTGTACTGAGATAGAAAAAAAAATGGAATAAAAGTTTACATTAATAATAATATATAATATGAATATAAATGATTAGAGCCAGAAAAATGAATGTTAAAAGAACGAGACAAGTAGGTTCATGAATTGTATTAAGAAATAGAAAGGAGAAAAGCTCTATTGAAGCATAATTGTATAAAAAATTAATATAATTGCAGGGTTTCATTGTCTAATTTTTTAGAAACAAAAAGTTGTGATGCAGTGGGAGTAATAATTTGTGGAGTGCAAAAAACACTTTCATTGTTGATTTAAAATACGAGATAATGATTTGATTGGAAATTTTTGAAAAAAAAAGTTTAGATAAGTCTTTAGATATGTTGATACAATTTTGAATTAAATTGAGTGGAGTTTGGGAGCCCCAGACTCAACCTTTCCAAGTTCTTGTTTTATCCCAAATGAATCCTATTTTGGATTCATGCAGATCGTAGCGATAAAGCAACTTGATCGGAATGGTTTGCAAGGGAACCGTGAATTTCTTGTAGAAGTTTTGATGCTAAGTCTACTTCATCATTCAAACTTGGTAAACTTGATTGGGTATTGTGCTGATGGTGATCAGAGGCTTTTGGTGTATGAATTCATGCCATTAGGATCGTTGGAAGATCATCTACATGGTAATCTTTTTTGAATTGCGTATTGTTTACTTTTTAGCGATCTTCTAAGAAACGTGAAGGGTGTCGAAGCGTGGATGTCAAGTTTTAAGTATTTCAAGCTTAAGCGAGATTAGTACGAGTTAAAAAGAAATTTTCCAGTTTTACTATAGTTTTAATTGTTTTAAGTAAAAAATTAAACAAAATGATAGAATTATCATAAATATAAGATTTAATAGATATTCCAAGTTCTAAACATAAATATATGTTTATAAAAAATATTTTCATTCAAAAAAATAAACGAAATAAGCGTAAGCGTCACTTAAGAAAGTTTTTTAGAGCACTCTTTTTTAGTATCAAAGGATTGAAAACATTTGTTATTATCTTATTTGTTTTTTCCTTGATTTTGCTGCCGTTTCTATTTAATCCAAGTGAAATTGATGTGTAAGTTATCCATGTTTTGGTCAAATAGTTTATGTTTGGATATTCCTCAGACCTTCCACCAGATAAAAAGCGTCTCGACTGGAATACAAGAATGAAAATAGCTGCTGGCGCAGCGAAAGGGTTGGAATATTTGCATGATAAAGCAAATCCACCTGTTATATATCGAGATTTAAAGTGCTCAAACATTTTACTTGACGAATGCTATCACCCCAAGCTATCTGATTTTGGTTTGGCCAAATTGGGGCCTGTTGGTGATAAGACCCATGTATCTACTAGAGTAATGGGAACTTATGGATATTGTGCACCTGAATATGCCATGACAGGACAGCTTACACTTAAATCGGATGTTTATAGTTTTGGGGTTGTCCTTCTAGAAATCATCACAGGAAGAAAGGCTATTGACAATTCAAGAGCTGCTGGGGAGCACAATTTGGTTGCTTGGGTAAGAGATTCTTCTGCTTATTTTGCGTAAAATAGTTTATGGTTGTCTTGTCTACGGTTTTGGTTGATTGTCGTGATCTATGTGATAGAAAAATTGGGGTCACAGTGACAGATAACATATTAATTGTGGATTCAGAGAAAATGAGCGAAGACTAGAATTGGTAAAATTATCTTAATGTGATGCCATTAAGCATGAGTTGAGGGATTTGATAATAACTAATATTTCAAAGTGCGATGAGAGATTCATTTATTTGTCTCATGCTTGTCACCACTTTCACTCCGATATTAAGGTGCAACCAAGGAAGAACTCCTGCAGGACCGAAAGATGGATGTTTCATTTATGTGTCTCATGCTTTTCACCACTTTTACCAAGCAGCTAGGCTTGTGAGTGGAGAAAAGCCTAACCAAAGGTAACCAATAATTTATATAACTCCTGCAGGACCGAAAGATGGATGTTTCAAATTAGTGTGTGCACCTCTTCCAACAAATGAAGATTCAAAGAATTGGTTAATCCTTCAATAGTCCTCAGAATATGGAAATAAGCATTAAAAGTTGGTTTTACGTTATTCCACTTAGCAGTATTAGTAGAAGTGCATCGAAGTGTTTGTATTTGTGCCAAGAAGCTCGCTGTGATAACGAAAATACCATGTGCTGCACCTTTTTTTGGCGATTCAAGACTCACCAACACTAACGTTATGCAATCTTACTACTTTACAGGCTCGACCTTTGTTTAAAGACCGTAGAAAGTTCTCACAGATGGCCGATCCTGTACTCCAAGGCCAGTACCCAGCTAGAGGCTTGTATCAAGCTCTAGCCATTGCTGCAATGTGTGTTCAGGAGCAACCGAACATGAGACCTCTCATGGCCGACGTTGTTACAGCTCTAACATATCTTGCTTCCCAGAAGTACAACCCTGAAACGCAGCCAGTACAGAAGTCAGGCTCAGGTTCCTCCACACCAAGAATTCGAAGGGAACAACGATAGCATCATTAGACAAAGAGATACTGCCAAACGAGCACCTCCGTCGTGCATGATGGTATTGCCCTAAACCTTTAAGTTCTACTTGACTTTTTCTAAGGATGGAAGGAAGGTATGCATTCATTGGCTGCACCAAGATCATGGCCGTCACGAGATTTTGTCGCCCCAAAGTCGGTCCAAGAGGTTCTTTTTCCGTCATCGCGGTATTCTTACTCCAATTCTTATCTAGTTACAAAAGGGGAATGAACTTGCTAAGTATGTAGGTTTTCCTTTGCCTTCTTTGTGTATGGTAGGTTTTCCTTTGCCTTCTTTGCCATTTTCCTGATGTGTACAACTCACACACCTTGACATCTTAATATTTTGTATTCATTGCTATAAACGGCATATTGCTTCTAGTGAGTGGCAAATTTTGAAGCTGCCTATGCACATTTATATTGCATCAACGACACGTGGGATGAGACGATAAATGATACAGTCCATTGGTTCTCGACTCGAGTATTTTGAGAGATGTTAAGAAATGTAGCTAGAGAACTAGAAGGACTAATATGTTTTTTTTTTTTTTAAAAAAAAAAAATCATTTTTACAGGTAAACATTGATTTTTAAAAAAAAATTAAAACTCCTTTTACTATTCATAAAACTTTAGATATGTCAAAATCTAATGAATTGAAACTATTAACTCAAAGAATGTTGGATGCGATGGCATGCAAACACGTATGTTTAACAACGTAATTTTAAAATTTTAACAATGATTTTATTCATTTAATTATTTGATCATCATGAAATAATTACATAATTGACATAAAAAGTTAAACTTTTTCATGAGTAAGAGATCATCTCACTAGAGTTTTTGTTTTACAAAACAAAATAATTAATTAAAAAATTTTTTAAAACGTCCCAATGCATATGACTAAAATTTATATTTTATGGTTTATCAAAATAAATTTTATATTTTATGGTAGGAGGAAAAAGTGTAAATTTTTTCAAAATAATATAATTTAAAAAATTAAATATTTGGCCTGTTTTTTCTCGTATTTCTCCGGACCAAACATAGCGTCAGAAAAAGGAGCATAACAATAGGCATTGTTTATTGATTCTCCACCCATCTCCTGCTATGCTAACATAAGCCTTGCTGCTAAATTAAGCTGCCCGTGCGCAATTAACTCTCCCCAACCACCACCATGACAGGCGCCCTCAAACTCACCAATTTTATTCCCATTCACGCCCACAAGCCCTACAACAAATTCCTCAACTCTTTCTCCTCTCCCGCCGCCGCCGCCGCCACCGCCACCGCCACCGCCAGCACTGGTTTCATCCTCCGAAAGTATTCGTCCGCCTTCTGGTTCAGGACTCTCCGATGCACGCACCCCGCGCAACGTAGAACCACCCTGAATATTTCCCGCGGCCAAGACCGCCACCGTCTCGCCGGAGGATTTCGTGGCGAGAAATATTGCTCATCCAGCTCCGATTCGGAAAAGAGAAGGCAAGACGTCGGTCATTTCGATGCTCAAATGGATGCCACTGTCAATGGAAAGATCGGGAACCAATACTACGAATCTGACGTCTCTCCATTGCAAAAACATCGAGATAATCCGCCATCTCAGCCGTCAAAATTGCTCACGTTGCCTACGATCTTAACCATTGGCCGCGTGGCTGCCGTGCCACTTCTCGTGTGCAGTAAGCGATTTCTATCTATTTACTTTTCACCGCCAGATATTTCTTTTTTGTGCAACTGATTGAGCATTAGGTGCAGTAAGCGATTTCTATCTATTTACTTTTCACCGCCAGATATTATTTACTTGTACCTTGATTTAGTATTTTCTTTCGGCGGTCGTCGTGTTTTCCATAGCGTTGAACTTGAATATCATGTATTAATATTATATGTCAATTTAATATCCAGTGAAGAATTGACGAAGGTACTTGTACTTTTACTAGCCTTTTACGTCGAGAGCTGGTGGGGACCAACAGCTACAACTGCTATTTTCCTTGTGGCTGCGGTTACGGATTGGCTTGATGGATACCTTGCTCGAAAGGTGTAATTTTTTTTCTTCTCCTTGAAATAAAGGGGTGAGGTGTGTTTTCATTATCTCGTGAACTCAAATTTGTTGAATTTTGATTGAACAGATGAAATTGGGGACTCCCTTTGGTGCATTTTTGGACCCAGTGGCTGATAAGGTAACTAGTGACACGCCTGATGTATTTCTTTCAGGATAACCGATAGCGGTTATCTGCAAAAATTGTAGAGACTACATCATGATTATTGTTCTATTCTGCAGTTGAATACTATCAGTTATCAGTTATTATTGTCTAAAAAAAAGCCTAAAACTTGAACTGTTATGGTACTACTTTATTTAAGTGTTAACGAATAGTAGGATGTGCATTCATCTGAAGAATGAACTGATGCTTGATTTTTAGTGAGTTGCTAAACATTGTGCACGTTTTCTTGAAGGACCTTATATTTGGTGTTTTTTCTTTAATGGATGCAGCTTATGGTTGCTGCCACCTTGATCTTGTTGTGTACCAGGCCCCATGAGACTGGTATGTTTGGGCAAGCACAATGGCTGATTACTGTACCTGCAATTGCTATAATTGGTAGAGAGGTTAGAGTCTGCACACTTGTTTATTACAGAATCATTCTCATAATACTAATATAGATGTTGAAGGTGTCATTCTAAAAAATTTTACTGTGTAGAATGGTGTGGTAAAACTGTAGCACTTAAAATTTTGTTTGCTTTCACCTGTACCCTGTTTGTTGGCAGAGCCAACTATTAGTGCATCTTTGTAATCTAATTATTTGTTTGGATCATACTAACTCTTTAGTTGTGTATAAATTGAATGAAAAAAATAATTTGAAGATTTATTTAGTGGAACAAGCAAAGAGGCAAGAACATATTTTTATGAGGCGTAACATTATTTAAATTCATAAATATCACATGTACACCTCGTAAGATCTTTCATGCAATCGTTTCTTATAAAAAAAGATCTTTCATGTAGGCCTACACAGATGCTTTCTTAGTTTTAACTTTTGAATAGGGCGTAACTGGACTGGTAATATGTTTTTCAAGAAGAGATGCTTGAGTTTTTCCTGAATCTGTTTGTTGGGGCTTACCAACGTAAGTATTGCATAACTTACTGACATGGTAGAGACATCTTTCCATCCTTGTATCTCAAAGAACAATGAGAAACATCCTCATTTAGTTGTTTTGGATAAATTTTGCCCTCGACATTCTGCAAAAAGAGTTTGTCAGGGATGGTGTGATGTGCATGTGTTTGGAGTTCTATGAAAGGATTCAAGGACAATATTGGGATGTATCCGTCGTCGTTGGCATTGTAGAACCACCATATTCCTCTTCTAAGATATCCTTGTCACTGAGGTGTTACCTTTACTAATGTTAGAAACTGTTTTAGTTGAGATGTGTTACTTTTAGACTTCCTTTGTCAGCATGATGTTTGCTTTTAAATTCTACATGTTTAGGTTTTGTTTGTTTGATACATTCATGTATGTGGTGGCTAACAAAAAGTGTTGGCTTATAGATAACCATGTCTGCAGTTAGGGAATGGGCTGCTTCTCAGGACAAAAAGCTTCTCGAGGTTTGTATCTCAACTATGCATCACTTAGAACTACAGTTATACTAGAAGATCGAATAATTTTGAGCTCAGTTTTCTGATTCACAAAATCTCTCCTAGGCTGTGGCAGTTAATAACTTGGGAAAATGGAAAACTGCTGCACAGATGAGTGCATTGACCATCCTTTTGGCTAGCAGAGACGGCAGGTTTTACTCTCATCTTCTATTTGATGCTATTTCATTATACTTTTGTTCATGATTATGAAAATAACGAAAAACCATGCTTAATCTAATTGTTTGATATTTCTCTGATCCATTCGACTGTCCTCTTTATGGATATCTGCAGTCTTGTAGGGGATGGAACTCTCGTGTCTTCTGGGATTGTGTTGCTTTACATTTCTGCATGGCTTGCTGTATGGTCGTTATTTGTGTATGTGAGAAAGATCTGGAAGGTGCTGCTGAGATAGTTACAGCAACCGCCCATTTTAGTTCGGTGCTTGATTATAATAGCTGAAAATTAATGGGATTATGTCGTACATTTGCGAGAACGTGAATGATGAAGTGACCTGCTCTCTGATATTGGATGATATATTGCTGCTTCTCGTTTAATCATTTGCATCATTCCTCGACTAGTAGAATGCACGGCTGGCTAGTCCACTGGTTATGTCCTGGCGCTGTCGTAGTCGTTCTTGTCAGCCTTGTTTGTTGATGATTACCTTGATAAGACTGGGATATTGGCGGCTTTGAACTGCTATTTGTGTAGTGTCTTAGCTCTATTTGTTGTACATTCGACAACAGGCTATAGTACGAGTCGAATTTTAGCTACTTAAGAAATCACAAAATCACGACACATCTTAGAGTATCTATTACTACATATTGAGCCTATACTGGGTGGAATTAGGATGACAATCAGTCGGGTTTATCTGAACCCGAGAGAAAGTTCACAAATCATCAGATTTGTCATATAATTTTATTCATAGTATTTTTTGATGTTTTTGTTTTGTATCTTGTACGTTTATAATAAAATAAAATTTTAAAAAATATATTAAATTTATTCTCATGACAAAAACCAACACAATTGGATTAATAAGGGAGTATTCATTGTCTAACAAGAGCATTCTTTGTAGGGTTCTACTTACAAATAAATAAAAGAATATTATATAAAATTTGTTGACTGATGTTTGTTAATATATCATCGTAAGAGTAAAACTATGTTTATTTACCATTTGCATAATTATACTACAACAGATGAATGTATATTGATGCTTCCAACTTAAACTGGTCGAAATCATACCTCTTTATACAATCCAAATCGAGGGATGAGCAAAATATCGTTTTAACCGAATAACAAATTAATTTATATTTTTGAAAAATTCAGTTTGGTTTTTACCCTTTGGTTTTAAAAATATTGTTTAGTTCGGTTCAATGTTATGGATTTTTAAAATCGGTTAGACCAATTTGAATTTTTATTTAAAAATAATAATTAAGGCTTAACTTATCTATACAGCATCAATCACCCCCGTGAAATATTGAAAATGCACACTTCTCTCATAATTTTAATAGGCATCTTCAGCCCTGTCATTTTAAAAAATTAGCACACTCGCCCCTTCAGATGAGTGATTGTTGCGCACGCACCCCTCATGCGACTGGACAAAGATTTTGATATTTTTTTTGCATCAAATACTCCTGTAAAATATTAAAAATACATATTTGACCCCTGTGAAAATAATTTTTAAATCTATTTAACCCATAATACACAATTTTTATTAAAATCTAATTATAAAATATTTAGCAAACATTTTTCGTTTTATTAATTTTATTTTAATTTTAAATTTATTATGATTATATAATTGTTTTGTAAAAAATATTATTATTTTATCTTGTTATCATTATTTTATTAAACTTTCTTCTTGTTTCCAACTTCTCCATTAAAAATGCATTCATAAACTAGATTTAAATACCTAAAAGTACCAAAATATTAAATCAAAATAATAAGTGAATGATAAGTACCAAACATTTTAAATTTTATTTATTTTTAATTTTATTTTTAAATTTATACTTTTTAATTAATTTATTTTTTAAAAAAATAATTACTTTATCTCGTTATCATTTTTTATCAAATCACTTCTTGTTTTCAACTTCTCCATTAAACATGATTCATAAATAAGGATTTAAATATCTAAAAATACCTAAATATTCAACCAAATGATAAGTTCATGAATGTTACTTTTTCGATTTAAAATTATATAAGCATGTTATTTTTTTTTATTATTTATTACAAATTGTGCAATGCATATTTTTGAAAAATTTAAATTTTGGTTCAATAATATATAGTCCTAAATCGATAAAACAATGTGTTTGAACTTATCAGTTTAGTTCAATATTTTGATACTTGAAACTATTTAAATACTTGTTTATGAATGCATGTTTAATGAAAAAGTTGGAAATACAAGATGAATTTAATAAAATAATGATAACATGATAAAATAATAATATTTTTTAGAAAATAATTAATTAATGATAATACATTTAAAATAAAAAATAAAAAAGAATAAAACAAAAAATGTTTTCTAAATATTTATGATTGGATTTTATAAAAAATTGTGTATTATGGGTTGAATAGATTTAAAAAATATTTTTACAGGTGTCAAATATGCATTTTTAATATTTCACAGGGGTATTTGGTGCCAAAAAAATATCAAAATCTTTGTCCAGTCGCATAAGGGGCGAGTGCGCAACAATCACTCATCTGAAGGGGCGAATGTGCTAATTTTTTAAAAGACCAGGGTTGAATATGCCTATTAAAATTTCACAGGAAAGAAATGTGCATTTTCAATATTTCACAGGGATGATTGATGTAAATAACTTGTTAGAACCTAATGGGGGGGGGGGATTTAGGTTCTATTGGCAACTTTAGCAATTTAAAGCGATTATGCATGTACGCAAGCGGAAGACTTAAGCAATCAAATAATAAGTGCGGTAAATAAATGCGTAATGTAAATAAAGCAGTAAAAGGGATAAGAGATGTTTATGGAAGTTCGACGATAAATCGTCTACGTCTCCCCTTCTTGGTTAAGTCGATTAACCAAGGATCCACTAGCACTTCGAACGTCTTGGCCTTGATGGCTCCAAGGATAGCCTTACAACTTGACACGATCACCGCGCCGATACAACTCAACACTCTTGGCCTTAAGGGCTCCAAGGATAGCCTCAACACAACACTTGGCTTCACACTCAAGTGCTTACAATGATAGCACAACACACTTGGCTTCACACTCAAGTGTTTACAACAATAGCACAACCAACTCACAAACTATTTTTACAAAAACTCTCAAATATATCACACAAACACTTTGATAGTGAGAAATTGCTTGCAAAGGAGAGAAGAGATGAGTTGGGATGTCTCTAAATGGTCTTGGCAAGCCTCTATTTATAGTTGGCAAAGATTTGAATTTGAATTTGTGTGCTTGGAGCGTTTATTGGGAAGCCAAGGAGTAGAGACAAAGTGTAGGCGCCGCTGCCTTCTTTTTCCAGCACTGAGCAGATTTTGTAGAAAAATCATATCTCATAATCTAACCGTTGGATTGAGCTCAAATTTGGACAGTCGCTTGAAAACATTCTAATCTTCAATCTGAACGGTGAAGATTGAATTTGTAAGAATCAAACACGTCCAGTAAATCTCGGAAGTTGCAAAATCACGTTCTAGCTTTTGTTCTGAGCATTACTTTTCAAAAATTCGAATCTCACAATCCATCCGTTTGATTGGCCTGAAATTAACACACAATCTTTGTAACATCCTGACATTGATTGTGATTGGTGGAGATTGGATTTGGATGCCTCCATCGATTCCAGTAGTCTTCTGAATCCGATACTTCAGCAGTTAGCTCCTTGCAGAAATAGCTACTGTTCAACATATTTGCAAAAATCATAACTCCATATCCAGCCGTTGGATTGATTTGAAATTTGGATACAGACTCTAAAACATCATGAAATCCATGTGATCGGTGGAGATCGGATTTTAATAACCGAAGCATTCCCAGTTATTTTCTGAATTTGAGTCTTCATAGTTCATTCCTTGCAGAAGTAAGTACTGTGCAGCTTTGTTAAAAAAATCATATCTCCATATCCAGCCGTTGGATTGCTATGAAATTTGGAGAGAATCTTGAGAACATCCTGATCTTGATTTTCACTGTTGGAGATCTGATTTGGATGACTGGAAAGTGCCCGGTGAATTTTTCAAGTTTCTGCTTTATAATATTGGCTTGTCCTTGTCCATTTCTTTTACAACTTCAAAGTAACTTCCAAGAATTTGATTGTTAATATGATCTAATCTGCAAAGTCTCACTTTAAATGGTTAGTAACAATTAATCGAGTTTTGTAATCATCAAAACATAATAATATGAGATTTGTTAATGCATTAAAAACATTAATCTCATAACACGAGATTTGTATGCGTTTAAGGCGTAACAATTTCCCCCTTTTTGATGATCACAAAACTTGGTTAAATAGGAGAAATAAATGTACAATATTAAATAAATAATTTAAATTTGCACAATATAATTGCATGAATAAAACTCCTCCTAAATTAAACAATTAGTTAAGAAGAGTTTGTTTATCAAATAACCAATTTTTTATTCTCTATGCATTTAAGCAAACTAACTCTCCCCCTTAGTTAAAGTATTTAACCAAACTAATTCTTTTCCTTTTTGTGATAATCAAAAATACTGGAAAAGTAAATGCAAAACATGATAATTGAATATGATTTCTAAAAAGCAATTCATAAATTTCACATAAAATGTGAGCTTTATAACTTTGAATAAATATAATTAATTTGTATTATCCAAAATTAAGTTGCTCAAATTTTATATTAAGCTCTCCCTTAATATGACATTAAATTTATTTATGTCCACAAGTGATTACAACTCAATTATGCCAAGTTCACCACGCAAACGAATAAAAGTATTTTCATCTAGTGGTTTTGTAAAAATATCGGCAATTTGATTTTTAGTGTCAACATATTGAAGTTCAACTTCATTTCGTTCGATGTGGTCACGAATAAAATGATGACGAATGTCAATATGTTTGGTGCGCGAATGTTGAATCGGATTCTTTGTAAGACATATGACGCTAGCGTTGTCACAGAAAATAGGGATTTTTGAAAAAGAGACGCCATAGTCGAGCAATTGATGCTTCATCCAAAGAATTTGCGCACAACAACTAGCGGCAGCCATATATTCGGCTTCGGTCGTTGATAACGCAACACAGTTTTGCTTTTTGGAAAACCAAGAAACCAAACAGTTTCCTAAAAAGAAACAGGTTCCACTAGTGCTTTTCCGGTCCACCTTATATCCACCAAAGTCGGCATCACAGTAAGCTTTTAAATCAAAGAAAGAATTTTTCGAATACCACAAGCCGAGATTTGGAGTATTTGAAAGATATTTAAAAATGCGTTTTAAGGCGAACAAATGTGATTCCTTTGGACATGATTGAAATCGTGCACACAGGCATACACTAAACATAATGTCTGGCCTACTTGCAGTAGCATATAGTAAGGAGCCAATCATACTACGAAAGGAAGATTGATCTACAGGTTTACCATTTTCATCTTTGTCGAGTCTGATTGCTGTGCTCATCGGTGTGGATGATGATTTTGTGTTCTCCATCCCGAATTTCTTTAGAATCTCCTTAATGTATTTGCTTTGGTTCACAAAGAACCCATCCTTGCACTGTTTGATTTGTAATCCGAGGAAATAGTTAAGTTCCCCCATCATACTCATCTCGAAGTGTTTCTGCATCAACTTAGAGAATTCTTGACAAAGAGTTTCATTAGTAGAACCGAAAATGATATCGTCCACATAAATTTGCACAATAAGCAAATCATTATCTCTAGATAAAGTAAACAATGTAATATCAACAATTCCTCTAGTAAAGCCATTGATAATAAGGAAAGAAGAGAGTTTTTCATACCAAGCTCGAGGAGCTTGTTTCAATCCATACAAAGCTTTGTTGAGTCTATATACGTGATCAGGTAATAATGCATCAACAAAGCCATCAGGTTGTTCAATGTACACCTCCTCTTTCAATTCACCATTAAGAAAAGCACTTTTGACATCCATTTGAAATAACTTAAAATTTCTAGAGCAAGCAAAAGCAAGTAGCATGCGAATAGATTCTAGTCTAGCAACAGGCGCATAAGTTTCATCATAATCTATGCCTTCTTCTTGACTATATCCTTTCGCTACAAGTCTAGCTTTATTTCTAGTGATAGTACCATGCTCGTCAAGTTTATTCCTAAACACCCATTTAGTTCCTATGATAGATCTATCGTGCGGCCTAGGAACAAGATTCCAAACATCATTGCGTTTAAACTCATTCAACTCATCTTGCATCGCAATTATCCATGCATCATCTAACAAAGCATCATCTATGCATTTAGGTTCAACATGCGAGACAAAGGCAAGATGATTACAAATATTATTAAGAGAAGAACGAGTGGCTACTCCCTTTGAAGGACTTCCGATGATAAGATCCATTGGGTGATCTTTGTAAAGCGTCCAATCCTTCGGAAGTGGTGTTTTCTCAACGGAAACATCTATATCATTTAGGCTTGAGGAAGCCAACTCTTCTTCGAGTAATTCTACATCATCAATGTTAGTGCGAACAATAGTAGACATAGATTCATCAAAAATAACATGCATAGATTCTTCAACAAGTAAAGTGCGTTTATTAAAAACTCTAAAGGCCTTACTTGAGGTAGAATATCCGAGAAAGATACCTTTGTCGGATTTGACATCAAATTTGCCAAGGTTGTCCTTACCATTGTTATGTATGTAGCATTTGGAACCGAAAGCTCGAAAGTAAGAAATGTTAGGCTTTCTCCATCTCCATAATTCATATGGAGTTTTCTTGAGAATTGGCCTTATTGATACGCGATTGATAATGTAACAGGCAGTGTTCATTGCTTCAGCCCAAAAATATTTTGGTAGAGAATGCTCGCATATCATGGTCCTCGCAATCTCCACAAGTGTCCTATTTTTCCTCTCAACGACCCCGTTTTGTTGAGGAATCCTAGGACAAGAAAAATTATGACCGATGCCTTTCTCTTCACAAAAGTTTGAAAAACTCTCATTTTGAAATTCAGTTCCATGGTCACTACGGATCTGCTTTATTGAAAGATTTTTCTCATTCTCAACTCGTTTGACAAAAGTTTTAAAATAATCAAAGACATCATTTTTGTGGGCTAAAAACAATGTCCACGTGTAACGTGAAAAATCATCCACAATGACAAATGCATAAAGCTTTCCTCCTAGGCTAGAGTTCCTCGATGGACCACATAGATCTAGGTGAAGAAGTTCAAGGGGCATAGAAGTAGATATAAAATTTTTGCTTTTAAAAGATTCCCTTGTATGTTTGCCAAGTTGACATGCATCACAAATAGAATCTAATTTTAAATTGAGTTTTGGCATACCAACAACTAAATCAAGTTTAAAAAGTTTTTCTATGGTACTAGGACCAACATGACCTAGTCGTCTATGCCAAAGAATTTTGTCATCAACATTCAAGGATACAAGGCTTTTAATATTTGATAAAGATAAATTGTTTAAAGAAACCTTGTAAACATTTTCACTTCTATATCCTTTGAAATTTATTGATTTGTCAGTCGTGAGTGATATAGTGCAGTGTTGTGGAGTGAATTTGACTTCATAACCTCTATCGCACAATTGACTTATGCTTAGTAGATTATGCTTAAGCCCTTTCACTAGGAGTACATCATCAATCAAGCAAGATTTAGATATACCTATTGAGCCGATTCCTTCAATTACTCCTTTGCTGTTATCTCCAAAGGTTACAGTTCCCTTCTCCTTTGGTTTGACTGATTGAAGTAGCTCCTTGTTCCCCGTCATATGTCTAGAACATCCACTGTCTAGATACCATATGCTTGGGAGAACAGTTTTCCTAGTTCCCTGAAAAGAATTGTTTTGGTACCCTTTAGTTTTTTTGGGTCCACAATGTTAGAAAAGAGAGATACAAAATAGACTTCTAAGAGTTCAGTCTCTCATAGCAACATCATCGCCACTTTCTAAGAGTGCTTCAGTAGAAGGTAGGGCATATGGCCACTTTAAAAACCTATTTCCTTGGACAGAGCAACGTTCAACAGGGAGACCAGCCGCAAGTCAAGGCATTTTTAAGCCGGTCTATATTGAACTCCCTTAGATCATGATCTCATAATGCCAACTGATGAGTTGTTAAGTACTCTTAGGCCTCCATTTCATATAGCTCTTTTTATCATATTGATATTTTAAAGATCTATACTTATGTCTAGCATGTCCTATTTTACAACAGTAAGAACATGCAGAGGGTGATCTCATTTTTGCTTTAGCAATTAGACTAGTGAAATCTATAGATTTCTTTCCATACCCTATTCCACCCTTATCAAAACTACATTTTTGCATACTTAGTAAATTATTCAAGTTATTACTACTTACATTGAATTTATCAAAAGATTTCTCTAAGTGAGCTATGTCATCCTTTAATCTTAGGTTTTCATGCTCCTTAGTTTCTAATTCATGTTTGAGCTTTCTATTTTCTTTTCTAAGAGATTTAGCCATATCAAACATGTTTTTATATGCATGTAGTAGTTCGTCATAGGAAGGTACCTCATCATCGTCGTCGGAGACGATGTCATCACTTTTATCCATGAGGCAGATGTTGGCTTCCTCCTCGTCATCGTCGCTATCGCTCCAAGTTGCTAGAAGTGCTTTCTTCTTTCCCTTGTCAACTTTCTTCTTAAGAGGACACTCATTTGCATAGTGGCCTTGTTGTTGACAGTTGTAGCAAGTAACTTCCTTATCCGGCTTCTTTTGTAATTTGTTTCCTCGCATGAATCGTTTGAACTTTCTTGCGAAGAGCGCCATATCATCATCATCATCATCTTCTTTGGATTGGCTAGATAGAGAAATCCCTTTTGCCTTGGTATCTTCTTTCTTTAATTCCTTCCTTGTTGATAATTCCAGCTCATGGGTTTTTAGAGTCCCATGTAGTTGATCAAGATCGTAGGATGCGGTGTCGCCTTTGTTTGACTAGATGATGGCCGTCCTCTTGGCATCCCACTCCTTGGGTAAGGCGCGTAGAGCTCTCCTCCACACTTGTTTGGTTGGATATTGTTCACCGAGTTGGGCTAGCTCATTGATAATTTGAGTAAGCCTTCGGAACATAGTATCTACATTTTTGTTTGATTCCATCTCGAATGTTTCATATTTGAGTTGGAGTAGATCGATCTTCGTCTCTTTGACTTGATTAGTCCCTTCATGGCATATCTCCAACTTGTCCCATATCTCTTTAGCTGATGAGCACATTGAGATCCGGTTGTACTCATTCATATCTAAGGAACAATGAAGAATATTCATGGCTTTAGCATTTTGAGAAATTAATCGCATGTCCTCCTTGGAAAAGTCGTCCATTCCCTTGGGAATTTTGACACCCTCAACCTCTTTAGTAGGTATATAGGGACCTTTCACAGTAACTTTCCAAAGATCATAATCTACGGATTGGATATATAGGGACATTCGGTTTTTCCAATATCCGTAGTTTATGCCATTGAAAAGAGGAGGACGATTTGTTGATTGCCCTTGAGCATAGTCGCTCGCTAGATTTGCCATAGAGCCTTTTTGAAAATATTTTGTAAAAAGGTGGCTCTGATACCACTTGTTAGAACCTAATTGGGGGGGGGGGGGATTTAGGTTCTATTGGCAACTTTAGCAATTTAAAGCGATTATGCAAGTACGCAAGCGGAAGACTTAAGCAATCAAATAATAAGTGCGGTAAATAAATGCGTAATGTAAATAAAGCAGTAAAAGGGATAAGAGATGTTTATGGAAGTTCGACGATAAATCGTCTACGTCTCCCCTTCTTGGTTAAGTCGATTAACCAAGGATCCACTAGCACTTCGAACGTCTTGGCCTTGATGGCTCCAAGGATAGCCTTACAACTTGACACGATCACCGCGCCGATACAACTCAACACTCTTGGCCTTAAGGGCTCCAAGGATAGCCTCAACACAACACTTGGCTTCACATTCAAGTGCTTACAATGATAGCACAACACACTTGGCTTCACACTCAAGTGTTTACAATAATAGCACAACCAACTCACAAACTATTTTTACAAATACTCTCAAATATATCACACAAACACTTTGATAGTGAGAAATTGCTTGCAAAGGAGAGAAGAGATGAGTTGGGATGTCTCTAAATGGTCTTGGCAAGCCTCTATTTATCGTTGACAAATATTTGAATTTGAACTTGTGTGCTTGGAGCGTTTATTGGGAAGCCAAGGAGTAGAGACAAAGTGTAGGCGCCGCTGCCTTCTTTTTCCAGCACTGAGCAGATTTTGTGGAAAAATCATATCTCTCAATCTAACCGTTGGATTGAGCTCAAATTTGGACAGTCGCTTGAAAACATCTCAATATTCAATCTGAACGGTGAAGATTGAATTTGAAAGAATCAAACACTTCCAGTAAATCTCGGAAGTCGCAAAATCACGTTCTCGCTTTTGTTATGAGCATTACTTTTCAAAAATTCGAATCTCACAATCCATCCGTTTGATTGGCCTGAAATTAACACACAATCTTTGTAACATCCTGATATTGATCGTGATTGGTGGAGATTGGATTTGGATGCCTCCATCGATTCCAGTAGTCTTCTGAATCCGATACTTCAGCAGTTAGCTCCTTGCAGAAATAGCTACTGTTCAACATATTTGCAAAAATCATAACTCCATATCCAGCCGTTGGATTGATTTGAAATTTGGATACAGACTTTAAAACATCATGGAAATCCATGTGATCGGTGGAGATCGGATTTTAATAACCGAAGCATTCCCAGTTATTTTCTGAAGTTGAGTCTTCATAGTTCATTCCTTGCAGAAGTAAGTACTGTGCAGCTTTGTTAAAAAAATCATATCTCCATATCCAGCCGTTGGATTGCTATGAAATTTGGAGAGAATCTTGAGAACATCCTGATCTTGATTTTCACTGTTGGAGATCTGATTTGGATGACCGGAAAGTGCCCGGTGAATTTTGCAAGTTTCTGCTTTATAATATTGGCTTGTCCTTGTCCATTTCTTTTACAACTTCAAAGTAACTTCCAAGAATTTGATTGTTAATATGATCTAATCTGCAAAGTCTCACTTTAAATGGTTAGTAACAATTAACCGAGTTTTGTAATCATCAAAACATAATAATATGAGATTTGTTAATGCATTAAAAACATTAATCTCATAACACGAGATTTGTATGCGTTTAAGGCGTAACATAACTCCTATACAATATAATAATGTGTTAACCTCTTAGAAAAACTACATTGGTCAAATTGATAGATGGAGTCGATGGACAAAGTCTCTTACTACTTATAATTATCATCTTTTAATTTTATTTTTCAATTTAAAAATATAAAAAAAATATTCATTATTTTTAGATGTAATATAACTTTTTTATGCACGCGAATTTTCACCGGCATGGGTTATTAGTATTAATAATGTGTTGGGCCTGTATTTTAAATATATTCACATTGGGCCAAAGTTTTGTGAGAAAATGAAGTCTCGCCCTCAGACTCAGAAACCCTTCTCTAAGTTCCCCCGTAGTCCCGTTAATTTGTTGGGCCTGTATACATCACACGACACAAGATTGTTTGCCGTTGTAATTCTCTTTCATATAATATTTGATTTCATCATATAAAATTTTGCAAGAATGGAAAATACATATAGCTCTAGAATGAACAATACATTATGTATAATTTTTTTTTTCAGAAATCATTAATGCTTATGATGCTTATGATAATGAACATTTAAAAACATAACTTTTTTCAAACACTGCATCATAACATATTAGCTAAAATAATTAATTATTTGAAAACTTTTGAGATTCAAATTTTATTTCGTGTTCATTTTTATCAAGTGTAACTTATGTTATTAGACTCAGCTCGTCAACTCCTCCTTCCACATATTGCCCGTAATTCAAGTTGCGGTTAATGCATGTTCTTAGAAAAAGTATTTCATTTTACAATTTTGTCTCGAGGGATTTCACTGTCTTTAAAGCATGTTCAACAATGTGTTTACATCATGTTCAATAATGTAAAGAAAGTTAATGTAGTAAAGTTGATAACTTGATTGTATGATGATGCCAGTGTTGATAACGTCTATGTTTCTACAGTGGTGTGGTGATATTAAAATATTATTATTTTTATTCTATTAAATAATTTTTTTAAACATAATAAAAAATGCACATAACTATAACAAATTAAAAATGCAAATAATTAAATTTAAAAATTATACATAATTTTAAAAAAATAACATAATATTCAAAAATAAAAACACATATTTTTTTTTAAAAAGATACATGAATTAAAATTGACACGAGTAAATAAAAAATACACATAATTTTATTATTATTTATTACTAATTTTTTTTGAATTTTTTACAATTTATTTAATTTATTTTTAATTAAAATCATTTTTAAAAATTAAAATAATGATTAAGATGATCAGACCGTTGATTTCATCGGAAGGGACTGTTATGAAAATATTGTCTCCATTACGGTGGTTGCTGGAATAATGACAATCTCCTTCAGAAGATCGAAAAAACAAACAACAATTATAAACAGAAAATTTATAATTTTTTCCTAAATAATTAGAGAACGAGTTTGATTGCTTCAAAAAATAGGAATGAAAAACGCAAAATAAGTATATGAATTTGACCATGGAGATGTATGCATCTTTACTATTTTATAAAATTTGAGGACATGATAGAAACTAATTTTGATGTATCAATCACACCAAAATATGTTTTTCCAATTTCACCCTAAACCTTCTATTACAAAAAAATTAAGTTTGTGAGTTTAGTGGTAATTTAACTTTAATGTGGTTACTTATTTTGTGCTAAAAATGCTGAACTGTGTAGTGATTAGTGGATTGATTTAAAATTTTAAATTTTAAATAACTGTCCAACTATGTAGTGATTAATGAATTGATTTAAAATCTCAAATTTAAATAACCGTCCAATTGCAGTGATGAGTAGATTGATTTAAAATTTAAAATTTAAATAATCGCCAAACTATGCAGTTATTAGTGAATTAATTTAAAATTTCACACACGCAACGCGTGCCACGTCGCTAGTATATATAATAATTGAAATAACCTTTGAGAAAGGCTATATATGGATTTTCGGATTAGATATATAATAAAATTTTCAATTATTTCTTTCATTTTCCACGTGGGATAATACATATATTTATCATTAGCCATCTCCAACAATTACAGCTAAATAATAATAAGCTTCAGGGCATTTTAGCCCGAGCTCAATTGTCTACTTAATACCCAAAATTACAATTAAATTCTGAATTACTCACTTAAATAAAAAGGTCATTACACTGACTATTCTTCGTTTATTGACTGTTTTCCAAGAATTCGACCTCAAAATATCATTCAGTAGTTTCTGTCAAGAAAAATTTAAAAGAAAGACACGTCAGTAAATCTCTTGTAACTTAATTGCACGTTTTTATTTATGTTATTTTATCAGTACCACTAATTTATAATTTTTTTTCCCTTTCAATTTTAGTCTTTTTCAAAACATAATTATTTAATCAAGAAATATAATAATGTAATGTTTTGAAAATGGTTAAAACTGGAATTAAATACAGGAAAAAGTGCATTTTGTATACTTTATGGTTGCTTCGAGTGTGACTTTAGTCGTCTATATTATCAGTTTTCAAGCTAGGTCATGTATCTTCTAATTTTTCGGAATTTTAGTCTTTTTTTTTCATCGATAGTGCTAATGTGATGCTACATATATCAGCATCACGTCGATGTCATATCAACGTCACGTAAAAAAGACTAAAATTGCTAATAAAACAAAGATAATAGACTAACTGAATTGGACAAGATAGGACCAAAATCACACTGAGCCAAGTTCAACAATAATAGTTATGTTGGGAAGCATGGAAATCGATTTTTCAGAGTAATGATTGGGAAAAACCAAATTAACAAAAGGATGCATGTATTGTTTCCACTTTAAATTGTACTGATTGATTAATGTATACCTGCAGAATGGTTCCCAGGTAGAGATGTTGAACTTGAACAGACTTTTGGATCGCTATACTCAAAATGCACTTGAGGATCACTCTTGATTTCCTTCATAAGAAGAATCTGCATTCTTTTAATTTTAACCAACAATGCATGTTTCTTGAATGTGAAAATCTATTATCCATTATCTATCTAAAAGTGTGAATAAAAGGGCAAAGTTTTATAATTATGAATTTACAACTTTGCCCTTTTATTCTACACAATTTCATGTAAAAGTTAATACAAATAAGGATATAAATGTAAAAATCAATTATTAGATAGGACATAAAAATAAATGTATAAATTTTTATATAAATAAATACAAAATACATGGCTTGTTAATTATTACACATTAACTAAATGCATTCATTACTGAGTAATAGTGAGTTGATTAAAATAAATGAATCAAAAAGATGTTACAATATAATAAGCCTAAAATAATTTTCAATAATTTCATGCTTTAATTTGGGTGGGAATTTTTTCATTTAATTAATTGATTAAATAAATAAAATAAAAGAAAATATTTTTGTAACAAAATCTGTTTTGGAAAGAGAAAAACAAAATGGGTGGGATTTGTTTTCATTTAATTAATTAATTAAATAACTAAAATAAAAAGAAATAATTTTGTTAAGAAATCAGTTTTGAATCTATTATTATTACCTATTAAATAACTAAAATAAAAGGAAATAATTTTGTAAAGAAATCAGTTTTGAAAAGAGAAAAACAAAAAATTAAAACTTCTCATAGTAATTTTAAAAACATGTTATAATTAAAAATTAAAAATGGATATATATTTATGAATCTTATATAATTTTGTATAGATATGAAGAAGTTATACAAATAACAAACTTAATAATTATATCAGTCTGATTACTTATTTTTTTATTGGCTAAAAATAAATTTTTTCACATCTATGAACAATATAACGAGTATTTTTTCAAACAAAACAGTTAAAAGAAATATTTTTGTAAATAATTTCAAAAGATAAAAACAAAAAATTAAAACTTCCGATAGTAATTTTTAAAAAATTAGAATTAAAAAATATTTTTTGAGACTTTGATATTTTTGTATAGATAGATATGACAAAATGTTAACTAATAATTATACAAACTTAATAAGTATATATAAACTTAATATTACTTACTTTTTATTGGTTACAATAAATATTTTTGAATTCATGAACAATGTAAAATATAATTTTCTACCAAAAGCAAAATGTTCAAATTGTGAATGAAATGGCAAAATTTTCTAAGATAAAAACAAAAAGTTAAAACTTTCGATAGTAATTTAAAAAAAAATTAAAAAAAAATTGAGGCCTTGATATTTTTGTATAGATAGATATGAGGAACAAAATGTTAAATAACAATTATATAAACTTAATAATTATATAAACCTTATTTTACTCACTTTTTATTGGTTAAAATAAATATTTTTGAATTCATGAACAATGTTAAATGTAATTTTCTATCAAAATCAAAATGTTCAAATTGTAAATAAAATGACAAAATTATATGACTCACAAATTATAAATAAATTATGTGTACTCACGTGCGTCAAACGTGCTTTTTACTACTAGTGAAGATAAAAGAGTTGATTATAATTTACTGACCATTTTCTGAGAAGTAGAGCTGTGATTCATGCATGGAGCTGCAACCTCGGCCACAAGAAAATGTGTCATGTTTTCTTCGGCAAAATCCCTCAGTTTGTTGAGCTCCGGCAAGACGATCTTCCCCAAGTCCGGCCTATCTTTCCTCCTCAGTTCTGCACAGTTTACAGCCAGCTTTGCCAAGGACAAGGCCTCTTCAAGAGGCCAATCAGGGACCGACGAATCGAGCATGGCGGCAAACGTCCCCTTCTCGATGGCCTGGCTGATGTGATGAGCTAAACCCATAGCTGGTTTTGCCGTCAGTATCTGTAGAAGCACGATCCCTAGCGAATAAACGTCGGATTTCACACCGAGCATACCGGTCTGTTGATATTCAGGATCGATGTAGCTGAATGTTCCGGCTGTTGCTGTCATCCGGTATCGTGTTACATCATCGGCTATATTGGATGGGACGAGCCTCGCCAGCCCAACGTCGCTGATTTTGCTGACGTAGTTCTGGTCTAGAAGAATGTTCCCCGGTTTGAGATCACGGTGTACTAAAGGCTCTGGCTTGGTCTGGTGAAGGAAGTGCAGGGCCGTGGCTATCTCCGCGGCGATTTTGAAACGAATGGGCCACGACAGGGCACGTTTAGTTCCTCTCCTCAAGAGACAATCGTCCAAGCTACCGCGGCCCATGTACTCGTATACTAGACAACCGTATTCAGGACATGCTCCTAGGAGGAGAACCAAATTTGGATGTCTCATGCAACTAAGTACTTCAACCT
Source organism: Henckelia pumila (assembly GCF_033568475.1). Classification (NCBI taxonomy): domain Eukaryota; kingdom Viridiplantae; phylum Streptophyta; class Magnoliopsida; order Lamiales; family Gesneriaceae; genus Henckelia; species Henckelia pumila. The sequence goes on from NW_027331831.1 coordinate 7,178,361, forward strand.
GAGTGACATTGGATCAGCAAAAGATAATTAATGGATCAAGAAAATCTTCCTTTGTTTTCAAAATTAGCTTCTTCAACTCTTACCTCTTGCTGAAATTGTGATCTTCCTTGGGCAGCATCAGGGTGTAAGACCTTAATCGCCACCTGCGTATGATCGAGGTAACACTTGTAGACTGGTCCATATCCACCTTCACCGATCTTACGCGACTCTGTGAAGTACTCTGTTGCCTCTTCAATTTCTTCAATGGAGTATCTTCTGTATCTCAATGTTGATATAGACATCGCCTTATCATTCTCATCCACGTCTTGAAGCGCTTTCATTTCGGCATCGACTCTCTTTTTGGATTCCATATCAGCAACTCTCTGAGCAGCCTGAGCCTTCTCCAATTCCTCTTTGCACTTAGCTCTCTCTTCTTCCGCAATCAGTCGCGCTGCTCCCTCTGCTAGCCGAGCTTCTTCTAGTCTTTGTTCTTCTTCTACTCTCCATTGGCGAAGCTCCACAGCCTGTTTCAAGAAATTAAATATAATGGTTTGCATATTATGGGACTTTCTTTAATCTGTGATTCAGCTTTTGCCCTTGATCCAAACTTTAGTTTCAAAATCTAGAATAGCCCAAAGACTAATAATCCTACCTTTTGTTTTGCTGTTAAAGCTTCCCGACACGCCGTGCTATACATGTCCATAGTTTTTTGCAACTCAAGCTTCAGCCTTTTCATTTCAGATTCCACATCATCCTGAATTTTGCAATGGGAATACCATTGTATGAGACACCAAAATTAATGTGCAAATTTTTTGTCACCAAGAATCAAGAAAATGTAACTCACATTTTCAGCCGAGGACATTGAAAATTCATTGAAAGAACCATATTCGCTCCCCTTAGTGCCCGAGTACATTGATCCAAGACTACTTTCTGAGCTGATGGACACTCGAGATGTTCGACCTGAATCTATGCAGTCGGAGATTACACTAGACATTCGATCCGTGCTTGGCCTATCGGAGCTTATGAATGATATATCAGTATCAGATTCTGTGAAATCCCCTAGCAACCTTCCAGCGTACCCTTTTCCTCTCGAAAACGGTGACCTGTGTCACATTGATGCCAGGAGTATAAAATTTGTCATCAAGATTTTGAATGATGCATCAAATTATACAGGAGCAGGCACATACTTGACAAAAAAATGATTGAAAAAGTAAATTACTTGAATATTTCAGTGTCTGAAACTGCAAACTTGCTTGCCGTCCTTCTTTCTGCACATGTTCAGCATTTATCGCATTTTATCAAGCAAGAAATAAACTCAAATATCTGTAGTTATATCAAAAATTGATAACAGTAAATTAACCTATATTTTTAAATCACCTAGTAGCCCAAATATTATGTTTTGATCACTTTGTTATACCAGCTATAAGGCTGAACACTTGCCATTATCCATTTAGCTATAACTAGTTATATATAACAGTATATAACTCAAGTCTTTTAAATCATTCAGCACTCCTGACGATATATTTCTATCACTGTCTTAGGCGAGGAAGGATTCCCTGCAGTGCACTGCAGAGTCGTTGGATCAAGTGGACACGGTGGTGCTGTGCGTTCGGTCATTCTGTGCACAACACCGGATCCAAAACCGTCTCAGATAGATGGTCACACAAGATAGCAGGGAAAATTGTTTCTCGCGGTAGAGAAAAGAAAAGAACATTACGTATAACTCAGAAAAACTACGAACCTCTCATACTAGGCATACGCTTCAGATGCAAATCAGGGGACATGATATCACCATTAGCCTGCTCTTGCATTTGCAGAATTTGAGCTTTAAGTGGGGAAGTGAATGGTGCGAGACGAGAAGCATTCCTCACAAACGAGATCTTTGTTTTCGAGATAACATAAACAGTGCAGAAATCTGGTGCTGCTTTTGATACACAAGTAGGAACGTCTACCATTTTCAACCGCCTGTAGGAAAATAAAAATGCTTGTCATTTAATAACTAGTCAAGAATGTTGCAAAATCATGCAAGCCTGACAAAGGACTATTTGTGTTTTTAAATCTCATGAGTATAGAAATTGAGAACCTTACTTGATAAATCCATGGCGGGATGCGCCAAGAACCATGTTTTCAATTGCAGCATGTGCAATGTACTCTGATATCCCTTTCACTATATCTGTGTCCTCTAGTATCACATCAAAGCATTGTATCTGTATAAGAAAATAACAAAAGATGCAATAATGTTAAAGATTGTGCAGATGCTAAAAAACTAGGCAACGGTTTCGGCTTACATCTTTTCGAGCACAAAAGCAATGGAAGGTGAGGAACAGCTCTTTGGTTTGATGGTCCAGAACATGATTATTGGCATTTGTGGCACCATTGTGATCATTACTATAATAGTTATTACCATCTGCATTTATATATAAGAAAGCAAAATGCTTATGCTTATTCATATAACTTAAATCAGAAATAGTACTATTAAGCACACCATCAGGCAATTAACCTGGTGGGAAAGCATGGATGATGCACAAATCTAATAGAAACCAAGAAGAAATACACGAAAATGCATGAATAACAAAATGAGACGACAGCGGATGGCCGACTATAAAACGATCACGTACTAGAAGCTGATGAAGATCTCTTGATGACATGAATCAATACAATGGTTTGGCCTTTCTTAAGGAGATTCCCGATTGCCCATTTGAGTGCATGTTGGCTGGCTTTATCCTTATCTATGGCTAATGCAACCAGGCCGTTGCGGCCGCCCTTCCCGATGTTATTAGTACTCCCGTTCGGATTTGGAAGCCACATTTTTTCCCATGCATAATGTGCACAGAGTCCTCAGTTTCTCTCCACAAACAGAAAAAAGAAAAAAAGTTTCTTAAAGTTGATGAGAATTGGGTACGTGTTTTTATTGGTTGAGATGTTTGAAACCATTTAAAGAGAGAGAGGCCAAGCATTCTTGACTCTAGTTTGACGGTTGATTACTATAAATAGGAATGGACTATTGGTCTTGTTTTCCTTGTAAAAAAAAAAATTCAGATTTCTCCATTGAATTGTAAAATTTTCTTCCCACCAGAAATGCCCCAACACGAGTACTCAATCATTGTCGATGTGGTGTGCATGCATCAATATTGAGTATATGCAAAAGTTTAATAATATTATATTGGAGTAATATTGCTTTGTTTTTATTCATTTTTATATAAAAATAAATGGTATGATGAGAATTGATAATTTGGAAAAGAAAATTGGCATGTTTTAAAGACCAAGAATAGTTGGTATGAGCTAGTCTATACTACAGGGCAGATGCATCATTTTTTTCTATAGATGTTCGCGTAAAATCACGCTAAAAAATAGAAAAAAAATTACTGATGAGGTCCACGTGTTTTTTTTTTCCAGTGAAGTGTTCAAGCGAATATCTGGTGTGTTGAGACTTGAGAGTAATGTTTGCACGAACATTTGAAAAAAAAACATTAAAATAGAGTATTTTTTTTGATGTAGCATAAGTCTCTAGTTAGTATAGGGTTTTGAATCTTGATACATATGTTATAGGCCCACTTTAACGGGTATTTGTAGGACCGACGAATTGGACTTCAAGATGGATGGGTTGACTCATAACCCGTTGTGAGAGACGGGTCTGGATTTTACCAACTCAATCCATTTATTTTATTTGGCCGAACCATGCGTGCTTTGTCCATTTTGAGTTGAATTTAGCGGGGGGCAGGGTGGCCCACATTTTGGGGGGGGGGGGGGGGGGTGATGAGTCCATCCCATTTTGAAAGCTCTAAATGTTTGTAATGCAAAAAATATATATGTGCAAATTTAAGAATAATGAAATGTGTAGTTTCAAAGTAGGATAATGTCATTAATTATATATCTTCTGTTTAATTAAAATATGCAGAATATTAGCGGGAATTTCTGATATTGTTTCTGATATAGTTTCAAAACAGGCACGTACATTTGATTTCAAGTTTCTGTACGTAATTTTGAAATGACACAGTTTCTTTGTATCATGATCCTTTGTTTCTGGAAATTTTTCGACGTTTCAATAAACTTATTTTCAAGTCTATAATTGGGTTTAGAAGAAGCTAGCTCCATAATTTTCCAACTCTTTCTTGATCAGCTTCAAGATTTCGAAAACCTGTATGCATTCGAACTTACTTGAGAAGAAACTTATTGTTTGATCCGTGCAATTTTGGGGACAAACATAATTAAGGTTGTAATTAGTTGTAAAAAAAGATGACACTAACCTCAAAGTAGTGAGACAAAACAACGGCATGTTGATTCAATTCAATGTATATCCTCTCAAGCAGGCATAAGTGGGCTTCCACTTGATCACCAAGTAAATCAACCTGCAAACACAATCAATGTATTACGCATATTTTATCCATGATATACATTTTGTGTGAGAAAACAGACATCTTCTTGGTCATTTTAGGACATGCTTGTGATAATGTTTCAGTTTAGTACAAATACCTCAGATTCAGCTAGTTTCAAGTTGTGACATCTCAATATGAAAGCCTTCTTGTAGAGCAACTTTCTTGTTCTGATACGAGACACGGGCTCGATTAGTTCGCCCACCCGCCGGTTCAATTCTTCCAGCCTGAATACAACTAGAGAGTTCAAATTTCATGTCTCACTGTCAAATGTCTTAACACTAATTGATGTACTTCATGTAATAGGTAGAATACTTAGATATGAGTACCTAAAGCATTTATTCTCTAGATTTTCGTGTACGCTGCACTCCACGTTCGCCAGTACTTGCTGAAACCGAATGATGGGAGCCAGAACTTCATCAGATGGATCATTCTGTTCGTGTTTATAGTCCGGTGAGTTGTTTAGTCGTCGTTCCACTGGATGATAACAACCATCTCCCAAATCATCAGATGCTTCCAAACTTTGTTCTAAATCCACTAACAACTCCTTGCTTGTATGCAATTGTCTCAGAGCTTTCCCTAGCTTATCGCTCACTGAATTGAGTGTACTTTCATCATCGTTCAACAACCATTCGATGGCGTTTCGTTCATCCATTTCTTCACAGTTTGATATAACAAGGTCATGATTTTCACTATGTTTCTTTATTTCAGAACTTGCTCTTAGCATCAAGTCTTCCTCTGCTTCCAAACATTTTGATAATGAATAGAGCTTTCGAGTTAAGCTCTCCCCTCCTTCGGTTTCGAATTTGTTGAAACGTGGAGTACCTCCTGCTGTCTTCCTTGAATGAGGTGTACCTTCTTGAAAACTGTTTTGCTTTATTGCTTCTGATATTTCTTGTAAATCTTTCATGGCCTCAACAAAAAGTAACTGATATATATCATCTTTTATTTGACTCTCAAGTGCATATGCCTCGTTTTCCAACTTGAGAGTTTCGGCCATCTCTTTTAAGAAAACCACATAAACATCCTCCTTCAACTGGCTTTCTACCGCCTCTCGAAAACTCGGATTTTCTAGATCATCGCCATCATTTTTTGTTAATCTCTCAGTATCTATAAAACACATCTCACTGCTAATATCTTTCACTATACCTTGAAAAAGAAGCCGATAGGTATCTTCCATTAGTGTTATTTGTAAACACAAGCCATCTCTCTCTTCCTCTAACTTTTCAGCAGGACTCAAAGTGTGCTTCAACAATCTCGTGTCTGGCATTGGGATGATCGTTCTCTTCTCTTGATTGTCGTCTTCCTTCGTTCTTTTATCAAAATCGCAGTTCCTTTCCAAAAGGCTATCTGCATTTTTCAAAGCATCTTGTATTCCATTTTCAAATCCATCATTTTCCTTGTGTTTCTCAGACAAAGATGCAGAACCTTTTCTTTCAAGAACTTCCCTTCTCAGCCAATTCCATTCCAGGTTCTGTTTTCTTATGATCGACTCATGATTCTTCACCATCTTTCCTACATAGTTGTGTCTGTCAAATTTGGCATCCACCTCAAGCTTATTATCTTCACTCATATTATCAGGTAGAGGTTCCGAATTCGCTCTTACTAACACGCTAAAAGACTCCGAATTCTCTTGCATATCTGGTGCTTTCTCATGTACACCATGATGAAAGGTTTGCACTTGATTGAGGCTGGTGAACCAATTGTCCTTCAAGAAACCAACTTTTTTCCCCATTTCTGCGTCGAAACTCAGTCGGATATCGCTTATGAAACCTTTCACCAAAACAAACTCCACATCTTTCTCTATTCCACACCTCCACTGTTTCTCCAAGGGGAGAACCTCAGCGCTCTGCATCTTTCCAAAAGCAAGATCCAACGTTTCCTTCAAGATATCGATATCGGAGCTCATCCGCCGGATCAGTATGTTCTGATTAGGCCTTGCTAACCCACTCTTCAACTTTATCTTCGAAAACCTGTCCATCCCGGAATAGTTTTCCATCTCAGAACCCGAATTTTCGCTTGTTTCATTGTACAAGAAGTCGAAACTAAGATCCGGGCTCGAAACATTGGACGTTCTCTTCTTTGTTTCACTGGTTAAACACTTCTCCTCATCCTCAAGTTTCTGCTTTATGCTCCACATCTGCTGATCCACTGAACTTTTCAATTCTGAGATGTCTCCTTGTGCATTTCCATTCTTCAATCCTTCGGGCTCTAGCTTCTCATACACATTAACTAACTCCCTTTCTTTCAATTCAAGTGCATGCCGGAGTTTCGACTCGTTCACAGATCTCTGCATCAGCTCCTTATCCTTTTCGACTATAAGACGTTTCATGTCCTGGATCCTGCCCTTGAGCCAGTGTCGGATTTCTACCAAGTCTGAGAGGATTTTGTCACAGCTTCCCTCAAGAATGTCCATCTCCTCCTGTACAATATTCAGGCCACCCTCCACTAAGATAGCCGCCAGCTCGTAAAACGTCGATCTTTCGTGTAAGAACTCGATAGGCCCGTCCTTGGACTGCACTTTTTCATGAGCTTTATCCATTGCTGCTCTAAGAATCTTCATCACTATCGAGTCGGCACTCGATTTGCAGTTAATCTGACCAAATATATCATCCATGAATGAGTGTATTAAGCAATATTCACTCCATACATGAAGATGCTTGTGCCAACAGTATCAGAACCAAATGACTTGTCACTTGAATTGTGGATCAAAAATAGACCAATTCCAAGAAGTTGTAGGATCCAAAGGTTCAGGTCGATCCAATATAAAATGCCAGGAATTCTGATCAAAGAATACTTTATCATCTAATCCAAATACTCTCTTAGATTTAACGTTACTACTCTTATTTTAACACGAAGTAATATATGAAACATAATAAATATTTTTACTCTGCTCCATGTAGGCTGCGACACCCATTACTATTTCTCTAGTAGTGTACACATTATAATCATAATTATAATTTGTAGATTATTGTATAGGCTATAGCCGTGGAAACTTCAGTGTCTTTTTGTGCAATGTTTGGATCGGAAACTTAAAATGAAAAGGCTTTCTTCATATTTATGTTGGAAAAAAGAGTCAAATTCATTTTGATGGATCCAACTAATCAGGTATGGTTGATAAACGTATCAAAATAGGTTAACGGAACAGTTTTTTTTTCTTTTTTTTTTTAAGAAATTACAAACTCAAAATATTTATTTTTGTGGTAGGGAGAATCAGTCGACCCACAATCCATCGTTACGTAGACTAATTCATTTTGACATATATAATGGAAGAAACACGATGGACAATTAAGTTCAAAAGTGACAAGTGAAAGCAATAATTCGTTCAAGTATACTTTTTTTCTTTTTTTTTTTGAAACGTTTTAAGTATAATTATTCAAAGTAGTTTTACAATGTTTTGAATGTTGTTCCTTCCCAAAAATATAATAGTCATCCTGATTTCTGTCAATCTCAATACATGGTTCAAAGGTTGTTGGGCGAGATATCCAAAGCCCAATAGCATAGCACTTAATTACTAGAGAATCTTTCACCTAAATTCGTAGACGAAAATAATAAATATGGGAAGAAATTGTAAATGTAAATAAAATATTTGCTTTCATTTAATAAACAAACCTATCTCAGTTGTATATGGTGAACATCTAGCAATTCGTCAGGGTGTCAAGCTAATATTTGATCAACGATTTAGTAATGTTCAGGTGGCGTCCGACTCACTAGTGGCACTGCAAGTAGTCATGACCTCTAGTGATGATATGGGCTATGCAGGTGTTTGTGCATCGGAGATTAATGATCTGATAAAGGAATCAGTTATCTCAGAAATTATTCATGAACCTAGATCGGCGAATCATGCCGCTCATTCTCTTGCTGTTTTTTCTTCTTCCTCCCCTCCACCCTTCGCTTGGGTGAATGGTGAATTTTCTTATTGGTTGGGATTTATCTTAACTAGTAAAATGATGTGCTTGTGCACAATAACAATCAATGTGATTTTATGAGAGAAGTTATACTCCATCCGTCCCATATATAATGTCTTCTTTGGATTTTCACACAAATTAAGAAAAATGTATTGGGAAAGAAAATTTTATATAAATTTCCTATTTTATCCCTATTTAATGTATTAAAAAATGATTGCACAATTTTCAAAGTGTAGTTAATAGGGGTATATTAGTAAAGAAGTGTAAAAAAAAATTACTAAATATGGTATATGACTATATATTTGGGACAAATAAAAAAGGAAACATGGACAATATAATTGGGACGGAGGGAGTATTTTAGATGAGAGAAGTTATATTTAGTGGGGGGAGGAGTGCACAATAACAATCAACATGATTTTATGAGAGAAGTTATATTTTAGATGAGATAAGTTATATTTAGTGGGAGAGTGGATAGTTAGCCTACATGTAAAAAAAAATGAGAAAGGAGAGGTAAAATGAGAAAGAAAAGATGGTATCCTCAAGAAACAGTTTTTTTAGTATGTTCAACTATTACTAGCATAATCGCGCACACACGTTGCGTGTGTATAAAATCATATAATATATTTAATATTGTATGTTATAATTAAATATTATTTTTTCGATAATATTTAAATTTTTTCATTTATAAAATAATAAAAAAAATTTAAAATTTATTTATCAATTTATCTTATCTAAAATATTTAGTTGAGAAAAATATGAAAATTTGAAATATCGAAATTTAAAAAAAAACAAATAAAATTAAAATGTAATATTTACATCACATAAGGGCAAGAGCAATTTCGGCAAATAAAAAGATGATGTGGGGAGATTTTTTATATATAGAGAGAGATAAAATAGTAGAGATAAAATGTTCACAATTTTGCCTTTAAAATATTGTGCTAATGAATTTTATTCATCAATTATCGTTATACTCAATCAAATTTTGATGTCAAATAAAATATAACTTTTTCAGTTATAACTAGAAATAGAATCATATCATTCTTGAATCCTAGGAAATCTATTTCTTTGTTGATATTCAACGAAAGATACAATATAAACAACATGAAATTTAGATAAAAACTAATTCACATAAATTCTAACGAAACGGTATCACGGATCAATTTTGTAGGAAAATTTTGTAAGAATGTTCCGAGTCGATTAGTCTCACGGGCGTAGATCAATGAACCGTCTCACAAAATGCCATCTCACGATTGTAAACATGCTTCGGATCGATCAGTCTCATCGAATGGTCGTTCTTGGCCAACTTTTTCAAAAGCTTTCTCAATTTTCTCCGCCATCCCTAGAAGAGTAAGCTCGAGATAATTAGCCATATCCTGGAGACTCATCCCTTCCACCGGATCAGCCAAGAAGGACCATTCGATGAAGCAACCATGCAGATCATCCTCACCGTCCATCGGGATGACCTTCATCGTTGACTTATAATTACCAGTGATCCCCATGTTATTCTCCAAAACTTCATAGCTCAAACACCTGGCGATTGGATCAACGGCGACCAACTTCTCGTGGCACCACCTCACAACCACTCCGCCGCCGTCCGTGGCGGCGCAGTACCGGACTAGGCCGGGCTCCCCGTCGGACCCTTCGAGCTTGTAGCACGTGTCAATGGTCGGCAGCCATTTGTGGAAGCTGCAGAAATCCTCTACGAGCGGCCACACCTCTTCCACCGTGGGCTTGCTTAATTTTGCTGTGGATTTGGCTTCCCATTTCGGAGGATCCTCTTCTTTCGACATTAAAATTTGCAGACAAGAAAAAAAAAATTGGATCGATGCAAAGATCGGATTTTTCTAATGTTACACAGAGTGTAAGAAGATTATAGTGAGCTATATTTTTCCAAGAATATAAACAGAAAAGGGTAATTAATTGAGTATTTAATTAAGTTGACCAACTTTGTGGGAGTGGAGTTTTAATACAGGGCTAGGACAATTAATATTATAGGAAGAATTGTTAAAAAGGAATGAACTTTGAACATTTCAAATCCAAAATATAAATATTGCATCAAATGTATTTTTTTATCACTAAAAATCTAAATTATAAAAAATATATATAATGTTTTTTTTTTCGTTTAAAGCCGTGTTTGAGATAGTTTCTAGGATAAAAAAACGCTTCTTTAAAATAATTTCAAACACTACCTACGTACATTTCACAAAATATCATTCAACAATCAGAGTTTCGGTTTGAAAAGTTTTTTTCGTTTGGTTGAAGAAAACCATTTTAGGTTGACAATTGGTATAAAAAATAATTTAAAGATATTTTTGACTATTGTGGAATAATTTCTTATAGTATAAACTATGTTTTTTAATCAACAGTAAATTTCACATGTTTATATTAGTTAGATTTTTGTGATAATTGGTTTTATAGAGTATATTTAATTTATTAGTTTTTTTAACATGATAATTAATTGATAAATATATATCTCTAATTTTATGAACCATATATTAATACTTTTTTGAACTAAGATAGAGGTTTGTTATGATTGGTTCTTTAACTCTATATTTAGCCTCAAACTTGAAACCTTAGTGTCAAATAAATTGTAAGTATTTAGTTATCGTCACAATTAATATTATTGGGTATATCTGTGAGCATATATGCATCAATAAAATTTTTCGGTTGACTGTAAATATTAAAAATTTAAAACTCTACTAGCTAGATTTAAATAAATAATGAATTTAGCTTTCTAGTATACAATTTTTTTTTTAAAAAAACTTTATCATACAATAATTAATTTATAACATAAATGAAAGGCAATTTTAATTAGGGGAAATTATATTTTAGAATGTGTTTTCGGAGATAAAATTTCGCAAAAAACTGAAAATCAAATAAACAAATCTAGAACTTTTAATCCGACAGATTTGAAAGTAAAAGGAATAGCATTTAAACTCTCATTTCATGGGAGTCGTTATTCTGTGGGTTCGTTTGCTAGTGAAAGTAGGGGATCTACATCTACTTGCATTCTCATTATTTTCACTAAATTAATATTTGTTACTGATTCTATTCCATATATATGTCATATTCACTTATATTTATCGTCTTGATCGAGAAAATAACTTCGAATGTATTTTTAAAAAAAAACTTTGAAAATAACATTTTTTTTCTTTTAAAAAAAAAAAAAAACAACTTCGAATGTATAAAATCTATTTCTTCAAAAATCGAAAGTTGCGTTACTTTGAATTTTATGAAGCATAAGTCACAAGTTTACACGACATGAATATACTGGGCATAACATATTTTAATCGAAATGAAACTTTCATGTGATCGTATGATTTAGTAAATGAAGATGGATTACATAGTAAATCAGTTTAGTGTCATTAATTTAAGAATGTCAACGAAATATATCGTATACAAATGTACCTAGTCATTGGCCCATGAAATATATTATTGAAGGTCAAATAATACCAGTAAATCCTGTTTCTTTGACCATTTTCTATCACATTTTAAAATATATTTATGTTAATAGAGTTTATAGTTTTATTTGATAATCTAGAATTCCTAAAATCATTGACCGGTGGTTATGGTAACCAAATATAAAAGCTGTATTTTTTTATCCGTCTGAAATATATATAGAATCTAATTTTCATATTTAATATTATTTTCTTTGTTCTTTCACATAAACTACTTTCATTTTTTTTTAAACGTAAAACACTAATTAAAAAATGGAAAAAAAAAATTTCTATATTATAAATTTATTTTTTCGATTTTTTTTGATTTTTTTAAAAATATATACTACTTCTGTCTCAATTATACATGTCACGTTTTTTTTTATTTGTCTAAAATATATAGATTGACAATCATATTAAGTAATATTTTTTCTACTATGTTACTAATATATTCTTCTTCAATAAATCTTGAAAATCGCATAACCATTTGTTGAATGAATTAAATATGGATAAAAGAAAAGATTTGCAGGGACAGAGGAAATTGCATTGAGAGTGGCAGAATTTTATTATTGTATTTTTAAAAAATACTATTAAAATAAATATTAATATTGAAACAATTTTTATTTAACATTTGTGTCTGTTGATCGAGTGACTTATATTTTCTTTTTCCAAAAAAAAAAATTAAATAAAAAAACCATATTTAAAAACTAAGTAGGTTTGTGAAAGGTTTTGGCTAAATTAAAAGGGAGCAGGATGTTAAAATTATTTTTTTAAAAATAAAAATTTCTTAATAATATAGAGGTAAGATTTAAGAAGATGCCGATGTGGTTGTTTCAATAAATAAAATTGAAAATGTTAAAAAAAAAAAAAAAAACTTAGTAATCAATGATGATGTTTACAAAAAATATGTAAGTTTTTTTTAATGTATTTTTGATAAATTAATTCTTAAATTATATAAATTGGGGATGAAATCAATTTTCCAACATTTTTAAATCATATATACTAATTCAATTATTTGCAATAGTCGATATATCAAATTAATAATTTATAGGTACATAGTTCATGCATGTATCGAAGGAACATTACTTCACTTCGTTTATATTACGCATGCTTTGGAATATTAAAAGATCATTTGCATTTAAAAATATTGACACTATTTAAAGTCAACTAATTGCCAGCCAGCAATATTGGAACAAATGGTATGCCAATTAACAATTGTGGTCCAATTAGCATCTTCGAATAATTTTTTTTCTTTTTTAGCATTTGAATAAATAATTTTGATTATACTTAATGGTCCATTTTTATGCAAGAAGATGAAGTTATGCCCGTGTCCCCCACTACGATTTTATGGTCTACCAATCAAATCTAGAATTGGCCAAAATGGAATGAATTCACTCTTAATTAAATTTAGTTTTAGTTTTTTTAATATCCGTTGTCATGTTCAAACATTAAATTATTGTTGGGGAACAAGTAAGGCTGCAACAAAATTGAGTTGGTTCACAAATTTTTCGAACTGACTCGATGAATATTTGATTTGAATTCGAAGTTATTGAACGTGAACATATTTTAATTTTTTTTAGCCGAACTCATGCCAAAGTTATTTTGACATTCATGAGCTTTTTTAACATTTTATTAATATAATATAATTATTTATTTATATATATATTATATGTAGATGTTTCGAAGCTTTTTGGACATTTTGACCTTGGAAACCTTTATTCTAGAACCTTAATGTTTGAATAACTTACAAATAGGTTCGAAATGTTCAAACCGAACTCGAACTCCTACTTCAATTCGAACCAAAATTATTAAAAAAATTTGAAGAGCTTAAACTTGAATATAATTAATCTAAACGATATTCAACTCGATTCGATTCATTTACATTCTAGAAACAAGTCACAACAAATTTCGAACTCAAAATCTTTTCCTAAATTTGATAACTCGATATCAAATATAAATAAGCCTTAACCATCCACTCTTAGGCAAGAATTTTAAATTTAAGTATGAGTGTGAGTAATAACAAAAATAAAATAAAACTCATTGTGCATTCAGGTAAAGAGGGGGAAAAAATAGGGAAGCGAAACTGAATGGGGAAAACTTATATGATAAGTTGAAGCCTCCACTGCAAAAATTTGGCTTATCACCACCAAAATCATCAATATTAGCCTCTGCACTCTTTTTTTAACTTCAAACAATTGTTATTTCAAAACATCATACAAACTTTTCAAAGCAATGAACGCAAATCTATCACTGCGTAAACCATTCAGAAAATTGCAAGTCACTGCACCGTGTAATTTTGATGGTAAGAGTAAGCATAGGCTAACAACTTCAGTCCCCACAAATGGCGAACTCCGAGGCTGATGGAACAATGGTGATTCTTCTTTCCTCCGGTGAACAAAAATCCAGCATCATCGGCTTGCTTTTGACTCGAAAATGAAGAGTGGAGAGCACGATAGACCCGCGAACTTCAACAGATCTGCCAAAAATTTCATGTGTCTCAAGACACAGTTCTTGCATAGCAAATGGATGCGATGTAAAGATTTTTTGCCCATTTCTCCTGAAAGTAAAGGTGTTTTCAGGTTTCAAGAACCGATCATAAGGGATAAATGCAAAAAATAACGAGAAAACAAAGATACATAAATTAGAAAAATTGTCAACCTTGACATGTGCACTCGGAAAAGCAGAAGTTCGAAGGGTCTCCTGTGTTTCATCTGTGGGTTTTCTTCTGGGCATGCTAAGAACAAGAGCCGACTGATCTGACGTCCCTGCCATCGAAGTGATACGATACCCAGCTTCCCACCTTCTATGAACACCTTCACTTGGATAAAGAAAGTCCAACTCCACAACCTAGAGATAAACAAATAGTTACAATGAAACTGAGCTCTTTCGGGTTCAATAAACCCGTAAACATAACAATACGAACCTGATCGGAAAACCCTGCCCCACGAGACATAACAATTGCCCATCTGGACCCTGCAGTAGCCATGGCGGTGACATAGAATCCCTCCCGCCATTTTTTATTAATCCACTTGAATGGAAATGATTCGCTAACTTTGTATGATTGTTGCAAATACTGGGTACCTGTATTTCAAAAGTAAAACTCGAGCACCACGGCATGTAATAGTAGCAAGTATAATTTATTGGATCGTGATTTGTGAAACTAACCTTTAGACATAATTACTAATGAGCTTCCGTTGTCCCCCCCTGCTATGGCACTGATGTAGAAATTCTTCTCCCACTTATCCATTATCCATTCCTAATGACAATATAATCAACGGTACGAGATCAGGCCAATGCGTAGCAGTGTCTAAATTCAGTTATTTCAACTATGGCTCAAATTATATTTCCAATCATGAATTTAGATCCTCGGCCAAAACCAATAAAATTTTCAAACTTCCCTTTTTAAATCAATTTCGAGCTGGTGTCACATGTGAAGATTTGAAATTACAGACTGGAAGTACAAAGAAAAGAAGAAACCTTGTGAAGAAAATGGGGTGAATGTTCATAAACTTGATCACTAAATCCAGTTCCAGCATCCATTATCAGCGCCCATAGATTTAAACAAGATCCCACAGAGCTAATAAATAGTCCATCCTCGTTTCCTTTCTCAATATGCTGAGGAAGCCTCGTGTCCGCGACATTGTAGTGATATCTAAAGTAGAAAATGTAAAATATAACTACTGTTCCAATGCAAAATAGAGGATGAAACTTTTGAGCCATTAATGCTACCTTTGCTTCATAGGGCGTCGAGCATTATACACGCTAATCCATTGTGTGGCGGGCATTCCCATACGGACCTTTTTCTTTGGTTGTTCATCATCACCACCACCCTCATCCTCGTCCAACATAAGCCGTCCTCTCTTTTGTCCCACTTGATATATGAGCTACAATAAGATAAAAGAATATGCGGTGAGAACAAAATAAAAAATGAACAATTTTTTATGAATAACATCCACAAAATAATCTAAGATACTTCAAAAAATTCAAAATACCTTCTGAGCACCTTCAGTGTTGATTGGCCTGATGTCTGGATTTGGACCAACTATTCCATCAAAGAGGGATATGTACTTCGCGTAATTAGGCTTTTCATCAAATTTTAAGTTCACAACATATTCAACAAACTGTCGGAAAGGTGCAGGACAGAAGCAACAAAGAGCTTCGGGAGAGGTTGACATCTTTTTTTTGCAGACGAGGAAGCCTTTATTATCACCCTAAATAAAAAAATGTATAAGAATCACTAATAAATAGTCGACATACATACTTTTGGAGCCACAACTGCCAACCTGGAACCCCTGCCAAGGAAGACGACCGCGTAGAAGAAAAATGAGAGTATAAGCAAGGGACTCCAAATCGTCTCTACGGCTACCAGTTCTTCCGAGATGGGCATGCGCACTTGCATATCGTACGGTTCCCCTGAAAACCCAAAATTTTCAAGCATAAACATGACAATTGATTTGAAAGTAGTATAAAATATCATCAGAAATCGGAAACCGACAACAAGCTTCACCTGAACACGTCTGGCCGTTGATCATAGTCAACATGCAGGCTAGTCGAAGTATCACGCCAACGGGTGGCTGAAATTTCATAAGGGTGGCACAAGTAAATATGTCTTGCATATATCTACAATTTGCGTGATCATAAATATGATACTGTTTGACAGATAAATTACCCAATCCAAGGTCAACCAAAAAGAGCCTTTTCTCCTCGGGTGTACCAGGTGGACCAAGCAAAAAGTTTTCTGGCTTTACATCCCCATGCACATATCTGCAGAAAAAAAAGGATAATATTAATGAGATTTTTTGAACCAACACAAGATTATTAAACTTTATGGCACATGATCACAGCTCTCTAACAGGGACAATAATTGATTTTCTTCAAAATCAACTATTAGCTTAATAAACATCCAACTACAGATTTCTTGTCTCAAAACATTAAACTTTCTATGATCAAACCTAGTTGTGAGTTCTTCAAGTTTTGTGCTAATTGTATCCAAGTCTCAACCTCTCCCATAAACAACGCTAGCACTTAACAATACCTACATGACTCTCTAAAAATGCAAGTATAAATCTTTCAGGATTAAATAAATCAATCTCCCCTATCTTTGAAAAAATGCAATAAGAAACATCGGCAACTTTTTTTTATTTCCAGAAACAATTTCATGTCCCCAAATAGAAACAGAAACTACCATTGATTTTTTATTTTATTTTCCCAGAACAATATTTCCATCCTATTCACATCTCCCAACATATCCACTTGTTTAACCAAACTTTTCATAATTTTCAAAAATTACTATATTAGCATATTATAATTTTATTTACCATTTCTGTCCTGAATTGGCATCTTCAGAAACGTTTCATTTTCACAAATCAACACAAAATAAAGATTTAATGTTCTGAAGCATTCCCCAAAACTCTTACCCTAAAACTCCCAAGTTAAAACCAAATATTGTCATCATTTTTTAAGAAAAGGTAATGTGAATAGATTACCCCCTAGAGTGTAGCTTCTCTAAAATGGAGATGGCTTCAATGGCAATGCATGCCACCATTTCAATAGACATCCTGCAAAACGGACATGGTGGTGTTACATGCAAGTCATATAAAAGACAAAAGATAAATCATCGATTACATAGGAGACATACATGTGGGAATTGTTGTTCCAGACATCCCACAAACTAGGACCGAGCATATCCATGATCTGGCAATAGAAAAATTACTTTTCTTTTACCTTTAGAGGGAAGAAATGAAAAGAAAAGATATAGGAAAAACTACTAGAGATTAGATAATCCACCATTATATAGTAGTCACTTTGCCGTCCCTTGAAATGCACATGTGGAATGCCATGACTGCCACTGAGGGCACTGTTCAAAATATTGATTTAGTTCAAGTCTTTGTCATTTCATGGAAGAGAAATATAGAAAATTAGAAACAGAAAAATAAAGTAAAATGAAATCACTCACTTATAGACTTGCCACTCGTATGGTGGTCCATAATTACAGCCTTTGCTGCTCCGGTGCTCAAACTTCATAGCAACCTAAGAAACAAAAGAATGTCCCGTCACGCGAACAAAAATCACAGCTGCAGAAAATAGGGCCAGGATGCTAAGTATATACCTCTACAGCTCCTGAACCAGTTCTTTCATTAGGATTCGGAGGATTGATTCGGCGACCTACATAAACTTGCCCAAACCCTCCTTTCCCCAGTTTCCTCTCAACTTTATAAGCTGGAGAACCGCCAACCTGAACCTGTAGAAAATAAAGCAGATTTCATTAACTCTGACACTCCAAGCCGGAAAGAATCAATAGCTCTTATGCTGATTTTTTTATGAAATTGAACTAAAACCATCACTAAAAATAAACTGAATTAGAAAGATAAACGAAACTTGTTTATTGCAAGTCATAGCTTCCTAATAAAAAACATCAACCTGTGTACGCTTGACTAACCCGTTTATTTCATTAGAGCCAAAAAGGTGTAACCATTGCACCAAGTTAATAACAGCATCAATATGATGCATACTACTAAAATAAGTGTAACGACCATATAATCCATCCAAACAAGAATCACTTTGATGGCTCAAAAAGTATGCCAAGCAGCAAATAACAACCAGCATCCTATCAATTTTTACACCAAGTGGCACATAGCAACAATTGTTACACCAAGAAGCAAATAGCAAGCAATGAAGTCAGGTTGCCAACAAGAACGGCTCTTCACTCATGCATCAATTCCAACATGAACACAAAACAAATATATATTTTTAGCACCTTATAATTAAATAATAATAATTTGGGTTTCAATTTCCCAGAGTAAGACCAATTCCTGGCGTAGTCACCACACATGGCAGCAAGCACCATATCAACTACATTGCCCGGACCTAGTCCAGGAGAATTATCTCCCAAAATCAAGAAAATCTCCTCGATGAAAAAGCAAGGATGGAACCAAACAGAGAACCCAAAAAAAAAAAAAAAAATCCAAGCACATCAAATCACAAAGAAATAATTGAAACAACATTTCACCAACCCTTTCAGGGAGAGGAGCGGTAGTTCCCTCATCCTCGAGTCCCACACCCTTATCACTGCCACGCGCACCACTATTATTCTCAGCCATCTTCTTTTCCCCTATCTCTTCTTTCACTTCCTCTACTCTGTTACTATTTAAAGCCTTATCCGACGTTGTTCCCGTCAAAACACCGGTAGCATTTACCTCACCCTTGACCACAACTTCCTTATCCTTATCCTTATCCTTATCTCTCCTCCTTGCAGTCCGCCTGGTTCTCGGTACAAACACAGGCGCTTGCGTTTTCAGGCACGGGTCGAGTCGAGCAGCAGCGGGTTGGCGTCCTCGGCGCGCTCCGCTACGGAGTTGAGGCATATCTACGAAAACCCATCAACTTTTTCATGAATCCCACGATTAATTCTTCATCAAAACCAAGATTCTTCCCTCAGATCCCAAATACAATGTTAATGTTTCACAAAAACAGAAAAGAAACTAAAAGAACTAGGCAATCAATAATCAATCGATAGTTGACGACTGGTTACATGAAACCCGATGAACATGCATACGTGTGAACAGATAGATTTCGCAAATGTTACAAAAATGAGAAAAAAAATTTGGGATTTAGGGCAGGGAGTGGCTCGAAAAAAGTTGAACAAAAACAGTGGTGTATATCAAGAGAGATGACAAAGTACAAAGCATGCTTCTCTCCTGAAATGATATATTATAATATTAAATATAATAATTAAATGGGGTAACCTTCGGGCGAGGTTGTTCCACTGGGCCCACTGCCCATGTTTATTTTTCGGGCCTAACCAATCCAATAGTTAACCCAATTTAAAAATATGTTTAAAGCTAGGTTATTTTGGCCCAAATAACTATTATGGGCTTGGTATGGCCCTCCAGAATTGTACGCAAATCTTCGAATAGGCCCAATGCTTTAAATAGATATAGCTCAGCTATTCGCTCGTAGCAAGCCCTTTCCTTCTGCACACGAAACAGCAGCCACCTTCACCGCGAGAATTCAAGGTAAGACCTGATTTTTGTTTCGAAAGTTTGTGTTCTGGTTGGGTAGCTTGATTTTGATTAATTGTGTGTTTTATATTTTTGAGTCAATTTTATATTTTAGCGCTTTTTTAATGTTAATAATTGCTGCGTTTGTTGCTGATAAATTTTTGATGATTTAGGTGAAATTCCAGATTCTGTATAGTTAAAGCTAGGTCAGTGTCGGCTCTTGCTTCCCCCTTTTGTAAGATTGCAAATATCCATATTGGAGTGGACCAGCTGCTGTTATCCCCCTCAAATGGATAAATTAGTAGATTTTGCTAAAAGAAAAACCCCAAAAGCTTAAATTTCTGGGTTCTATTGGATGCGTAGAATTTTTTTTCAGGTTGACCTAGGTGGGGAACGATCTAGAATGGAATGTGTCAAATGTGGAAAACCGGAAACCCTAGCGATACTTCTGCTGATGTATATTTGGTGAATACATTCTAAATAAATATCTATTTTTTTCTTAATTGGTGCTAAAAAACTATCTTAATCCTAGGATTTGTTGTCATAAATCTGACACAAGCAAATGTGTTGAAATAATATAAAGAATTCGGAGACTTTAGAGTTTAGTGATGTGTTGGAGAAAATTGCTTCTGTATTGATTTACTTAGTCTAGTGTTATTTTGTGTGTGGTATAGATTTATGTGACTTAATGGTCTCCATGTTATAAGCAAGTTTTTGGGTGGTAACAGTGGGTTGATCAGTTATTAGGGGAGTTTGAGTCACGAATAATCTTGGAAGACATGTTTTTTTCCTGATTTTAGTTTTTCTCACACATGTTGTATCATCCTACTAGTTAAAATTTTATAGATATTCGCTAAAGATTTGGATTGGCTGCTAAAGAGTTTGTGTTGGTAGCCAGGTAAAGATAGATATCAAATAAACACTTTATAGCAAGTTTGCTTTCTCTGCAGGTAGCCTGAGCTGTCTCCGCCTTGTGATTGATCCATGGGGACTCCAGAAACATCACGAGAGCCTTGTCCTGATCGTATCCTTGATGATGTTGGGGGAGCATTTGGCATGGGTGCTGTTGGTGGTTCAGCTTTCCATTTCTTGAAGGGCATCTACAACTCCCCTAAAGGTGAGCGTTTTATTGGTGGAACTCAAGCTGTTCGAATGAATGCACCTCGCATTGGTGGTAGTTTTGCTGTTTGGGGTGGACTCTTTTCTACATTTGATTGCACAATGGTCTACCTCCGTCAGAAAGAGGATCCTTGGAACTCGATCATTGCCGGTGCCGCAACAGGAGGCTTTCTACAGATGCGTCAGGGATTAGGTGCTGCTTCACGGTCAGCTATGTTTGGGGGTATCTTACTTGCTCTGATCGAGGGAGCTGGAATCATGTTAAATAAAGTCATGAGTGCACCTCAGAATTTTCCACCAATGGAGGAGCCACTACCAAATGTTCCTGGTGTGCCTGGATATCCAATGGGGCAAATTCCTGGTCAAGCTCCTGCAAATGTTGAGAGCTTGGGAGCTGGATCACCGTCATCTTCATCTTCTTCATGGTTTGGAGGCCTTTTTGGTGGTGGGAAGGAAGAGAAAAGTACTGGTGATGAAAGCAAGACAAAGGTCTTGGAGAGTTTTGATGCCCCAACTCCACCATCATTTGATTACAAATAATTCTAAGAGGCATTTTCTGGTAAGTGAAACTGTTCATTGATCCTGTTTTACATCTGTAACAAGGTGCTCCGGGGTTTGATACTTATGGTTTTGCCTGCTTGAGTCGTCTTATTTGATTGTGTGTCAAGTGATGGAGTTGGAAGATAGGATGATCGATGATCCAATTATTGAAATATGCAATCATCTTTTTGTGTTGTCCGGGTAGTTTCTACTTGTCTTTAAGATTTTCACCTCCGGTAGGCCGTGAGTCGACATTTTGTTCCGGGGATTGGTTCAAGGAAAGGAGAAACTGTATTGTAAGTTATAGAAGCTTCATCTCTTATCTCGCCGGTTTTGATCTGTCTTGGGAGAGCTGAAACTGAACCAATTTACTTGAGATTTTCTTGGATGTTGGAACAAGGCTTGAACACATCTTATCCCGATCTATTAGAAATATCGTATTAATCGACAAAATTAATAATTTTAAGCTCCGTGAGAATTTTTGGAAGGCCTACTTTTCGAGATTGGTTATTTATTCGACTTCATGGCACACCATGGTAGCGACTAGCGACTGGGATTGCTTTAAAAAATGTGTCGCTTTTTTTTAAATAAAAATTTCAAAAAAAAAAAAATTTCAACAATTTTCAAATTAAATCCCATCACCCAATTTGATACAACCTCCACGTGCAAGCATTTTTTTTATGTCCAACACAAGCAAGTTTGTTTTGTTAAATTGAATAACGTTTGGTTCAACGCTTTTGGATCTGCTCTTCGGAAAAAAAATATGGGGTTTAGCTAACTGTGAACCCTTTTCATTTTCACATTAACTTGTTAATATTTAAAATGTTATGTTAAAAAAACTCTACTTTGGATTTAAATAAAACGAAAAGTTTTGAGTTTCATTTCCCTCAATATCACTCAACTATTTTGCTAATTAAAACTTTTTAAAGTCTCTATCGTTTGTAATTTATGTACGAAGTTTCATAGTTATTGGAAGCACAAGATACACTAATATCATCGTGGGGTCTTGACAATTTATGCATTCTATCAAAGTGGAGCGTCATAAAAATTGTACCTAATGATCTAAATTTATGAAAATTCATCACATATAATCTTAAGACATGAAGCTTGTTTTTGTAGAAGGTCCACGCCAAATTGTACCTTATGATATAAATTTATGAAAATATCATCGCATATAATCTTAAGACGTGAAGCTTGTTTTATAGAAGGTTTAAGCTAAATAGTCCGAGCTAAGATGTGCATTGATGTAGAGAGGCTTATGCAACTAAAAACTCGTGAAATCAAACATCATGATCGTAAGTAGGAACTTGTAATAGTTTTTTTACTTTGAAACTATGGATATGTCGTTATATGAGACGTCGCACGAGGTATATTTATGGATCACAACTCACAAGCGTGTTAAATAATTTTTCATTTAAAAGAAATTGGGCCCATGCTACACATAAGATGCTAGGAAGAGCTTATAAGTTGTTTTAAGAGTTTATAAGTTGTTAGATTTTATTTTAAAAATAAGTTGTTAAATTGTTTGGATGAACTTAAACATATTGATGTGTTTTGTATTATAATATTTTTTTATTGTCAAAATTATCAAAATGATATAATACTATGAAAATAATGTAAATAGTATATATATATATATATATATATATATATATATATATAATTTTAAATTTATCATAAATGTTAAATATATATTAAAAAATAAAACTATTTTTTAAATATATTAAATATTTATATTTTAATTTTAATTTTCTAAATTTGAGGGGCAATGTTGTCATTTCGATGCGTTCGTCTTGTGGCTTTTCATCCGATGTCCTGGATCATGTCATGTATGCTATAACTTTGTATTCATTCAACAGAAGGGGCCGGACCGGCGACTGCTGAATGTGCACTTGTCTCCCGCCGCTCCTCCGCACTCGCCTCTTCCCCGCCGCTGTCTCCTCAATGGAGGCGCGTCTTCTCTCACGATTCCTGCCCGCCGCCGTTGCTCTCCATTCGAAACTTCCATTTTCGTCTCCTCATATTCGTTTTCACGCTATTGCGGCACACTTGGAGACTGCATCGGTCTTCGGTAGGAACGGAATTGGCCGTGATGATCTCTTGAGCATCTCACGAGGATTCAGGTGGAGAAATGGAAAAACGTCTGTAGCTGCGGCGGCGTCGCGTCGGGAATATCGGAAGGTTCGCAGCAGAAGAGTGAATGCCCCGAAGAAGAAAAAGGACAAGGAGCTTGAGCTCAGTGTTAAAATTTGCCTCGAAGAACAGCTACCCGAGGATCCTGAAACTCTGGTATTTCACATATACTCATTTATGTGCATACGCCATACATATTCATTGTGTCACTATCATTTCTTCATTTTATATCTGTTATAGTACACAATTGAAATTTTTCCCCCAGTGGTATGTGTTTATTGAAGTTTTGTTCTCCATGTGTTTGTTTCCAATTTAGGGGTGTGTGCGTATTTTGAATGCTCGTCTTTGGTCATGGATTTATGTAATCATATTTGCGGTTACGGGGAATTCATACTTCTGAAATGACTGGTTTTTGTACACAATGGCAATTGCAGATGCTCATGGTAATATGTTATTGGTTAATTGATTCATTCTGTTGTCACTCATCTAGATACATATTGCAGGACATAGCTGAAATGTTGCGTCTTAATGTTCCAATGGCCATGAAGTTAGCATTTGAGAGTCTAAGCAATTCAGAATACAACACAAGAGACACTGCGATATCAGATGTTGGAGGTTTTGAGAGCGTTGAGTTATCAGTACTTCTTTGTAATGATGAGTTTATTAAAAAACTTAACAAAGAATGGAGAGATGAAGATCACGCTACCGATGTCCTCTCGATGTCCCAACATATCCCTGAACTTGATCTTCCAATTGTTAGTGGCCTATTCTCTTATGAGATGATAAACCTGTTAGACAAACCTGACAAGCATCAGTTTTTTTGCAGCTAATGTTGGGTGATATTGTAATTTCTGTAGAGACAGCTGCACGGCAAGCAAAGGAGAGAGAGCACGCTCTAATTGATGAAATTCGCATCCTCGTGGTTGGTTAAGTTCACACATTTTTAGTATAGTAACTTATTGGCAACTTGTGAACGAGTAGAAGTCCAAAAGTGTCAATTTGTTTCCCATGTATTAGGATTCGTTATGGTCTGGACTGGCTTGCCTTTATCAGAGTGATATATATATATACACTTCTCCCCGTAACTTTTGTATCCCTTTAGGTTCACGGATTGCTTCATCTTTTGGGATTCGATCATGAATTAAGTGACGAGGCAGAAGAAGAAATGGTGAGAGAGGAGGAACATCTTTTGAAAGGTCTTGGGTGGAAGGGGAAAGGATTAATTCAGAGTGCGGGTGATGCTGGAGCTAATGAGAGTCCTCATTTTGATCATTTAGATGGTAATTTACCTAAGTCCAGTTATACGTTTTGTCCCTTTTCAAATAAACTTTCTTCGCCGAGCACCTTAGTTTGTCATTTAGAGCTACATTTATCTCTCTGATATTCCAGATAAAAATTTGTTTCTGAATTGTCAAAAGACAGGAAGAGAGACGGCAGTCTCCGATTTTATAAACCGAAATTTAGCTATATCTTCTGTGACATGGATGGTAAGATGTTATAGTGATGGCATTGTAATTTATTTTTATTTATATACATCATTTACAAAGGCATATATGTGCTTGAGTCTCAGATGCACTGATGCTAATGTTTGCTGATGCATTTTCAATTGGTAACATAAGGTACACTGCTCAACAGCAAAAGTCAAATTTCCTCAGCAAATGCAGAAGCCTTGAAAGAAGCAACGTCAAGGGGGTTGAAAGTGGTGATAGCTACTGGAAAAGTAAGAGCAAAAAAGTGTAGCTTCTTTCTGGAATATATATGCCATTGAACTTTGGGATAGGATTTCTTTGGCTAATACATATGGTCCTTTTTTTAATCTCTGATGCTGGGAACAGACTCGTCCAGCTGTAATAAATATTCTGAAGATGGTAAATTTAGCTGGAAAATCTGGCATCATCTCAGAGTTTTCTCCTGGGGTTTTTGTACAGGTCTGAATCTTAACATTTTATTTTTTTAAGCGCAGAATGTCTATAACCTCTGATCATCATGCACTGTTAGAGTGCAGCATTGTCCTAATATTTTTATTTATTTTCTCGTGCTGCAGGGGTTGCTAGTTTATGGGAGACAAGGCCGGGAAATATTTAGACGGAATTTGGATCTAGATGTTTGCAGGAAGGTAAATACAAAAATCACCAATTATGCCTAAACCTTGAGACATTGCAAATATCTTCACGTGTCATGTATTGCAGGCACTTCTATACTCCGCGGAACAAGAAATACCTCTTATTTGCTTCAGTGAGGACCGATGCTTGACATTGTTTGAACACCCTTTGGTGGAAACACTTCATACCATATATCACGAGCCAAAGGTATCTGATTTGTTTATTATGCCATCCATGCTACCCTTGTTTATAAGTTTATTAAGGAATGTGCACGGTTTCTTGGAAGTGTGTCTCAAGTAAAAATTTTGGACAGGCAGAGATTATAAATTCAGTTGAACAGCTACTGGAAGGTGTGGAAATACAGGTGTGTTGTACAAAACTTCAGCATATCGGTCGATCAATTCTGGTGTCCCTGATTGTGTACCAATTTATCATAAGCTTACACCTTTTTGTATGGGGTGCAACTTCTTGCTATCTGTCTGTCACATCGGCTTGATTCCTTTTTTTGAATATTTTGGTTGACTAATATATCTCATATTGGCATGATTCTGCGATCACAGAAACTTCTTTTTTTGGACACTGCCGAGGGAGTGTCAACTACTTTGCGGCCATTCTGGGCTGAAGCAACTGGAGATCATGCGTCTGTTGTCCAAGCTGTACCAGACATGCTTGAAATTGTTCCCTCGGGAACATCAAAAGGACGTGGAGTCAGAATGCTGCTCGATCATTTAAATGTGACACCAAACGAGGTATGTCCTCTAGGCATAATGACCATCCATTGCCATGCTATACCACATCGCTGTCAATATAACAAAGCGATAAAGTGGAATATGAGCTGATGT
This sequence comes from Henckelia pumila, assembly GCF_033568475.1. Taxonomy (NCBI): domain Eukaryota; kingdom Viridiplantae; phylum Streptophyta; class Magnoliopsida; order Lamiales; family Gesneriaceae; genus Henckelia; species Henckelia pumila. The sequence goes on from NW_027331831.1 coordinate 7,204,791, forward strand.
ACAGTTGGAGAAAATATAAGCTCTGCTGCCATAAACAACTATGAAAATTCGGCCCTACACGATATTTTAGACCCATTATTATTGTTACCTGTATTAGGTCATGGCTATCGGTGATGGTGAAAATGATATTGAAATGCTCGAGTTGGCTTCTCTTGGCGTTGCTTTGAGTAATGGATCCAAGAAGGCTAAAGACGCTGCAAATGTGATTGGAATCAGCAACGATGAAGATGGAGTGGCTGATGCTATATATCGATATGCATTCTAAGTATTTGTTAATTCAAGTATCAAGGTGCAATGTGAAATATTCACCTTCTCAGGATCCATATTCTTTTACGATTCATAAAGTTTATTCATGGCATTAAAGTTTTGTACGACACAGATTAATCTTTAATGAATACAATTTTGTGATTTTTATTGTCATGGAAATTGCTATTTCTTCTTGGTAAGCAAACAAGGTATTTGGGACCGGATTATATTTTTTAATCTGTAATAATAATAATAATAATAATAATAATAATAATATGAGAAAAAACAACTGCGCAAAGATAAATTTAGGGACGATATATATTTCTTACGAGGAACATTTTGATGTATTTTTTTCAAATTTGAGATGCAAATGAGTTGAAATTAACAGGATCAAAATATATATAGCCTTATTGCATGGAGTAGTCGCACGCCCACTCGTTTAACATTTACTTGTGAAGAAGTAACTTGAAAATTAGAAAAGAATAAACCAAGATACGCATCACTTTATAGAAAATGATACGATTATAAGAAACAAGAATCACAGATATAAAACTGATTAATCCCAAGTCGAAAAGGGAGTTCAAGGGGATGATTTGTAATGAGCATTTCTTCTTGCACATTCCAGGATGGTTTTATCAGCAGTGATGAAATACGCCGCAATGGATGCTGTAATTCGAAACAAACACAAGAAAGGATAAGAATAGGAATCCATGTTTTTTAAATTTGACATCAAACCAAATTTAGTGCACAATATTCAGTGCGATTTCTGAAACATTATTACATCTTATTTTTCAAGAAAACATATCGGCAAACACTTCAAATTTTGTATTTGTAAAGCTCCTTTGCCAAAGCTCCCTTGTGACAGCTTTTAGATTTATATAAATACATCTTCATATTCAAGAAGTTTTTACTGTTAACCGTAGCCAAGTGATTTATAAAACCTATGAGCATCCCGACGTATAAGATGAAAGACAATCAAAGCATTTAACCACAAAACATGGAAATATTTCTGCCATAGCCGCACAAAGTGAAAAACTCAATAACATAATTCAAATTCAGCATACCTGCGGATACAATAAGTGCCTGACCAGTATAATTGAGATTCGCCTTTGCCCAAGGAATTGTCCGAGCAGCTATCAACTGAAACATTTGTCAGGGGAATTTGATATGAATGCACTTGAGAATGAAATTTAACATTATATTCTCACAAATGTCAGTTGCAGAAATCACTCAAGCCTTTTCCTCTACCCAATACAAGTCATCACAAGCATGGATGATCAAAATTCTATCAAATGGAGACGAAACTGAAAAGTTCGATACGTGGTGAAACTTTGAAATTTTACGAACTAATTTTTATGACCTAAATTGACATTTGAAATAATAGAATATCACGTTATCAAACGTTGCAAAAGAAACTCCAGCAAACTAATTTATACAATAAGAACATAGTAGCAGATTTATCGACAAATTGACGATGGGAGATCAGGTTTGTGTACGAGGTTGCAGTTTTCATTGGCACTTCAGATCGTGAGTGTGTTTTCATTCATGCTCTAAATAATCTTATGTATCGATCACACAATATAATCAACATCATAGTTAACATCCACAAGCAAAATCTATGTCGATGGGGGCCTTGCTACATTTTGATGATCCAACTTTCATTTTAACAAAAACAAAAACTACAAGAAACCAAGAAGGTAAACTTCCAAGTGAAAAGAGAAATTTGCATACAGTAGGTACAGCACTGGCAACACATGCAATTGCAGCAGCTTTGGCTCCTGCTCGCACTCCTTCTGCAGATTTAAAAATATATTTAACACATGCGATAGGAAACAGAAGTTAGCATCAACCACGTCCATAACTAAATTCAAATATGGAATATTCTCTATTCAGTGATTAATTTTTAATAGTTTTTAGCCATGGAGAATTCACAAATGCATAACATTCAAACAGGTATGTGGATGGACTCAAGAAATTCAAGAAAATTCACCCCAAAAAACTAGTAAAACCCAAAACTCAACAAAGGATGAAGTGCAACAGCAGGGAGAGCTGGACTTAGCTGAATTATTTTTGCATCTAAGATTCATGTTTATTTCTGTTCTCGAATGTTTGTAGATTTGTTGTTGTTGAAAAGGTACTTTCTTTGGGTATGTCTGCTCTTAACATATTTCATACTATTTGGTAAAGCACAGGGTATTTGGTTGTATACAGAAAATTATGGAAGGCAAAATTTCATTTTTAGTTAGTTCACCAAGAGAGCGAAGAGATATACAGAGAACATTTATCTAACGATCCCTTTTATTTTGTAATCCTATACATGGAAAAGTCAGAGAGTTACATACAAGAGATGGGATAACATTCTACCCTCCCTCTTTCGCTCCCAAAGTAGGACAGTGCTCTAATAGTTTTTCCCATGTCCTGTTTCAATGAGAACAGCAGTGTTTCTCAACAACAAAGTCACCCTGTTTCGATGAGAACATCAATGTTGGTCAATTTTAGTCTACAGTCCCAAGCAAAGAAGCTGAATACAAAAGGTTAGCTTTCTAGACACTAGAGAAGATAATCTATCGACCTCCATTAACCCCACATCGATCACAACCTGCAAAATCCTAAAGCCTCTTCTCGCCCCCATCTTCCAACCACAATCAAGAGGAGCGCAAGTAGCAGAAAATAAAGACACAAAAATGAATCCCTTTTGCACTTTGATCAACCAAAGAAAAATGGACGCAGAATAAGTCACTAAAAAACATGTTCTCCTGTATACTAAAAAAACCCATAACTTCCCACAAAAACTTGCAAATAAAAGGGGAAATCCGAAAATCAAGAAATAGTTTTTGGAACCTTGCGTGCACTGCCTTGTACGTAATGCTTTGTCATCTTCGACGGGCGATGCGATGATTAACGACTTCCTCCTGCTATCCGCAAAGAAATCCCTCATTTCAGATGGTATCCCCATGCTTTGTTTCAATCAACAGATGCAATCGTGAAGTCTTTGGTGGAAGCAAAATTAAATGGAGAAGCGGAATTGGACTTGGGAATTGAGTTGAAAGCCAAAGAAAATTGAAATACGGTGCAGTGGCAGCAGACAGGAGAACATTTGAGCAGCACGTGCCCCATGGAACGAACTTAATTATTTGCCTAATTTCTTCTTCTTTCTTTTCTCTCTTTTTTTTAAAGCATTATTTACCTTTTTTTTAAGCCATAAAAACAAAAATTAGCCAAATAATGCTTAGATTTTTTTAAACATAAATAAATTCTCACTTATGTAGAAAAGTCACAAGTGCAACCTCGAATAAACAGAGCCATGAAGTCAGTAAATACAAAATTTATACATCTATTCAAACTTTTTTTAACCAAAAAATGAGCCACTTTATTGCCGGATCTAGTACAAAGCTGAACCGTACTTTTAGATTGGCTGATAAAGCCCACAAGCACTCCCCGGAGCTCGTTTATCAGGATTGTAAAAACCATCCACAACATTTGAAGCATCAGTTTTCAAAAGCCAATGTTGATCCACAAAGTGATTGGCAGCCAAAAAACCATGAAACAGTGTCACCGCTTCTGCTACTTGAGGAGAGAATTTTTAACCACCAGGCATCGACTAATCGCAAAAATAATGCTTAGATTTTAGTTGGAAAGGCAGTGTGCATGTTTAGGTTTCCGTTCAATACCAAAATCTATGGCCTAAGGTTTTTTGGAGTATTCAAATCGTATACAGCCTATTCAGTACGTTTATTCAGTCTAGTTGAGCCAGTTTGGATTCTATAATGATTTTTTTAAATAAATATTTTTTTAAGCCCTTTTTTTTTTACTTAAAAAAATGTTTTTTTAAGCACTTATTTGATAATTCAAACACCTTATTAGCTGAAAAATCACTTTTTAAAAAAAATGTTTTTTTGGCCTAGCTTTTGATGCCAAACGAGACGAAAATCTTGAAACTTCTGTCAAAATCTTGGAAGCACGTGAAAATGATTGACGTTAAATATTATCTACTAAACCCCATATAAATCATACCATCTCATTCATAAAGATGTTCACCAGAATGCTATTTTAGTCAACTTGATAATGATCACTTGAACTACGTCAAGTTTCTCAGAATCTCATCTGCTCACACGGCTGCGTAAGCTTAATCCCACGAGTACGACCACACAAATCAAACATATCGTCGTGATAATGGCAATATCCCATTTGTTGATTGATATATAAAATTAAAAAAGAAATAATGAAAAAGAAAATCCGATACATAGATAAGAAAAAGGAACAAATTCGGAGTGAATCAAGTAGTAGATACTAGCTAGTAGGTGACAATGGGAATATCCCATTGGTTGATTGATATAATTAATAATATACATTTTAGAGGGAAAACTTTGATTATATCTGCACAACACGACTACAAAATTAAGGACTTTCACCTATCTAAACATCCATTTCCCTTTCTTTTTCAATACAACTTTTCTACTCCTGCGTCAAAAGACTACCACGAATGTTCCATATCAAACAAAACCCACTAAAAAATTGATGGGAATTAGAGTGGAAAATATTTAGGTTGGAGTAAATATCATGACTGCCAAAACAAGTCGAAGTCGTTACTGTACAGCGAACGGTCCTGAATTTCCAGATTTGCAACATGCCAATTAACGAGCAGCGATTGGATGCATTTGCATATGACGAGTGCAAATGGAAAAATCCACCATTCATTTTCGTCCCTGTCGGTACATAAAATTCATATGAAGAGTAAGAGACACTAAAGCTATGAAATGGCTAGCATAAAAAGCTTTGGTTCTGGCTTACTTGTTCCATGACTGGAAATTTGGAAATCTCTTACTCGATTGAGTACAGTAGTGAAGATAGCCACAAATGAACGCAACGCCCTGCAAGGGTGTACCGATAAAAAGTCAAAAACATAATAAGCAAGCCACGCTAACAGAACTGTAACCTAAATTTCAATAGTGTACAGGAAAATTTCCACAAAGAGGTTCGACGCTTTACATGATACAATTTTTACAAAGAAAAAAACACTAATTTTTGTATTCTTCATTCAAAAGGTCAGGTACAGGCACATCTGTTGCCCACATCGCATGCTTCTATTTATGCACATAGTGGTGCCAGCACACCTTAATCGGTGCCCTTATGCAATTTTCTAATTTTTATAGAAGGTTCTTTTTGTGACTCAAAATTGATACCCAGTCTAAAAATATAAATCCTAAGTCAGAAAATTTTGGTGCATTCGATCGATAAGTTTCCAAGGGCTATTTAAAATGAATTCAAGAATGGATCAAGAAGCTTACAACATTTATCAAGGATAAAATGTTCCACAAAGCATATACACGCGCAAGACCTGCTGATCGCCGTGGTCCATGACTGAATAACGCATTGATACCGGCAGGGAATGGAAGTAAAATCCCCAGGGGTAAAATAAGCAATACAAAAAACACATCCGCTAAAGAAAACGAGTACAACTGAAGCAAAGTGAGCAACACCAGACTAAAATCTCCTAGAAGCAGGATAGAGATGACCAAACCGACAAGGTCCTGCAGCACAAGACAAACTTTTTTCAGGAAAAGGACAACACAAACACAAATGTCTAGAAAAGTAAAGTGGATCATTTGTTTCTCATTTGATTTTGAAGGGCCTAAATTGGGTACACAAGTTTCAAGTAGTGCATAAACTATATTAACAGACACAGCTAGCATAGGTATGGGAGAGGGGGTACTGTCAGATTTTTAGGGTCAAATTTCTGCTCAAAAAAAATCAAAAGACTGTTTTGGGCCGCATTAAAGACTGGCAATTCATTGTAGGAAAGTTTTGCTCCAGAATGTGAGAGCAGAAATCAAGCTCAAGGAATTCAAATACAAATACAACACGAGCAGCAAAAAAGGTAATATGTTAAAAGATGGGACATTATCCAGTGACTAAAATGTTTTGTAGAAATTCTCGGCGTGTGATGTCGTTCTATGAGTGTGTTCTTTTTATTTTGTTTTTCATATGCAATGCTTTCAAGAATTCCGAATCTGAGTTCTGATACGATAACCCCAAATAATAGGGGAAAAATACAAAAGCAGAAGATAATTTTATAATATTGTACATGAATGTTTGGAAGAACCAAACAAAAAACAAATTAATCAAAACCATTTGGTTTAATATCCCGTTTGTATTTATTAACCGTAAAACTAGATCAGAATCAACACTGTTCGCCAAGGGGAGTCATTTCCGAGAAAGCATTTAAATGGAGAAGGATAGTTATTAAAAGAGGAAATTGTAAATTCAAATAGTCGATGCTTGGTTGAACTTTCAAATAACGTTTGGATCGAGTCCTTTGAAATGTCGCAAATGATCAGGCATATTCAAAACAGAGCCTATTGTTGGCTGTTTTATTCCGTTACAAGAAACTAACCAAAACCCCAATCACCCGACAGTTTGTCTACCTGAAGCTGACTGAGCTGGGTAAATCCCAAACTTAAAGTAACACCTAACCCTACCTATAGCATTCGATTTTTCCAGAAGTCCACCCCTAAAGATGAATTTGAGTATAGGCGTGGGTGGGTAGGCTTCCAGGATGCGTAGACACAAGTATGTGACAGGGTCAGAAAGGTACCTGGTGGCCAACCGGTTTAGTATTGTGAATTAGAAAAGAGAGTGCAAAAAATATCTCTCTTTTCTCCTCAAGCACCTTTAAGTTGCTAATATCCAAAATCCCACCATAAATCTTCGGCCTTGGGTTGCCTTCGGTGGTCCCATGAGTTCGATCTGAGTTTGTTCCATCTTTTGGAGAGATATTGATGGCACTGCACCACCAAAGCAAACCAGGAAAATTAGATAAAATAAACACGGAAAAAGATATGATTCAAAAACTGCTTAAACCAACTTCAATCTTATTGCAACAATGATTGTTTATAGCAACTCATGGGGATGGCACAGAACAAGAGTAACACACAAGTAGCAAGCAACATCCACACTAGTCACCCAAGACAGCAATGATTATATCAAGTATCAACAATCAATAATCCATAATCAATAACAATAAATATAAAAAGGAGAAGAAAATATATTGCAACGTGGTGTGACATAAAATGTAATTGAACAGAAGATTCAAGGCAAAGTCAGAAATACGTCATTATAAGGAAAAGAACATGCAAGGACCTGGTAAATTTAGGGTCCAAATAATACCAGTAAAGTCACTGTCTGCTAAGTGCTAGCTCAGAGGGCCAAGGTTTAAAGACAAAAGTGGTAGTGCTAGGATGCTGATTCTTTGGACAAAAAGTTACAGTTATACAACTGGGTATTGAATGATTGAACAACAAAAAAACTCAAAATATATGAAATTATATTAAAAATATATATATATGATTATACGAATGAGTTTTCCCAGAGATAGATTATTCGTACGAGCAATAAAATTGCTTCCCTAGCCACTGCTAGTATTCCTCACAAAACAAGATGAAGAAATGACCAAATGAATCCCTAGTCTCCCTCCTCCTGCCCATTTCATTTACCACTCCCCCATTTCTAGATTCTTCAAAGACTCAAATAAGGCCCAACGCCTTAGAGCCCATAATAACATTCAAGTCCGTAACAGGTAGCACCATTGATACCACAATGTAGGAAAGAAAAAGTTTATGGTAAGCCTAGAGTTGAAGCAAAATCTTGGAATAACAGGAACTTGAATTTAGGAAGAATTTTCAAAAATTTCAACAGTGGGCACAAATTCATGCAAACTTAAACCCTTAACAAATGAAAAACTAGTGACACAAATGTTAATAACCCATTTTACAAATATATATATGTATATATGCACACAGCCTGACAGAAACACCATCCACACAGTGAAAGGAACAAAAAACTCTGTTTCACACTTCATCAATGGTTTGTGTCACTTTGGAGGGGATCTGGGAAATCAGCCTTCTTCCCCCTTTGATCAAGTACATTAAAAAAAATTCGGCCACTTCATTTATATCATATTTGCAACATATTAATTAATAATAAGAAAAACAAGAACAAATAAAAATGTCATCATGGGACTGAATTCCACATAAGTTAAACTGCAGCCAAAAAATTTACTTATTTATAAGTGTCAGAACATCACATTTATTAACGAACTTTTTAAAAGACACATCTCATGTTCTTTATTTAGGAAATCCATGATAATAAACGCAAGTGCAATCATAATTCCATACCGTGAATGTTCCTGGTCACCACGTGATCCATCGGGCCATCTTAATAATACAAGATCCGTTTCTTCTTCAACAGCATAAATCAAGAGTCCATAATGACAATAGCTCCCATTGGTTGCCCCAAACCAGGCAAGATTCACACACACACCATAGGTTCTTAATCTGGGATTTGCATAAACTTCAAGCCAGCGGATGACAGGACGAAATTTTGATCGAAGGCAACCCCGACGTACCAGGCGCAACTGTGCATTTAGACCTGCCACAAAGCGATACCACGTGGTCGGTGGCACAGACTGACAGAAAAGTGATAGTCAGTAAATTCTCTATTTTAATTACAAGAAGAGAGAAAATTGGCTTTTCCAAGAAATTCACGTTCATGCACACATGAGATTCAAAGCCCCAGCAGTAACAACATACCTGACTCATAAGACTGGTAATGATACCGTCATTATGAAGTAAGAAAGGAGTCATGTAGCTTCCATTTCCTCCAAATAATATAGACATTGGTAATCTTTGGCGTAGACTAGGAGGAAGATCACTTCTCTTTTCATCTCCTCCAAGGAAAAAGTCAACATAAGCTAGCATTAAATCCGGAGTAGCAGCCACCTAAAGTCACATATATGATAAACAAGGATAAGCTTGAAACTTTCAAATCAAGTACTACTTCAAGCATGTGGCTTTCAGTGAGATGGGAAACGGAGATCAGTTTGTACGAGAAACATAAGCTTAAACATGTTAAATATTTTGTTGTTGAAAAAATCTTGAATCAATATAGTCGTTAATAAGGTAAATAAATAGAAAGTTTTACTCATTCAACAGGATTAAGAAACACAGTTTACAAGAATATAACATCTACCCATGAAAAGCACAATAAGATTTAAATCCTGAAAGATCAATCACAAAAAACAAATCCTTTCAAAACCAACCTTCAAACCCTCATATAGAGCACGTGAACGGCAAGATCGTAAGCAAGCATGGTCATATTCAGACCGCACAAATTCTCGTATTCTTTGTAACTTGATTCTCCGTCTCCATTGTTGCCAAGACCATGCAAGGGGATATGCAAGAAAACAAAGAATACTATGTAGTGATCCTTCCCACCATTGGTATGCAGCAAGAGAATTCATCTCATCCACAAAAGTATTAAATGCACCCTCATACCTGCCCATTCAATGATTTAAAATAGCATGTTCATCATGTCATACGGTATATGAGGCATAAGCTATCTTTCCTAGATTACACATAATATCACAGACAAAGAAGAAATCAGCCAGGAGCAAATAAAGAACTTACACTATCTCCTTAACTTGTTCAGGAGGTGTATGAGGAAGATGCCAAGGTTCACTAAATGTATTAGGACCCATAAAATACATTCTATGCACATGGCTCTGTGACTCCTCAACTCTGTTAGTTTCCAAAACCTGATTTAGATTCAAAAAATGCCTGATCACCACTAGTTGCTGGATTTTGAAAATTAAATAATAATATATTTAACCACACACATATAAAGACTATTATATATAGAATTAGATGTGCAAGGTTAATCAGAATACTTCATTAAGGGACTCCAGAAAAGGGAATGAGTGATCTATTTGAGAACCCTGCTGCATAGGAGCTGGGCCTGATAAGTCCTCAACCCCAATGAACTTCATCCGTGCAACACTTAGCACCAAAGCAAGTAAAATCAGTAGGCCCAAAAGAAGCAGACAAAACAGCCAGGGTCCTCCGAATGTATATATCAACTCTTCAAGAGCTGTATAGCAGTGGGGCATGTGATATCTCTCAGAAATGCATTTATAAGGACAAGGCGTTTCTGTAATACCACCTACACGGAGCAAACAATAATCTCAAATTAAAACTAGCACACGCAAAACATATATGATAAAATAATCCGACGCTATTGTAATCTACGACTCTATCATAATAAGAATCCAGCACAGAGTTCACCCAAAATACATTTGTGCAGAGGATGATAATGACAGCAATATCCCTTAATAATAAACACCCTCCACGAAGGCACAAAATCCCACAATGAATACCTCGGACATGAATATAACCACCACGATTGGGAAGCTGATCACTTGGGCATGAAAAACAGAGGGATCTATCAGATCCAGTTGAATTTTTATACGTGCCAACAGGACATTCCTGCAGAAATGTGAAAGAAAAACATCAACATCCAATAGAAGATGGCTCTATCACCTACTAGTAGGTTCTAAAAGCAAGCTTCAGTTTTTTTTATCTGATAACGAAAAAACACCAAAAAAATCATCAGATGACATCTTGCCAAGAAAGTTGGCAGGTTTCACCAGCTCAAAATCTTGCAAAAGAGTCTTAACAACAATGTGGCGAGTGAATTCCAGCTACAAGCATTTTCCACATAAAAAATTAAACAATCTCCATAGTATATTGAATTCTTCCTGTCTCAGCTTTTAAAATTAAGCTCATCAACAACAAAATACTAATGCTTCTAATGAACACTGTTAAAATTAAGACAAATCCCTAAAAACTGCTGCCGAATGATGAAAAATAGACTACCTCACAGAATATTCCATAAAGTCCTTTGGGGCAAGCTTTTCCACTAATGGTTCCATTTTCACCAGTCTGACCTTGGTTGCCACCTAATCCACCCCTATGGTAAAGCAGACAACCTAGAATTACTGGAAAAAAAATGCAATGCAAATAACAAAGCTGCAGACAGAAATAAAAGGCAGCTATTCGAAGACTTTTGAGTATCCATTCATGTCGATTAAGTACCATTCATCCTAAACATACATACTACATCATGATTCAGCTGACCATCGACAGACACATTAACTGTTACACTTTCCAAAAGCAACTATAACCTTCCAATTTTAGTACTTGACATTAATTTACCTCTCCTGTACAGGGCCTGCACGTCAATTAGTACACATTAAAGCAAACAACAATCTATTGACACAGGGAAAGTATACAGTATTCACAGCTTCTTCAACAGTCAAGATTGCACACACATACAGTGGATGAAGTATGCACTACAGTACAGTATAGCTTCAGCTTCAATAATTCAGTAAAAAGGTAGATTTAAAGCTCATTCATAAGACTGTAAGATGCCTCCCAAGCCTTGATAGAAAGTTAACAGAATGTAACATTTTTCTGTTGTAAATCGTTGTCGTGATGTTATACACTAATGTTGGTTTTAAATGATTACTTTTGCGACCCTATCACAATTCAGTATGTGTAAAACAGGAACTGCCAAATTTATGCTCAATTCTAAGAAACCAACTGGAAAATAAACTGTTGCTTAATACCTGTCAAACATTATCAAAATATTGATGTCAAAATTGATCAGACCATGGACAGATATAAAAAGGCAGTAAGTCGAAAAAGATACGAGATGTGGATGTAAAAAAATTGCTTGTACAGAAAAATCGAAGAAAAGAGGCAAGGGAGAAACGAAGAACATGATAAAAGCAAATATAACATGGTTATCGACTCAAGTTTGATTTAACTGAGCTCGAGAGTATCTCAATTCTTCACTTGTGTTTCGAGCTACTCGAGTGACTATATGGTATATATTATCATTACTTTATAGGACATATAATTTAAAGGTATTTTTGTCCATATAAACTAGCCATCGGGGCACACGCGTTGCATGTGTGTAAAGTTTATATTTTTTTAGTTAGAAATGCATACTATTTTAAAATATCAAGAATGTTTATGTCTACACACATTTATGACCAAAAGCAGTTATTCTAAGGGGTGGAGGCATAGTAAGATAGAATATATAAATATAAATTTTAATGCCTAAATTTATGTTACTAATACTTTTTGAGTTTTTCGAGCTCGAGTAACTCGATATTTTCACAAGTCGAGCTTGAAATCGAGCTTAAATACTCAATCGAGTCGAGCTTGAGCCTACAAAATTAAAATCAAGTCAAGCTCGACTCAGTTCATGTGCACCCCTAATTAGTAAGCTGAAGAACTGCACAGTCAGTTAAAATGTGCACAGGTTCAAAGAATGAACTAAAGATCAAAGCCAGTAGAATATAATACAACAAAACACAAATGCAGGTTAGGGGTTAAAGTCGAGCAATACTATGTGACAAAGCAACAAAAAACTTCGTATAGTTAAGAAAATGTAGGCTAAGTATTTTTGCTAACCTCGAATTAACGCTTCCATTCACTACAGCTAAAGGCCAATATTCATCTCCAGTGGCAATGTCCGACCAGTGAAAATGAATCCTACCACCTCCACCACCTCCACCACCACCAAGGCTACCGTGACCTCCAACACTTGATAAAGTGCCAAAATCACCAAGAGCCAAAAAGTGCAAAAAAACCAATATGGTTCCCCCAGATCCACCCCCAGGTCCCACATTTACGTTATCAATACTGTACTTCCCTTGAAAACTCTCCCCATCAGCCCTAATAGAACCTTCAACATCTAAATTCATCAAGGGATGCTCCAATGAACCCATCACTGAAAGGAAAGGGCAAATAAATTAAAAACAAGAGAAGAAGGCGCCTGACAATCAGAAATTTCAGAGACCAAAGGCACGCATTCAAATCATAAATGTGATAATAATTTAAATTCATAAAACAACTGATAAATAAGATTGGAGGTAAATCAGCAATCGATATCCGTTTGCAAACCACCCATTTTTAGGTTTGAAAATTTATTTGGAGAAAACATGGAAAGTCAAAACTGAAAAAAGCAAGGCCTATCAATATCAAAATAAAAGATTCATTTCTTGTTTCCACTAGTCCAGAATGGTATGATACAAGTGCCTCACAGAAATATAACATACGAAAGCAAGGAAGAGCATAAAATAACCCCTATAATATGCTAAGAAGTAAGAACATCAACCTAACTATGATCCTGTTACAGCTTATTTGCTTTTTGAGTTTTGAAGATAGCAAATCAAGATTTCTTCCATTTTAGGTTTACATAAATCATAATTGGAAACCAGAGACTCCTATTTCTTTATTCTACTTCAATTATTTCATCAAAAAACTGCCGACGATAACAATCGTAAATCAACCAAACTGCATATCGAATTGACCAAAATTGTAGACACTTGGCACAACAAAGTGACAAACACAAAAGTTTCGAAGAGAACAACCGGCAACATCACCGAAATAAGACAAAAATCCAAAGATATCTCACCCAAGATGCCACCACCAGCAGTAAACACCGCTGAGCTCTCATTTCCACTTCCACTACCCAATTCACAGGGCAATTTTGCATTTCCATATGCAACGCCACCCTCAGTACAGTCATCTTTATAACAGCCCATTCCGCCTTTACCACCATGACCACCACCACTGCCAATGCCAGTACTCAAGACCTTTCCTTGACCAACGCCACCAATGCAGCCTGCACAGAGAGCAAACTCAAAATAATCGAAATTGTGGCTGATGTGATTACCGGTGTTTTTGATCGATTATAGATTGTCTCATCGCACAGAAAGTTTTCCAATTCAAAAATAGATTTCCAACTATGCCCATTAAATATCTACATGGAAAAGCAATAAAGATGTCACAAGTTCAAGAGTTAGAATCATACCCATTCCAGATGTGCTAATGATTCCAGAGGAGGGAACCTTGATGGTTCTTGCTCTGTGGAAATGGACAACAGAACCTTCAACAATTCCTTCAACCAGGATATCCTCCACACGACAAATCTGCACGCAACCAAAATACTAAAAAAACCTATCCCAACGGACAATATGCAATAACAAAGAAAAATAATAGGATTTGAACAATTCTTAACTGCAAAATCACAAAATTCACTATTTCCAAACAAAATATGTGCACCTGCAGGGTAAAAGGCAGAGAAGAATTCACATTACAATCTTCAGGTGGATGAAGTAGCTCTGTGGCACAAACTTGCGACTCACAGTCTAGTTTCAGCATTCTAAACAAGAGACAAAAAAAAAAGAATTGAGTAAGGTAGACTGGCACATTTCAGTTACTGATTAAATGAAATTGAAAGCATAACTTACAAAGCGTCTCCAGATGCATTTTTCAAAGGACCACGGAGAATAGACCCAGGTCCAATCTTCATTTTAACATGAGGAAAATACAGAACCCAATTAATTCAAATAATATTTGTTGCATGCACACCCTAAAGCTATACTTCAGTTATCAAATAAGACAAGAATAATCATTCGAGATCATGTGCAATGTTCCAGGAGCCAAAACAAAATGGAAACAATGTCTGCACAGAAAAATGTTAACAAGACAATGCACTTAAAAGCAAAATGCGCTAAAATAAACCAACAAAACCAGTTACATGTTCGTAGGAAAAATTTCTTGTCAATTGATTCGTCAAATTAATTGATTGCTATTTCTAACTTATTTCTATAGGAAATCATGTGGAATGTTCCAGGAGCCAAAACAAATTGGAAACAATATCTGTGCGAAAAAAATGGTAACAAGACAATGCACTTGCAAAATGCGATAAAATAAACCCACAAAACCAGTTGCATGTTCTTAGGAAAATTTATTTGTCAAATTAATTGAATATTATTTCGTACTTTTTTCTATAGGCAATGGAAATTTTTTAGTACTTTTGAGTACTCTGAATTATGGTCGCGGATGAAAAAGTCCGAACTCTAGACAGTGGTGCGTACCAACATGAAACGAAATGTAGGACGTCATAACACAAACTGAGAAACCTTGAGATAGAAAATATAACAATGTCGTGAAAACAAGGACATTGAAGAACAATTAGTACAGTGGCATAGTGGGATTCGCACCAAGCATAGAAAAATATGTGACAAACCTAATTGTCAAACGTAATGATATACCCAGCAGTGTGCCAACATAAGAATTTCACTACGTCTAATTCTACTTATGAATTTCAGAAACATAGAGAAGTCAAAAAATGCACATGAAATTAAAATAGTTGCGTATTGGGCTGGTAGACATGAAAGTGAACAAAGTTCACTGTTGACAAAAATCAGGAGAATAGTAAAATTTATATCCAGAAACCTGCAAAGTGACACATTATAATATGGTAAGATAAAATTACAATCTAACCACGAAAATAATGATGTTGCGTTGGACCAGACCAAATGGATTGGAAGCACAAGACCAGAAAATTTTAGAAACAGAGCAAATGAAAAATAAGAAACATCTTGTCCTATTCAAATCCAGAAACAGAATCATGAGAGAGGTACTTCGGTTTACCATTGCAATTACAAGTAGTAAAAGTATAGGGAAGAGAAACCTAGTCCTGAATAAAACCTACTTTGAGATATATCTGAGCGTGGATGTTTTAACATCAAAACAAAAGGTGAAGAAAATATTTTTTTACTCACATTGACGCTATAGAACAACGATAACACAAGATGTTGTGCTTCAATGCAATCTCCTGGTCCTGACAAATTCAGTAAACCTTGCCCATGAACTCCTAAGTTCGCATTAGAATGGATGAGGGATGATTCCTGCGAAAACATTACATAACCGATAAATTACTGATAGGCAAGAAATTTTCAAACTTAAGGTAATGTGCAGCTGGTAGTTCACCTTGAGAACAATGAGATTACTAGCCTCAAGTAAAGAGGTCTCAACATTTTCATCTCCACCACCATCTATCAGCAAACTTGAGTTCCACATTAGAAACATTTTAACAGACATGCGAAGGGCACCGAAAACCTGTAAATGATGTGAAAATGAAAATATAGCGTGTTTTCCAAACTTCCAGCCTAATAAACAAACCACAACAAAAGGGAAAGAACAGGCATAAACCGAACAGAGAAGACTAAGCAGAAAAACAAACAAAAGTTATACAAAAAAACCCGGAAAAGCAAACAAAAAAGCCTATTTATGCAAATTACACAAAAAACTTAATTAAATGAGACGACTGCTACTTACTCTAATTATGGAATCACTCATCAACAGCTCTTCTGCCAACAGTTCAAACTCCGACATAGAATAATGTGCAAGCCCAAAGCTCAACCCTGCTCCAGCCAAGAGGCTGATTTGTCCTTGAACCTTATGATGAATACACAAAGCTGATTTAGATAAGTATAACAGTAAATATATCTAGGCAAAGGTTTTAAGAACAAGTTCGGAGCATATTTTGTAAAAATAAAACCATGTGGAAAAAAAACATAATGCTGCAGAACATAAAATAAGAAAAGATATGAGACAACAATTGAAATTAGATTTGATGTGACTTAAGACAATTTATGTCTTGGATTGCCCTATTTTCCAGCTCAATGAGGGGAAGGGTATCACTGTTTGCTAGGCAACTGGCAAGTGGACCAGGTGATGCTTCCATAAATCTTTGACCTTTTACCATCAGGAAACAGAAACATTACAAAAAAAAACCCCAGGATTGAAATCCCGTTGCTGTCATTTCATATGTATATATGGTTACAAATATATGTGTTCTGAATGTGCCGGAGTAGTAAGATTGCACATCCATTAGGCATCCTAGTATCTGACATAATGAGAATTAAATTTGTTTCACTAACCTGAACACGACTCCACAACAAGGGAACAGCAGCCTTAGCATGGTTCTGGATGTAGACATTGGTCAAAAATGGTTGAGGAAAATCCATGAGCAAGGTGTCTGTATATGTTGCTTTGTAATGATTGCTGACAGTGAGGCTGCGAGGAACAGTATCATAAAATGTACCCGCAGCACCAGCATTGTCAGGACAGCCAAGACTACTTCCTCCTGCATTAATTAGGCTTGTAACTCAGTTTTCCAGTTAACTAGAAAGGCACTTTATAGACCTAATGACTAGATTGTACAAGCTAGATGCAGCTACAACCAGCAAGAACCAACCAGATGTAAGATTAAGACAGGAAACACATTTTATCAGAAACTGGGTCCTAATCTTCCTATGCATTACACAAATATTAAATTTAATCAAATGCCAGAAATCAAAAAAGCACCAACAGTTATCACCAAACGATCAATATTCAAATATCAGTGCCATCTATTCCTTTGAGCAACCTTATCTAATCCCTGACCTTACCCAGGGAATAAAGAGCTGAAATAGAAAACAAAGCCGCTATTTTACAAGCAGCTGGCCGGGATATAGACCCCATGGAAACAATTAACCTTTTTAACTAACCCGAATCATATTGAAGACGATAGAACATCATGCAATACAAAAAATGAAACATTTGTCAGAGAAAAAAGGATGAATTTTTTTTTAAAATAAAAACTAAAAGGATAATTCAAGGGAAAAAATATCACAGGTAATCATACCATGCACAGATATGACAGGTTCATCATGCCTACTGAATATATCAACGGACACTCTACCGCCACCACCTCCAGCAAAACCGTTACCCCCACAAGCACTTATATTACCAATTCCAATCCTGCACTTTAAAAGAATAAAATGATTACAATCCAATCAAAACTCCAATATGCAGCAACCTTCAGCTGGCTTTAGATACCTTATACTTTATCTAATACAGCTAGGTGAATGAATAACACAGTAAAGGCTGAACAATAAACTGAAATAATGGATAAAAGGGGAAAAAACACAATCCCGCGACTCTTTAACTTTAGACTATAACATAAAACTGTAACAATAGATCGGACAAAAATTTACATCTTATAAGCCTTGATGTAGATGCTACCTCCAGACCCGCCTCCACCTTTGTTACCTCCATCTCCTCCATCTGCCAATACACTGCCATTTACCTCCAGGAGGGATTTAACCACAATCATTACCCTCCCACCTCCACCACCTCCATAGTCAACCTCCCTGCTCGTTGTCCCACCTCTACTACCATAACTCCACGGCTTCTCCAAGCTTGACCATGAATACGCATCCCCACCCCACACATCCTCCGCGAGCTTCCTCTTATCCTGCAAACACGCCGCTCCTCTTCCCCCATGCCCCCCTCCCGCTCCATCCAACCCCTGTGGAGTCCCACTAGTCTGAGGCGGTGGCAAACCTGCCAACCCGGTGGTATTGACAGCGGAACTGTTACCGAAACTTGCATTTCCTGCAACTAACTGAAAAGTTCCAGTGATTATGGAAGAATTTTTGCCTAACGTGAAGTTCCCCGTGACGTTTATGGTAAGCTCGCATCCAGAGAAGGACGAACAATTGAGCGTAACATTTGGCAAAATAGCAAAATTACCGTCCCCTTCTATGTACACATTCTTGGACAAATTCAAATCGGACACAATCTGGCAAGTCGTATCCAAAGAACCAACCCCGCCTAAATCGTACTCACATGACAAGGACGGAGGATGCGGCGGAGGAGGAGGAGGCGCCGGTGGGGTATAGTCCTGGTGAAAAAGCAGCACCTCATCCGAATCCATCTCGTTAAAACCCGAGTCCGCATCAGCAGGCGACACCAGAATCAAACTAGGGTTTTCGAACACACTGAGTAGTAGTAGCCCGAACAACACCAGCAGCGCAGGACGCGAAATCACAAAACAAAAACCGGAAACAGCCATTGGAAAACGATATGCTGAGAATAGTCATCACATCAGGCGGTAGCTACTGGATGCAGCGAATATGGATTGCATCTGCTAAAGCACGAAATCAAAAAAAAAACCCTCAAAAACCCACCTGATAAATCAAACTCCAGTGCTTGCGACTCCAGCCCCCACTACACGTGCTTGCGTATCGCGTACATCTATGTATAGATTCGGGCTACTGCGCACGCATAAATTGGATTGGGGGTTGAATTGGGAAAGAAAAGGGCAGAGGTAGATTAAAAAAAATGGGTTGAGAGAGAAAGGGAGACACGAGATTATAGAGAGAGAAAAGAGAGTACGTAAGCGAATATGGAAACGGAAAACGTGAAGGGGGTTAGGTGGTGGGTTTTGTTTAATTTGGCGAGAGAAGGTGGTAGAAGTAGAAATGCCGCACTTTTTCTTTTCTTTTTTCTTTTTTTTACAGCAACCGTATGTGGAAATAAATAATAACCGGGAAATCTTACGTGCTTGCTTCTTTAGGTCTCTGCCGCTCGTGCACATTCCTCCATTTATCTTTCGTATGAGTTAATGGGCCTTTGACTCATATGGAATGGGGTCTCTTTGGGGTCAACCTTTTATGGAATAATAACCGGAAAATCTTGATCCAACTTTTTTTTTTAATAAAAAATATAATTTGTTTTTTGGGATAATAAAATTTATTTTGATACACAAATTATTTATATTTAAAATATCAAATTGGTACATAAAATAATGAAAATAATTTAATTGATACATGATTAAGTTATAAACTAAATTTTACCTTTAATTTAAATTATTTTAAAATCCAGTATTATCATTAAATTAAAATAAATACACATTATTTTTCAAGACTATTTTATTGATTACGATTATACACATAAATTTATATTTATTTAAATTTTATATTGTAATAAATATATCATACATATAGTGTACAAATATTAATTAATACAAATATAAATATATATATATATATAATATATTCAAAACTAAGATGTGCTAACAAGTGTTTATAAACATATAATAAAATAATGTTTTTTCTCTTTATATTTGTTATAATATTATCATTTGTATTAATAAAATTACAATTCATCAATAAATCCGAATATATTGAGCTAAATATAAATTATTATATTTATAAAAATATTGTAATATTTTTATATTTAAATATTTCATAAAAAATACAATTAAAATTTATATGATTAGTCAAAAATGTCTAAACAAATTAAAAAAAATTGACAATCATAATAGTGCAAGTCGGGACAATAAGTAAGATCCACGTAATGTTGTATAAATGCTCCGACTTCTACAGGTTACCGATGTTTTCCAATTATATATATATATATATATATATATGTCTTTTCATTCATGATATACAAATTTCATATTGAATATTTTTTCAGATGTATGATATTAGATATTCAACTTTATTTTTATTTATTATAGTATAGTACTTATATTTTTTTATAATTTTAATCAATGTAAAAATTTGAAAGGAAAATTGTGTATTTAGATTACTTTAATAAAAATATTGAACTTAGAAGCAATTTAAGTAAAGGGAAAAATTAATTTTTGGGTTTGATCATATACTAATTAAATTATTTTCAATAGTATTAATTTGATGTGTTATCAATAGTTCGTGTACCAAAATAATTTTTACTCTTTTTTTATAATGACATGTTCAATGATGCGAAAACATGTTGAAATGATTCATCTCATGTTGATGTCAATATCGCTAGCTTGAGCCCTTGACCATATGGTTCTAAGAGGATAAAATTTCACATAATTGAGAAAAAATACAATATTATTACACATAATTAAATTTTAAATCTTACACACAACTAGAGCTGTCAAACGGGCCAACCCACGGCGGGGCGGGTCGGCCCACCAAAAACTCACATTTTGTCAAGTCGATGGCGGGCTGAAAATACTCTACCCAACCCAACCCAATGTGGGTTGCGGGTTAGGTGGGACGGCCCGCGGGTTGGCTCACGACAAATAAAAATAAATAAAAAATATTATAATTAATTATAAATATTATTTCATAAATAAATATTAATAGAAACATATTAATAAAAATTTTAATTATTGATTTCATGTATGTAAATTTTATATAAAGTAATTAATACAAAAAAATTCACAACTTTTATTAAAAAATACATATATCACAATAAAAATAAATTATTAATTCCCCAGGCCAGCGGGCCAACCCGCGCGGGTCGCGGACCTTGGCGGGTTGGCCCATCTAGGCCCACCTTTTGTTGGGTTGAAAAAATTTCAACCGAACCCATTTAAATTATATGGCGGGCCTAATCCAATTTGACGGCTCTACACACAAGTATAAAAAAACATATTGATTGTTTCATATTTTAAAAAAATTAAATAATAAAATATGAGTTTCACCGTGTGGAGCCCTCCACATCCTCGCAAGCGAATAACGTCTGCTTATGATATCTCGCCCCCTGATGAAATAGATCCAGGAAGCCATTGTACACACACGATCTAGTTGAAGAAATACTAGATAATGAGAAACTGATTATGTATTTGTTTTTTGGACTACATAACGACAATTTTTTCATCTGTTTAGTTTTATTGATGTTTATTTGGACTGAATATTGTATATATGCATAATACATAAATAATGTTATATTATTAAAATATTTGAATAACACGTGAAATAATATTGAATATTGAAAATACACGTTTTTCCATACGAAAATTTTATAACCATATACGCATTTGACCGTTTACAAATTTGCACAATTGCCCAAAAACAAACATATGGTCAAATCAGTTGTCATTAACTAAATCACCCTCATTATGTTTTTACGAGTATCTTTCTTTTTTGCCCCTAAATCCAATATTGAGTTTTATATAAGATTGTCTTTTTGAAATTTAAAACAAAATAAAAATAAAAAAACGAGAGGATTACCATGAATTTGATAATTAATATTTTTTTGGACATTTATATAAAGTATTTACTTCATCCACTTGACAATTAATCTTCTTTTAGATATTTTTTTCATTTTGAAATAAAAATGATATCAAAAATAAATTTATAATTATTAGCAATCACAAATTAAATAAGAATAATAATATTGACAAAATATTAATAATATAAAAAATTAAAAATAATAATGTGAAAAATGTTTGATAAATATTTTATAATTGAATTTTTGTGAAATAATGGTTATATTATGATATTGATGTTGTATCTTAACAAAGTCTAAAAGTTATTATAATAATATGGGGATATTTTTGTATCACATGCTTTATATTGTCAATAAAATACATATATATTCAGGTACAGGAAACGAGCGTGTCCACCAAATCACAATTAAAATGGTAAAACATGCAAATTTTATAAAAAAAAATTAAAGGTGAATATGTCTATTAAATTTTCACATGAGAAAAAACGTGTATTTTCAATATTACACATCGATGTTTGATGTAAAGAACTCGAAAAAGTTATTTTAATGTCCATGTCATTCTTTGATAAAAGGAAAAAAAAAACATAATAGGTATTCCGAGATCATGTTACTATTATTATTTAACTGTTGTCGTTGAATTATTGCTAAAATCACAATTATCATGATTATTGTTGTTTAATATTTATATGTTAATATCAATATAATACTATTGTTTGATTTTATTTTCTTTATTATCGTAGTCCTTGACTCGTTGTATTATTTTTTTATTTACTTATATATTAATTGACTAACCAATTAATTAATATTTTATTTTAACAAATATGGACAGGAATAATTTTATGATCAGAAGAAACAAAGGGGAGAGTGTAGCACGTGTGCACGTGGAACTCAGCCCGGGAATCCAACTATTGAACATTTGATACAGAAATCGACACGTACGGCGCTGCAAATCCGTGAATTAACAAATAACATGACATTCACATTGTACAATTCCCTACACCATTATAATCAAGCTCCATTTATCATGCTATGTGTTGCTGATTTCATGCATTCCGTTGATCAAATGAATATTGAAAGTCATGAGTTGTATTTACATTCTCGGAATCAATGCATAACTTTTAAGACAGATTGCTTCTATGAAATAATTTTGAGTTTTTTCTTTTAGGATAGTATTTGAGAGAGCTTATAAGAAGAACTTATCAGTTTTCATTAACAAAATTTAACAAAATTACAAATTTTTGTTAAGCAAAAAAACTAATAAGTGTTTTTTATAAACTCTCTCAAACATTATAGTGTTTGAAATTACTTATAGGGAGCAATACTTTGGAGTTTTTTCTTCACAAAAGTTTGAAATTTTGTGAAGGAAAAGATCAAAACTGATTCCTATAAGCAATTCCAAACACTGCCTTGTTATTGGAGGTAAACGTGAAAAGTTGACTTGTAACGCCCAGAATTATTTAATTTTGATTTGAGAATATTTAATTTGGGAATATTTGGAGTTTTGATTTAAATTCTAATATTCTTAAATTATTTAGGATTGAAATTGAATGAAATAAGAAATTGAGGACTGAATTGCAATTATTGATAACTTAAGGGGCCAAAGTGCAAAATCCTTATTTTGAGCTGGACACTTGTTATTCCTAAGCTTATTCACGTGTGATTCATCAACTTCTATCAGAAAATCAGAGGAAGAAAACGAGAGTGCAAGAGCAAAGAAACCAAGTTCATTCTTCATCTTCAAATTGAGATATCTTGAGCTCCGGATATCTGATTTCGATTCTGAAAGATGTTCTGGAATCCTTGCAACGAGACCTTTGACTTGATGTAAGTTTTCTCTTAGTTCATCAGGGTTTGGGAATTCGAAATTGACAGACATCAGATTTGTGTATGAAATTATTGTTGATGAGCTTCTATCTTTTGTAAAATTGAAGTTGGGTTGAGGATTGATTGTTGTATCATGTTCTTATGATTTCCCAGCTATGATTTGATCTATATACCTGCTGATATATTGGTTTCGAAGCTTCAACAGCTGATATGCATGTTAGAAATGTTATAGATGTGTTCGGAATCGCCGAGTTATACCGATATGCCGTCGTCCTCATGATTTGAAGTGATTTGCTATTGTTCTTGGACTAAGAAGTGGCTGAATTATTAGCTGATGATTTCTTGCTTGTTCTGCTGTGATTTCAGTGTGTAAACAGGACATTTCAACTCATTGATCTTGACTCCGAAATCGATACAAGAACGCACAAGGTTGGCAGCGTTTTGCTTTGACGTTTGGGTTGAAACTTGAGCAGATTTTGAGATAGGTTTGGTGGTTAACTTGTACAGATTTGGACAAGCTAAAAGACATCCTAAACATCACATTTGAAAGGTAAAAGTGGACGACTATTTGATTGGGATTATAACTCGAGATGATTTGTATCGAGTTCCCCTAAATCACATACTTATTTGCTTAGTTGCTTTTATATGCTTTTCTATGCTATGTTGAATGAGTCTTTGATATAATGAATGCTTTGATTATGATATATGTTGCATTCATCTTGAAGACTTATTCCTTGATTTTGAAATGAACGGAAATGTTTGAATAGACGATTTGAGGGATTGTATATGTATGGCCTGGGTGGTTGTTTTAGCCTAGCGTCTGATTTACAAATATGATGGCTTCAAAGTCTAGAGAAGTGAGATAAGTAGCCCCACCTCGATCGGGAGAGTCGGTGGATTAGTTATGATATCTACTTCTCGGGATCTCAACCGACGAGATAAGAGATGAACCTTGTTTTAAAAACATGCATTGAAGTTATGTTCTTTATATCATGATCTGGATATATATTTGTTATGCATGTTTAGTTGCTTTTACTGGGAAATCTATTTCTCACCGGAGTTATCCGGCTATTGTTTTGTTGTATGTGTCATGGCAATAGGCGGAAGTGGAACCAGGCAAAAGAGAATGTGAAGAACAAGGGATGAGAAGATAGCGTGATGATCCGAGTTTAGATGAGTTCTTGTGCTGTCAATGTTAGAGTTGAGTCCAAAACCATGAGCATGTTATAGCTACTTGTTCCAAGACTTGTAGTTGATCTAGTTGTTGTCTTGTTGATGTATATAGGATTTGAGATGTATGTAAATCCTTGAGACAATATAATGTAGCTTGATCTTGAATATATAACATTGCTTCTTGCATGCTTTGTGGGCTTTTTGATTATGTTTATAAGGCCTTGTGATGATTCAATTCTATCAACTTTATCATGTGAGAATGTATGTTGGCTTATGATAGTTGAATAGGCTTTGTATGAGTTGTTATTAGATGAAAATGCATGAAGGAACTTGTTTGGACAGCAGCAACGTTTCTGGTTTTATTCTCTGGAAACTGCTCTCGCTCGATCGGTGAAATATCACGGATCGAGCGAGGCTTTGAAATCAGGAACAGAACCATGAATATGTTGGGCTCGCTCGATCGGTGATATTCTGCGGATCGAGCGAGGCCAACATAAGTTGCACCCGAGAGTTTGAGCAAAGTGCTTGCTCGATCGGTAACTTTTTACCGATCGAGCGAGGTGCTCACTCCTTTTTTTTTTTAAAAAAAAAATTATTCATTTTGTTTAGACATTGATTATTGTCTATTCTATTTGATGATTTGATTATTGAGAGATTAGAACTCGGGTCGTCACATGACTGATGCGATTATCATAAAAAAAAATATTCCCGGATGGTGGGTAGGAACCCGGGCAATGAACCAGCAAGCTTCCTCGTCTCCTTGAAGATGATGTCTACGCACTAGAAAACAAGAAAACTGGTAAGTGGGGAGCCGAAAGGGTTTTCGGCGTCGCCACTCCGATGCTTAAGTCAGACTAAGATATATGTAGTGGGCATAGGAATCTTGAGAAAATGAGTGTGTGTAAATATGGAAGTGTTTTTCTAAGATAATAATGAACATACCTCCCCTAAGCCCGGAGCCCGGTATATATATATATAGCCGGCCAACTGGGTCACTCAATGATTACACAACATGGGCTTGATTGATAATCATTAAATGTGACGGGAAAACTTTAAATATGACTAGATATTTTCCATAGTTTATGGGGAAGTCAATGTTGTTACAACGTGGTTACTGACTTTCTTTTCCGTAAGAAAATTCGACACACGTAAAGTAGATGTGGACTCTTCTCAGGCTCCGAAAATATAAAGCCCGGGTCCTGTTGCCAAGCCGATCTATCTTATCTTTCCCGTCCTCGGGCTTCTCCCACCGACCCGGGCTATCAGACAAACTATAGCACCAAGAACTTCTAAAATTTGAAAATCATGCCTAAAATTATTTTCAGTATTTATATTTTAAATTTCTTGAAGTTAATTGTTTAAGTTTCAGTTAAAGTTAGCCTTGCTTGACTTATTTGAATTAAATGCCTTGAACTGTTTAGTTAGTAATTTTTATCCAGGCAGGCGACGACGGTGGGCTTCGGTGGTTTATTTTCAAGATTTTTAATTTTAAGATTTTAAGTTAGAGGTAAAAGGGGGGTTTTGGCCAAAAATGTAAATTTTGAACTTTTAGGGGTCAAAAAGCAATTTTATCATTTTCTTGGGTTATTTCCTAAATTTTCCATAAAATAGGATTTTATTAAATCCGGGTTAGTGGAATTTCAATCAAAATGTTGTGAGTTGAAATTTTAAATT
This sequence comes from Henckelia pumila, assembly GCF_033568475.1. Lineage (NCBI taxonomy): Eukaryota > Viridiplantae > Streptophyta > Magnoliopsida > Lamiales > Gesneriaceae > Henckelia > Henckelia pumila. The sequence goes on from NW_027331831.1 coordinate 7,231,238, forward strand.
TAGAAGTTTGAAAATAGCAAAAAGTTTGAGGTAAAAAGTTTTAATAGTACAAGTAGTACTTTTGCTAGTACAAGTAAAATTTTAAAACACTACACACAATACACTACACTTTTAATTTACACTATCATTAAAACATTTCAATTAAAAAATCAAGACACAAACCCTAACTCCCAAACCCTAGCCCTAGCCGCCCACTTCTCCCCTCTCCCTTGAAGAAGCCGTCCAACCACTCCAGCCGCCGCCCCGCCGCCGCCTGCCGCCGTCCCAGCCACCGGAGAAGCTCCCCTAGGTGCTTAGCTTGGTGTTTGGTTGAAGTTCCACTCTCATCTCCTCTTCTTGTTCGAAATTTGTTGGTAGATTGGTGAAGGCAAGTGTAACTATTTCTTTGGGCTAACATTCAAGCAATATCTACCCCCACCCTTAAGACTTCTTGCAATAATTTCGAAAATGCATGATGTTGTGATGTTAGGGTTTCGAATTTGGGCATTTAAGGGGCTGATTTTGCTAAATGTGTTATGGGGTTGAGTTTATGTGATTTAATGTTGAGTATATGTGCAATGACATGGATTTATATGGATGTTCTTGCCAAAATTCGAATTTTCAGAATGTATAAGGACCTAAATTTCGAAATTTTGCATGTGTAGGGGCTGAAATTTAATTGATGTTGAAGTATTTAATGGTCTTGCATTGATCTTGATTGATTGTTCAACATTTTGGAGTTTTGATGGTTAATTCTTGATGTTCTTGATATGTGTTGTGAAAGTGTGGATTGAGTGTAGCCCAAGTGTTTGGGAAAAGTCCTAAGAGAGGTTATTTGAGGTGTTTGGGTGTTTGGTGTGGAGATAAGTTGAGGAAAGTGGGCTAAGTGTTTGAATTGTTGGAATTGGAGGTGTGTGAGTGTGCAGGGCAGCACTGTTCACGGGGCAGGGCAGGGTCGTGGCTGAGGTCTGGGCAGGGTTAGGCTATTCCATGGTAAAGTTCATGACGTTGTGGTCGCGTCGATATAAAATGGGCTCGATTCGGATAAGAATTGAGTGAGTTATGGATTTTTCAAAATTGGGTGCAAGTGCAGATTTTTCCTTTGAATAGGGGCTGTCCGATTTTTGTGTTTTGTAAATTTGCTTTTTTGATCTTTTGATGATACCACCTATTCCTTGGGATGATTTGGAGAGTTTGTTGAGTGTCGGTTCAAGCGGGACGGGTTTTGGATAATGCATGACAAAGTTAAGGGCTTTTCGGTTTACTTGCTCGAGTTAAGTCAAGTTTGAGGATTTTGTTGGGTAAGTTGTCTTCTTTGGACTTAGGGGCAGCCACTCATCCACCTTAAACTCACATTTTCGAGTCGAGTCTCATGTCTTAAAGATTGCTTATTCGTGTGCATTTGACGTGTTTTTGAGTTTAATAAAGAAAAAGGAAGTTTACTTGTTTGCATGCCATTTAATGTATGAGTTGAGTCTTTATAAATGAAAAGGGAAAAGAAAGCAAATATTTTTGAATGAAGTGATCTGTTTGTGACAAGAGGGGTGTTGCTAGGCCGGGGGATGCCTCGGTCTACTCACCAAGAGGTTATAGAGGTTAGGCAAGGAGCAAGAGACATCTTGTTTACCCTTGCCACAGAGGGGCAATGTGGGATCGGGAGGCATCTCGGTCTCCTTGCCATAGAGGGGTTAAGTTCGTCGGGAGAAATCTCGTCGTCTTGCCGGCATAGTGCACTGCAGCCATGATCATGATCGAAACAGAGGGTCACAAATCAGGGATCGGATTTCTAAGAGGAAAAAGTAAAGAAAAGTTTAAAAGTTAAAGTTTCACAATTTTAGTTGACTCGTTTTGCATTGATGTCAGTCTTTCAGTTATGCATGAGTCTAAGTTGAATGTTATGAAAGTTAAAGTTTATCATAGTGTGAGTTCATTAATGCATGATTTCTATATCTTTCTAGTTTCATGCATATTACAGTTTAAGTTGAGTTTTTGCATCACGTATTTTAAACCCTTGTTATTATCCTAGTTATGCTTGTTGAGTCTTTAGACTCACTATGCTTGAATGTTTGCAGGTGAGGATTTTGTGGAGGAGACGGAGGGGCGTGATCTACTGGGATGAGGCCATCGGTAGTGCAAGGCCCAGTGACCGTTGCTTCCTTTTAGTTTATGTTTTTCCGCACAGTTATCGAATTTGTAATAATGAAGTATTATTTGAGATCTTGTAGTATTTATAGCCAGGATGTGCATTCCCTGTGCTACAGCTTATGTTTTGAAGTACGTTTTCCGCTTTTGCAAGTTTATGATTATCGTTGGAATTAATTTTAAATGCTTTAGTTTACTTTATGCTGTAACCGGGAGGTGGTTACTAGGATTGCATGTTTATGTTTAACGCACTTAAGTTTTGAAGTCAATTTTCTTTCCTTATTTAAATTGCTGTTTGAGTCTTGATGGCTTATTTGTTTTACAAATAGGTCATGGCAAAATTTTTAAAAATCCGTAATTTTCCTTTATTTTAATTATAGTCTAGTAGCGAGTAGTTAGGGTCGTTTCAGTTAGTATCAGAGCACGGTCTTGGTTTGGGCTGAGCCTACTGCCGATTGCTGAAACTCAGGGGATCTCGCCTCAAAGTCTGTAAGATTTAAATTTAATGTCTCTATCTGTTTAAGTTTTGATGTATTAGTTTCTTGAGTTATTGAAAAGTTTAAATTTGAAGTAAAAATATTTTCTATGGCATGAAATTTGAATGTTGGATTTTCTCAATGCGTTTAGATGGCTCGTCGTCATGATCCGCGTGCAGTTACGCCTCCACCGCCTCCACCGGCGCCGCAGGTGGATATAGGAGGGCAGGTGCTAGCAGGATTGGCCCGTATCCTCGAGCGTCATGTGGATGCTCCTGTTGCTAGATCGGAGACTACTTATGAGCAGTTTCGGAAGATGAACCCGAAGGACTTCGCTGGCACCACTGATCCGTTGATAGCGGAGGGTTGGATCCGCTCCCTTGAGGTGATCTTTCGCTATATGCAGATGGGAGATCCAGATAGAGTGAGATGTGCTGTGTTTCTCCTCCAGGATGATGCCGCCCTCTGGTGGGAGGGTATGGAGAAGATTGTGAACCCAGCTACTCTACCTTGGGCTGAGTTCAAGAAGTTGTTCTTTGAGAAGTACTTTACTGCTGATGTGAGAGCCCGTTTGAAGACGGAGTTTATGAGCTTGAGGCAGGGTGATCTGTCGGTAGCCCAGTTCGTGGTGAAGTTTGAGAGAGGCTGCCATTTCGTGCCGTTGATTGGAGATGATGAGAAAGAGAAGCTGGAGCACTTTCTTGTAGGGCTTCGACCTACCATCCGTAGGGATGTGCTGATGGCTGAGCCATCTGATTATGCTTCAGCACTGAGGCGTGCCTTGAGGTCCGAGCAGACGCTGAGAGATATTAGCGTGGAGGCGCATGGCAAGAGGCCCTTCCCTCATCAGGGCCACTCTCAGCAGCAGCAGCACGGCAAGAAGCCGTATCATGGGCCCCCGAGACAGCAGGGACAGCAGGCACCGCAGGGGCGTCAGGCCCAGAGACAGGTTCCTCCCAAGGCTGGGGAGAAGCCTATTTGTCAGTTTTGCCATCGTCCGCATTTTGGGAAGTGTTTGAAGGATGCTGGAGTTTGCTTCAAGTGCAAGAAGCCAGGACATATGTCTACCCATTGTCCAGAGCTGAGGAGGCCCGTGCAGGGCAGAGTGTTCGTGATGGAGGCCGAGCAGGCCGACCCAGACACTACTCTTCTCACAGGTAATATCTTAACTTTTGGGTTAGAGCAGTTAAAGATTTGTTGATGCATGCGACTCTAAATCTTTGCTTGTTTGAGGTTTTACTCTAGTAACTTGTTGCATGCCTTAGGACCTTTGACTGTTTAGCATGAATAGTATCTTGTTTGGGAATTGTTGAATTAGAATGAGCCTAAGTAGAACTCGTGGTTTTAACTTCAACCTTTCGTCGTTGTAACTACTGCTATGCAGGTAGGATTGTTGTGGCAGGCGTAGCCACGAGGGCCTTATTAGACTCAGGGGCTACCCATTCCTTTATATCGGAGTCTTTTGCCCTTGAGAGGGGCATTCAGAGCGAGGAATTGGAGGTTGGATTCTCAGTTACTATCCCCTCAGGGGAAGAGCTATCCACCAGGAGCTTGGTGAGAGACCTTGTATTGCTTTTGCAGGGTCAGTCAGTGGTAGCAGACCTCATAGTGCTACCTTTGCCAGAGTTTGACCTGATTCTTGGGATGGATTGGATGACGAAGAATGCGGTGATGATAGATTTTCAGCAGAGGTCAGTACTAGTCAGGCCTGAGGGCGAGGAACCGTTTTGGTTTGAGGCTGCTAAGAGCTTGAGGAAGACTCGAGTCATTTCTACTTTGCAAGCTCAGAGGCTTGTACTTAGTGGGTGCGAGTCATTTCTAGCCAGTTTATCTTTGACAGAGCTGCCAGAGCGACCAGTTATTTCTGATGTGGGTATCGTCAGGGAGTTTGAGGATGTGTTCCCTAGCGATGTTGTGGGAATTCCGCCCGATAGAGAAGTGGAGTTCTCTATAGATTTGATTCTCGGTACTGTGCCTATCTCCAAGGCACCGTACAGATTGGCTCCTACCGAAATGAAGGAGTTAAAAGAGCAGATTCAATAGTTGCTTGACAAGGGATTCATTCGCCCTAGTTTCTCCCCATGGGGCGCACCAGTTCTCTTCGTTAAGAAGAAGGACGGTAGTCTAAGATTGTGCATAGACTACCGAGGTTTGAACGGAGTGACTGTGAAGAACAAGTACCCATTACCTAGGATCGAGGACCTCTTCGATCAATTGCAAGGTGCATCCGTCTTTTCGAAGATTGATCTTCGTTCAGGTTATCACCAGTTGAAGGTGAAGGAGTCAGATGTGGCGAAGACAGCTTTTAGGACTCGTTACGGTCATTACGAGTTCCTTGTGATGCCGTTTGGGATGACGAATGCGCCCGCGGTTTTCATGGATCTTATGAACCGCGTGTTTCAGCCTTACTTGGACCGCTTTGTCATTGTTTTCATCGATGACATCCTCATTTATTCGAAGGATAGAGTGGAGCATGAACAGCATTTGAGGACCGTTCTTGAGGTCCTTCGAGAGCACAAGTTGTTGGCCAAGTTTGATAAGTGTGAATTCTGGTTGGAGAAAGTTGCTTTCTTGGGTCATATTATTTCTAAGAGCGGTGTGGAAGTAGACCCTTCAAAGATTCAAGCAGTGAAGGAGTGGTCTATACCGAGGAGCGCGTCTGAGATTCGCAGTTTTCTTGGATTAGCCGGTTATTACCGAAAATTTATCAAGGGTTTTTCCTCCATTGCTGTGCCTATGACAGCGTTGACTAAGAAGAACGCCAAGTTTGTTTGGGGTGCCGAGTGTCAAAGGAGCTTTGATACTTTGAAGGAAGCTCTTACGACAGCGCCAGTGTTGACCATGCCATCCGGGCAAGGTGATTTTGTGGTGTATACTGATGCTTCCAAGTTGGGATTGGGAGCAGTTCTGATGCAGCGAGACAGAGTTATTGCCTATGCTTCTAGGCAATTGAAGGAGCACGAGAAGAACTACCCTACTCATGACTTAGAGTTGGCAGCGGTAGTGTTTGCTCTTAAGATTTGGAGACACTATCTTTACGGAGAGAAGAGTCAGATCTTCACAGACCACAAAAGCCTCAAGTACTTCTTCACCCAGAAGGAATTGAATATGAGGCAGCGTAGGTGGTTAGAGTTGGTGAAGGACTATGACTGCAATATTAGCTACCACCCTGGTAAAGCTAATGTGGTTGCAGATGCTTTGAGCAGGAAGACTGCAGTGATTACCTCCTTGTCAGTGTCTAGACCGTTGCAGGTTGAGATTCAGAGGTATGGTCTTGAGTTTTATGCGAGTGGTAGAGCTCCCCGTTTGTCTTCCCTTAGTGTGCAGACTACACTTTTTGATCGTATCCGTGCAGCGCAGTCAGTTGATGAGCAGATCAGGAAGTGGAGACAGAGAGATGAGGAGAAAGGCAGCGGTTTGTATGCTGTGGTAGATGGGATTGTGAGGTACAGAGGTAGATTTTGGGTTCCCGCAGGTGATTCTCTGCAAGTTACTATCATGGCAGAGGCACATACATCGCCGTACTCAATCCACCCTGGTAGTACGAAGATGTATCGGGATCTTTAGCAGCTTTATTGGTGGCCAGGCATGAAAAGTGACATTGCCCGATTCGTGTCAGAATGCCTGACATGCCAGCAGGTTAAGGCGGAGCATCAGAGACCCGCCGGTTTGCTTAAGCCTCTCCCTATTCCGGAGTGGAAGTGGGAGAATATCTCCATGGATTTTGTCGTGGGATTGCCGAAGACATTGAGAGGTTCGAATGCCATTTGGGTGATTGTAGACCGTCTCACTAAGTCGGCTCACTTTTTACCGGTGAAGATGAATTTCACGATGACTCAGTTCGCGGAGTTGTATATCCGGGAGATAGTCAGACTACATGGTATTCCAGTCTCCATAGTGTCTGATAGAGATCCACGGTTTACTTCGTCTTTTTGGAAGAGTCTTCATTCTGCTATGGGTACGAAGCTACTTTTTAGCACCGCCTTTCACCCGCAGACTGATGGCCAGTCAGAGAGGGTGATTCAGATTTTGGAGGATCTTTTGAGGGCATGTGCTATTGATTTTCAAGGTAGTTGGGAGTCGAGACTACCACTAGTGGAATTCGCGTATAATAACAGTTTTCAGTCCACTATTGGCATGGCTCCCTACGAGGCACTATATGGGAGGAAGTGTAGATCTCCAGTGTTGTGGGATGAGATAGGTGAGAGATCAGACTTTGGTCCGGAGATTGTTCAGTTGACCACCGAGGTAGTGGCTAAGATCCGTGATAGGATGAGGACTGCCCAGAGTAGGCAGAAGAGCTATGCTGATCACCGGAGGAGAGACTTGGAGTTCTCGGTGGGTGATCATGTTTTTATCCGTATTGCACCCATGAAGGGTGTGATGAGGTTTGGAAAGAAAGGGAAGTTGGCACCGAGGTTCATAGGGCCCTTCGAGATTTTGGATAGGGTAGGGGTACTGGCTTATAGAGTGGCCTTGCCGCCTAACCTTGATAAGATCCATATTGTATTCCATGTGTCGATGTTGAGGAAGTACATCTCGAACCCATCCCATGTGCTTAGTTCGGAACCGCTTCAGCTATCTCCTCACTTGACCTATGAGGAGAAGCCCATCCGGATTTTGGATAGACAGGAGAGAAGACTCCGTAACAAGTCGATTCCAATGATCAAGGTGAGATGGCAGAACCATTCGGATGAAGAGGCCACTTGGGAAGCAGAAACAGATATCAGAGTTCGATATCCGAAGCTTTTTGGTAAGTTTTAATTTCGAGGACGAAATTTCTTATTAGGGAGGGAGGAATTGTAGCACCAAGAACTTCTAAAATTTGAAAATCATGCCTAAAATTATTTTCAGTATTTATATTTTAAATTTCTTGAAGTTAATTGTTTAAGTTTCAGTTAAAGTTAGCCTTGCTTGACTTATTTGAATTAAATGTCTTGAACTGTTTAGTTAGTAATTTTTATCCAGGCAGGCGACGACGGTGGGCTTCGGTGGTTTATTTTCAAGATTTTTAATTTTAAGATTTTAGATTAGAGGTAAAAGGGGGGTTTTGGCCAAAAATGCAAATTTTGAACTTTTAGGGGTCAAAAAGCAATTTTATCATTTTCTTGGGTTATTTTCTAAATTTTCCATAAAATAGGATTTTATTAAATCCGGGTTAGTGGAATTTCAATCAAAATGTTGTGAGTTGAAATTTTAAATTTAGAAGTTTGAAAATAGCAAAAAGTTTGAGGTAAAAAGTTTTAATAGTACAAGTAGTACTTTTGCTAGTACAAGTAAAATTTTAAAACACTACACACAATACACTACACTTTTAATTTACACTATCATTAAAACATTTCAATTAAAAAATCAAGACACAAACCCTAACTCCCAAACCCTAGCCCTAGCCGCCCACTTCTCCCCTCTCCCTTGAAGAAGCCGTCCAACCCCTCCAGCCGCCACCCCGCCGCCGCTTGCCGCCATCCCAGCCACCGGAGAAGCTCCCCTAGGTGCTTAGCTTGGTGTTTGGTTGAAGTTCCACTCTCATCTCCTCTTCTTGTTCGAAATTTGTTGGTAGATTGGTGAAGGCAAGTGTAACTATTTCTTTGGGCTAACATTCAAGCAATATCTACCCCCACCCTTAAGACTTCTTGCAATAATTTCGAAAATGCATGATGTTGTGATGTTAGGGTTTCGAATTTGGGCATTTAAGGGGCTGATTTTGCTAAATGTGTTATGGGGTTGAGTTTATGTGATTTAATGTTGAGTATATGTGCAATGACATGGATTTATATGGATGTTCTTGCCAAAATTCGAATTTTCAGAATGTATAAGGACCTAAATTTCGAAATTTTGCATGTGTAGGGGCTGAAATTTAATTGATGTTGAAGTATTTAATGGTCTTGCATTGATCTTGATTGATTGTTCAACATTTTGGAGTTTTGATGGTTAATTCTTGATGTTCTTGATATGTGTTGTGAAAGTGTGGATTGAGTGTAGCCCAAGTGTTTGGGAAAAGTCCTAAGAGAGGTTATTTGAGGTGTTTGGGTGTTTGGTGTGGAGATAAGTTGAGGAAAGTGGGCTAAGTGTTTGAATTGTTGGAATTGGAGGTGTGTGAGTGTGCAGGGCAGCACTGTTCACGGGGCAGGGCAGGGTCGTGGCTGAGGTCTGGGCAGGGTTAGGCTATTCCATGGTAAAGTTCATGACGTTGTGGTCGCGTCGATATAAAATGGGCTCGATTCGGATAAGAATTGAGTGAGTTATGGATTTTTCAAAATTGGGTGCAAGTGCAGATTTTTCCTTTGAATAGGGGCTGTCCGATTTTTGTGTTTTGTAAATTTGCTTTTTTGATCTTTTGATGATACCACCTATTCCTTGGGATGATTTGGAGAGTTTGTTGAGTGTCGGTTCAAGCGGGACGGGTTTTGGATAAGGCATGACAAAGTTAAGGGCTTTTCGGTTTACTTGCTCGAGTTAAGTCAAGTTTGAGGATTTTGTTGGGTAAGTTGTCTTCTTTGGACTTAGGGGCAGCCACTCATCCACCTTAAACTCACATTTTCGAGTCGAGTCTCATGTCTTAAAGATTGCTTATTCGTGTGCATTTGACGTGTTTTTGAGTTTAATAAAGAAAAAGGAAGTTTACTTGTTTGCATGCCATTTAATGTATGAGTTGAGTCTTTATAAATGAAAAGGGAAAAGAAAGCAAATATTTTTGAATGAAGTGATCTGTTTGTGACAAGAGGGGTGTTGCTAGGCCGGGGGATGCCTCGGTCTACTCACCAAGAGGTTATAGAGGTTAGGCAAGGAGCAAGAGACATCTTGTTTACCCTTGCCACAGAGGGGCAATGTGGGATCGGGAGGCATCTCGGTCTCCTTGCCATAGAGGGGTTAAGTTCGTCGGGAGAAATCTCGTCGTCTTGCCGGCATAGTGCACTGCAGCCATGATCATGATCGAAACAGAGGGTCACAAATCAGGGATCGGATTTCTAAGAGGAAAAAGTAAAGAAAAGTTTAAAAGTTAAAGTTTCACAATTTTAGTTGACTCGTTTTGCATTGATGTCAGTCTTTCAGTTATGCATGAGTCTAAGTTGAATGTTATGAAAGTTAAAGTTTATCATAGTGTGAGTTCATTAATGCATGATTTCTATATCTTTCTAGTTTCATGCATATTACAGTTTAAGTTGAGTTTTTGCATCACGTATTTTAAACTCTTGTTATTATCCTAGTTATGCTTGTTGAGTCTTTAGACTCACTATGCTTGAATGTTTGCAGGTGAGGATTTTGTGGAGAAGACGGAGGGGCGTGATCTACTGGGATGAGGCCATCGGTAGTGCAAGGCCCAGTGACCGTTGCTTCCTTTTAGTTTATGTTTTTCCGCACAGTTATCGAATTTGTAATAATGAAGTATTATTTGAGATCTTGTAGTATTTATAGCCAGGATGTGCATTCCCTGTGCTACAGCTTATGTTTTGAAGTACGTTTTCCGCTTTTGCAAGTTTATGATTATCGTTGGAATTAATTTTAAATGCTTTAGTTTACTTTATGCTGTAACCGGGAGGTGGTTACTAGGATTGCATGTTTATGTTTAACGCACTTAAGTTTTGAAGTCAATTTTCTTTCCTTATTTAAATTGCTGTTTGAGTCTTGATGGCTTATTTGTTTTACAAATAGGTCATGACAAAATTTTTAAAAATCCGTAATTTTCCTTTATTTTAATTATAGTCTAGTAGCGAGTAGTTAGGGTCGTTTCACAAACGACCGACTTTCTGACTTCCCATGAGCACCCGACAATCATGTTTTTACCCAGGTTTAAATGATCACCTGAGTCTTAAGATAACCCAGGTTATCTTACCGGGGTATCACCGTTGACGATTGTTGTATGAATCTGATCGATGCTCCAAGTGTGAAAGTTTATAAATGTAAACTTATCATGTTTGGTATTTTGATATTTCATTAATTGCTCGACTAATAATGTGGAAAGCTAAGAGTGATTTTGTAGTAGTCCGGTTCCATTTTACAAGATTAAGTGATTTAAACATGTTAAAAAAATTACATATAATTTTAAAAGTGTCAAAACATGTTTAAGGAGTCCTTGCTTGATCAAAATAAGTGGAAAATCAGATCCGAAACGTCAAAAAATGGTATGGTAGGTTCCGGGGGTCCAAAAATGGTAAATAATTGGGTGTTCACTTGGAGACACCGTTGTGCATATCGGAGCTCCTGGTACGAATGGAAGTTCCAATGCAGCAACGGAGCTTTCGATGTGCTGTCTGAAGACGTGGCGATGAGAATTGTACACGTAACTGCATGCAAGAGATCGGAGCTTCCGATGCAGCATCGGAGCTTCCGATCTCAACTAGTTGCAACGTGGAATCCATGCACAGAACGGAGCTTTCGTTGGCACTATCGGAACTTCCGATTGTGCTCTATAAATAGGAGTTGTGAGGGTCTCATTTTGCACCCCAAATCATTCTTTCCCTCTTGTTTTAGGAGTAGTCTAGGCATTTTAGGTGGTTTCCAGTCTTCCTAGGCTTGGTCCGGAGGTGGGCGAGGTGCTCCCGAAGTGCTGCGGGGAGGTGCCCAAGTTCTGGGATAGTCGTCATCAGCGGGCTGACAACGGACGCAGTGCGGATTATAGGCTTGGACATAGTGCTGGTCTAGCTTGCCTAGTTTATGAGGTACGAAAGTACTATTCGAGATATCCAGATTGAGTATGCATGTATTATGTGTTTGCATGGATTATGTGATTGCATGTTTTATATGTCTTTATATATACAACATGTCATGACTGTATGTTGCATACATTAGCATATTGAGTCTTTACCTTAGAGGTATCCTGTAGTAGGCGCTCACCCTACGAGTTTGTGGATGGTTGGATACGTAATTCTTGTGTCTGGTCATCTTTATGGTTGGACACATGTACTAGTATCAGGTCACCATTATCCACTGGATATATGAGTCACCTCCTGAGGCGATGGCGCAGCGTGCTATATATCCTGGGCCCAGTCTTTGAGCTAGTTTCTTGACCTCGGAGTCTTGGTACCCAGTTCATTTTCATACATGCACACATAACATCGTATACTCATACTCTCGTACTGAGCTTATCATGCTCACGTCCCGTACTTTGTTGTATCTAGACACCCTATTCCACGGGGCAGGTCTGCGGCTGGATGAGGCGGGTGGTTCCAGGAGAGCTTAGGCGATGGAGGACCAGCAGGGTTATTGTCTAGGCTTTTGTTTCTGATATATTTGGATTAATACACTGTTTTATCGATATGGTTGTAAACTATATTTTAATTGTTGTTTATAATTTCTGCTGTTATTTCTGATGATTATTTTTGATTAATTTAAATGCATGCTTAAGCTTCTAATTAGTAGATGATCACGGTGCGGGTCACTACAGATTTTATAAGCTCTTTTGAATACTATATATGCGTAGCTAATTAACTTGTAGGGGCATGATATATGCAAAACATTTGACCGTATTATTGGGACATAACATGTGTGATATGAAAATAGAGCGACTAAATTGTAAAATTTATAGTTTTAAAAAATATGTTTCAACACAATCGCTTTGGTACTAGATTAGTACTCATCTTTGCTCCAGTAATGCTTGGCTCGGATTATATGAACAATATATCTCATTACTATTATTTTATCAAAGGAAGATCCAAAATTTTGTATCTAAAGGTCGCATACCAAGTGACAAAAATAATTATTATAAGTTATATATAACTACCAATAAAAAATTACAATAATTAAAAATAAACAAAAATCTCGAAGTTAATATTAATATGTTACCAAAAGAGACATGCATAAAGTTCCTTAAAAGATATGTCTAAATAAATATAAAATGAAATTTTATGATAAAAAGGAAATGGAAGATATGCTCATTGTATCGAAAAAATAATGAATTTTCGGCATAATGAAGATTTTGAGACGGTACAGTGAAGATTTATGAGATTTGAAAATTTCGATATATATCGGTATACCGATATACAAAAATATTATATAGAAATTTTAAAATATATAATATTTTTAAACAATAAATTTAAGAAATTTAAACAATATAAGTTTTTTTTTTTAGCATAAAAACGGTATATACCGATACCCTGCCGAAAATTTCGGTACATCTTGTTATATGTAACGAAATATTCGGCATAATATCGATATAAAAAATTTTATACCGTAATTTTCGATACGGTAAACGGTATACCTATTTAGATACGGTACGGACTACGATATGCTACCCATACTCTTAGTATACATTATTAATGCGTTTGAGATAAAATTATCCTCCATTTTGTTACGAAACTTTAATTTCGCAAATTCATCACAAGAGATAGCTTTGGAAGGGCAAAAATCATATACACATGGGAAAAATTTTGATATCTAGAAGACTCGGATCTTGAGACTTTTATAAATGTAAAATACATTAAATAAATTATTTAAATTTTTTTATATTTGATGTTTACAAATTATATATTAACCACGAACCCCGAATCATGGGATGTTGCGTTCTTTTATATGCTTTGTGGAGTTTGTGGATGCAATTTCAACAACCATCTGAAGCGGATAGATTATTTGAGCAAAAGTGGGCAACTGGCTTGCAGGTTTTGCCTAAATTTTCTAACACCCATTATTTTAGTTATTTTGCAATTCTCCCATTTGTTTATTTTATTTTTGAAAAATGTGCATTTGCTATGTCAGCATCCATTTGTTTATTTTGATTTAACTTTCACGAGTTAGTTGAATTTGTATATGAAATTATGAAGTGTTATTTAGAGCATGCCCAATGAGCGATCAAGTTGGGGGAGATCAAGCCTAACTTGATCGCCCAATTAATTATCGCTCCCTCCAGGGGCAAGAATACTGCACAGGGAAGTTTCCGCGTGCGGTGAAGATGGTGGGCCTCGCGGGGAGCTTCTCCGCACGGTGAAGCCCACCAATTTTGTTTTTTTTTTTTTAAACATGAACTGTTAAGATGATCTGATATGTTGAAATCAACGGTCAGATCATTTCAATCATTATTTTAATTTTAAAAAAATGATTTTAATTAAAAATAAATTAAATAAATTGTAAAAAAATAAAAAAAATTAGAATAATTAATAAAAAACCCAACGATTATATTTTTCAAAATCCATGAAATTTTCAATAATTACACTATTTTTTCATTTTCTTTTATTTACTTGTGTCAAGTTTAATTCATCTATATTTTTTTCATGTGTTTTTTTATTTTGGTTTTGTAATGCTTTTAAAATTATGTTTTTTTGTTTTAAAAATATTATTTTAAATTTGTTATATTCATGTTCATTTTTATGTAATTTTTAAATTTAATTATATTTATTTTTAATTTTTTATATTTATGTTTATTTTTATTATGTTTTAAAAATATTATTTAATGAATTAAAAAAATATTATTTCAACATCACCATTGCAACATCATCACACCACTGTAGGAACATACAATGAAGTTATCAACGTTGAAATCATCATGCGATCAAGTTATCAACTTCACCAAACCAATTTCCTCACATCCTTGTACATGCTCTTAAGCGTGTTAATCTGTTTTTTAATTAAATTCTATTAACACAGATAAATAAGTGCGAGTACGGATTAAACTTAAGCAACACTCGCAACATTTTAAGCTAAGTTCTTTTGAAATATAGAAAATCAAGAGCAAAGTTTAAAATAGGATATCGACTATACCAGTTAACATGAATTTCCAATTTATTTGTACGAATAATTTATAATAAAATTGCTTTCATGCGCGATAAAAAAATCGTGAAAAAAAATCTCAGGTTTTTTAATTAAAAAAAACAATTGGGAATTATTTCCCAAGTGTATTTTAAACAAATGTTGATTTATTTATCTTTTTCAAAATCTCATCCAACTAATTTTTGTATCGACATCCTTCATAGTAATTCTTATTTTCGTATATATATATATATTTATTGAAATAAATTTAAATAATTCAATTTTAAAAATTTTATATTCATCATCATCATCATCATCATCATCATCATCATCATCATCATCATCATCATCATCATCATCATCATCATCATCATCATCATCATCAAATCTTTCATTGTTGCATTTATGTTTGCGGTTCGTGCCTAGTATAATTGTCGTCTTAAATATGTCCACACGTGATTCATGCCCAACTTTGGGTACAAGGCTTGTTGATGGTACTACATATGTATCAATTCACACGAAAATCAAGTGTTGCACAACGTATCAACAAATTTTATCTCATCATGGTTGGATTTCCAATAAAAATTAACGAGTCCCCGTCGAGTTAATCCTCGTTGAAAACTGTGTTGAAAGGTGGTGAATGAGATAAATGTTCATTGTCCCACATTGGTAAAATGTGGGAATGAATGACATAATATAATACCCAAGGTTAGACAATGGGTTGGGGCCCCAAGGGGTACCCATGTTTGTTAAGGGGAGCGGACCTAGTCTAGGCTAGGTTCAAACCATTAGCCACGCACGCGCCGCCGCCGTTCGGCTCGGCATGGACCGGGGCGTGGGCTGGTCTTTGACATGATATAACTTTTTTGGACAAAAATCAATTAAATATTTTATTTTTGCTTCCGAATCAGTGCAATGCTTCAGAGTGTATCAATACGACTTTTGGGTCCTAACCAGTGCGTCTTTTCGGTCCGAATGGTGCGTCTCCTCGGCCATGTGTACAACGAAATGGTGCGACTGTCTGAGACAGCATTCCAACATCTATAAATAGGGACCCCCTACGTTCATTCTAACTTACCAATTCACTCATTCTTTCTTCTCTTGTGTCTTGCATATAGAGAGTTTTGATCTCTCTTATTTCTCTTCATAAAAGAGTTTCTTCAAAGCACTTTGTGTTCGAAGTTCTTTGAGTTTGCAGTGCTGCTACTCAAAGTTGTAAGCGTTCTATCTTGGAAGACACTTTGCATAATCCCGTTAGCACCTAGGCGGGGCAAATTTTGTCTTAAAGAAAAAGAGTTAAACTCTTGGCTCGTTGTTTTGATCGTGTGGATTATTGATTGGTTGCAAGTGGTGGAAATTGTCCTTACAAGTTTAAGACAAAATTTTGTTTCATGGCTACTGATCCATCTGCCAGTGTTACGCCCCCACCATCGCCCCCTGTTACGCCACCACCACATGTTATGTCGCCTGTTATACCGACAGTTGTCACGGCCCCTGCTGCTTCTAATGCACATGCCGAGAGACCTGAGAAGTTCTCCGGTTCTGACTTCAAGACATGGCAGCATAAGATGTTGTTTTACCTCACAACACTTCATCTTGCGAGGTTTTTGAAGGAAGTTGTTGCTGTTCCGGCACCGGATGCTGACACACAAGCAAGGTCTGCTTTCGATGCATGGTGTCACAGCGACTTCTTGTGCCGAAACTACATACTGAATGGGTTGGACAATACGCTGTATAGTGTATATTCTGCAACCAAGACTGCTAAGGAATTGTGGGAATCCTTAGAGAAAAAGTACAAAACAGAGGATGCTGGCATGAAGAAGTTCGTAGTCGGTAAGTTTCTCGAGTTCAAAATGGTTGATGCCAAGACGGTGATTAGCCAAGTGCGAGAGTTCCAAATCATCCTCCATGATATAATGGCTGAACGGATGATGATCAGCGAGTCCTTCCAAGTGGCTGCATTAATCAAGAAACTGCCACCTTTATGGAAGGAGTTCAAGAATTACTTGAAGCACAAACGCAAGGAAATGGGGTTCGAGGACTTGATCGTTAGGCTGCGAATTGAGGAAGACAATCGCAAAGCGGAGATCAAAGCTGGTAAGATGCCAATGGAAGCAAAGGCAAACTTGGTAGAGCCGAACGCCATGAAGAAAAGGAAGAAGTTTGGGAAAGATGTAATGCAAGGGATAAGAAGTGGAAAGGAACCTGTTGGAACTGTGGGAAGTCGAACCATAAAGCCAAGGATTGTCGCTTACCTAAGAAGGACAATCAAAGTCAAGTAAATGTTGTCCAACACAAATCTGTGCCTATTGACTTGTCTGAGATAGATCTGTCAGCAGTAGTCTTCGAGGCTAACATGGTTGATGTAGTGACCCTTACCCGGATCACCTACTAAACAGAACTTAGGCATGCAATTAACTTAATTAAACAGATATCAGAATAAAACTGCGAAAACCATAAACATTATACAATCCAAAGTAAAGGAATCTGTAATTTATCCCAATAATATACAACCAAATCGAATAGCTGTATAAACCCAAACAACAGTAATAAAACCTAGACGAAGCTCCAGCTGGCCAACCACTGACTAGCCCCTCCTGGATCCACCCTCCTCGTCCAATCGCAAACCTGCCCCATGGAATAGGGTGTCCAGAAACACAGAGTACGAGACGTGAGCATAAAATGCTCAGTACGAGAGTATGAGTATGCATGCATGCAAAGTGAACTCCCTATAAACTCGAGGTCAAGGATCAGATAACAGAGACAGACCGGGCCCTGGTATGTAGCACGTTGTGCCGTTGCTTCAGGAGGTGGCTCCCATACCGAGATAACCGTGGATACGCCGGATCCAAATCGATGGAAGTCCATCCACTAACAGGATAGGGTACAACCCTACTAACAGACATCTCGAAAGAGATACAACAAGATGCAAATGAATGCAGCATAATATCATGGCATATAAATCATGCAGTCACATAATACATGCATACTCAGTCAGGATATCTCGAACAGTACTTTCGTACCTCAAAAACAGTTCAAGCTCTACCAACTCTAGGTCCACGCCTATAGTCTGCTCTACACTGTCAAATGATACTACTATCATTAAAGCGCTCTAAAAGTCTTAACTAAGCGGTTGCATACTCCTAAATATTTATAGGAAGCAAAAGCTATACCTTCGTCCGTCGTTAGCCTTTTGATGTCGATGCCTCCAGAACTTGGGCACAACTCCGCTACGACTACCGAACGCCTCGCCGACCACCGGGTCAAGCCTAGGAAGGCTAGAACAACTCGAATAGACTAGAAAGGAGAGGGAAACACTCGGAATTGGCAATTGGAAATGAAGCCTCGTGCCTCTATTTATAGACAATGATCGGAACTTCCGATCCCCGATCGAAACGTCCGAACCTCGATCGGAACGTCCGATCCTGCCATCGGAGCTTTCGAAGATCCTGATTTGCCACGTGTCAAAATATCACTTGTTGAATCTGGATAGGAGTGATCGGAGCTTCCGGTCCTGATCGAAGCTTCCGATCTAACCACACGTCATGGATGACGTAATATCATCGGTGCCTCCGATCGTGCCTTCGGAGCTTCCGATCCGTCCGATACCCAATTTATTTAATTAGCATTAATCCTTTAATTACTCAATTAGGGTACGGGCTACTACATTCTCCCCCACTTAAGATATTTCGTCCTCGAAATCAGATCTTAAGTACTGAATGTAATACAGAAATCGGAAATATTCTTTATTCAAATCAAATGTTTACAGAGTTTGCAACTGAATACAACTTAAGAATGAAATCAAAACAACTCAGGATGGTCTTCACGCATCCTGTCCTCAAGCTCCCAAGTAGCTTCCTCAGTGCCTCGGCGCTGCCACTGAACTAAAACCAAAGGAATGACTTTGTTCCGTAAAACCTTATCCTTATAATCCAGGATACGAATAGGTTTCTCAACATAGGTCAAATTCTTATTCACCTGAACCTCAGACCGCTGCAGAATATGAGATTCATCCGCCACATACCGTCACAACAGAGATACGTGGAACACGTCGTGAATACTGGATAGATGCGGTAGCAAAGCTAGTCGATAAGCCAAATCGCCAATGCTCTCCAAGATCTCAAACGGACCGATAAACCTGGGAGACAACTTGCCCTTAAGGCCAAATCTGAGAATCTTGCGGAAAGGTGACACTCTCAGAAACACTTTCTCCCCGACATCGAACTGCAAAGGCCTACGCTTGATATTAGCATAGCTGGCCTGACGATCCTGTGCAGTCTTAATCCGTTTCTTGATCTGATCAACAATGCCTATCGCCTGCTGGATAAACTCCGGTCCCTCAGCCTGTCTCTCCCCCACTTCTTCTCAGAAGAGTGGAGTACGACAACGTCGCCCGTACAACGCCTCAAAAGGTGTCATCCCAATACTAGTATGATAGTTGTTGTTGTACGCGAACTCGATCAACGGCAAATGATCCTACCAGGCTGAACCAAAATCCATGACGCACGCTCTAAGCATATCCTCCAAAGTACGGATAGTGCGCTCTGACTGACCATCAGTCTTCGGATGATAGGCAGTACTCAAACTGAGAGTAGTACCCATCGCACGCTGAACACTCCCCCAGAATCTAGAAGTGAACCTGGGGTCCCGATCGCTGACAATGCTCACAGGCACTCCATGAAGTTGAACGATCTCCTGAATGTACAACCGAGCCATACGATCCACATTGTACTCTTGGCTATAGGCAATGAAATGCGCTGACTTGGTGAGTCGGTCCACCACAACCCAGATAGCATCACAGTTCCTCGGGGATACCGGCAAATGGGTCACAAAGTCCATTGTGATAAACTCCCATTTCCATTCAGGAATAGGCAAACTGTGAAGCAATCCTCCAGGTCGTCGGTGCTCTGCCTTGACCTGTTGACACACCAAACATCTCGAAACAAACTGATAAACACTGCGTTTCATTCCTTTCCACCAAAAACGAGTACGTAGATCCTTGTGCATCTTGTTGCTCCCAAGATGAATACTCAACTTAGTGCGATGTATCTGAGACAAAATCTCATCTCGCAACTCTTCATCCTGCGGAATCACAAGCCTACCAGACAAACACAGAAAGCCATCTGACTGATAATGAAATCCAGATGAGCTACCCTCGTTAGCTAGACGAGCTAAACACTGGGTCTTTGGATCAGACATCTGAGCATCTCGGATTGGCGAATACAAGGCTGGCTCAGATAATATCGCAAACATCTGGATACTCTGCATACCTTTCTTATGCTTGAAGGTATAACCTGAAGTACAACAGTCACCGATCGCACTAGACATCGAACAATTCTGAAGTGCGGATAGTCGCACCTTGCGACTCAAAGCATCAGCGGTGAGATTAGCAGCTCCCGGATGGTACTTAATTTCGCAATCATAGTCCTTAAGCAAGTCCATCCAACGTCTCTGCCTCATGTTCAACTCCGCCTGAGTGAACAAATATTTGAGACTCTTATGGTCGGTAAAGATCTCAAATTTCTCGCCATACAGATAATGACGCCAAATCTTCAAAGCGAACACAATGACTGCTAACTCCAAATCGTGGACTGGATAGTTGTCCTCGTGAAGCTTTAGCTGTCTAGAAGCGTATGCGATCACATGCCCATTCTGAGTCAGAACACAACCTAACCCTTGAAGAGAAGCATCAGTGTATACCACATACCCTCCAGATCCTGACGGTAATGCCAACACCGGCGCAGAAGTCAACCGCCGTCGAAGCTCACAGAAATTCTCCTCACACTCGGAGGACCACTCGAAAACCACACCCTTGCGGGTAAGCTGCGTTAACGGTCGAGCTAACTGAGAGAAGTTCAGAATGAAGCGACGATAATACCCTGCTAGACCCAGAATACTACGGATCTCAGCAATTGTCGTCGGACGCGACCAATTAAGTACCGCTTCAATCTTGCTTGGATCAACAGAAATCCCCTCCCTGGATATGATATGGCCAAGAAAGACCACTCTATCCATCCAGAACTCACACTTGCTCAGCTTGGCGTACAACTGCTCATCCCGAAGAGTCTGCAGTACCAACCACAAGTGAGAAACATGCTCTTCCGTATTACGCAAATACACCAAGATGTCGTCAATGAAGACCACGACAAACTTGTCCAAATACTCCCTGAAGACACGGTTCATCAGATCCATGAATATAGCCGGCGCATTAGTCAAACCAAATGGCATCACTAGGAACTTGTAATGCCCATAGAGAGTACGGAATGCAGTCTTGGCTACGTCCTGATCACGGACTCTCAACTGATGATACCCAGATCTCAAGTCAATCTTGGAGTAAACTGACATGCCCTGCAGCTGATCAAACAAGTCATCAATACGAGACAACGGATACTTGTTCTTCACAGTGACTCGATTCAGCTGCCGATAGTCAATGCACAGCCGCATCGACCCATTCTTTTTCTTTACAAAAAGAACAGGAGCTCCCCAAGGAGATACACTAGGACGAATGTACCCCTTGTCCAAAAGATCCTGTAGTTGATTCTTCAACTCACGCATCTCTGACGGAGCCAGACGATACGATGCTCTAGAAATAGGCGAAGTACCCGGCATCAACTCTATGCCAAACTCGACTTCCCTAGCAGGAGGAAAACCCGGAATCTCATCAGGAAATACATCTGGAAATTCATCCACAATAGGAATGCTCTCTATCCCAATGCTCTCAGCGAACAAATCAACTGCATAGATAAGGTAACCTTCCCCGCCAGACTCTAGAGCTCGACAGACTCTCAAAGCTGATACTAAAGACATCGGCGGTCGCGCTCCCTCACCATAGAAAAACCAGCTCTCACTCCCCTCCGGATGAAAGCGTACTAATCTCTGATAGCAGTCTAATGAAGCTCGATAGGTAGTCAACATATCTATTCCCAGAATGCAATCAAAGTCCTCCATTGCCAGGACCATGAGATTCGTTAACAGAATGTTCCCTTCGAACTCTAAAGGGCAACCCATCACTAGACGCTTAGCCAAAGCAGATTGGCCCGTCGAAGTAGAAACAGACATCACTACGTCTAGTGCAATGCATGGTAACTTATGCCTCTTAACAAAACGTGCAGAAATGAAAGAATGAGATGCACCAGTGTCAATAAGTACAAGAGCAGGTATACCATAAAGCAGAAATGTACCTGCGATGACTTTCTCATTCTCCTCCACTGCCTGATCATGTCTCAGGGCAAACACCTGGCCAGAAGCTCATGGCCTCAAATGAGAACTCCCAGCAGACTGTCCCTGCGACCTCTGCTGTACGGTGGCCTGAGAACCAGATCCTGAACCAGATCCAGAACCGTCTCCCCAGATAGTAGACAATCTCTCCGGATATGACCAGTCTCTCCACAACGGAAACAAGCTCCAGAAGCTCTACGGCACTTGTCGGATGGATGGTTCTTCCCACAGTGATCACACTTGTCCTTCTTACCAAAACGGACAACACCTCCAGAACCAGAGGAAGAAGTAGATCCAGACTTCTTGAAAGATTGGGCACGGGGACCCAAAGAACTAGCAGGCCTCGACTGAGGGAAAGACCTGTTCCGCCGAAAGCTGTCCTCCACCTGGTGACAACGGCTCACCAAACCTTCATAGGACATGTCATCGTCAACCGCCACACGGTCATGGATCTCAGGGTTAAGGCCCTGAAGGAACAGATTATACTTCATCTCTGAGCTATCAGCAATCTCGGGGCAATAGGATAGCAGATCAAAGAACCTCTACTGATACTCATTGATAGACATGGCTCCCTATCGCAGACTCAGTAGCTCGCGCTGCCTTCGACTGACGGAGTGAAGGAGGAAAATACCGCTTTTGGAAAGCTGTGCGGAACTCGGCCCAGGTGGCCACTCCTCTCGCCGCAACAAAAGGTGCAGAAGTAAACCTCCACCATCTGCGCGCACGTCCATCCAGAAGATAGCCAAGGGTCTCCATCTTCTGCTCCTCGGTGTAGTGGAAAGTCTGAAAAGTCGTCTCCATGCGGTCTAACCAGTTCTCCGCATCCTCCGGAGACTCACCTCCAACTAAGGGCTTAGGACCCATAGCTAAGAATCGACGCACAGTGAAACGCTCGTCGTCATGATGACGATGACGCCGTTCTCGACGAGGCTCCCGGTCGGCATCACCCCAACGCCCACCAATACTACCATGAGAACTCCGGTCGTCACGATTTGTCATCTACAAAAATACCTCATGATGAGACTAAATTCCAAGAATTCTTTTGCATGCTCTGATACCATAAATGTAGTGACCCTTACCCAGATCACCTACTAAACAGAACTTAGACATGCAATTAACATAATTAAATAGATATCAAAATAAAACTGCGGAAACCATAAACATTATACAATCCCAAGTAAAGGAATCTGTAATTTATCCCACTAATATACAACCAAATCGAATAGCTGTATAAACCCAAACAACAGTAATAAAACCTAGACGAAGCTCCAGCTGGCCAACCACTGACTAGCCCCTCCTGGATCCACCCTCTCGTCCAATCGCAAACCTGCCCCATGGAATAGGGTGTCCAAAAACACAGAGTACGAGACGTGAGCATAAAACGCTCAGTACGAGAGTATGAGTATACATGCATGCAAAGTGAACTCCCTATAAACTCGAGGTCAAGGATCAGATAACAGAGACAGACCGGGCCCTGGTATGTAGCACGTTGTGCCGTTGCTTCAGGAGGTGGCTCCCATACCGAGATAACCGTGGATACACCAGACCCAAATCGATGGAAGTCCATCCACTAACAGGATAGGGTACAACCCTACTAACAGACATCTCGAAAGAGATACAGCAAGATGCAAATGAATGCAGCATAATATCATGGCATATAAATCATGCAGTCACATAATACATGCATACTCAGTCAGGATATCTCGAACAGTACTTTCGTACCTCAAAAACAGTGCAAGCTCTACCAACTCTAGGTCCACGCCTATAGTCTGCTCTACACTGCCAAATGATACTACTATCATTAAAGCGCTCTAAAAGCCTTAACTAAGCTGTTGCATACTCCTAAATATTTATAGGAAGCAAAAGCTATACCTTCGTCCGTCGTTAGCCCTTTGATGTCGATGCCTCCAGAACTTGGGCACAACTCCGCTACGACTACCGAATGCCTCGCCGACCACCGGGTCAAGCCTAGGAAGGCTAGAACAACTCGAATAGACTAGAAAGGAGAGGAAAACACTCAGAATTGGCAATTGGAAATGAAGCCTCGGGCCTCTATTTATAGACAACGATCGGAACTTCCGATCCCCGATCGGAACGTCCGAACCTCGATCGGAACGTTCGATCCTGCCATCGGAGCTTTCAAAGATCCTGATCTGCCACGTGTCAAAATATCACTTGTTGAATCCGGATAGGGGTGATCGGAGCTTCCGGTCCTGATCGAAGCTTCCGATTTAACCACACGTCATGGATGACGTAATATCATCGGTGCCTCCGATCGCTCATCGGAGCTTCCGATCCTGTTCGGAGCTTCCGATCGTGCCTTCGGAGCTTTCGATCCGTCCGATACCCAATTTATTTAATTAGCATTAATCCTTTAATTACTCAATTAGGGTACGGGCTACTACAGTTGATCATCCTAGATAATGGTATATCGACACTGGAGCAACGCGACATGTGTGTGCTGATAAGGAGTTATTCTCAAAGTATACTCCTATAAGTGGAAGAGATCTCTATATGGGTAACAATGCGACTTCTAAGATTGTTGGCTTAGGAAAAGTGGTGATCAAGATGCCTTCGGAAAAATAGCTTACTCTTATTGATGTGCTTCATGTTCCGGACATAAGGAAGAATCTTGTATCTGGTTCTAGGCTGGTTAAAGCCGGATTTAGAATAGTTTTTGAAGCTGAAAAAGTTATAATCATGAAAAATAGACAGTTCCTAGGAAAAGGATATATAGAAAAGGGACTGTTCAAGATAAATGTAATGACTGTATTTCGTGATCTTGAAAGTAATAAAGTTAATGCTTTGAATTACTTGGTTGAATGTTCTAATTTATGGCAAACTAGATTAGGACATGCTTACTTCAACACTTTGAGAAAACTTGGAAAATTAAATCTTATTCCAAAGACTAAGATTGATTCAAACTACAAATGTGAAGTATGTGTTGAAGCTAAATTAGCTAAAGTACCTTTTCACACAGTGGAAAGAAGTACAATACCTCTAGAACTAATTCACACCGATGTTTGTGATTTAAAGTTTGTACAAACTAGAGGTGAGAAAAAGTACTTTATTACATTCATAGATGATTGCACAAGATTCTGTTATGTGTTTCTTTTAAGAAGCAAAGATGAAGCTCTTGAAGCATTTAAGACCTATAAGAATGAATTTGAAAATCAATTAGGCAAAAGAATAAAGAAAATTTGTAGTGATAGAGGAGGTGAATATGTTGCTCCGTTTGAAGAATTTTGCAATGAATCTGGCATTATTCATCAAACAACTGCTCCTTATTCACCACAATCTAATGATGTTGCGGAAATAAAAAACCGTACTCTTAAAGAAATGATGAATGTCATGCTAATAAGTTCTGGACTACCCCAAAAACTTGTGGGGGGAAGCAATACTATCGGCAAATCATATTCTTAACAAAATTCCACATAAAAAGAATGATGAAACTCCTTACGAATTGTGGAAAGGACATAAGCCCTCATACAAATACTTGAAAGTGTGGGGGTGTTTGGCGAAAGTAGAAATACCGAAGCCAAAACAAGTAAAGATTGGACCTAAGACTGTAGATTGCATCTTCATTGGATATGCAAACAACAGTAGTGCATATAGATTTTTAGTGCACAAGTCAGTGATTCCTGATATACATTTTTTGAAAACGTCTTTCCTTGTAAGGAAGGAAAAGAAAATAGCTCTATTAAAAGAGCTAATGAATCCACAAATGAGGAAAATCATGAAAACGAAGAACCAAGGCGTAGTAAGAGAGCTAAGATAGCTAAAACTTTTGGTCCTGATTTTCTTAGTTATGCTATAGAAAATGATCAAAGGACCTTAAGCGAAGCTTTATCTAGTCCTGATGCTCCGCTTTGGAAAGAGGCAATAAACAGTGAAATAGATTCCATCATGCAAAATCATACTTGGGAGTTAGTAAATCTCCCTCCGGGAAGCAAACCTTTAGGATGCAAATGGATCTTAAAAAAAAAATACAAAACTGATGGAACAGTGGAAAAATACAAAGCAAGGTTGGTGGCCAAATGATTTAGACAAAAAGAATGATTGGATTTCTTCGACACATATTCACCTGTTACGAGAATAACATATATTCGAGTACTTATAGCAATGACTGCTTTAAATAATCTCGAAATACATCAAATGAATGTAAAAACGACATTTTTAAATGGTGAGTTAGAGAAAGAAATATATATGGCACAACCTGAAGGATTCATTGCTTCCGGTCAAGAAAGAAAAGTGTGTCGACTCATTAAATTGTTGTATGGGCTAAAACAAGCTCCTAAACAATGGCATGAAAAATTTGACAAAACAATGATGTCAAATGGATTCAAGATTAACGAGTGTGATAAATGTGTTTATATAAAAGGCACACATGACTCGTATGTAATTGTTTGTCTATATGTATACGACATGCTCATAATGGGTAGTAATCATGATATCATCATGAAAAATAAGAAAATGTTGAAAAAACATTTTGATATGAAAGATATGGGAAAAACAGACGTTATCTTAGGAATTAAGATTGAAAAAACGTCTGAAGGCATTATCCTAACACAATCTCATTATATTGAGAAAGTACTTAGGAAATTCAATGCGTATGATGTTACGCCGGTAAGATCACCCGTAGATTTAAATTTACATTTATCTAAAAATCGAGGTGAACTCGTATCTCAACAGCAATATGCAAGGATTATTGGAAGTCTAATGTATATTACAAATTGTACTCGTCCTGATATTGCTTACTCAATAAATAAATTGAGTAGATTCACAAGTAATCCTAGTCATGATCATTGGAAAGCATTGGAAAGAGTATTTAAATACTTAAAGTATTCAATGGACTATGGATTACATTATGCAACATATCCTTCTGTACTTGAAGGATATTATTGAAACATCCTAGAACTTCTAGTAAATTTTTTTTTTTTAAAACTCTCTGATAATAAAATAATGAATATAAATATATATATATATATATGCCCATACATATATATATCATACTTTAAAAATAACTTTACTTAATTTAATATAAATCTACACATTAAACATAAATAATAACGAAAGTACATGCATGCAAATAAATACCTAACATTAATTACTAAATAATAATCCGTAAGATTGTCATAGTAAAATTCCTAAATAATATTTCCTTGACAAAAATCCATGCAAACTTATAAAATAAATACTAAAAATCTAATAATAAAACATATGCGGAAATAAATGTTCTAGTCTCATAAAAAATTCATCTTAGAGCAATGGTCACGGGTTCTAGCCGCCTGGATACTCATACGCCCTCGCCGCCAGTCGGGAACACATTAACTTCATTATTATTCTGATCACCTGCACCATTTAAATCTAGTGAGCCTAGAGGCTCAGCACGTTCTATCCTTATATAACAAAATGAAACCACACACAAGCACACATCATATAAAATACGTGAATAATAATTATACGTGCATGCTCTTAAAATATTATGAATATAAACATGAAATAAAATCATACTATTTAATCATCATGCTATAACATGTATCATCATAAATATCATAAATTAACTTATCATATTTTCTTAGTTCTCAACAGGTCGTATCCATGTCGGTGGCATCATACTGAGCGATTGATCAATCTATAAACCAACGTACGCGGCGGTGGGATTTCCACCTCTGTGCTGCCACTTCACCAGCCCTCTCAGCTGGATCCATAAGCTCATCATACATAAACATCATTAGGAAGGTCACCGGGCCCAGGTATCCCGGCCTCCAACCACATCACTTTCCACCTTCACTTCAACTTCCATAAAAATATATTTTTTTTTATTTTTTTTTCTTAACATGTAATTAAACTTATCATAAAAAATTGTTACATAATGCATGAACATAAAAATTCTCATTTATTTCTTTATTTTCATGAAAATTTGTCCGTAAATATATATTTAATTTATTTTCTTAAAAATCAAACTTATATATTTAATAAAATGCATGCATGAATTAAATATATATTTACGGATGTTTATTTTTTCCATGGACTTGTTCGAGCTGCTGACCGCTAGACTTAAACTCAAAAATCCAAAAGCCCAACCTGACTTGGCCCATTAAGCTTCTTGGGCCCTCAAGCCCAAGAGAAACTTGTGGGCTCACTTAAAATATAATTTAAGCCCATTAACTAATTAACTTAAATTTAAAAAAAAAACATTGTTTACCCATTAATTATAAATTAGACCGATAAAATTATTTAACCCGACTCCACTTGACCCAATAATTCTCATGGATCACACGGTCCATGACAAATTAGTGGGCTCGCTTTCATAATTATTTAATCCCATTAAACTAGTCCAATTAATTAATTAATTAAGTCCAAACCCATTAATTGTTAATTAATCTCTCATTTAATTAAAATAAAAACACCCGAGCCCAAATAATAAAAATCTAGACCCGGACTAAAATTATTTGACCCATCATTTTAGACCCGACCCGGACCCAAAACCCGGGCCCGACCCGCCTAAACCCAAAACCCACACTGTACGACATCTCCCCATTCTCCCTCACCCAACCCTCACGACAATAGCCCTTTACCTCCTTGTTATTGCCCTGCTCCGGCCACCCCTGGCCGGAGCGCCGCTGGCAGGACCACCCCAGGGTCCTGCCGGTTACAACAGACCAGCCCTGGACCATCCCCATGCCTTGCATGGAGCAGCCGACCCCCTCTCATCTATACTTGCCGCGCAGCCTGCGCAGCCCCCAAGCCAAGGGTTTTCTGACCGGCTCCGGCCACCACCGGCCGGAGCTCCAACACCGGGACCACCTCATGGTCCAGGCGCAACTTTAGGACCAGGCTTGGCTCACGCCAAGACCCTGCCTGAACCAACCGAAGCTCCAACCCACAACGAAGCCGTTGCGGGAAATCTGCCGATCCGAAGAAAGGACGCGCCTAGCTTGGGTTCGAGCCTTATCCATGAGCGAACCACCCCGCAAAACAGACCCTACGGACTCTAGTTAGGACCCCGAACCCAGACACAACCTTAGTACTAGGCCTGGCTCGAGCCAAAACTCAGCATGAAGAGCCCGACCCCTTCTCCTCCAACCGATCGGCGCAGGTTGCTCCTGAGACACAACCCACGTCCAGCCTTGTTCCAGCTTGGTTCAAGACCCGACCACCCTCCTAAACTGACCCTAAGGAACCCTCCTAGACTTAAGAACCAATTGGCAGCAGACTCGATCAAGCCAAGAACAGAAATATCATCAAACTTGAGTCATCTTGCTAAGGAACGTGAAACATGCATGAACAATAAAAATATCCTTCGAAACTGAAAAATGCATGCATTAATGGATCACTCATGTAAAAATCAGTGTACTATGATTTAAACGGTGGGCAATAAGGGATTCGAAACGTGCCTTGTTGAAGATTTGAACAAAACGTTGATATCGACACGTATCGGGCTCGCCGGGACGAACGGATCTTCAAACTAATTTAAAAACCTTGAAGAATTGGATATGGAGGCTAGTGATTCTGCTGTAAAAACGTGGGAGATGAGAAGGAAGAATGTGGAGGCGGCTAGGTGAGTTTTGGCGTGGGTTTTTATTTTTAAAGGGGTAGGATTAGGTTAAATCTTTTAATAACACATGGTTAAGATATTAAGTAATTATTGAATAAAATAAAATTAGACTCTTAAATACAAAATAGTTAAATCGGATATTTAACTTAAATCCCGAAATATAAAAATAGGGGATTTTTAAAAGTTATTAAAAGTCATTAAAATGACTTATTTTGGGTAAAAACTAGCACATAATTAAATATATATCTAAATACCTTAATTTTCTTCAAATTATACCATAAAATAATATTTTAAGGCTACTAAAAATATCATAAAATATTTTGGGTGTAAAAGTAATATTTCGTCCGTCCACGGTCCCGCCTACGCGATCGTAAAATAAACTTTCTAAGATAAATTCATAAATCAAATCATACCTATTTAAATGCCGAACAAATATTTAAAACATGCTAATAAATCATATAATTCACATAATAACATATAAAATTAATTTAACACATTTTCACCTTATTTTAAAATTATTAAATCCCCTAGTTATGCATGCGGATTTACGTGCCGAATTTCTGGGCGTTACAATTCTCTCCCCCTTAAATGGAATTTCGTCCTCGAAATTAAAACGAACTCTAGGCAAGAACATGTTTCCTCGTGTAGTTCCGAATCGAGCAATCCAAATACGACAAATTTAATTCATTTAAATAAAATTACCCGTGATGCGCAAAGTATCCGGTGCTGCTTCCTCTGCCTGCATCACATAGACTCGTCCAGCAGCATTCTTCTTGGGACAATGCAACATAATGTGTCCCGGTTCCTTGCAATGGTAGCACATGCCTGATCCCTTCATGCACGGTCCTGGATGGGGCTTCTGGGATTTCTGGCAGAGAGGTAGTGCTTCTGCACGAGGAACGATAGCTCCTTGCTGTCTCAGTGGATTTGGGCCTTTCGACGGCCCAGTAGACTGCTTCTTTGCATCCTGCTGTGGATACGACTCATGGTACGATGTTTGTAGCTGCCTCTTCCTCTGTTGCTCCCTCAAGATATCCTTCCTACCCTCCTCGGATCGTAGTGCCCTACTCACCGCTGCCTCATAAGTGGTGACGTCCAACATGCGTACATCATGCTTGATGTCCGCCCTAAGCCCATCAACAAACTGTCTCAATTTCTCCGGTGCACTGTCAGCAATAAGGGGTACGAAGCGACACCCCCTCTCGAACTGTGTAATGTACTCCACCACAGACTTGTCCCCCTGACGGAGACTCATGAACTCCCGAATCATGCGGCTGCGCACATCCTCAGTGAAATACTTGGCAAAGAACATACGTCTGAACTCTATCCAAGTCAAAGTAGGTAGGTTCACGCCTCTAACAGCGCCTTCCCACCACGAGGCTGCATCCCTTCTCATCATATAAATTGCACACTTGACTCTGTCCACATCTGTAATCCCCATGTAGTCAAAGATAGACTCTAGTGATCGGATCCATCCCTCGGCAATGAGCGGATCAGTGGTGCCTGTAAACTCCTTGGGTCCCTTCTTCTGGAACCGCTCAGCCACATCCTCATCGTGTGAAAGCCTCGGACGTGCCGTCTGCTGCTCCAACAGAGCAGTAATCCCAGCCATCATATTCGCATTGGCCTGCTCCAATGCTGAAAGAGGATTCTGTGGAGGTGGAGGTGGAGGTCCCCCACGTCTGTTCACTGGTCTCGGAGGCATTCTGTACCACCACATATTTCTTTACGTAAATCGCCATGCATAACTAATATTTTTGACTTTAAGACTGTCGTAACTTTAAATTCTCATTTTCTTAAATAAATAAAAACATAACTCAGGTGTCCCATGCATAAATCATAATTTAAAACACTTAAAACTTACAGACTGGCAGTGCGGCTTCTGAGCTCCGTGTAGCAGGCTAGTAACCCTCCAAGGACCAAGGCTCTGATACCAAATGAAACATCCTAGAACTTCTAGTAAATTTTTTTTTTTTAAAACTCTCTGATAATAAAATAATGAATATAAATATATATATATATATATGCCCATACATATATATATCATACTTTAAAAATAACTTTACTTAATTTAATATAAATCTACACATTAAACATAAATAATAACGAAAGTACATGCATGCAAATAAATACCTAACATTAATTACTAAATAATAATCCGTAAGATTGTCATAGTAAAATTCCTAAATAATATTTCCTTGACAAAAATCCATGCAAACTTATAAAATAAATACTAAAAATCTAATAATAAAACATATGCGGAAATAAATGTTCTAGTCTCATCAAAAATTCATCTTAGAGCAATGGTCACGGGTTCTAGCCGCCTGGATACTCATACGCCCTCGCCGCCAGTCGAGAACACATTAACTTCATTATTATTCTGATCACCTGCACCATTTAAATCTAGTGAGCCTAGAGGCTCAGCACGTTCTATCCTTATATAACAAAATGAAACCACACACAAGCACACATCATATAAAATACGTGAATAATAATTATACGTGCATGCTCTTAAAATATTATGAATATAAACATGAAATAAAATCATACTATTTAATCATCATGCTATAACATGTATCATCATAAATATCATAAATTAACTTATCATATTTTCTTAGTTCTCAACAGGTCGTATCCATGTCGGTGGCATCATACTGAGCGATTGATCAATCTATAAACCAACGTACGCGGCGGTGGGATTTCCACCTCTGTGCTGCCACTTCACCAGCCCTCTCAGCTGGATCCATAAGCTCATCATACATAAACATCATTAGGAAGGTCACCGGGCCCAGGTATCCCGGCCTCCAACCACATCACTTTCCACCTTCACTTCAACTTCCATAAAAATATATTTTTTTTTATTTTTTTTTTCTTAACATGTAATTAAACTTATCATAAAAAATTGTTACATAATGCATGAACATAAAAATTCTCATTTATTTCTTTATTTTCATGAAAATTTGTCCGTAAATATATATTTAATTTATTTTCTTAAAAATCAAACTTATATATTTAATAAAATGCATGCATGAATTAAATATATATTTACGGATGTTTATTTTTCCATGGACTTGTTCGAGCTGCTGACCGCTAGACTTAAACTCAAAAATCCAAAAGCCCAACCTGACTTGGCCCATTAAGCTTCTTGGGCCCTCAAGCCCAAGAGAAACTTGTGGGCTCACTTAAAATATAATTTAAGCCCATTAACTAATTAACTTAAATTTAATAAAAAAAAAACATTGTTTACCCATTAATTATAAATTAGACCGATAAAATTATTTAACCCGACTCCACTTGACCCAATAATTCTCATGGATCACACGGTCCATGACAAATTAGTGGGCTCGCTTTCATAATTATTTAATCCCATTAAACTAGTCCAATTAATTAATTAATTAAGTCCAAACCCATTAATTGTTAATTAATCTCTCATTTAATTAAAATAAAAACACCCGAGCCCAAATAATAAAAATCTAGACCCGGACTAAAATTATTTGACCCATCATTTTAGACCCGACCCGGACCCAAAACCCGGGCCCGACCCGCCTAAACCCAAAACCCACACTGTACGACATCTCCCCATTCTCCCTCACCCAACCCTCACGACAATAGCCCTTTACCTCCTTGTTATTGCCCTGCTCCGGCCACCCCTGGCCGGAGCGCCGCTGGCAGGACCACCCCAGGGTCCTGCCGGTTACAACAGACCAGCCCTGGACCATCCCCATGCCTTGCATGGAGCAGCCGACCCCCTCTCATCTATACTTGCCGCGCAGCCTGCGCAGCCCCCAAGCCAAGGGTTTTCTGACCGGCTCCGGCCACCACCGGCCGGAGCTCCAACACCGGGACCACCTCATGGTCCAGGCGCAACTTTAGGACCAGGCTTGGCTCACGCCAAGACCCTGCCTGAACCAACCGAAGCTCCAACCCACAACGAAGCCGTTGCGGGAAATCTGCCGATCCGAAGAAAGGACGCGCCTAGCTTGGGTTCGAGCCTTATCCATGAGCGAACCACCCCGCAAAACAGACCCTACGGACTCTAGTTAGGACCCCGAACCCAGACACAACCTTAGTACTAGGCCTGGCTCGAGCCAAAACTCAGCATGAAGAGCCCGACCCCTTCTCCTCCAACCGATCGGCGCAGGTTGCTCCTGAGACACAACCCACGTCCAGCCTTGTTCCAGCTTGGTTCAAGACCCGACCACCCTCCTAAACTGACCCTAAGGAACCCTCCTAGACTTAAGAACCAATTGGCAGCAGACTCGATCAAGCCAAGAACAGAAATATCATCAAACTTGAGTCATCTTGCTAAGGAACGTGAAACATGCATGAACAATAAAAATATCCTTCGAAACTGAAAAATGCATGCATTAATGGATCACTCATGTAAAAATCAGTGTACTATGATTTAAACGGTGGGCAATAAGGGATTCGAAACGTGCCTTGTTGAAGATTTGAACAAAACGTTGATATCGACACGTATCGGGCTCGCCGGGACGAACGGATCTTCAAACTAATTTAAAAACCTTGAAGAATTGGATATGGAGGCTAGTGATTCTGCTGTAAAAACGTGGGAGATGAGAAGGAAGAATGTGGAGGCGGCTAGGTGAGTTTTGGCGTGGGTTTTTATTTTTAAAGGGGTAGGATTAGGTTAAATCTTTTAATAACACATGGTTAAGATATTAAGTAATTATTGAATAAAATAAAATTAGACTCTTAAATACAAAATAGTTAAATCGGATATTTAACTTAAATCCCGAAATATAAAAATAGGGGATTTTTAAAAGTTATTAAAAGTCATTAAAATGACTTATTTTGGGTAAAAACTAGCACATAATTAAATATATATCTAAATACCTTAATTTTCTTCAAATTATACCATAAAATAATATTTTAAGGCTACTAAAAATATCATAAAATATTTTGGGTGTAAAAGTAATATTTCGTCCGTCCACGGTCCCGCCTACGCGATCGTAAAATAAACTTTCTAAGATAAATTCATAAATCAAATCATACCTATTTAAATGCCGAACAAATATTTAAAACATGCTAATAAATCATATAATTCACATAATAACATATAAAATTAATTTAACACATTTTCACCTTATTTTAAAATTATTAAATCCCCTAGTTATGCATGCGGATTTACGTGCCGAATTTCTGGGCGTTACAATTATGATGCAAATTGGATTTCAGATATAAAAGACTCGAAGTCCACAAGTGGATATGTATTCACCATCGGAGGAGGAGCTGTGTCATAAAAATCCTCTAAACAAACGTGTATAGCTCGTTCAACAATGGAATCGGAATTCATAGCTTTAGAAAAAGCGGGAGAAGAAGCGGAATGACTTCGTAATTTTCTAGAAGATATTCCGTGTTGGACGAAACCAGTGCCAGCAATAATGATACATTACGATAGTCAGTCGGCTATAGGTAGGGCACAAAGTAGTATGTATAATGGTAAGTCAAGACACATACGTCGCAGACATAATACCATTAGGCAGTTGATCTCAAATGGTGTTATCGCAGTTAATTATGTAAAATCAAAAGATAACTTAGCGGATCCGTTGACAAAAGGTTTAGGGAGAGATCAAGTAAACTGCTTATCAAGAGGAATGAGATTAAAACCTACAAAATTAAAGAATATTCATAGCGGAAACCCAACCTTGTAGATTGGAGATCCCAAGATCTTGGTTCAATGGGAAAATCAAGTTATGAACGTTCTCGTGCACTTAGAACTTTGTTCTATTCTCATTCCTAGTATAAAAGTGCAACCTGTGCAAGTAGTGAGGTTAAGTTTTAACAAACTTTTAATGATTCCTATATTTCGTTAAAGAAATAGAGTATGACAGGATACTCATATAATAGGAGGTCACCTATTTAAGTGTGAAGACGGGCCGCTTCAACGAAACACTTAAGAATCCAAGTTGTTGTCCAGGGCCAAAACGGACAAAACCATGAGAACAAATAAAGTGTGAGAAAAATTATTGTGTGAATATTGTTGTCTTGGTTTACATCAACGGCTGAATAGTTCAAGATATCACGTTCACTAGGCAGCCTAGTAAATCCGATAGTATTTCACTAAGGAAGGTTCAAAGCCGCAAGCTACCTCTCCCCATGCAATAATTTTTTGGAAAAACTCTGTTTTAGCATATGCATACATATTCGCATAAATCACATTCATGTGGGGGATTGTTGGAAAATGTGTTGGAAGGTGGTGAATGAGATAAATGTTTATTGTCTCACATTGGTAAAATGTGGGAATGGATGACATAATATAATACCCAAGGCTAGACAGTGGGTTGGGGCCCCAAGGGGTACCCATGTTTGTTAAGGGGAGTGGACCTAGTCTAGGCTAGGTTCGAACCATTAGCCACACGCGCGCCGCCGCCGTCCGTCTGACCGACCGACCGACCGGCCGGCTCGGCTCAGCTCGGCACGACACGGCACGACACGACACGGACCGGACCGGGGCGTGGGCTGGGCTTTGACATGATATAACTTTTTTGGACAAAAATCAATTAAATATTTTATTTTTGCTTCCGAATCAGTGCAATGCTTCAACGTGTATCAGTGCGACTTTTGGGTCCTAACCAGTGCGTCTTTTCGGTCCGAAGTGGTGCGTCTCTTCGGTCTGAAGTTGTAATGCCCTTTTTTTTTTAGGATAATTAATTTGATATATATATATATATGTAAATAAATTTCTTTATAAATATATTATTATAATATCTTTATGCTTATATATATATATATATATATTACTTGTTAATAGGTTTCTTGGCCACCACTCCACCTCCCCTTTGCCCAACCAGTGATCGGAAAGTGTGTTCCATGGATAGGATATCATGTTTGGTTCTTTCCTATATATAGAGACCCTTCACATACCTCATTTGATGAGCTTTCCTTCATATTTTCGTGATGATTAGTGGTCTAGTGTCAAGTTGAAGAGGTGTGAGAATATTGTGTTTAAAGGTTGAAAAAAGAGGGGATTTACTCACTTATACCCAAGAACACGTTCCAAAATTCTCAAAAAATTATACAAGAAACTTAGGATGTCCAGTAAAATAGTAGTGAAGGAGGTGTCATAAAAAGATCAACCGATTCTCCGTTAAAATTCTTAAACTACCGCTGTCCGGAAAGGAAAAACAGTGCTCAGAAACCATTTGCAGGTACTGTTTTCACCCTCGTTTTTCATACCTTTACTCTCAGTATTTGAACATAGTCTAAACATGAAAGTTGCTCCAGATGTACCCTAGTTTGCATCAGTACCGTCGTTTTTCCGGGAATAACATCGAAACAGTATTTTGTTCTTCAGTCTAGTAGAGTAAAAGTCACAGTAGGTTATTCCATTTCTGGTACTGTTCGGTTAGGAATTTGAGAAAACTCATTAAACAAAAAATGTAGGAAATCATGCAACACATCTTCGATAAAAGTTTGGGCCGCGCGTGGCCGCCGAAAGCTGTGCACGCGCCGCCGGAAGTGGCGCGTGATTTACACGCGCCGGCAGAAAACAAAATTTCCGGCAGCCGTAGTTTTCTGCACTTGTTTTAGGCTTATATTTCAAGTTTCATAATTTTTTGACAAGTACATGAATTGTTATGATTTTCCTTAGAAATCCTTAAATCTTTGAAACTTGAGTTTTGAAAGTGGCTAGACGCAAGATTGAGGCTCGATTTTCTCAAAGATAGAATCTGTTTCTAGCCTAGATCTTAAAGTAAAAGTTGTTCCCTGTAATGTCTAGTATACTAAAATGGTGGCATATGACCAGAATAGTTGCCGGAAGAAGCATTTTTCCGGAGGTCAATATACCTAGAGAATCAGTTTGGAAAAGCTGATTTGGTCAAAGATCGACTTGGAATTTTGACATTCTTTGAACACAAAAGTTGTAGATTTCTTTGAGTTATACATACTGTCAAATTTTCAGAATTTTTGGATCTACTTTCAAATTATTATAAATTTTCTTATGAATTATCAAAATGTTCCTTCCTTGTTTGAGCAACAAATTTTAAATATAAACTAGCATAGCATCTGGTAGTATTTCTAACATATGAAATATCCTAAAATTATAGGAATTTGAAGTTATCTACTGATTCGGATAGTAAGTATTGAGGTGATGTAGTGACCCTGCATGGAATCACCTACTAACTGGCAACTAATAGCATGCATTAAACTTAATACAGCAAAATACTTAACAGAGTAAAAACGTGCGGAAACATAATCCATAATTTACATATCAGCTTAGTAATATAATCCAGGCTTAAATCTGTAGTGATACAACCAAATCGAAATCTTAAACAGTAAACATTATACAGCTATATCGAATCCTGCTGTATAATAAAATCCTCAAGGCTTCTGCTCCCTAGTCCTGCCTTGAACTACCAGCTCCGTCCATCCTGTGACCTGCCCCATGGAATAGGGTGTCCAAGATAACAACTAGGACGTGAGCGCTACGCCCAATACATAGACATGAGTAAACATATGTATATAATGCATGCAACATGATGACTGGTACAAGGTCATCTGAAAAGTCATGCTCAGTACCGGCGCCATATGAGTGCTGCCACCGCACGGATCAACCTCTGGGTGCAACCACACTCGTCTAGTACACCAGAGTAGACAGACATAAATGCCCCCGCCGTCGCGGTACTCTCAGTGACAGACTATCGAGTATAGAGCTGAGCGGCTCTATAATCAGGTATAACAAAGAATAGGCTCAACGTGTATATGCACATGACATATGAGTATAGAAAACGGTAAATCATACATCATGCCATATAATAATGCCAAATAAATGCAACATATAAACATGTATACTCCCTGGCAATCTCAGTCAATGTGTACGTACCTCTAGGCTAGTTCAAGTATAAAAGGATCCTAGGTTCCAAGCCTATATTCAAAAGTTCACCGTATCACTACATAAATTCTATAAGCCTTAACTAAGCTAATAAGTACTCCCAAAAATTAAATAGATTCCCAGACCATACCTTCGTCCGTCGATGGCCCTTTGAAGTCGCTAGTCCCGGATGACTATAACCACACCTTGATTATTCCAGAACCTCTATTATAACCGATAGGGCCCTCAAGTGTATAACTCACACTATATAACTGAAGAAGGAAACTCGGGAATTCGTAATTGAAAATGAACTCTGAACGGCCCTATTTATAGCCAAATTTCTCGGCCAGGATCGGAACTTCCGATTTCGGGATCGGAGCTTCCGATCCAGCTCATTGCATGCATGTCTGCCACGCCAGGATCGGAACTTCCGATCTACGATCGGAGCTTCCGATCTGCTCTATGTTTGACACTTGTCAAAACTCGCGACTGAGTCATCGATCATTTCTGGCAGCTGGGGATCGGAACTTCCGTTCCAGGATCGGAGCTTCCGTTCTGATCGGAACTTACTATCCGGGATCGGAGCTTACTATCCGGGATCGGAACTTACTATCCGGCCCAAAATGAAAAAGCCCAAATTTTACTTCTGAAGTCCAATAACACTCCGAAAATGGTTAAATACCAACCCTTAATCATGTTTAACATATTATTATCTTAAAATGGTATCTGGGTTACTACAGGTGAGGTTTTCATTACTTAAGGAATTATTATTTTTATATAGCCCTTTGGCATTCGGCCTGGAAATTATAATATATCATAACTATTGTTCATATTAATTTGTTGATTCGATATTATTATACCTGATTTTCATAATGTATTGGTCTATCATCAAAACGGATGGTGGAATGATCGAAAGATCAAATGATTGATTGATCGATTGATTGATTGAATGAATGAATGAATGAATGTTATTCGAAGTGAGAGCCCTGGACAACGGACTTCGGTCTGGATATTGAGTCCAATGAACAACGGGTTAAAATCGGGTATTCGTGTTCACTTTGGCTCACCCTCTTTATCACAACTGGAATGATTGCTACTAAACTATTGAATTCATACCTACCTACTTAAGCTTATTATCCTGATGTTTACTACTATTACCAGGAAATTTTATCCAATGAATAATCTTTTATTCTCACTAAGTCCTTAAAGACTTAACCTCCTTTATTTTTTTCTCTATTGTAATTTCCAGAGCCAGGGTTTCCAGATATGGATAATGAAGAAAAATGTCAGTGAATGAACCATCTTTGCCACAAATAATGTTCTCAATTATGTTTTATGTAGTCTCTTTTATGCTCATCAGAGACTATATGCTTAGTAAAATAAAGAAATGTCTTATCCATGTACTGCTACTTGTTTAAGAATTCAGTCCTGTTGTTACAAAAGATCCTTATTGATATTTTATTATTAAATCTTTACTTTCGCTTCCGCACACACTAATCGTTTAAATGATCTATTACTGCCTAAGACACTTTAATTAGGGATATTAAATTCTCACATAGAGTGTTGTTAAGGAATGTGATACCTAACAAAGGTTAGACTACAAGTCAGGTGTCACAGTAGTGGTATCAGAGCCAACGGTTGCAGGTTTAGGTTTGATTGTTTTCTAATTAATGATAATTGTTTCTATAACTCTTTTATTACAGGATGTCTGATTCTTCCAGTAACCATGGAGGCCATCTAGATACTATTTTTATCCGCAGAGACTCCCCCATCCATACTTTTACTCCTGGACCTCAGTATGTATCCCGTTTTCCTGAGCATGTCACCTTAGAGGTTTCAGAGGATCGGGATAGGGTGTTGGCAGCTAGGGAGACTGATAGGGTCCTATCTGAACAGGAGATTGCCTGATTGACCCAGGAAAACCAAAAAATACTTAATCAACTAGCCATATATCGATGGCACATTGATACTTTTGGAGCACCCGAGTTCTTTCAGACTCACATGGAGTATGTCTTGAAGAGTCAGATTCCAGCATATGATGGTAGCGTAGGCCGAGCCATTTATGAGAGAGATAGGATGATTGTGCACCTTTGTGAGATTCATGGTTACTATGACCGAGAGCTGAGGAGATTCATGAGGGAGGAGTTCTACACCAACGACCAGATTAATCACATTGTTATCGAGGGTCGTGGCATGGTTGAGTATGCTATTTATGGGTTGGAGCCCGGCGTAGTGGGTATCTCTAGTCCTTCTGACATCGCTGGGCCTAGTAGTTTTCCTATTGATTCATCAGCTCCTCCAGCAGTGACTCATTTAGTTGTTCCTCCTGTAGTATCATCAGAGGTTCCACCTACTGACACTCCAGTCGTACCCCCAGCTGAGCCACCTATCATAGGACCTGAGCTACCACCCTTGCCTCCAGTTCTAGATGATGATGTTTGGCTGATTGACCCAGAGTATGAGTCTGACCCCGAGGAGTTTCCCGATGATCCTCCACTGATCATACAGCTTGAACCTTTTCAAGGAGAGGACCCACTACCACCTATTGGAGCCTGGGATGATGAGGTGATCATAATTATTTCAGACGACGAGGATGTTTCATATGCTGAATCTGGTGTTACTGGGGATTAGTACCCGACTATCATCATCACTAGTATTATATTAGTTGCTTTACTGTGATCCCTTGCCATTTTGTTGTTACGGAAGGGAATAATAGTATCATTATATATTATTAGGAAAATTTGTCTGTATCCTAACTTTTGCAATATGGTGTGACTAAATAGTTGTTATTAGTCATCAATTTTCTCTTCAATGAATGACTATTTTATGTTTACTTGTTCTAACTTTTAAATTATAACCTTCTATGCATATCACAAGTCTCTATATCTGAAGGTAGTAACATGGCATCCTCAAGTGAAAGTTTACAAGAAGAAAACCAAGGGAATCAAGGAAAACCAGATGACCAAGACAATCAACCACAAAATACTAGAGATGCTACAAATCAGCCACCAGAAGAGCCTAACCCACTCCTTATGATCGAAATGATGAAAAAATTCTTTCACTATTGCCAGCAATCACCTAGGAACCCTGATGTGGGTGACCGGACCTTTGAACGTTTTCTTCGTTACAACCCCCCAAAATTCCTGGGAACTCCGGATGCTACGCAAGAAGAGTCATGGATGACAAAAATTCGGAAAATATTCTCTGTTCACAATTACTCAGATGAACAGAAGATAAATCTAGCAACTTATCAATTCGAAGATGCTGCTTATGACTGGTGGAGAGTCATAGATCACCAATGGAGTAGAAATAAGACGCCAAGAACTTGGGATAACTTCACACAAGAATTTAAGGATAAATATATCCCTCAAGTAGTTCAAAACACTCGAGAGAGGGAATTTATGGATCTAGTTCAAGGGTCAATGACAGTAGCCCAATACGAAGCTGAGTTCCATCGATTGATCCACTATGCCCCACACTTCATGGAAGATGAACTAAGGAAGACAAGGAAATTCGTTCAAGGACTAAACCTAGAAATTCGCTGGTCAACTCTGTCAACGGAGGCTACTAACTATAATATCACGGTCAATCAAGACCTACGAGTGGAAGCCGAAATGAAAACGCTCCTAAAAAGAGAAGAAACGGAAAAGAAAACCAAAACTTCCAATTTCACATAAAACAATCAGAAGAAAAGAAAATTTGAAAGGGAATTTCAACCTGACAAGAATGGGGGACCTAGAAGACAAAATTTTCAGGAAGATCACAACAACCAAAAATGTGGATACTGTGGGCTACCTAATCACAATGAAGATAAGTGCTGGAGGAAAAATGGGAAATGTTTGGTCTGTGGAAGTGAGCAACACCGCATTCAAGAATGCCTGAAAAGATCCCAACAAACTTCTTCAGCTCCAAAAACTAAGATCCCAGCAAGAGCATATGCACTCATGGGAAAAGATGAAGAAGTTGACCCCACTGCTGTGGTAGAAGGTAAGTTTTTCCTATTATCAAAGGTCGGAAAAGCCCTATTTGATCCAGGAGCAACTCACTCTTTTGTTTCCAGTACTTTTTTGTGCAATCTAAATCTCATATCTAGTAAACTACCATACTTCTTGGAAGTAAGTTCACCAATGGGAAACAAGATTTCCAGTGATGTCCTTTACAAGGATTGCCCCCTGGAAATTAATAAAAAAATATTTTATGCTGATTTAGTTGAGCTCCCTATACAAGGATATGATATCATTTTAGGGATGGACTGGCTGTTTAGACACCAAGCTCAGTTGAACTGTTATACAAAGGAGATCAAACTTACAGATTCAGGAGAAGCCATGTCTGGGAATCATAATAACAAGTCTTTTAGCAACGCCTTTATATCTGCTTTAGAAGCACATTCTATTATTAAAAAAGGAGGACAAGGATTTCTGGCATACCTTTTCAACAAGCCAAAAGATCAACTAAGGGTATCTGAAATTCCCATTGTGCAAGACTTTTCTGAAGTCTTTCCAGAAGAGATTAACTCTCTACCCCCTCACAGAGAAATCGAGTTTACCATTGATATAACCCCCGAAGCAAGGCCCAGGTCTAAGGCTCCATATCGAATGGCACCTGCAGAGCTAAAGAAATTAAAAATTCAATTACAAGAACTTTTTGAGAAAGGTTATATCCGACCGAGCTCTTCGCCCTGGGGAGCCCCAGTATTGTTTGTAAAAAAGAAAGATGGCACTCTCAGGATGTGCATCGATTATCGAGAACTAAACCATGTCACCATAAAGAATAAGTATCCGCTACCCCGAATTGATGAACTATTTGATGTATTACAAGGATCCCAAATTTATTCAAAAATGGACCTGAAGCAAGGATACTACAGCTACGGATTCGAGAAGAAGATGTACCCAAAACTGCTTTCAATACCCGGTATGGTCACTATGAATTTATAGTAATGCCATTTGGATTGACAAATGCACCCGCTGCATTTATGGATCTGATGCATCGAGTTTTCCGACCTTATTTAGACAAGTTTGTGGTAATTTTCATTGACGATATCCTTGTTTACTCCAAAAGCAAGGAAGATCATGAATGTCATTTAAGAATGGTTCTCCAAACACTGAAGGAAAATAAACTATATGCCAAATTCAGCAAGTGTGAGTTTTGTCTAGAGAAAGTGACATTTTTGGGTCACATAATCTCTAAGAATGGGCTGGAGGTAGATCCTACCAAAATAGAATCAGTAATGCAGTGGAAACAGCCAAGCAACGTGACCGAAGTCCGGAGCTTTTTGGGCCTAGCAGGGTACTATCGTAGATTCATACAAGACTTTGCAAAAATTGCAGTTCCTTTAACTCAACTCACCCGCAAAGATTACCCCTTCCAATGGAACCAAGAATGCGAAGCAAGCTTCCAAGCACTGAAAAATTTGTTAACCTCTGCTCCAGTATTAGCACTACCAGAAGGAACTAAAGGATTTATAGTATACACTGATGCTTCCAAAGAAGGCTTAGGTTGTGTATTAATGCAAAATGGGAAGGTCATTGCATATGCCTCAAGAAAATTGAAGGGACATGAACTTAACTATCCCACTCATGACTTGGAGTTGGGAGCGATAATTTTTGCACTAGCTAAGTGGCGGCATTATCTATACGGAGCAACATTTGACATTTTTACCGACCATAAAAGCCTGAAATATTTATTTACTCAAAAAGACTTGAATATGAGGCAACGTCGATGGATGGAGTTTTTACAAGATTATGATTGCTCAATTTTATACCAGCCCGGTAAGGCTAATGTTGTAGCAGATGCATTAAGCAGAAAGACCAGTTTGGCCCACTTAGAAGGAAGGGAAGCTAAAACTCCATACAATCCACGAAAGGGAATACATATTTGTTCTCATGGTCATCTGGCAGGTCTGAGACTTGAACCAGAACTCCATATAAGGATCAAGAGAGATCAAGACTTAGATCCTAATTTAAAAATACTCAAGGAAAAAGGTCAAGATCCTGATTTCAACACCAATTCACAGGGTATGTTATTATTTCGTAACCGAATCTGCGTACCTTGCTCAATGAAGAAGGAAATTCTGGAAGAAGCTCATAGATCTCGATTTTCTAATCATCCCGATGGGGCCAAAATGTACAAGGACTTGAAGCAGTACTTTTGGTGGAGAGGCATGAAACAAGATGTTGCGAATTTTGTAAGTCAATGTGCTACTTGTCAAATGGTAAAAGCAGAACATCAAAGACCATCAGGTCTTTTGCAACCTCTACCTATTCCCGAGTGGAAATGGGATAAGATAACTATGGATTTTATGATAGGATTACCCTTTTTAAAAGGGGGACTTGATAGTATCTGGGTGATCGTAGATCGTTTGACTAAATCAGCATACTTCATTCCTGTTAGTAGTAAGTATGGAGTAGAGAAACTCGCAGAACTGTACCAGAAAGAAATCATTCTATTGCATGGGATACCCTCAACAATTGTGTCTGACAGAGACCCAAAATTTACATCCAGACTGTGGAAAAAGCTTCAAGAATGTCTTGGGACAAAATTAAATTTCAGTACAGCTTCTCATCCTCAGACAGACGGACAATCCGAACGCACCATTCAAACCTTGGAAGATATGCTCCGAACCTGTGTTCTAGATTTTGGTAACAATTGGGGAAGAAGTTTACCACTCATAGAATTCGCTTACAATAACAGCTACCAGGACACGATTCAAATGGCTCCTTACGAGGCATTATATGGACGAAAATGTCGCTCACCTTTAAATTGGGACCTTGAAGAATGGCGTCACACCCAAGATGAGAAAACTCGTATCTTAAGGCCGGATATTATTCAAGAAGCAATTGATATTGTACAAGTCATCAAGCAAAGGATGCTAACAGCACAGAGCCGGCAAAAGAGCTATGCTGATAAAAGGAGAAAAGATTTGGAATTTGCAGTTGGAGACCAAGTTCTCCTCAAGATATCTCCTAGAAAAAGAATTCGAAGAGTTGTAAAAAAAGGAAAACTACAACCCAGATTCATAGGCCCCTTTGAAATTCTGGAAAGGATAGGATATGTAGCCTACCGACTACAACTTCCTGAATCACTCTCCAAGTTACATAATGTGTTCC
The DNA here is from genome assembly GCF_033568475.1 of Henckelia pumila. Taxonomy (NCBI): domain Eukaryota; kingdom Viridiplantae; phylum Streptophyta; class Magnoliopsida; order Lamiales; family Gesneriaceae; genus Henckelia; species Henckelia pumila. The sequence continues at coordinate 7,276,232 of NW_027331831.1, forward strand.
ATGTATCTCAGTTAAGAAAATTCTACACTGATTCTACACCCTTGTTGGATGCTACGCTTGTAGAACTGGAACAAGATTTGTCTTACGAAGAAAAACCTGTTCGAATACTTGATAAGAAAATAAAAGAACTTCGTAACAAACAAATCCAGTTGGTCAAAGTACTTTGGAGGAACCATAATTTTGAAGAGGCTACTTGGAAAAAAGAGGAAGAGATCAAAAAAATTTACCCCGAGTTGTTCTTGCAATCGTGATCGAATCTGGGGACCAGATTCTCTAAAGGAGGGAAGGTTGTAATGCCCTTTTTTTTTTAGGATAATTAATTTGATATATATATATATATGTAAATAAATTTCTTTATAAATATATTATTATAATATCTTTATGCTTATATATATATATATATATATATATATATATTACTTGTTAATAGGTTTCTTGGCCACCACTCCACCTCCCCTTTGCCCAACCAGTGATCGGAAAGTGTGTTCCATGGATAGGATATCATGTTTGGTTCTTTCCTATATATAGAGACCCTTCACATACCTCATTTGATGAGCTTTCCTTCAGATTTTCGTGATGATTAGTGGTCTAGTGTCAAGTTGAAGAGGTGTGAGAATATTGTGCTTAAAGATTGAAAAAAGAGGGGATTTACTCACTTATACCCAAGAACACGTTCCAAAATTCTCAAAAAATTATACAAAATACTTAGGATGTCCAGTAAAATAGTAGTGAAGGAGGTGTCATAAAAAGATCAACCGATTCTCCGTTAAAATTCTTAAACTACCGTTGTCCGGAAAGGAAAAACAGTGCTCAGAAACCATTTGCAGGTACTGTTTTCACCCTCGTTTTTCATACCTTTACTCTCAGTATTTGAACATAGTCTAAACATGAAAGTTGCTCCAGATGTACCCTAGTTTGCATCAGTACCGTCGTTTTTCCGGGAATAACGTCGGAACAGTATTTTGTTCTTCAGTCTAGTAGAGTAAAAGTCACAGTAGGTTATTCCATTTCTGGTACTGTTCGGTTAGGAATTTGAGAAAACTCATTAAACAAAAAATGTAGGAAATCATGCAACACATCTTAGATAAAAGTTTGGGCCACGCGTGGCCGCCGGAAGCTGTGCACGCGCCGCTGGAAGTGGCGCGTGATTTACACGCGCCGGCAGAAAACAAAATTTCCGGCAGCCGTAGTTTTCTGCACTTGTTTTAGGCTTATATTTCAAGTTTCATAATTTTTTGACAAGTACATGAATTGTTATGATTTTCCTTAGAAATCCTTAAATCTTTGAAACTTGAGTTTTGAAAGTGGCTAGACGCAAGATTGAGGCTCGATTTTCTCAAAGATAGAATCTGTTTCTAGCCTAGATCTTAAAGTAAAAGTTTTTCCCTGTAATGTCTAGTATACTAGAATGGTGGCATATGACCAGAATAGTTGCCGGAAGAAGCATTTTTCCGGAGGTCAATATACCTAGAGAATCAGTTTGGAAAAACTGATTTGGTCAAAGATCGACTTGGAATTTTGACATGCTTTGAACACAAAAGTTGTAGATTTCTTTGAGTTATACATACTGTCAAATTTTCAGAATTTTTGGATCTACTTTCAAATTATTATAAATTTTCTTATGAATTATCAAAATGTTCCTTCCTTGTTTGAGCAACAAATTTTAAATATAAACTAGCCTAGCATCTGGTAGTATTTCTAACATATGAAATATCCTAAAATTATAGGAATTTGAAGTTATCTATTGATTCGGATAGTAAGTATTGAGGTGAGGTTTTCATTACTTAAGGAATTATTATTTTTATACAGCCCTTTGGCATTCGGCCTGGAAATTATAATATATCCTAACTATTGTTCATATTAACTTGTTGATTCGATATTATTATACCTGATTTTCATAATGTATTGGTCTATCATCAAAACGGATGGTGGAATGATCGAAAGATCAAATGATTGATTGATCGATTGATTGATTGAATGAATGAATGAATGAATGTTATTCGAAGTGAGAGCCCTGGACAACGGACTTCGGTCTGGATATTGAGTCCAATGAACAGCGGGTTAAAATCGGGTATTCGTGTTCACTTTGGCTCACCCTCTTTATCACAACTGGAATGATTGCTACTAAACTATTGAATTCATACCTACCTACTTAAGCTTATTATCCTGATGTTTACTACTATTACCAGAAAATTTTATCCAATGAATAATCTTTTATTCTCACTAAGTCCTTAAAGACTTAACCTCCTTTATTTTTTTCTCTATTGTAATTTCCAGAGCCAGGGTTTCCAGATATGGATAATGAAGAAAAATGTCAGTGAATGAACCATCTTTGCCACAAATAATATTCTCAATTATGTTTTATGTAGTCTCTTTTATGCTCATCAGAGACCATATGCTTAGTAAAATAAAGAAATGTCTTATCCATATACTGCTACTTGTTTAAGAATTCAGTCCTGTTGTTATAAAAGATCCTTATTGATATTTTATTATTAAATCTTTACTTTCGCTTCCGCACACACTAATCGTTTAAATGATCTATTACTGCCTAAGACACTTTAATTAGGGATATTAAATTCTCACATAGAGTGTTGTTAAGGAATGTGATACCTAACAAAGGTTAGACTACAAGTCAGGTGTCACAGAAGTGGTGCGTCTCCTCGGCCATGTGTATAACGAAATGGTGCGACTGTCTGAGACAGCATTCCAACATCTATAAATAGGGACCCCCTACGTTCATTCTAACTCACCAATTCACTCATTCTTTCTTCTCTTGTCTTGCATATAGAGAGTTCTTATCTCTCTTATTTCTCTTCATAAAAGAGTTTCTTCAAAGCACTTTGTGTTCGAAGTTCTTTAAGTTTGCAGTGCTGCTACTCAAAGTTGTAAGCGTTCTATCTTGGGAGACACTTTGCACAATCCCGTTAGCACCTAGGCGGGACAAATTTTGTCTTAAAGAAAAAGAGTTAAACTCTTGGCTCGCTGTTTTGATCGTGTGGATTATTGATTGGTTGCAAGTGGTGGAAATTGTCCTTACAATCCTCACATAATCTCAATTTAATTTATATTGGATGCATCATTATAATTATAACTAAATAAATATATTTAAGTAGTGCTTGATAAATTTTATAGGAAGCAGTTTTCAGTTTTTTTCACAAAATTTTGAAATTTTATGAAGGAAAAGCTGAGAATTGCTTCACATAAACTTTTCAAAGCATTACCTTAGCTTTTCCTTCACAAAATTTTGAAAATTTGTGAAAGAAAAACTGATAAATGCTTCATAGAAACTCTCTCAAACACTAACTTGCTATCAAATACTTATTCTTAATCGGCCAATATATGCACAAAAGGTGTGCTAACATCTTTTTATATAGTCATTATGAATTTTCAAAACATTATATCACCGAAATAAACAATTTTAGTCCATTATTTCAATTTTTATATTCTGCAAGTCAACAGCTTATTCATGGAATATTTTATATTGTTGGAAGCTGGTAAATATTTCCGCAATAGTACGTGGTTTTATTCGTTTCACAAAGCTTTCATATTTTCTGAATATTACGATTCTTTAGTTTGGAGTACGTATGTTGCATATTTACCACAAAATTTTAGGCTCCTCTTGGATAAGTCTTTATAATTTTTTTTAATACATAAAATTGTTTTTTTTTTAAATAATTTTATGAGATGTTTTAAAGGTTGTTTTAATAATCAATATATGATTGCATAATTATTCAATAACCATATTTTTACAATAGAAATAACATGTTTTGATTTTTATGATTCCTTCCGTTCTAAAAACATAAAAAAACACATCTTAGATTTTCTTTAACTATGACCGAAGAACATTTTTCTAAAATATTTCACAAAGTTTTACAAAAATATTGTTCAAATACATACTCTAATTTTATGTTTTTTTTTTGAATTAAAGGCTAATGTTTTATCATTTTGTCTTCTGTTTATGCGGCATATCAATCAACATATCACGTTTAAGTATTGATAACTGCACATATTTTAAGTTGTGTTTGGATCGATTAATTTACTTAAAAAAATATTGAGAAATGTATTTCACATGACGTCTATGTTAGATGTGTCTGAAATCCACAGTAATTATTATTAAACTCGCTTAACACGATATATATATATATTATATTTGAAATTGATTAGTGATCACATGAATTTATCCATCACAACAAACCAAGAGTGATATGAAATAGTGGATTTGAAATCATATTTCATATGCATCGAGTTCTATTTCGGTTAAAATACCATCATATTATACATTTTCGACTAATGCTATAAGCCTTAAGTTCCCTCATGCAGTGCATCAAGTTTTATTTTAAGGAGTATTTGTAATCACTAAACAAATTAATTTTTGGTTTACGGACATTTGGAATAATAATAAAATATATATATATATATATATATATATATAATTTTTGGTTTCTTATAAATCTATATTCTACATTAACTTCTGCTTGTTTAATTAGTTGAAATTCAAAGTATTATGAGATGCCGATCCCACTTCTAGCAAAAAAAAAATCTGATAGCCTGCAAACTACGCTAGTCTGATAAACCACACTCAAGGCCGATCCTAAAGGTTTTTAGGCCTGAGTCGATCTTTTTTTAAAAGGGCCCTTAAGTAACTTAATTAAGCATAATATGTGTTAACGTTTTTTTAGTTCCATGTTAATATTTTCAATTTAAATCAACACATTTAAGAGAATATAAATAACTAAACAATACTAATTCAAACTATTTTTTTTTGTATGAAACAAAGTACTTGTTGATATCTCCAACTTGACTTCGAATTTGTTTTTCAATTTTTAACGTTCTTTTTCTTTTTTGAAACCCCGACATGTACTTAGGAGGCATCATAAACCTAAGAATTTAACAATTCAATGAAAATTTTAATAAATAAATCACACAGAGAAATTATATACACCTCTTCTTCATTGAAAATTTAGAAAAAATAAATCATAATTTCCAGCTCACATCAGATTTCCTAACCATAATTTATATTATGTGATTAGAGAATTAATCAGAAGTTGAACTAAAATACCACAACTATTCTTCAATTTCTTTTGTGACAGTGTATTACCGAGAAAGAAAGAGAAGAAATTTTTTCATATCAAATCTTGCCAATGACTTCTTTTTGAATATGAGTGACTATATGGTATATATGGACAATCAAATTCACAGTTTTCAATTATCATATTTTTTTTATGAAAAATATAATCATTGTTACCATAAAACTAATTCAAACATTTCATCAAGCAATTTACGCACAATAATTCAAACGTTTCATTCAAATAATTATACATTAATCCATTAAAATATCTCTATATCTAAATCTAGTTATGAAATAATCAAATAAATAAAAAAAATAGGAAAATATAAAGCACGAGAGAATTGAAAAAAAAACCTTCGAAAGAAATATAATTTTTGTCGTGAAATTTGAATATTTAGTTTTTTCTACCGAATCGCCGACTTCCGTTTAGCTTTGGAAAAAGTTGGATAAATAAATTTTGATTGGGCTATAATAGTTCTCTCTATACTACTAGATTTTTTAAAAAAATTATGGGCCCCCAAATTTATTGGGCCTGAGTCAATGGACTCTTTTGACTCACTAAAGGAACGGCCCTGACCACACTAGACAAGCCCTATGTGACAGGCTAGTCAAAAAAAGTGTTGACAGGAGAAATTGAACTCTTGACCTATGACCAAGAGTTCACCTATTCCACCAACTTAGACACCCTTAGGGGCAATGTTATCATTATTTTGTATCCACAATGCGTGTTCAATGTTCATTAGTTCTGATAAAAACTAAAAAGTTACTATTAGAATAATGTATTTATCATACACTGCTTATTTTCGATTTAAACATTTCATTTTTTTAAAGAAGAATGAAGATTATCAACTTTTTTTCCCCATCATATCTATAAATCTAATCACTTCTTTAAAAAAAAAACATAATATTTTATTATTTCGTATTCGAATGACGAATATTATTTAATTTTCGTTAATCGTGTTCCACTTTATAAATTTGTTAATTACATATCTAAAATCACTCTAATAATTGCGATGGACTTAAAAAATAAAAACAATTTTATGTTGGAAGTCCATTGCCCAATAAACCGGATAACTTTACAGACCTGGACTCACCCGGTGAACTCAATATGGATCCAAATAATATCCACAAGTTGACCCGACCCATGTAATTTCCAAATTCAACTCACTCCCCTGTTTCCTCTTAAACCCCTTCCCTCCTTCACCATCTTATCCACTGGGGGGAAAAAGGGTAATGGCTACACTGCTAACGTACGCAGCATTTCCTTTCTCCCTGTTCCCCGCCTCCGCAGCTCGGAACGCCGTCTCTGCCACCTCCACATCCGCCGCAGCATCTCAATCTGCCTCAGTCTCCACCAACCAAAGGAAGGCGCGAAGAAAAAAGCATCAGCAGAACGACTTGAAATCCTCCGAGGACAACGGTTATAGCGGTAATGCAGACGTTAATTTCACGCCTTCAAGCGCAGAGAAATTGCTGAGGCTGGTGTTCATGGAGGAGTTGATGGAACGAGCTCGGAATGCCGACGTTTCGGGGGTATCTGATGTCATTTACGACATGATTGCCGCGGGGCTGACGCCTGGGCCTCGGTCTTTTCATGGATTGGTTGTGTCTCACGTGCTTAAGCGAGATGAAGAAGGCGCTGTAAGATTAGTTTGTTGCTTACCCGTGCATTGAAATATTTTACGGATAGATGGGTCCTACTTTTTTAATTTGACATGAATTCTAAGACACCCGCCTAATCTTCAGCCTTACATGTAGATCAGGCGGGTTGTCTGATGAGTGGTCAATGCTAGAACTGTGAGTGCTTTTTCATCTCGTGCTCGTGAGTGAAATTAGAAGGCGCTAGAGCGTGAAGGTGTACGCGTTTAAGATCCAAAAAATTAAATAAAATTGTTATCATGAAATTCAAAACACAGAAGACTTTTGTCAATAGTGTAGCTTCACTCCAAAAGAGGAAATATTGGACGGTTTAGTCTGTATAAAGTATAATAGTGTTTTGAGGTGTTGATATAATATGTATGACACCATTAATTCAATTTTTTTGCATGACTTAGACGACAATAACGAATGGGTGATGAAGGATTGAATAGTAACATCAATAAAGAAAATGATTTTACATTTGATGATAACAATTTGACTAGGATCGAAGTTGCAAAAGCTTCTGGGGTTGGCAAAGATGCTTATGTGTAGACTTGTCCTTCAAAAGTGGTTAGAGCAATTATGGCAACCACGATTAAGAGATGAGAAAATTATTCTATTTTGAATATGCGGCATGTTATGAATGAAAAATGTGAAGAATTTAACCTTGATAAAATGAAGATGATACAGAAGGATACATATCCAAAACTTCAATAAATAAGGATGGTATAGTTGAGGAAGACACAGGGGTTTGAGGATTTTGATGATTGAAGTAGTCTTCTAATGCCACGTTTTTAATCAACCCGTGACATACATTGGTATCTAATAGTTTGTGAAGTATATTTTTGTTGCTATGTGATGTTGTGGTAATATTCACGTCACGTATGCACATTCTAAAAAATTATGCTTGGTGCACCTTATTTAAAGTGCTTAGTTAGCCTCGCGCTTTACCCCTTAAATAGCTACTGCCTGTTGCCTTACCCCGATTGCTCATTTATGTTATGCGCCAAACAGCCTAGTTTCCTATCTGAACGTCGGATTAGCTCGAAGAAGGGGACTATTGATGCACCTGAAAACGAGTGCCTGACACCTTGATTGATACATGTCAGCAACATATGTTCATCCTAGACACCTTGACAAGCACACATCAAGATGTATCCATCCATGACACCATGGTTGGTACACACCAGCATATATCCATCCCATACCTTGACTAGTGCCTGTCGGCATATATCTATCCCTAACACCTAAGCCTAACTCCTTCGACACCTTGATTGATATAGTTAAATTGCAGAGGTGATTGAAGTTGAATCCCCTAGCATCCATCACTCTTATTTATGCTTTAGTTTAAGGTAAGTACACAAGGTAGAGCTTAGTCTCGATCCTATGAGTCGAGGGTAAATTTGACAGGGATGACGTGGCCTTTGAGCTCAGCCACCGTGCTAAGTTGAGATGATCAAATTTATGTTACTTGTATACCTTGTGTGCCTGCGACAATTCCGCAAAAGACATCTGTGTCCACTTCTTGAGCCCATAACTGACAAAGCAAGAGCTTTGGGAGTATCCTTGGAGATTTTTGGACGCAGCCTTAACAAATATGCAGAGAATATCACATCGTATCTAAGGATTTACGGCAAATTTTTGACTCTTTTAAACAATGAAAGACTTGTCTGTAAATGGATTGGATATATTGATTGGATGTCATCTCGATTTAATTCATCATTCATATATAACATATTTAGCATACTGTAAGCAAGAGGAGTTTACTCAGTGGATCAATTATTCTTAAGAAATAGTGTATAAACTTTGATTGGATTATGATGGTATCAGTATGGATTTTCATCTTGTTATTCTATCGAAACACATGAGAGGTAACTCAAAATTTGCAAAATGTCATTACATGTTCTTGAAAATAAATTACTTTTATTCTTTAGGCATCAGGTAGTTTACTTATCTGAAAACGCGTATCTTGCAGATGCATGCTCTTAGAAGGGAACTGAGTGAGGGTCTTCGTCCTCTTCACGAAACTTTTCTTGCATTGATTCGATTATTTGGCGTAAAAGGTCATTCTACCAGAGGCCTAGAAATTCTTGCAGCAATGGAGAAACTCAACTATGACATTCGCCATGCTTGGCTTCTTCTCGTCGGTACAGTGAAAAAATCTATCGTTGATTGGCTGGTTTCATGTAATTTAATATTGTTCTAGTTTGGTCTTGCGTTTGATTATCCCGTTATTGCATCAGAGGAGCTGGTGAAAAGTAGTCATCTAGAAGTTGCCAATAAAGTGTTCCTGAAGGGTGCTGAAGGTGGCCTTAGAGCTACAGATGAGCTTTATGATCTCCTAATCGAGGAAGACTGCAAAGCGGGCGATCACTCAAATGCATTGACTATAGCCTACGAAATGGAGGCTGCTGGTAGAATGGCAACTACATTTCATTTCAATCATCTATTGAGCGTGCAGGTACACTATTTCCTTCCAAGTTCCAACCTTCAGTATTTCAAGTTCGAGTGTAAAGTAGTTGGGTTTAATGTAACTGCAACTCAAAAACTACTCCCGACAACCACAGTCTGCCCTAGCTTTTGTGTTTGTGATAGACCTAGATGTTAAAACCTGCTGTAGTAGCAAGTGGAACTGCCTACAGTATTAGGAAAAAAAATCAGGTATTAAATATTCCGAAGGATTATTTTCATGTCGGGATTCTGATTACTTGTTCTATTGACTAGATTCTAGAATGCTTACAAGTTGTTTTGCACTTTATTTCTATGAGACGAATATCAGAAGAATACTTTTGTAATTTTCAATTGGTATGATGTTCAAGAACTGTTTCTTATCATTTGGCTAGGCTACTTGCGGCATTCCCGAAATTGCTTTCGCTACATTTGAGAACATGGAATATGGAGAAGGTTTGTGATCACCTGTCAATTTTTTATCTGCTTGATTAGTTATTTTAATGACAATTGTTTGGTTGTCATGTACTCCGCACCGCGATTTGCGGGTCTCCATTTTAAACATGCTCTTGAGAAGGATTATGATGGAATAGAAATGAACTGAAATCTCAGATTTGAATAAATTTCTGATACTTAAAATTTTCATTTGATCTCTGTAGTTGACCAAGAATGCATGATAATGCTGGTGGCAGTTTGACCTTTTCTAAACACTTTCATAAATTTGGTTCGTACTCCACGGGACACTTTGCTTTCTTAATTTTTTCAGAATGTAGTCTCGACTTTCATTTCACCCTCTTTCATATAACCATGGTATCAATGCAACCCCTTGTAAGCATACCCATGCTTGTATTTAGAGGCCTATCAAATAATAGGTCACATTCTCTAATGCGAAACAGTTTTTGGAAGAGTAATGACTGCTTAGATTTGCATTGTATGTCAGACATCAAACTAATATAACAAAAGTAATGAGAGAGAAAAACATTTACTTCTGTCTTGCAATTTATTTATTTATTTATTTATTTTTTGAGAGAATTGTCTGTCTTGCAATTTAAGCTTATTGTGTTTGCTTTTGGTTACCAGATTTTATGAAACCGGACACGGAGACATATAACTGGGTAATCCAAGCGTATACTAGAGCTGAATCATATGACAGGTATCCTGTCTTGTATAAGTCGTTACTTTATTTTCAGATATTGGTATTCTCGTTCTCTGATTATGTTTTCTCCTAGATCTTTCTTACTATCTTCTAGTTTTGACTCACAAAAGCGTGGCTTGCGTATAGCAATCATCTGGGCACCAATTAGATTAAGGGAAACAATAGAAGCTGCTTGTGATTAAATAAGACGGTTTAAAATTGATGGCTTCAGTGGGCAATTTGGGAAGCTTTCTTCTCAGTCAGATATGTGGTGTGGCAACTTGACCGAAGTAGGGGTTTGATGCTCTGCCCAATTGACCAACTCTAATTAGTGTGCTTACTAAGAATTTGTTGCAGGTAGTATGGTGCCTGGGCAGTTTTCAAGTTAACCAGTATTATGCTCTTGTGCTGCTATAGTTGTTCCAATAAAGCTAAGATGGAAAGAATGCAGACCTGCTGTTTGTTTTGCTTTTCGTTTTTTTTTTTTTTTTTTCAAAAAAATTGAACTTGCTACTAGTTTATTGGAATAATGATGATCTGTTATCGTCTGTACATTGATTGGTTTTAGCAGACATCGATATATCCAGATCTGATTGTGTTAAACATTTAATGTTATCCCTTAAGTTTCTCTTCACGTTTACTTACTATTAACACAAGAGTTGTTTAGACTCCAATCTGTTGTTCCAGGGTTCAAGATGTTGCTGAATTACTTGGGATGATGATTGAACATCATAAGCGCTTGCAACCGAATATGAGAACCTATGCGTAAGAAATATTCATCTTTTGGACAACTGGGATAAATTTGTTCTTGGTTGATTCATCTGTCGCTATGAATTCAGCATTGATATTTGAACCACCATTCTCACATCACCTTCACCTGGACGCTGTTTTACAGGTTCTGACTATATGTAAATTGTTTTATGGATCTAAATTTCTATGTAGCTTTTTTAACGTATTCAGGTGTAGTTTATGTGGTTAGATTCCTGCAGCTTTTTTAATGGACATCTACTTTATATAGGAGTGTATATTGGATAAACTTTGTATTTTGAATCAAAATTTTATCTGGTTATTTTTCTGCAAAACAGTGTGCAATCTATGCTGAAATTCAAGTTCCTTATATAGATGCACTAAATGATGGCCAAAATGAGGAAGTGAATGAAGAAGTAGGTCAAATGTGTTTTATCTATAAGTAATGCATTCTTTTGGCTGACAGTTTATAATTGTTTCATTAACGACTCCATGTCCTCTTGTTAGGTTGTTAGTGGAGTGCTTTACGAAGTACTGTGTCATAAATGAAGCAATCAGACATTTTCGTGGTCTAAAAAACTTTGAAGGTGGGACAAAATTTTTACATTACGAGGGGCAATATGGGGATCCACTAGCTTTATACCTCCGTGCATTATGCAGAGAAGGTGTGTATTCTCTAGCTTCCTAACACCATCAGCTTTGAAGGTTTCAAATGTGGAAGGGCTATAAATATTTAATGAACGTAAAAGTTGTTGGACTAACATTTTTCAGACCAAATACATCTTGTTGATTTAACATTTTTCAGATCCAAATACATCTATGAAATATGTTAGATAATGATTGAACATATGCTATCCCTCAAATATAGTTAAACCTGTTGGCTGTCGCTTTCCTTTCTGTTTGAAATTTGAATTCTATCAATCCGAAATATGCTAACCCGATGTACCTAGATGGTAAATTTTCAATGAACTGGTAGAGATTGTGATTTCATATAATCAGTGGAAGCCCTTTGGATATGTTCATCTTTGTTGTGGGATATAATATTTATTTAGGTCGATGGTAGTGAAATTTACATGAAGATTGAATCATCATCGATAGGCTCCATGCTTATTAGTTTATCCACCAAAAGTTTTTACGTAGTCATTTTTTTCTTGTGATTTAAACATGTTCACGAGAATCTGTTAGTGGAATCTTTTAGTAATGATAATTACAATGAGCACAGGAAGAATAGTTGAGTTACTAGAAGCTCTTGAAGCCATGGCAAAAGATAACCAGAAAATACCACCTAGAGCTATGATCTTAAACAGGAAATATCGGACACTGGTTAGCTCATGGATTGAACCTTTGCAAGAAGAAGCTGAACTTGGATATGAAGTTGATTACATTGCCAGGTTTACTATCTTTTTTCTTTTGTTTTAATTGAATAATTGGCTGAATGATTTCGCAGCTCTCATAGAGCATTTATACAAGTATATACTTTCTATTTTAGGAAAGTTAACTATACAATGATTGTTAGTCATTTTGTGATTTTAATACATCAAATTATTCAAAAAGGAAGCATAATTATTCAAAATGTTATGCTAGTTGTACACTTTTAACTCTCCCTCTCAATTTGGTGTATCAATGTCACACATGCCCAACTTAAATAGTTCTATTTATAATGACCAGTATGAATCATCATTCAGCTAGCACGTGTACATTCTTAATGTAAGGAAGGTACCTATCTTTGATGTAGTTCTTGTGAAGCTTGGCATGCTTTATCTTGGTTATTTAAGTTAACACTGGATTATTTGCGGTTTCAGAAGCTATTTTGTTACAGTAAAAGCGTGTGTTCTTTTTTGGAACCATAAACCAAGTTCAATTGGGGAGAATTTCTACCTTGTAAGCTTCATAGTTAAATGATGAGGAGCATAATATATATATTTTTTGATAGGAGACAAAACATATTCAAAAAGAGCATAATATTCGCCTTTCACACTAGTCAATGGAACCACATTTTGTTTCTTGCTTTTTCAAGTCACCAGATTGCCCCAAAAAATGACACATATCTTGACATAAACTTAATATCCAATCAGGATTAGATAAAATCCAAGTCTATATAACCAATGGTGTGATGTTTATATGATCATGCTTGAAGAACACGATACATTTGCTTGGCGAAAATTTTAAGATAACTCAAGATAGGCGTCACTGCCTTTTGTACATCAGTTGCTTGAGTTGTGCATGAAATGATTTACAATAGTTATTGCAAGTGAAAAGTCTGGTCTAGTGTGAGGATTCTACTAGCCTTTGATCTCTCTCCTTTTGATCAGGTTAAAATAGACACTTAAGCAATGGTTTACCCCAATTAGAGCTTACAAGCTGACAAGATGATTTCTTAGTTTCGGAAAGAGATCCAGTCTCATACTTCTGTTACGAGACCTATCAAAAGACTTATTTTTCAATTCTATCGCAACAAATAATATCTGAAAAGTAAATACATTAATACAGAATATTATGCTAGTTGTACATGCTAAATGTTTGTTATAGCACGTTGAATCTTTATTCGTTCCATCATTTTGTTTGTCTTTATCAAGGTACTATAAATATTCCATCGTACTATTGAAGGTAAAAATTTTTTTTTTCCCACTTTGTTTCTTAATGAACATGTTTACAACCTCCAGTTCATAATTTCCCGTTAGTAATTGCCGAACATCATCCTCCAGAGGGAAAAGAAATTCCCAGAAATTCAGCATTATGAAATATGGAAGGACTAGATGGGATGCAGATTGATGGGCAGGGAAATTATTCTTGATAGTAAAGGAGGTTCATGGTGTTTGTAACTCTCCACATGGTTGCCTTCTTTCCACTTCTTATCAATACCCTTTCATCACGTTCATACTGTTTTTGAAGTCTGCCTAGTTGAAAATTAATAAATTATTTAGTGGATAAAACATATATGTACATTAAACATTGTTAGCAGAAACAAATGGCAAGTTTGACCCCTAATTTTTTCAACATGTGACTTTGTATGTCTGCTTGGAGTGTTCTGTTAATCATTTCTATATATATATATATACATTGTTAATTCTGAATTCTGAAGTTTTTATTTCTGGGATGCTGTTATAATAACATTGGTAGACGGACAAATATTAGAAGAAACTGCCTTTAGTTTTGATTTTTAAGTCTTGTGATGGGATCACTGAACAGATATATAGCAGAAGGTGGGCTAACTGGGGAGCGCAAGCGATGGGTTCCACGGAGAGGAAAAACACCTTTAGATCCTGATGCAGAGGGTTTTATATATTCCAACCCTAGGGAGACCTCATTCAAACAAAAATGTCTCGAGGAATGGAAAGTACATCATCGAAAACTTTTGAAAACTTTACGCAATGAAGGACCTTCTGTGTTAGGAAATGTATCTGAATCTGACTACATTAGAGTCGAGGAGAGATTGAAAAAAATCATAAGAGGCCCAGAACAGAATACCCTGAAACCAAAGGCTGCTAGTAAAATGATAGTATCAGAACTTAAGGAAGAGCTGGACGCTCAAGGTTTACCTATTGATGGAACTAGAAACATTCTCTACCAGCGTGTGCAGAAAGCAAGGAGGATAAATCGTTCTAGAGGTAGACCGCTTTGGGTTCCCCCTATTGAAGAGGAAGAAGAAGAGGTGAATCTTGATCTCATTTTTTGCTTGTCCAAGTCTGTTTCTGTTTCCCCTGATATTTCTTTTTACTATCACTAGAGCTTGTACCATAAAGCACCCTTTATGAAATATATAATAAATTATAAATAAATGTTTGATGACTGATCAAACTTAGTTTATCTATATGATAGATTGACGACGAGTTGGATGAATTAATTTCACGCATCAAGTTGGAAGAAGGGAATACAGAGTTCTGGAGACGTCGTTTTCTTGGAGAGGGCCTTAATGAAAATCATAGCGAGCCGTTGGAAGTCAAAGATTTTGAAGTTCTTGATGTCTTAGAAGATGCTGATGGCAGTGATGATGTTGCAAAAGAGGCTGAAGATGATGAGGTGGATGATGAGGAAGAAGTGGAAATGACTGAAATTCAAGTAGGTGAAAGGGTTAAAGATAAAGAAGTTGAAGCTGCCAAGCCACCTCAAATGATTGGAGTGCAATTGTTGAAAGACTCTGACCCAACTACTAGTTCATCAAGAAAATCAAGAAGAAGGTCGTCTAGGGTATCAATGGAGGTACAAAAGCTTCTCCAGCTAGTGCAAACTCTTATATTTCGTTGTTAGGAATATTTGCAAGTGTGTTCATATACCCAAGGACTCTGATGTCCATTGCTTCTCACTTTCTTGATTTTCTGAGTGTTGGTGAAAATAATCTACAGATATACTGTAACCTGGTGCTTTATGTGAAAGTCTAGGGATTCTCTCTTCTCGCTGGTTTCAAATATTTCAATTTAACTTTGCCTTTCAATGTGTCCACTTCATTTGCATTGATCAATTACTGGACTAGCTGAAACTTGACTAATGTATTACGTTTCACATTTCCTGTGACTAATGGACGCAGAGAGGATAGTTGAAACAACTGTATTTTGATGATGCTGTTTCACCCCGCTGAATAATTCTTTTTCAATATGAAATAATCTTTTAGGTTATTAAAAAAAAAAAAGAAAAAAGAACTTTTGGAAGCTCCAAGTTTATTAGTTAAAATAAGGAGCGACCAAGTATGGTTGATCCGAACTTCGTCTCTATGCTAATGATAAACTTCTAAATCTATGGACAAGTTTCCCATTTTGTGTGGTGTTACTCCAAGAACTTTTCTAACTAGTGTTAAATAAGTATGAGGAGCGAGGCACCTCAACTTCATGAATGCTCCTTCAAGCACCATAAAACCAGTTCAGACATGTTTTGTTAACAATATGTTAATGAAATCTTTAATTAGTTGAAAAGCAGGCAGCTACAGGAAGTGACATCACTGAGTTTTCACTTGGCTGTTTGTGTATCACACTTTAGGTGCTAATGACCCTTTCATGCTTTTTTGGACCCCTTGAGTGTTCCTTTTCATCTATGTTCATTGACCCCTTCAATAAGCCCTTCACAAAGCAAAGTCTGCAGAGATCAGTATATTCTAGAATCAATATATTGGCCACATATTTTTTAGAAAAGTTTTATAGTCAACGTAATATGTCCATGATAATTTCCTCTGATAGGTTCGTGTTGCAGCTGATTACCTGTACATACACAGGAACTTTCAGTTGTTTTGTTTCTGTTCTCTGATGTTTCCTTCCATGTCATCGAATTGCTCCACGTGGATATTTTTGGGATTGTTCCTGCATTGTGTTGAATACTTTTTGCTGAACCTCCAACCAGATAACACATAATTGCGAGATTGAGTTTTTTGCGTTTTTCACTTTTAAGGAGAATGAGAAGGAAGCTAGCCAGAGAGAGATAATTTTTTTTTTATTTCGTCTATAAAATGTATAGATCTGAGATCCTGATTGTGATCTCATTGAAATTGCCATTAGAAGGCCCATCACAGTATTTCAACTTATGATAATGCCAATTATAAGGTTGCAATTTCATTTTTTTCAATCAAAGAATCTGATTTCATGTGGTGTCAATGAGTGCAGGATGACGCCGACGATGATTGGTTTCCTTTGGATATTCACGAAGCATTCAAGGAACTGAGGAACAGGAAAGTGTTTGATGTATCGGATATGTATACAATAGCTGATGCTTGGGGTTGGACGTGGGAATTGGAACTCAAGAACAAAACTCCCAGACGATGGTCACAGGAATGGGAAGTTGAATTGGCTGTTAAAGTAATGACAAGGGTAATACTGTTTCCTTTTTAAACCTATGTTCCTATGGTTTGAGCATCATCCTGTCACACATATTTCAGAATGATATTAAAGAATAAAAATTTGGTTTTGAGAGATTGAAGTCTCTTAAAGTAAACATACATGATTAGGACGGTTTAAGGCTTGTGTATACAAAGTTCTACTCTCGCTAAATATATAAAGTATTTCATCATCTTACATATGATATATAACGAGGTACTATAACGGAATGGAACTAAACCACCTCCAAGCATTTCATGGAGTTTCAATTTTGTTTCTGATGCACTACGATCTCGCTGCCACTTAATTTCCCATCTTTGTTTTCTAAAATTCTCTTTAATCATCAAATATTTCATCAATTTGCTTTGCTTCTGCGATCCCCTCATTTGGAAATTAAGGCTCATCAACCATTGTTTTTTGTAGCCAGCTGATAAATTGCACCTGAATTGATTTTCTGGTCATGAGAAGAGCATTCTAATTCATGTCTCATTAGCTGTGTATATTTATATTACATTTTTTTTGGCTTCATAAGTAAGAAAATTGTTTTTTTAGGTTATTGAATTGAGTGGAACACCAACTATTGGGGACTGTGCAATGGTACTTAGAGCCGCCGTACGAGCTCCTATGCCGGCAGCCTTCTTGCAGATTCTGCAGACTACACATCGTCTTGGCTATTCATTTGGCAGGTTAGATGAAGTTTCAGTTGTATTATTTTGTCTTTTTCGAGTGTTCGTAGATATAACTCGAGCAGGATGTGCAGTCGAGAAATTGTACTATAGCATCTGAAATCATATGAAGATGGAAATTTGATCAATTTGTTTAACTTTGGAATGGGGCGCCTGCCTGTTTCAAATGGACCATAGTCAAAAATCCATTTTTACCAGATTTTCTACCTACTCGGCACCATAAACATCATATATATACCCCTTTCGTCTCAAATCTTTTGGGGTCTGACTCATTTGAATCATGTTTTAACACTTTTGCTTCTGCAATCTTGGTTATTCGTATCTCTCTGTTTGATTCTTCTACTTGCTCAAACCATCTTGAAACCTCGGCCTTAGTTCGTTTCATTAATATGCCCATTTTGCAGCGACACATGTTTGTGTGCATAAATTTGATGGACAATGCTACATGTACATTGAGGGTTATACATTGGTTTACACATTGCATTTGGAGTTACAAAATTATCCCAAATGCATTTTTGAAAGAGTTTTTTCAAATAAAGTACATGCATAATTTTGTAATTTCAAATTCGATGTGTAACTTTTAATGTTCGTATAGCACTTTCCAAATCAGAACACATCTATCCTGACAAATTGTTACTACTAGTTCAACTTTGCTGTTCGTTACTAGTAGTTCAACTCTGCTATTTCCCCGAATGAATATACTAATGTTAATCAACATATATTGTTTAAAAGTCTGTTATCGTGTTCTGATTGTTAGTATCGCGTTTATTTTTAGCCCGTTGTATGATGAAATCATCGGCCTCTGTCTCGATCTTGGGGAACTCGATGCATCCATTGCAATCGTGGCAGACTTGGAGACAACCGGAATCAAAGTCGCAAACGAGACTCTTGATAGAGTCATTTCCGCCAGATTAGCAAATGAGAATCCTCAGAACGGTGCATCACAATAGATTTCACGTAGCATGCCTTTTCATATCTGTACAGATGCATTCTTTGTCGAGCAGAGATAGATTGTATTGGGAACTTTTGGAAGACGAC
Organism: Henckelia pumila; assembly: GCF_033568475.1. Classification (NCBI taxonomy): domain Eukaryota; kingdom Viridiplantae; phylum Streptophyta; class Magnoliopsida; order Lamiales; family Gesneriaceae; genus Henckelia; species Henckelia pumila. The sequence continues at coordinate 7,294,790 of NW_027331831.1, forward strand.
AGTGTCGTAATTGACCGAGAAATGGCTAAAAATATTTTTGACATTGCACTTGTGAATGATCATCGAGAGGATATTCAGTCATCACAATCGTGTACATCAAAGCTAGTAGTTTAGTCAAATAGCATCCAATATGTGTGATCTTTGATTTTTCTTGCTTAGTATATAATATAATATATAGAAGTATTATTTGTTTGATTTAATTTAATGAAGGCACAAAATCCCATCAATTATCGAACAATATTACTTGAGATCGCTGTAAAAAAAATATCGAACATGCTTATATTTTAGTTCCAAACGATGGTGCCAAACATTGATAAAGTAATATAACAACAATTCAAATAATTTATTAGTTGGATCAGATCAATTTGCAATATTATAAGCACATAATATTCATGTCACCGTGTACTTGGAAGTCAAAATTCCAGGTTTGGGCAGTGAAAGAAGCTGACAAACAAAAAAACATCAAGAGTTACATTATTCAACAGCAATGAATTCTGCACTTTCCAATTTATTATTATTGTTTTTGTTTTTGTTTTTAAATAAAAAAAACAACACAATTGTTAATTTTTCTATGATAATTTTTCATCAAACCTAAAAGAATAGTGAAGGTATTTTTAGCTTTATTCAACAAAGAAATAGTGAATGTATTTTTAGCTTTATTCAACAAAGAATACCACAAGAAACTCAGTTACGCCTTCATTACGATGAATATTACGTTCAAATCCCCAATACTTTTTAATGCATATTTTTTCAAGTGTAAAAGTGTTATTTGATTATTTTTTATGACGACAATTTTCACCTTTGTTACGTTATGCTTCGTGTTATTCAATTAATTGATAGTTATGTCATTGGAATAGCCAATGGATCTGCAAGCCTGCAACTCTACGTCGAGATCATTACATTATTATATAATTAACGGATAACGGGAATTTATTAATAGAACACGAGCCTCCCCATGTACGTAAGATTTGAAAATTTCCCCAAACTCTTCCTTATATTAAACATATTATATATTTTTATTTTATAATAATAAAGCATTTCAATATTTTAAAATTACTCCTAACCCCCTTCTATTAATATTTAATAATAATTTGAGTTAATTAACTAAATCCAAGCTGTTAGATGCTGTCGAATGTCTATATTTCATTAATATTTAGATGAAAATTAAGATACGAGGAAGTCAACGACGTATGGAGGCTTTTTTTTTTTTTTTTAAATATATTTTCTCGATTTTAGATCTCGGCTTGTTGGGGTGGTAAAAAAAAATTGCCGAAGTTTTCCTCCACGGGATTGCCAATTTTATTAACAAATTCAAACTAGAGAACATATAAATAAGTTTTTTTTAACTAATTTAAAATAAAATTAGTATAATGAAAATCAGATGACACGTTATAAAATTGCTAATATCAATAATGATAAAATATTACTCGGACCATATTTTTCAGAAAAATAAATAAAATAAAAAATTACTTGGATCATAATTTTAAAGATGAGGTCTCATGCATGTGAGATGATCCAACAGATTTATATACGTGAAATAGGTCTACTCGATTCATTTCTAAAGTTGAAAAATAATACATTTTTATGGATTGATCTAGTAAGAGTTTCGTCTCACAAAATTAACTAGTGACATGAAACGATCCAGGACGTATTTCAATCGCATGTTAAAAATTAAAAATTATGTTATTGTTGCCCTTCCATCCCTTTCTTGAGTAATATGTACTACATGGTCACCTTCCACAGGATTTGATTGTAACTCGAAGACAGTGTCGTTACTTCCTATCCACACGACCACACCATCTACAGTAAACTAGACGTGAATTGGAGGTCAAGAAATTGACCTCGAAAGAATTAATTTATATATATATATATATATATATATATATTTAAAAATTGTATGTTAATAATAACAATAGAATATATGCTTTACATTTGTTTCTAAAAAAATGTAAACAAGTTAAATTAAACCATGGTTGAACTCAGAATTTTATTGGAGGAAGAAACACATTAAGTTTAAATTTAATGAAAACTTATTTTTTTAAGATAAGAATTTAAGGATTAATTGTTTTGGGACCTCAATCCTGGTTAAATTCAACTGAACATTCATAATTTTATCAATACATGTTTTAGATTTCAAACAATTTGGCTGCGAAAACATGACATTGCAATAAAATATTTATTAGAGGAAAACATAATGGTAACAAATTCAAATTCCAACTTGACGAAAGTTTACTTCAAGAGTGTCCAGATTTATAAATTATAACTACATTCGAATTTTACCAGGGAAATAAATTAACCAAGGTCAAATGTCACCTTCTCCAAGATTAGTCAGATATATATCCAAGTTAAAAAAAAAATATCAGACAAATCTTTATTTCGTGTTTAAAATCAATTATTCAAAACATAATCATTATAGAATCACAAATTCTTTATGATTGTCTAAAAGATCCTTTTTTTTTTCACTTTTAAAATTTTGCCAATCATTACTAAATAACACTTTATCGGGCACCAAATTATATTCCGAACCACATTTTTTTTAAAAACACTACCAAAACCAATTTCCATAACTTTTGAGTTGAGTTAAAAGTTCAATCGAATACCCCCTAAATAATGGTTATTGGTCATCCAATACAAACGTTTATGAAAACATGATAAAGAAACCATACCAAAAACATGTGAATATTGCTAAATTTCTTTATGACTTCCAATCAAGTCATTCTCCCATCAAATTCAAGTACCCCTCAAGCAAAGACAAAGCAAAACAAGTAGACAGACCTTCAAAGGAAAGAAAATAATCAAAAGAAGAGGAATGAAGCGAAATAAATATTATACTAATGTTGGATGTATATATAATACTTTCTCCGTACATAATTTTCACATTCATTATTATTTTCTCTATGTTTTAACAATCCATCCCAATTAAATTAAAACCATTAACTACTTGTATGATTTTTTTTTATCCCATCAAAATCTCCTTTAAACAAGCGCAAAATGAAAAATTTCTTTACAAAATATATCATTTCAAACAGATCAGAAATTTCTTTACAAAATATATCATTCCAAACATTTTCTTGATCTGTATGAAAACGTTGTCGTGTAAAAAAAAAAAAAAAGAGAAAGGCAGTAATATAGATGGAAATTAATGGCTAAAAATGTTTGGTGGGGGAGGCAGATGCATATATTAAATTGATGTTAGGGTGGGGTTGCCATAAAGAAGAGAGAGTGTATGCATGTAAGCAACTCTGAAACAATGAAGGTGTGGTAGGTTTGGATCATTTACAACACAACACAACATACCCTTTGATTATACTCTTTCTCATTCCCACTTTTCTTTCCCCTTTTTTCCACTCTTATTAATAATCTTTCCACTCTGTAAATTAAATTAAGCACACATTTACACACACACACACACACACATGTCATTGTTAGATACATAAATCCCATGCAAGAACAACAGCAGCAGCAGCAGCAGCAGGGAATCACGATTTCTATGCAGAACACCACCATTCCCACACGCACACTGCGTGTGTGTTCTTGAGAGAGAGAGAGAGAGAGAGAGTGAATATATAGAGGAGTCATATATATATATATTCTCTGTGGTAGTTTTGCTTTCTGTGTTGGGCTGTATTTGGTGGGGGTTGATTTGATTCTAGCAGCAACACGTACAATGGAGAGGGATTAATTAAGACAAGTTATAGTTGTTCTTTGGGCATTTAACGTACGAGATATGGGAAGCGTTGTTGTGGTGAGAAAAGGGAGGTTTTCTTGTCCGAGTCACAGTAGTGGAGGCAACACTATTCTTGAGATCTGCTCTGTTTTTCTCGTCTTTCTGCCATTTTTCCTCCTGCTTTTCTCCAAGAAAACGATGGCCCTTTCCACTTCTTTGAATTACACTAGATACAAACAAGTCAGCACCTTGAGACTTGCCAGGATTCAGAGGCATTTGGATAAGATCAACAAGCCTCCTCTTTTCACCATTCAGGTAATTAAAGCTATACATTGTGTATTTAGTTTAGCATTCAAGTGGGGGCATCTCACCTGCAGCTCTAACTTTCATGTTAATTCAATTGTATATATGAATCGAATCGACGTATCACGGTATTTATGTATGTTTTTTCAGAGCCCGGATGGAGATATCATAGATTGTATACACAAAAGAAAGCAGCCAGCTCTGGATCATCCCCTCCTAAAGATGCACAAGATCCAGGTATTATTTACTACTGAATTGTGTCGTGTGTATTCGGGGGCGGACTCAAGAATTTCAAAATATTTTAGAAAATTATTTGTAAAAGTTGGAATTTTTTTTCACCGGATGGGTAATTATTAATTAAATTATTATGCCTTGCTCCCTTATGATGAGTCCAACCCTGATTACATTTGTCTCTATATTTCACAAAATAGGGACACAAAATGTGGTCTAGCTATAAGCTAGGAAGGGTAAAGTGGATTGCTATTTAATAATTTGATGGATCGTAAAGCAAACTTTCAGCTGTTTCTTCTTGGATTATTAATTACTTATCCAACCACCAACTACCTCCGATCTTTAATAGTTCCGACAAATCATATTGTCAAAACAACACAAACAATTAATGGATCCAATTAGGGAATTAGTCTCCACCTAAACATTGTCTAGATGATCTGTCCGTCCGATCTCGATGTCAGATGAACTATAAGTTGTCGACAAACATTTATTGTTTAATCGATATATTTTACTAGTGTTAGTTTACCTATACATGTTCTAGGAAGATATATACTTCTTGTTAATAATGGGTCCGACCCTAGTCGATTTCGGATTAGTTTGGATCCAATGTGGCTTAATGAGTCTAAATGAAGAGAAAAAAAACTTTATAGTTTATACTTGAATAATGAAATATGATTATTTATTGTGTAATCACAGAGGGTTCCGCCAGAAATGCCAAAGGTGATGAAAACTGTGAAAACAGATGGATTTAGTGGAGAAACAAATAACAGTACAGCTGATAGCTTTGATGAAAGATTGATGAGAGGGGCTGATTGGCAAATGTGGCACCGAGAGGGGCAAAGATGCCCGAAAGGTACAATACCCGTAAGGCGGAGTACAACGCCTGATGTGCTGAGGGCTAAATCTTTGTATGATTTTGGTAAGAAGCAGAGGGCCACCGGAATGGCGCCGTTTGCTAGCCGTATCAACTCGGTCGATGCGCCGGACATTGTCAGCGGCAATGGCCATGAGGTATTTAGAATATCCTACCCGTCTTCTCAATGAATGATGTCCAAAACGATCAATATAGATATAATATTTTACGTTTAAACACACACGCATCGTGTATACATATGATCTTGATGTTGAATTTCTACATGTGTTTGGAGTCAAAAAAATGATGGAGACGGAATGTATAGTAATAACTCTCGACAATATCATGTTCAAGAACATTAATGTCATTCAATTTGGAGAACTTGAAATTTCATGAACCATTTTCCACCTACTTTTACATAATAATTTAGCATAATCATTTGTGGGATGTGTGATTGTGATAGGACACTCTAGAGTCCTAAATGCAAGTTGGTCAATCCCTTCTTCCCACGGCATCTTAGAATTATATATATATATATTGAGTTATAAAGTACTATATAATAGAGTAAATTATTTAAGATAAAAAGAAATAAAAATATTTAATAATTTAATGTTTAATAATAATTTTGATGAAGCACGCCATAGCCTATACGACGGCGTCTGACGAGGTGTATGGAGCGAAGGCTACTATAAACGTGTGGGACCCATCCATCGAGACGGTCAACGAGTTTAGCCTGTCTCAAATATGGGTTCTCTCCGGATCCTTTGATGGGTCGGATCTCAACAGTATAGAAGCTGGCTGGCAGGTACTTCTTCCATTATTTATTTATTGTGATAAATATAATTAAGTTCGAACTCGATATTTCGTTCCAAATTTTATATCAAAACGTGACTCGCCTTGTGTTGTAGCTTTTGATATGCAAAATCATATTTCTTGATTTATAAAGTCGAACTTCGGGCCGATATATTAAATTATTGTTGATGATTCATTCATTATATTTTACAAATCCCATAATAAATATTTTGGGAATTCGAAATGGGGTCAAATATTTAATGCATTAATTATGAAAGTTCATTTCACACGCAGGGAAGCATTTATTTATAGATTTGTTTAATTTAATTTAATTTAATAATTGAGTTGAATTTCTGAAACTTGGATTGTTCCACTAGTCAGGTTAGTCCTGAGCTTTATGGTGACACCAGGCCAAGACTTTTCACCTATTGGACGGTTAGTTCTCAAGTATTTGATTTCCGGATTATAATATTTATATTAAACTATTTTTCATAATATTATACTATTATATATCTTAATTAGGTTTCATATTTAATTTGTAAAAATTTATTTTTCGATACACTCCCCCCATTTCAAATATATCAAAAAATATATAATTTTTTACTTTTTTCACATGGATCAAGAAACAAATATAATATTAATAAAAACAAAAAAAACAGATGATAATGAATTTTGAAACTGGATTATATATTATGGCAACCAAAAAATAAAATAAATCTATATAATTAAGACGGATGAGGTATTAAATTAATCATAATAGATTAATATGACACCAATTAGTAGAATAGTTAAAAAAAACAACTAATGTATTTTGGGAATCCTTGTTAAAAGTCAAAGCTTCATAATCAACGACTTTGAGCACGATTTGTAACTCCAGGTCAACTAAATTATTGTTTTATCTTAATTTTCAAATATTAATTCAAATTTTACTTAGATCAACTTCATGATGTACATATCATTATACCAATTTCTAAATCGAAATTTGGACCACCAACTCTATGTCATATGTTGATTTTTTTTTATTTGACAAAATGTCATATGTTGATTTCTTATTTTTTTTTAGCACACCAACGTAAATCATGATTGAATCAAAATAGAGTCATTATAATCTTGGAACAAGATATCATAAATAAAAATAGGTGCATCGTAAAAAAATATATTTTTATCAACTTGTTGCTACTTAGTACTTGAAATAATAATCATGTGATGTAAAGAGGGCCAAGTTTTGTACTAGTCAAAAGTCGTCCATGTATTTCTAACCTTATATAATTAATAAAAACTCTTGTGAGATTATAAATTTTATAAATTGGTTTTGTGAAACGGATATATTTATCGACCCATTTTATAAAAAAAAATTATTTTTTACTTTATATAATCAGAATCAATTTGTTTGACAAATAAATATCTGTGGGATCATCATAGTTAACTTAAAAATGAAAGATTAAGATTCATTATACAATATTAGTGAAAAATACATATGCTTTGTATGTGTAAAATAGAGGTTTTTTATATGTAAATTTTTTTTTTGAAAGCAAAAAATGGGGTAATCAGTGAGAGGTTTAGTGAGATAGTGGATAAGAAGAATAATTATGTAATAATGAATTTTGGTGTTTTGAAATTAGTTAATACAGTAGACCTTTTATATAATAGTATTGATAATTATGGGCAAAAATAACTTTTACTGACATGTCATTTAATTTTTTTACTAATAATTATTATAAATAAATATAAATGCATTCGACTAGTCATTCGATCCAATCCAATGCATTAAATTTTTCGTACTGTTTATGAATGTCCTTTCTAGCATTGAAAAGGTGGTTTTATCGGAGAGAATCCAAGAATTTGATCAAAATACACGTATTTTTTTTTTTTGACGGGAAAATACACGGATTTAATCTGCGAACCTGTGTGTTTCACATAAATTTGAGAAACTAAATTTTAAAAAACAATTTCCAATTTTACCATTTTTTAATGAAGATTTTTTTTTTTTGAGGCAGAAACTTGTATTTTATTCAATATAATCAGTCATTACAAGCCCAACCAACCACAATGGAAATTCACCATTCATCCAAACAAAAGATGAATGAGAAGAAGAAGAAAAATCAGCAATACTATGAGAAATGATATTAATTTAATATAGATAAATTAGTAAAACAATATGAGATATAACATTAAAAATTAGACTATATATTCGAGACGAATGAAAAAGAAAATGTAGTCTAAATGAGTGGGAGAGAGGGTTTACATTTTTTGGGAAGAAAATAACTCACAAAAAAAAGTGATTTTTTCACTATTCGGTCCGGTAAAGTGAATTAATTATCAGTGTCCACCACTATTTTTTCCCCCTTATTTCTGTTTTTTATGTGCTTCTAGTCTAATCGAAGGGAGTGTCTGTGTAGTTAAAGTACGTGAAAATGGTGAAAATTTTGAGGCTAAAAATACTAAACAGATATAGCCTGAAAGAGGGGCCCCTCTTTCTAAATCAATTTTTTTTTAGTATGAGAAATATTTTTTAAAAAACATCATCCAACGCCAAAGTTTTTAGTATAAAAATTATATATACCACTATTTTTAGTTTATATAAAATAACTAACTATGCATGCATTTTGATGGCAGAGTGATGCATACCAAGCAACAGGATGCTACAATCTTCTGTGCTCCGGATTTGTGCAAACAAACAGTAGAATAGCCATAGGCGCTGCTATTTCTCCAGTGTCATCCATGGGTGGAGATCAATTTGATATCACCATTCTCATATGGAAGGTACATATATAACACCATAAATTCTACGATATTATCATTTATATATATGTTCACGATCCAGACGTTTATTAAGTCTTAATGTACTTAATAACTCGACGTGTTTCATAATTTTAGTTCTTTTTCGTCGAAATGTCGGCAAGGTCTATAACATTGTTATTTTGACAATTAACCACTTGCGCACCACATAGGATCCAAAATTAGGGAACTGGTGGATGAGATTCGGTGACAATACATTAGTTGGTTACTGGCCCAACGAGCTATTCACGCACTTAGCGGACCGGGCCACGATGGTGGAGTGGGGAGGGGAGATCGTGAACTCCGGGACCCACGACGAACACACGACGACTCAGATGGGCTCAGGCCAGTTCGCGGAGGACGGATTTGGCAAAGCTAGCTATTTTCGGAATCTCGAGATCGTGGACTCGGACAACAGCCTAAGCACGGCCCAAGATATCTCGGTTCTTGCGGAGAACTCGAATTGTTACAACATAGTGAGCTCTCGCAATGGGGAATGGGGCACTCATTTTTACTATGGTGGGCCTGGGAGGAACCCAAATTGTCAATAAGCTAAGTGGATGATATATATAAATATATACCTACAAAAAAGACCCATCAAAATGCAAATTCTTTCGTCTTCTACGCTTCTTCAAGATTGTAGGGTTATGCTATTTCCAACCATGTTTTCTGCTGATTCCCACTGTGTTTTTCTAGTTTTGTGTATTTTGGTAAAAGGGGCTATTGTATTTGTACCTAGTTTTGAACACCAAAAGCATCAAACAGGGTAAGGAAATGGCAGTTATATTCTATTGGAATTTGGAAAAGTTGGTGTTACTCATATTATTATTGCAAAAATGTGCATTTTACTTTCAATGTATATGTTGTTTTGTTTTGTTTGATTTTGTTTTTTTAATCACATTTTAACCCGTGTGACAGAGTACCTACTCTTCGGTACACATTGGATAAACTTTTTTATTATCAAAATATCTATGTTCACTCTTCGAGGTTCGTGATTTTCTCTTAATAGACGAATGTATTTCTGGTTTTTCGCCATCCCAATTTCCTACCAAATTTACATGTTTGCGTAACTGTATGTGTAGATTGTAGGTGTATGTAAAGATGAAAAACAAAGTTACTTTGGATTAAATCTGATGTTTCAACTTTCAAATGCAATTATACGATTCTTAATTTGCCATTCAATATGAAGAGCCAAAATATAATTATTTTCGATAATTAATAAATATTTTAATTTGGGAAAAAAATAATATAATAAATTTTTTATTGATTCATTTTTCTTTTAAAAATATAATATAATATATATTTTTATTTGTTATCAATCAAATTAAAAAAAAAAAAAAGAAACCCAATCCCAACATAGCTATACAGGCTTTCCACAACCACCACTTGGAATGGCGACAGCGGCGATTCCCGTTCTTCATCTTCAGCCTCCCTTCCGCAAATTCTCTTCCACATTTGGGTCCAACATTTCGCCAAATCCCCGCAATATCCCCTCTTTCCCTCATTGCAAAACCTTCAAGTTCAAATCCCTGAAAATGGTTCCGTTTGCTGTTACAGAATCGTCTGATTCCCCCAAGTCCCTGGACTCCGACCCGCAAATTCTCCTTCAGGAACTCGCAGTATGCACCGGGATATTTATACCCTTTTTCCTTGAAAGTTGAATTTTTTTGCTTCTGTGCTTATATTTGCGTGAGAGTGTGTAGAATATCAATATGCTACTCTGGCTTGATGTTTAACTCCTATTTTAGTGATTTTGTTTTGGTGGACATGCAGGATTGTTTTGTTCTCCCTTCGGATTACTTATCGAAGCTACCGCAGGATCTTCGCCTTGATGTGAGTTTATTCTTTGTAGAAGAAATGTGCTACTGGGAAGTTAGCTTGAGATTGTATCTTTTTTCTAATAATGCATGCTACTGCTTGGAACGACTTACTTTGTTAATTCAAGTTGGAATTTGGATACCATAAAGTCTGTTCTTGTAACTTGGGAAAAAATAATTTGTGCTCTGGCCAGGCAGCGATGACGTTCTGTATAGCACTTCGGAGATCTTTGTGAGGACCTTTGGATGTTGTACTTTTTTCGGTTGTTTTGTCTAGAAGAAAACAGTTACCTGATTTTGTTCTATTTTTTTCTTGTGATACTTTCCCTTACGCTTTTGTGTATAGAGATTCTTATCACATGGAAAGTCTGACTATTTCTATATGCAAATCTTGAAGCTGAATGATGCAGCCTTTGATCTTTCGAACGGTCCTGTTAAAAATGAGGTCAGTTCTTTTGCACTTCGAATCTTTATGAAACGAAAGCAAGGGATCCATGTGTTGATGATTCCTAATTGACGCTTGTATCTTGCAAATACAAATTCTAATCCAAATGCTCATTTTAGAACATCAAGTAATTTGCTTTGTGATATAGTGTACCCACGTTCTTATTAATCTTAAATTATGACCGCATATTATGAGTCTATGACTGCATAAAGTTCAAATTCTGAAGAATCTGTAAATCCATATGCTGTAGATTTCTAATTGGCCTTTTTTTTTTTTAATATCTTACTCATATAAATTATAATCCAAATACTCGTACTATAACTTCAAGTGACTTAGTTGTGACCTAGTGTACCTGTGTACAATAGACAGGGATAGAGGGTATATATGGGCGATGGTGGGCTATCGGCAGGATTTAGCTCACTGCAGTAGCCCATTTGTAAAAACCAAGCATTACTTACTCTTGTCTTGACTTTTGTTTTTCGTAATGCAGTGTGGTGAACAGATGGGACAGACTTTGTTAGATATAAGTCGAGCATGGGAACGTGCAGAAACTTCTACTTCAGCAAAACTAGTGAGCGAGCTCCCTTTGTTAGTGGGCTCCCTTACTGGCTTTAATAAATCAGGCAAGTCTACAGATACATTTTTTTTGCTAGTTTGTAGTATTATGGTGTTTTAAGTTTCCCAATTTATTATACCATGTACTTTTCACTTATTGTTTGTTGTTGTTAGTTAGCGCTTGGAAAGCGCTTAGTGTCTGCTGGAAGGAGGTTCCAGTCGATGGGTCAATATGGTCAGGGTGAACTTCAAAAGGTAAGAACAGAAATTTTTTTGCTTCAGTTTTAGCAAGGCGATGCTTCACCCGCATGGCAGGAAATGAGGACGTATGAGTGCCATTGTATTATTTGTTGTTTTTAATGTTTGCATTGCACTTGCTAATCCCAAAATTGTTCTCAACTTTTTTGATCTTAGATTCCAGGCTGGTACTATCTTAATTATTATTTCCACTTCTTCTTCGTGTCATGTTTTCCGTGTGTTTTGTGGGTCGAGACGATTGTGAACTTGTGCAATGTCAACGTAAAACAGAGTAAAATACTTTCACAAAATTTGTTTATTTTTTTGCACATAGAACTATCTGTTTGCGCATATTCTTTCAACCATATTACTATAGCAATTATATTATATCATTAAAAAGACATTTGTTTGTAATCTTATTGTGAATATATGGGAAGAGCTCGAACACTTTGAGATGGAGATAAAATGATAAATTTTGAGGAGTTGAGATCATCATGATCATTGTTACTGTGCATTAAACTTGAAAATGCTTGATCACACTTTATAGCCATTTTTACTATGACTTCTGTAGTTTGTGTGCAATTATCTAATTTTATGTCTTGATCCTTGAGGATATTTACAAATTTTGATGCCTTGACTGGATTTTCTTGTTGGAGAGTGGTTAATGGGCAAATGATTTTCTTTCTATTCTATAATGATTTTTGGATATTTCTTAATCAGTGCAGATCGCCAAAGTGATGATTAATGCAGGAAAGCTATTGTCTGCAAGTCCTGTAGCCGATGTAGGCAATGAAAAGCCTAAACAGGAATCGAGGATGCTGAAGGTATATATGTTTTGCAGTTCATAGGCCGTGATTAATTTCTTTTTAGAACCATGTTTTCTATCTCTGAAAACAAAACCATCACGCACTATATTCTGCCAAAGAAGTTCATTCCATTCACATTTCCATACATAAACATTATATTTAATTTGACCTTATGTCACTCCCAAATACAATATTATGATATATTCTAACATAGTACATCATATTTTAAAATTTTTAAATACAACAGGGGCTACTAAAGAAATGTACATAAGATGTGACATTACTCATTACATTCTTACATGAGATGACGTCGTATCAAAATATTTATATTGTAAAACCAACCAGAATGCAACCTCCAAAAACACACTCATGTTAGGTTAACTCGGATATGCCTAAGGTAAGAGTCAGTCGTTAGCATAGTGTTTGGTTCACTAGTTCACTACAGATTAGTACACAAGATGTGTATCTTGCAGTTTGGCGAGCTTCAGGTTGAACTTACTCCAGAAAAGGCATATATTGGAGCTGGCATTGGCTTTGTTTTTGGGTAATCATTCCTATTGACTTGTGACTCTCCATTCATTCTACGAAGTTTTAGAGACTTATATTTCTCGTTGTGAAACTCCAAAAACAGAATTCTTTCATGGCAACTAGGTCAAGGCATCCAAAGCACACCAGAGAGCTCCTTAGAGTATGCTAATGACAATGCTTTGCTTCTGGCTAAGGTGTTAAATATATCATTGATTCATTACAAATTTGTTTTTGAACCGATAATAATCATGAAATAGTAACCATGTAGTCGCTGCGTGGAACTTTACTCGCAATTTTCTATTCTTCGGCGGTGTTGTCCGCTGTTGCAACGGCAGGACTTATCCTACTTGGTGGACAATTGAACTCGAAAGAAAAATGAGAGGGTATGCCTGACCCACCTTTACTTTGTTCTTCTTCTGATGTAAATAAGTGAAATAATATCGCCAAATTCGTGACGTTGAAAGATAATTCGGTTTGTATCTTGCAATAAATGGTCAAATCTTCATTGTACTACAATGTTTTTTTACTTGCGGTCTAGAATTAATCATAGATTCGTTGGGAGAGTAAAAGGAGGGAAAGCATATCCATTGGAGAAGATAGTATTTAAAATTTTCAAATCCATCATTTTATTAATTGCACTTGTTTGTATAACTGTGTATTCTTGGATTTCGAATTCCTTTATAATTATCATTGTAAACTCGTAACATTGTCATTCTGATGGGTTTAAATTTCTCACATTGAAGTCACTTGAAACCAAATAAATGATATACATTTTGTAAAGAATCATGCAATAAAGTGATTCAAGCCTAAAGAAGGCAGCGAAAAAGAAAATTCACCAAAATTAATATGAACAATGAAAGCGATATCATGTAGTAAACACTAATTTCTGAGACCAGGTTATCTAATCAACGATAAGAAAGAATTGAGCAGTGTTCCAAATACAATGACATAATCAAGAATCCAGGAATGAGTCTTGTATTATGAAAGAAACCTGCGAGATTTCGTTATGGACGCGAAATCAAAGTAAAGTTGTGTGTATTCTTATGGCCATGCTGTTTCATCTTCTTCTTCAATTTCTTAGACCCGCAAATGAAGCTGAACTGAAACCCGTAAGCATTTGCGAAACATGAAAGCAGCCCTTTCCCTTGAGGACTCCCTTTCTTGTGATGGCCTGCTTTCTTACCGTTTCTCAATGGGATTTGGTCGTCGTCTGTTAATCTCCTTTTGACGCTTTTGGGTTTCAACTGCACTTCTTCTTCACTTTTCTCTCCTGTTTCCGTCCAATTTTCGAATACAGAGCTCCCGTATTCTTCGTTGTCGTTGGAATACAACCATTTCCTCACGTTTTCAGAACCGTGAATGGAGGTGTTATCAGGTTCTGGTGGCATGCTTCTGGTTTTTTCTTCATGGGTCTGAGTCGGTTCCTCGGAATTCGATTCGAAGATTTGGGGGCCTGGGTTTGTTTCCGGGCCTTCAGAATCCTCAACAATGCGATGTTCCTTTTCTTTTCCCCTTTCAGAGCTCCCGTATTCTTCCTTGTCGTTGGAATACGACCATTCTCTCACCTTTTCCAGAAGGTGAATGGAGGTGTTATCACGTTCTGTCGGCAAGCTCGTCGTTTTTTCGTCGCGGGTTTGAGTCAGTTCCTCAGATTTTGATGCGAATATTCGGGGTCCTGGATTTGTTTCCGGGCCTGTCGAATCCTCAATAATGCAATGCTCCTTTTCACCGTCTTGATTAGCACATTCTAATCTCTCTTCGTTTCCTATTCCGGAATGGCTGATTTCGTTCAAGGCTGGAACCTTGCAGTCGACAAGGTGGATTCCAACATTCAGGGTTCCTTTCAGAAGCCCCGACGGGCGACGAACTTGGAGCGAAACACGTCGAAGGGATGGATTCTTATGCAGCGATGGTGACAGACTGTTGATCATAAGATGCGCGGTGCCTATTGGGAGATCACGCAACCACGCGACATTGTATACCTCGATGGTGATACCTGAGGAGGATTTGGATTTTAGAAATCTTTCGTCCACCTTGAACGTTACTTTGTGATTCCAGGTGGGGTTGCAGTTTCCCCGATGGTCGACCGCGGTGGATAACCGATGGTCGGGGTTGATGTAGGCCACGGCGAATGTTCGCAACATTTTGGACACGGGGGGAAGGTCCTGTGCCGAGATTATGGTGATTTCCAGGAGCTTGAAAACACTCATGGTGATTGGTTTTTGATCAGGGGGAATAAAAGATTATCGTCTCCAGGGACGATGGATTTCAACCCTTTCCGACAATATCTTTTATGTTTTATGATTATGGTACTTTTTAGTACATGTCAAACATAATCAATGTTTGGGGAAAAAAACTACTCAAATGAACTTATCGAAATGTAAATTGGATTAAGTCACATCTGATTTTTCATGTTGTCCCCATTGTTTCACACGAAAAATCTTATGTGGTCCATGTTGGGAGGGCCTGTAAATTGGCTCAAAAGTTAAAATATGCTTGAAGTTAAATAAGACCAATGCTCCTACAAAATCGCAACAACCACATTCCTCTATTTTGATGCTTGCAATATGTCATAATAACTTATTATTGCTTCTCGTGATATACATATATACTCTCTCATCGGTGTTTTTCACACAGATTAAAAAAAATGTTTGAAAAATAAATTTTAGAAAGCAATTTCTCATTTTACCATTCTTTAATAAAGATTATAATAGGTTTCAAAAAAAAATAATAAAGATTTTAATAGAATAAAATGATTGTATAAATAGTTAATGATATTAATTCAATATGGGTAAATTGATAAAAGAATAAGAGATAACATTAAATATGAAAACTAGACTATATATTTGGAATGGAAAAAAAAATGTAGCATAAATCAGTGAAACAAAGTTAGTATATAAGGAATTATGTGGGAGTTAAGAAATTACATATTTTCATTGGTTATATAAATGTTTTGTATTAATGGGTAAGATATGTACAATCGTGATCCTGATTAAAAAATATTACTTTTGTTACAATATTATGGATGTCAAAGATTTGGGTGATCGAACAAATCTTCAAGAGATGGTAAAGAATCAAGATAATATCAATTCCTTGTAATTGCATAGTTACCATACTCGAGAATTTCTTGTACCTATAAATAGATCACTTATGTAATACTTTTGATATATTGAATTTACTTGTTTTTTTTGCATATTCTTTGGTTAATTTATCCTTTATTTTATAACACGTTATCAGTACGATTTTGCTAATGTTTTTCAATTTCATGGTTTTCATATAATTATCTCTCCGGCACATCTTACTCACGTCACCCACCACCGCCAACTTTGAGTGTCTCGTATTGAATTTGATGTATAATAATTTTGTAGATTATCATTTTCTTTATCCACGTCTGACGCCACCCACCATCACCAACTTTCAAATTCTTAAGTTACTTCTTGAATGTTATCCGTATGCTAATTAATTCATTTATGGCTTACACTATCATGTATAATTCTTCTGTCCTATTCTTGAATCATGGCATGATTACGTGAACTTGAGTATATGGACCATCCATATTTTGTTCCCTTTTAATCTACTATTATTTCATAAAACATCAGTTTACATGTATATATTATAATTATGTTTAGAGATTTTTATTGATGAATATTATATGATTCTTAATTATTTTTTTTTTTTTAGATTTCATCATGTCGAATATCTCAAAGCTTGAATTTGTCGCTCTTGATATCTCCGGCAAGAATTATCTCTCTTAGATACTAGATGCTGAAATACATCTAGATGCTATGGGTATTGGAAATACAATCAAAGATGAAAATAATGAATCACCGCAAAACCGTGCAAAGGCTATGATATGTCTTCGTCACCATCTTCATGATAGTTTGAAAATTGAGTATTTGACGATAAAAAATCCTCTTGATCTGTGGAATAATTTGAAAGAGAGATATAGCCATCAAAAGACGGTGATTCTCCCAAAAGCACGCTATGATTGGATGCATTTGCGCTTACAAGATTTTAAGTCTGTAAGTGAATATAATTCTGCATTATTTCGCATCAGTTCACAATTGAAATTGTGTGGAGAAAAAATAACTGATGATGATTTTTTGGAAAAAACATATTCCACGTTTCATGCCTCTAATGTTCTCCTGCAACAGCAGTATAGAGAGAAATGCTTCAAAAAATATTCTGAATTGATTTCATGTTTACTTGTGGCTGAGCAAAATAATGAATTATTGATGAAAAATCATGAAATCCATCCCACTGGAGCCAACCCATTCCCTGAAGTGAATGTGGCGATGCATGATGAAAAAAGAAAACAAAATAAGACCGAATTTGGTCGTGGTAGTGGTCATGGTCATGGACGTGGACGTGGACGTGGACATGGCCGTGAGCGCCGTCGAGGACGCTTTCATCCGTATAATCGTGGGCATGAAGAGCCACGTGACTATAGTCATAGCAATCAAAAGAATACAAATTATCAAAAATGGGGTAATGGCCAAGCAAAGAAAGTTGAACGGTCAAAATAATATGCCAAAGAAATCAGAAAATGAGTGCTATAGATGTGGAATAAAAGGGCATTGGTATCAAAATTATCGTACACCCAAACACCTTGTTGATCTCTACCAAGCATCAAAAGAAAAGGCAAGAGATATAGAGACTAATTTTATTTATCAAGGTGAAGATTTAATCCAAGTCCCATCCTTCTCAGCACCTTTCGATGTCTCTGATTTCTTTGAAGACTCAGATGGGAGAATTGATCATTTGATTGGAGATGGCAGCGTGCAGAATTATTAAATATTTTATCTATCGTTTAGTTATATGTTTTGATTTATTTAATGTTTTTGAGTTATTTTTATTTAAGACAATATTAAGTTGGTTTAATTGTTTTTATTATGAATAAAAGTTATTTATTTCATATTGTCTTTATTATGAATTTTTTTATTCTTATTAATTCTATTATTTTGAATAGAATATGGACTTTGGACATGAAGTCAATGATGAAGATTTATGTCTTGTTGATAGTCCGCAACGCATTCTATATTTAAGAAGGATAAATATTTCTCATATTTGCAAATGAGAAAAAGTAATGTCAACACAATTTGTGGTAGTACAAACATTATTGAAGGCTCCGGAAGAGCAAATATTATATTACATGGAGGGACAAATTTTATTATCAATAATGCATTATTCTCTCCTAAGTCTCAAAGGAATTTATTGAGCTTTCAAGATATCCGACAGAATGGATATCATATTGAGACTGTAAGACAGGAAGGAAAAGAATATCTTTTTATTACGAAAGAAATGTCGGGAAAGAAATACATTGTTGAAAAATTACCGACATTTACTTCTGGCTTATACTACACAAAAATAAATGTAGTAGAGATAAATGCCACAGTTGACCAGAAAGTCATTGATATGAATACGTTTATGACTTGGCATAACCGTTTGGGACATCCTGGTTCTACAATGATGCGAAAAATTATAGAGAATTCACATGGGCATCAATTAAAGAACAAGAAGATTCTAAATTTTAAAGAATTCTCATGTGATGCATGTTCTCAAGGCAAATTAATTATTAGGCCTTCACCGACTAAAGTTGGTATTGAATCACCTACATTTTTGGAAAGAATACAAGATGATATTTGTGGACCAATTCACCCATCATGTGAACCATTTAGATATTTTATGGTTTTGATTGATGCATCAACAAGATGGTCACATGTATGTTTACTATCATCTCGCAACTTAGCGTTTGCTAGATTATTGGCTCAAATAATTCGATTAAGAGCACAATTCCCAGAATATCCCATTAAGAGGATTCGTCTTGATAATGTCGGTGAATTCACATCCCAAACTTTTAATGACTATTGCATGTCAATTGAGATAATTGTTGAACATTCTGTTGCTCATGTTCTTACACAAAATGGTCTCGCTGAGTCATTGATTAAACGTCTCCAATTAATAGCTAGACCATTAATGATGAGAACGAAACTCCCCACGTTAGTTTGGGGACATGCTATTTTGCATGCAGCAACACTTATACGCATCAGACCTACTAGTTATCATGAATTCTCCCCTTTACAATTAGTTTTTGGCCAAGAGCCTAATATTTCCCATATAAGAATTTTTGGGTGTGCGGTGTATGTTCCAATTAGTCCACCACAACACACTAAAATGGGTCCTCAAAGAAGATTGGGAATATATGTGGGATATGATTCTCCATCGATTATCAAATATTTAGAGCCCACGACGGGAGATATTTTCACGGCATGATTTGCCGATTGTCATTTTGATGAAACAAAATTTCCAACATTAGGGGG
The DNA here is from genome assembly GCF_033568475.1 of Henckelia pumila. NCBI lineage: Eukaryota > Viridiplantae > Streptophyta > Magnoliopsida > Lamiales > Gesneriaceae > Henckelia > Henckelia pumila. Next base: position 7,314,122 of record NW_027331831.1, read on the forward strand.
AGAAAATATGAGATCACCAAGTGAATTAACTTGGAATGCATCACTACATCAATTTGATCATCGGACAAGTGAATGTGAACTTGAAGTTCAAAGAATAGTCCACTTGCAAAATATTGCAAATAAATTACCTGATGCATTTAGTGATGTGAAAAGGGTGACTAAGTCATACTTACCGGCTGCTAGTGCTCCAGCACATATTGATGTTCCCAAAGAAATATCAAATGATGAGTCAATTGCTCGACTCAAGCGTGGTAGACCAATTGGATCCAAAGACAAAAATCCACGAAAAAGAAAAGGAGCAAATAATATGAATCAACATATTGAGATATCTGATTCATTGATTGATAACTCTGAAAAAGTTGATCATCAAATCCCCAATGAAGTTCAAGTACTTGACAATGAAGAGATCTCGATAAATTATGTCAAAACGGGGAAACGATTAAATCAAGCAGAAATTATTGTCGACAATAAGTTTGCATATGCCATGGCATTTGATGTTGTTAATGAAGATGATGATCTAAATCCTAAATCTGTTACTGAATGTCGTAATAGACATGATTGGCCAAATTGGAAAATGGCAATACAAGAAGAGTTAAACTCACTAGCAAAATGTGAGGTTTTGGGACCTATTGTCCAAACACCAAAAGGGGTAATTCCCGTGGGTTGTAAATGGGTTTTTGTACGAAAACGAAATGAGAAAAACGAAGTGACTAGATACAAAGCTCGATTAGTAGCACAAGATTTTTCTCAAAGACCCGGTATTGATTATGAAGAGACGTACTCTCCTGTGATGGATGCAATTACATTCCGATATCTTCTTGGCATGGCCGCACAAGAAAAACTTGAAATGCGTCTTATGGACGTTGTTACTGCATATTTGTACGGAAAACTTGTAATGATATCTACATGAAAATTCCTGAAGGATTTAAGATATCAGAAGCATTTGCTTCAAATTTTGCAAACGTTTGCTCCATTAAACTACAAAGATCCTTGTATGGACTAAAACAATCTGGGCGCATGTGGTACAAGAGACTTAGCGACTATTTGTTGAAAGAAGGCTACAAAAATGATCCAATTTTTCCATGTGTTTTTATTCAAAAGAATGGATCAAAGTTTGTCATTATTGCTGTATATGTCGATGATTTAAATATCATTGGAAGTCCCGAAGAACTTGAAAAGACAGTTGATGTCCTGAAAAGGAAATTTGAGATGAAAGACTTAGGCAAAACAAAATTTTGTCTTGGTTTACAAATTGAACATCTGGCAGATGAAATTTTAGTCCATCAATCCACATATACAGAAAAAGTGTTGAAGCGATTTTATATGGATAAAGCCCATCCATTGAGTTCGCCCATGGTTGTTCGATCCCTTGATGTGAAAAAAGATATTTTTCGACCTCGTGATGAGCAAAAAGAACTACTTGGTCCAAAAGTACCATATCTTATTGCAATTGGTGCATTGATGTATCTTGCTAATAGTACTAGACCGGACATATCATTTGCTGTAAATTTGTTGGCAAGATATAGTTCTTCTCCTACACGAAGGCATTGGAATGAAGTTAAACATTTATTTAGATATCTTCAGGGCACTCATGATTTGGGTTTATTTTACTCTAATTCTTAATTGATTGGTTATACAGATGTTGGGTATCTATTTGATCCACATAAAGGAAAATCACAAACTGGGTACTTATTTACTTATGGTGGAACAGCTATATCTTGGAGATCTACGAAGCAAACCATGGTCGCTACCTCATCAAATCATGCAGAAATACTTGCAATCCATGAAGCCAGTCGAGAATGTGTTTGGTTGAGATCGATGATTCATCATATTAAAGAGGAATGCGGCTTGTCTTCTACTAAAAACTTAGCTACAATACTTTACGAAGACAATGCGGCTTGTATTGCTCAACTGAAAGATGGATACATCAAAGGTGATAGGACAAAACATATATCCCCCAATTTCTTTTTCACCCATGATTTGCAAAAGAAAGGTGATATTGAAGTTCAACAAATTCGCTCAAGTGATAACCTTGCCGATTTTTTCACAAAATCATTGCCCACATCAACTTTTGAGAAATTGGTGTACAAAATCGGAATGAGGCGACTTAGAGATTTCAAGTAATGTTCGCAACAGGGGGAGTTAATCCAAACTGCACTCTTTTTTCCTAGTCCATGATTTTTCCCAAGTGGTTTTTCATGACAAGGTTTTTAACGAGGCAATTTAGCAATAATGAGGGATGTTGTACTCTTTTTCCTTCACTAGATTTTTATCCCATTGGGTTTTTCCTAGTAAGGTTTTAACGAGGCACATCCGTCGAATGACATCCAAGGGGGAGTGTTACAATATTATGGATGTCAAAGATTTGGGTGATCGAACAAATCTTCAAGAGATGGTAAAAAATCAAGATAATATCAATTCCTTGTAATTGCATAGTTACCATACTCGAGAATTTCTTGTACCTATAAATAGGTCACTTATGTAATACTTTTGATATATTAAATTTACATGTTTTCTTTGCATATTTTTTGATTAGTTTATCCTTTATTTTATAACAACTTTATATTTTTTATCTACATCATAAATTTTTATTTTTACTTTTTAAAATTAACAACGAATCTTTCCTATGTTTCAAAACCGTCGTAAAACGTGGATGAGATTTATTAGTTTAAATATATAATAATAAATTTTATCATCATCATCATCATCATCATCATCATCATCATCATCATCATTATTTATTTATTTATTTATTTATTATTAAATACCTGAAAATGAGATTCAACGTAATTTGTAAGCTAGATCTGTGGTGGTTTTCTGCTATTGCAAAATCCCTAATTTCACTGATTGGATACTGTGCGAACAACAATCTTCTGTATCAAATTCAAATCCCTAAATTCCAATTTGTTTTGTCCCCAATCCAAAGTTAAAAATTCAAACAAGAAAAGAACACGGCAATTCTCGAGATCAGCTATTTACTGTTTATCCTCCGATCCAATCTGCACCATTCCTTTGGGCCCGCGGGATTCTCTCTGAAAATCCAGCTGCTTTAACAAATGCAAAAATCGATAAACAGGACCTTGATATGCTTTTCGCTATGCATTCCGCTACTCTTCGGTTCGTTACTCCTCGCCGGAACTCTCGATTACAAATCCCAGTTCCTATCTTTCTTGCCCCAGCTCAATAATGCTGCGCCTTGCCGAGCTCAAGCGCCACCTCTCCGCGTGTACATGTACGATTTGCCTCCGCGTTTTAATGTGGGGTTGATGGACCCCACTTTTCCCGACAGTGAACTGGTGACTGCATCGAATTTGCCCATGTGGAGGTGGAACGATGGGCTCAGAAAACAGCACAGCGTGGAGTATTGGATGATGGCCTCGCTTTTGTACGAGGGGAATGATGATTCGGGTTCCACCCGGGAAGCGGTTCGTGTTAAGGATCCAGAGTTAGCTGATGTTTTTTTCGTGCCCTTCTTTTCCTCGCTTAGTTTCAATCTTCATGTGCGGAATATGGCCGAGTTGAATACTGTCGACGAGCAGCTGCAGGTGGGGTTTTTTTCCTTTTCTTTTTTTTTTTTTAAAAAAAGATTATTTTCTGTGTTGTATTTGTATTCATGAATTGATGTGATGGGCACTCACTTGTGTTCTTTTATATTTGTCTGGATTGCATATTTGAGTACTGCCTTGACATTATGTACATTTTGTATAATTGTATTTGATTTTATTGTTTCAGTTGGATCATATGAAGTTAGTTATTGAGCTTGTCGAAAATGGTGAAATTCTTTTCTTCGTCTTAATTTGTGTCTTGAAATGAGTTTCCTATCTTTAAGTTTAGCTATGGTTAACAACCATAAAAATTCGAGTACATAAGCGTGTGCATGGCTCGCCAGGTAAAATGATTAATTGTCAAATCTGTAATTCTATGTATGATGTGTATCAATTATTATTATTATTATTTTGAGAGCATCAATTAATATTATTAACTAAAGCACACCATGGGATGATTTTCCGTGAAGCTGAGATGTAGTATGATTTTTTTATGGTTCCTTTGTGAATTGAGTACAAAGCCACGTTAATGCCATTTTTTTTTGTGGCATACTGTTTGACAGAATGTTTGAATAAAGTGGAAACTTCCTTTTGGTCTCATCTTTTCTTGTTTGGACAAAAGTTCTACTGAGTAGCTGAAAACATTATGCTTTGTATCATCAAAATGCAATCTTCTTATGATAGAATCATTATAGCTGCATTTAAGTCATAAAACTGGAATCAAGCATTTTCTCTGAATTATTCCCAAGTCCTAGTCAAATGGAGATTGTTAGATATGAGTGATTGCCGACCTCATCATTTAAACCAGTCCTTACGTCAGTCCATTTTCTAGACATGTTTGATTGTTTTTACTTAATTAGAGATGTATCAGAGGTAACTTATTAGAATTTATGGTTTTCAGATGTTAATCTTTCTTATTATTTAATAGAGCTGAGCACTGTTCATTTTACTGCAGCTCGAGATGGTTAATATTATAAAAGCATCGGATCACTGGAAAAGGTCCGGTGGACAAGATCATGTTATTCCTATTCATCATCCAAATGCTTTTAGACAGTATCGTGATCAAGTTAATGCTTCCATTTTCATTGTGGCTGATTTTGGTCGCATCATGAACATTTCTCGACTATCAAAAGATGTTGTTGCTCCCTATCCTCATATGATAGAATCATATACCAGTGAAGATCAGGGAGACCCATTCGAGGCTCGAAAGACACTTCTCTTCTTTCGCGGGAGGACTAAGAGGAAGGATGTATGATAATCTACAATACGGAGTTATGTTTTGTCCTTTCTTTACTGAATAAACCATACGGCTGACATAGTAATATCAACCTGGCAGGAAGGAAAAATTCGTGCCCAGCTGCATAATATGTTCACAGGAATGAAAGATGTAATCTACGAGGAGGGCAGTGCATCAGAAGAAGGCTTCAAAGCTGTAAGTTAAAATAGTGGTTACTTTGCACATGAAAGTTGTCAATGTCCGGACATATCTTTTAAATCATGAGAAGTTGATATTTTTCATCTAAAAACAATATGAAAGTTGGATGTTTGGAACCTCCAATTCCTTATCGTTCTTCGGTCTGGGAATATTATTTCCATCTGATACTTCAAAATTTTCTTGGTTATACTAGTCTGCTGAACAAATGCGTTCATCAAAATTCTGCCTACACCCTGCTGGTGATACTCCGTCGTCTTGCCGTCTATTTGATGCCATTGTGAGCCACTGCATTCCTGTAATTGTGAGTGACAGACTCGAGCTACCCTTTGAAAGCGAAATAGACTACAAAGAGTTCTCAATCTTCTTCTCAGTGAACGAGGCTCTGCAACCAGGCTACTTGATCGATGGGCTCAGGGGCATTTCAAAAGAGAAATGGACAAAAATGTGGCTGAAGCTTCGAAGCATTTCTCATCACTTTGAGTTTCAGTACCCACCAAAGAAGGATGATTCAGTCAATATGATATGGAGACAGGTGAAGAATAAGGTTCCTGCTGTCAAGCTTGCTTTACACAGAAGTAGGCGGCTGAAAATACCAGATTGGTGGAGATAGTTCTCTGACATCGGAGTTTTTAAGTTTGTACATTCTTCTTTTTTTTTTTTTTTTTTTCCTTCAAAATTTCCGGTACATCTCCGGTTGTGTAACAGGGGAATATAGATGGTTACAGTTTTGACTATACAAACAATAAAGATATGTTATTAAGAATAATTCTTGCTACAGAAGATATTGAATTGCTTGGTGATCATAAACCATGAATTTGAACGGGATTCGAAATTGCAATTATATATTGTATTCTCAAATCTGAGTTAGATACTGTGTTACTCAATGGTGAGGCTCGAGTTAAGACTGTACTCTATGTGGCTTTAATTTTGGTTGCTATCCGGAAAATCAACTTCGATGAATCATTGTAAACCATAGTTTCTGGTAAATGCAAGAAAGGATAACTGAGTATGTCAAATATGATCAAGATACAACTGCTGATCATGTCAACACCATTATTTTCTTGCACATTTCTTTCTATTGAGTCACAGTTGCAAAAATGAATCCAACGAGTATTTACATATTCTTTTTTAAAAAAATCCAATGTGACTTTGACCATTTTCCCGAGTGTTTGTTGTATATCATAATTTTATTTTATATAGTCGTTTATGTTTCATGACATATAAAACTGTGGGTTTTGCTGTGTTCATCTTCCGGATATTTCATTATATTTTACTTTTGTTTCTCCTATATGTGATTTTTGCACTCCATAAGTGAAGTAAATCTCATAATATACTTAAAAACAGATGAGATGAATACAAAACAACCGTTGAAATGTCATCAACTCAAATGGTTTAAGATATTCAAACTACAATGTCGAATATGATCAAGCTAGATGCAGTTGTTGATCATGTCAACAGTACAATTATTTTCTTGATGGATACTTCTTTCTATTGAGACACAACGCGCGAAGATGTATCCGACGAGTATTTATGTTTCTGATTAAGAAAGATAAATGTCAAAATATACTAAAGACAGAGGAGATGAATACAAAACACTCGTTGAATGTCATATTAACGTTATCAACACAAATGGTTTAAGACATTCAAACTACATCACAAATCTTTATAACAATTTCTATTAATATATATATAGAATGATGATCGATTCTAGAATACTACAAAATCTATTATTTTGTAGCTCTGGTAACAATTCCGCCTATTCATAAGTATTAGCAAAATGTTCAATAACATTTTAGCCGAAGATGGAGTACTTAGCAAAGTCAATTTATATCATTAGTAAACTACCTAATATTTCTTATTATTTCATGCATTATACCTAAGTTTGACAAATGAAAATTATAATTTATCATATCCCGTGTTTCAGATATATATACACTTGACAAATTCAATTATGTCTGCATTTTCCGCGTGTACTGTTTTCTCACGAAGAAGAAACATTCACCTTCTCTTCTCTCGACGGGGAAAAATATATTTATTTTTTCCCAACAGAAAGTCAAAATTTTGGCCTACACTGGGACTGTTTCCTAAAAAGCCAAATCTAAATATTATAAAGCATATTAATAAACAACATTTATCTTACGTAAAAAAATAAACAACATTTATCTCGAAAAACAAAAAAAAAATCTTGTGATACAATATAACGGGTCAATTTTTTGAGACAGATCTTTTATATGAGTCATCCATAAAAAATTATTATATTTTATGTCAAAAATATTATTTTTTATTGTAAATATGAGTTGGATTGAGCCGTTTCGAAAAATTGAATGTCATTTAAGCTTTGAGATTTTATTTTTTTTATATGTCCAAGTTGTTTAAATATAGTACATCATAAATTTATTCAATATATATCATAAATGAGCCCACAGGGGCATAGGCGAGTTGGTAATTCCTGAGGTCACGTGGGAAGAGATTCCCCAGCGTTGCGGGTTCGATTCTCGTGTGGAGCATATTCTCTGCTGAAATATTATGGGGATATGCTCTGGGGGTTAGATCATGTTGCTCCCTCCTTCAGGTCCCTGTCGCTCGTGCACATCCCTCGATTTAACCTCCGCGTGAGCCAATGGGCCTCTGACTCATGTGGAATGGAGTCCTTCGGGGTCAACCCTTTTTTAAATATATATCATAAATGAAACTAAGTTGGCAAGTGCACTTGTCCTAACATTTAGAATATATCCCAATCAATATTTTCAGCATAAGTTGTTGGAGTTCCATATATTAATCCAACATAAATGGCGAATCCCATAAAGTTTTGATTTAAATTGATTAAGTCAAATAATTATCTTCGTCATAAATATAATGTTTCCGCAGACGGAGGGTTTACCAAACTCCGATGTGACATTTTTAAACTTTGAATAATATAGTTGTACCACACTAACACAAGCTTACAATAATAATAATGATGATAATATCATAATCGTTGACCATATCAAATCATAATTACACAAATCTTTCTGTTTTTTTGTACAAAAAAAATTTAATGTGTGTTTATTCATGTATCCATGTAGACTTGGCCAAGGGCCAGGTTGGACCCGGACCCGGACCGAAATCAGCCCGTGGTGAACGGGTCGGTTAACCGGGTCAACGGGTCCAACCCGGAACCGGGACTGGACCGCCTCGTATCCGGCGGGTTGGCCGGTTCAACCCGGCGGGTCCGACCCTTCGGGTTCGTCGGGTTGATCCATCGGATTTATCTTTTTAAAATATTATTTTAATTTTAAATAATAATTTAAATAATATATATTTGATATCCACACATGTGTGATTTGAATCAAAACCAAATGAGTTTGAGATCTCATTTTTATCGCTAGACCAAGTGTTGATTTGTTAATTGAATGTGATTGAATATAAATAAATGTAATAATATGTTTTATACAAGATATTTAAACTTGAAATGTAATATATTTTTTATTGAGATAAATAGAGTTTTTTATTGAGGTAGATAGAGTTTTTAATATAAGATGTTGAAATATAATATATATTTTTATTGAATTAATATAATAAATTTTTTATTGATATATATATAATTTTTAATATAAGATGTGAAAAGTTGAAATATAATATATTTTTTATTTAATAAATATAATATTTTTTTATTGAACTAGATAGAGTTTTTAATATATAATGTTGAAAGTTGAAATGTTATATAATTTTTATTGAATAAATGTAATATTATAAGATGTTAAAAGTTAAAATATAATATATTTTTATTTAATAAATATAATATATTTTTTATTAAGATAATGAAATATTTGATAGATTTTTTAAAATTCAACTGTACAAAAAAATTTTAAATTTTTTTTAAAAAAATAAGGATCGAACCGAACCCGACCCAGACCTGAACCGACCACGGGCGGGCCGGTTAAGAGTCGGCCTATTGCCGACCCGGACCCGACCCGTTGCCAGGTCTATATCCATGTAAATGAATGCACATTTTGTTAGGAGACTAATTTCCATGACAGGGATGTAATAGGAAGAGTGGGATTCAGCGAGTTACGAAATTAAATGGAAAATCAACTCTTTGAATATATAGTACTGATAATTTTAGAATATAACACAGAATTTAAATTTTGCATATTAACATGCATCGGACATTCCATAGAAGAATAATATTTTTAAATCATCTTTAGAAGACTAATTTGATTAATTAATCTAAAAACGCTTCAATATATATATATATATATATATATATATATATATATTCTATTTTATAATAGTTGAGAGACACGTACTAACGGCTAACATGAGGACACCAACTTTTGTTTCCGATTTTACCCTCTCATCTCATTTCTATCCACTATTCCACTAAACCTCCCACTCAATCTACCCACAAAAAAATTACATATAAAAATAACTTTTATTTTACACACGCATAAACATGTGCTTTTTTTACTAGTATATATAATAAATACACTAAAATAAAATTATCGTTATTCAAATCTGGAGGAATTGACTTGAGGAGGTAGGTATCTGGCTATTATTACACTATGATTTCTAGGAAACTTTGTATATTTTTTGTTGTTAATTTTTTTTAAATCCAAATCAAGTTATTATTACTATTTACCATTTTCCCTCTCGATACCAAAATATTTAGTCCAATAATTATAAATGAATCAAATGTTTTTTTTTCACATTATTCATTGCATTGCATCACTACCTATATACTAACATTGAACTAACTATGATTTACGTGTTAACCGTTGAATCTGTCTTAACAGAAAGAAAGTAATATTTTTAAGGTAGATTTAGTGATCGATATTATTTAAATTATATATATGTATTTGGATCAATGAGTTTAAGTAGCAGATCTAAAATTGTGATTATAAGCTTTTTTAAAAAAAAATTGTGATTATAAGACATCGCATTAACCCAAACACCAATCGATGTAAAGTTTGACCTGATCGTGGGAAGACGTGCTGACCCACCAACTATCGCACAGATCCATTTTTAGTTGGCTGTATAATTTTATTGATTTTTAGTATGAAAATTATCTGCCAAATATAATAAATATAAAAATAAAAGATTCTCATTTTCCATTTCAGTAAACAAATGATGGCCACCGGCTATACCGAAAACTTAATCGAAGTAATGGTTTGGTGCATTAATGTATCGGAATCTTTATTCATAAAATAATCATAAATGCCCATCATATGATCAATTCAACACTAATAAAACATGCAAGTTAAATTTTTTTTTTTTGAAAAAAAAAAGTGAAAGAAAGAAAGAAAAACATGCAAGTCTTCCAAGCGTATGGAGAAATTTTATGTTATTTTTAAAGTAAATTAGCAAATTAAAGATACATCTAAAAATAGACATTTTTTATGAGGTGTGGATCTTTTGGAAAAACTTGTCTCACATATTGTGATATTTCATCCTATTTCCATATGATCTTGCATTTTATATATCAGCGATTGAGTTATATGCGATGCATGTGTAACATAATAAATAAAAACTAAGTAGTAAAACATTGAGAATTATAAGAAGTATGTGGAATGAAAATAAGTTGATAAGTTTTTCCAATGTTTTTAAATTCGAGATAATAATGGATTCTATCATATTGTACAACTCGACTTACATTGGTATCACATGGATGGATCGAATCAGTTAAGCTTTATATACAATGCAGATGATAGCCAAACACTTACACATCATATGGTCAATTTAAGGCAAAATCAATTTTGTCTTTCTAAAATTTTCCCATCACCTAAGGTCCGAAATTATTGTACAGAACATATTATGTCGCTGATCCGAAATTTTTGCATTGTACCACATGGCCGTCCAATTAACCAATAATTTTGGAATTTTTTTTTTTGGACTTTCCTGATATAATAATTACAATATTTATGATTTTGCTTGTTAAATTGTAGAATCTTTGGCCGTTGGAGAGTCCTGCATCTCACTTTTGATATTAGGTCACGATCCGAGCAAATTGATCACACCGATTTCATATAATTTTTTAAATGAAAAATATCTCTAAGAATTTGAGTTTTTACTAGTGCCATATTTTTCTGAGGTACGTTGTATGTTAAAAAAGTTAAAATTTTATTTCAATGTCAATGTTAATTGTATTGCACGACTTTAATTTAACTACATAGACGATGCGAGTTAGAATATTGGTTCAGTCTAGAGAGTAATGCACTGTACTTGAAATGATTATTGACGTCTGTGAGTCTTGAAAACAAAAACACTGCATGAAAAAGTTATAGAATGCCAATCCCGAATTGTTCCTGTGCTATTAATAATTATTAGCAGGTAATTAAAAAAATATATTGAGCCCGAATTTTGAGTCCAAATTTTTTTAAAAAAATTGTTATTTTTTTTATTTGAGTATGATAAATTTCTCTTGCCCATATTAGCTCCACGTACCTATATCGAGGATCATAAATTTCTCCTGATACTAGAATGGAGTTTTTCGACCCTGCAGAGGGGTAATACCCCCTCTGAAGATTGCATGGCCATGATTGAGCCACATGCAATTTACGGAGATGTCGATGCCACCCATGGGTACTACCCACACGGATGACATCGACATTTCCGCAATTTACATGTGGGGCCCACATAAAATTATGGGCCCCACATGTAAATTGGCCAATCATGGCCATGGAAATGCAGAGGGGTATTAATTACCCTCTCTGTATGGTCCTAGAATGGTCAAGACATAACATTTGAAATGCAATGTGATTTAATGCATATCATGACTTGCATTGTTAATATGCATGGAGCAAGTGTGGGATGGCTTAAACGTTTATATTTATTATGAAAAATATTATATGTATGATGAGAGTTACAAATTTATGATCAAAAGTGTGTTTATGATAGTTTAGTAATTTTAAATACACAAAACGTAATATATAATCTTAACACATTTATCATTTGATGATGAAATTATCTGCGTTTGTTGTTTCTATTTAGGAGAAAGATAGCGTTTTTGGTTTGGTAAATTTGTTTTGTTGCGATTGTTGTCTCTTTTATTATTGCATTTTAGTTTTAATATTATATATTTTAATTTTTGATAATTTTAATCATTTTATCAGAAAAGTTGATATGACATTATACAAAGTAGCATGTCAACGCCCTAATGATGCTAACATTAGGGAAAAAAATACTAAAATTTTCCAAAAAAAATATATAATGAACTAAAAATGAAATTTCACCCGAGTGATATATAAATTACTTTTATTTTATGTAATAATTATTAAATTAGTAAATTACGCGATTCTGAATTATCACTTCATATTATTGATATCATGTAATAAATATATTAGATTTTAAAAGATACTAATTTTGATTTAAAAAAAATATCAAATTAAACGATAGATGAAAACACAGTAGTTGCTCTCTAAGTAAATAAAAGCTATACCACTTTTTTGTATAGTTTTGAAAATAAAAAAATGTGAAACCTCATGGCCAAACCTTCTACACATGCGCATCTCTAATAATAGGTCTATGGTGAAACAGGTAAATCTGATCAATATATATCACGAAAAATACATAACAGTTTTCGACATAAAAATAATATTTTTTTTTATATATATGAACTCAAATCGAAAACTCATTTTACGAAATTAAACTATAAGACGGTTTAATAAAAGTTTTTGCGAGATCAGAACACGATTTTAGAATTTCAACTCTTTGTTTACCTATTCACAGCACAAGCAACTATTACGGCGGTATGGTTGGTGAAAAAACACCCATGTTTGCTAACCCATCATACAAATATAATAATTTTTATATAGATAAAAATATTCATAAATCAAATAAAATAATCAAACGAAAAGTTAGTTGGGTCTGTGACATTTTCCAATTGAATCTTTCAATTGATCTTCACGCGTTGTTACGTACTATTACCAAGCTTGGCAGACCTATATAAATTGGCCTGCAATTTTGGCAAAAAGGAAACAAGAACCAAATTCATCATTTGTTTTCACAGTTTTCGAATTCTAAATTTTGTGCTCATATAATATATCCAAATTACATATTCTCTCTTTAATTTTCTTCGACAATGAAAGAAAAGTTTACGGGCACCATTCTTCAGAGCCATGCTCTTTCCATGGTTTCATACTTTATTTTAACATTACAAAATGCTCCAAATTTGAGATATATATTTTACTTAATGATTGATTGCTTAATTCTTGAAATTGCATGCAGTATATTTTGGAAAAAATGGCTTATCCCAGAGAGCACGAACAACTCAAAGAAATAAGGATGGCAACTGTCGACAAATACGATTTCAAGTAAGATTTTTATGATCATGTCTTTTTCGACTAAATATATATATATGATTCGAAAAAATGGAAACGAAATCTAATAATCACTCGCTTTTATTTGAATAACTTGCTAGGAGCATGATGAATGTACCTGCCGACGAGGGATTGTTTATATCTATGTTGTTGAAGATTATGAATGCAAAAAAGACCATCGAACTCGGAGTTTTCACCGGCTACTCGCTTCTATCGACTGCTCTAGCCCTCCCCGACGATGGAAAAGTACGTAAAATTCATCGATTTATATATATGGTTTTTGTTATGATGATATATGAAATTATATTATAGAAAAGTTACTAATATATATTTTTTTTCTTTTTAGATTGTAGCAATTGATCCAGATAGGGAAGCATTCGAGACTGGATTGCCATTCATCCAAAAGGCAAATGTGGCGCACAAGATTCAGTTCATTCAATCTGATGCCAATATTGTTCTCAAGGAATTTGTAGAAAATGTAAAAATTAAATTACACCTAGCTAGCTACATATTCATATATAAACATGTTGACTTTGAATTATAAAACATAACTAATTAAGTATATATATTAATTTGCAGGGTGAAAGTGGAACCTTTGACTTTGCATTTGTGGATGCTGATAAAGATAATTACATAAACTACCATGAGAAATTACTGGACTTGGTGAAAGTTGGAGGAATCATAGCCTACGACAACACGCTGTGGGGCGGAACCGTTGCGATCTCGGATGAAGATGAGATGGAGCATTATTTGAGGGTTTGGAGACAAGCAGTCATAGATTTCAATGAGTTCTTGGCTAAGGATTCTCGTATTGAATTGGCTCTTCTTTCTGTTGGAGATGGCCTCACCCTTTGCAAGCGTCTCAAATAGGGACCAAACTATTCTTTATTTAGGGGCAAAAAAAGAAAAGGATTGTGCAATATATGTTAATTATTTTATATCCTTTTATTTCTTTAATTATAATGTTCATGTTGTATTCTCGTTTCAGTTTATGATTTTTTTTCTGGAACTTGTTTCAATCGTGATTCAATAAACGATATGGAAATGAATTATTATATTTTACCAATACCAATACATATGTGTGATTGGATTTCTATTTTATACGCTTTTGCTTTTGCTCTTTTTTTTTTTTTTGTGGACATGTCAATTTTAATTTATGCTTTTTTTTTGGGTAACATTTCTCGCACGATTTTATGGTGTGATGGGTCATTTTACACCATGTTAATTCATAATTGTAATAATGATTTGGTGATTTATGTTAGGAATGGTGGGATGATGGGATCTATTCGCCACTAATTTGACCCGAAGTAACTAATTTTGATATGATGAAATAAAGAAATTCTTAAATTTACATTTAATGTGTGTGTTTTTAATTATTATTTTCATTCACTTTAGATCAGTGTAAATTTGTTTTAAATCTCGAAATTCAAACTTAAGTTTGTTTTAGTCTCTATTAGAATTGCACTTCTTGATCCAGATAAAAAAAAAATGTTTCTGAACTCTCTGAAACATATATCTTTTCAAGAGTGAAATTCGATAAAGAATATTAAAAATATGATGCTAGTATATGATATTTGAGTATCAATAATTTTAAATTCGGTACAAAAGATAAGATTTTGAGTATAAAATTAAATATTTTTTTAATAATATCAACACTTGCATCACATGTTTTGATACTCAAATATCATATGTTAATATCATATATACATGAAATAGTTAAGACTCAAATATCATGTATTAGCATTATATTTTCAATATTTTGTACCGATTTTTATCTTAAAATCTGATAAAAAGACTTTCAATTATGCATATATGGTTGTTTATTGTTGTAGTTATTGTTATTATTATTTCGTCGTTAATTTGCATTATTTTTGGCCGTTGGAGAGTCATGCATCTCTATAGAATGTAATGTTAATGGTCAATGAATATTGAGAAGTACTGTGTACAACTTTAAAATATTTATATCACAATTAGATATATCTGATCATCTTTCAAATTTCACGGTAAGTCGAGTGTCATATTTTCATCAAAATAATTGAATTCCTTGTAATCAATGAGAATCAAATACATGATTTTACTTCTGATACTAATTGTAGGACCAAACACTTGTCGTTTTACTAAAAACTAAAGCTGATGGTAATTATGCAACTCAAATCTTTTAAACCGCAAAGCAGTCCAAGCGTCATGATTCGATCTCTCTACCCACCAAAGATAATTATTGCACTCCAACATTATTGTTCACGTCGAAACAACTCTATTAATGAAACTCAAATCCATGATATATTTTTGTACAATATATATACCTTCAAATTTTATATTAAAATATTAATTCCTCGTGAAACATAAGGGTGCAAACGAGTCGAGTATCATACTACTAGAGTTTGACTCGACTCGTATTTACTCTACTTGAGCTTGAACTCGGTCGAATAATTAATTTCAAACTCGAACTCAACTCGTGTATATTTCGAGCTACTCGAGCTCGAACTTGAAAAACTCAAAAAATAAACTTATATATAAATAAATATAGATAAATATATATATATTGATATTATATGTATTATATTTTTATATTTTTATATTATATATATACATAATCGAGTAGCTCGCGAGCTACTCGAACATATACATATAATTCTCGAGCTTGAGTTCGATTATAGATTCAATTCAAACTACTCGAACTCGACTCGAGCTCGATCAAATCGAATTCGAGTACGTCGAGTTTTGAACGAACCGCTCTCGAGTTGCTCACGAATAACTTGACTCGTTTGTACTCCTAGTAAAATATTTTAACTTGACCAAGAAGTATAGCCAAGTCAACCCACACACAACGTTAGATGCGTTCTTATATATCATTTTTTTTATATAGCACTCTCAATATTATTCATTATAAACAATATTATTCTCAAATTTTTTTAATCGAAATAAAGACATCGGAATTTATCTAGACAAGTCGTATTTGAAACCGCGGGTGAGAATTTCAAGTGTCCGTGTGTACCGATTCCAAGATAGAAGCAACTGTTGCGGCGACATGGACATTTGGTTGGTGAGAAAGCTACTATGTCCCCTAACCTATTATAAAAATATATATTTGAGAAAATAAGATTAGGTCTTGTGTGCGATAATTGTTCTCGTCTGGATACCAACCGAAGCGTTTGGTTTTCGCGATTATATAACTTAAAAAATTTGAGTTTGTACTATAAATTACATATATAACTTTTTATGAAAGGACACAATGTTAAGATCAAGCACTTATCACATACTAAAAATTATAGTTGTTAGCTATAAGACACAACTTTATTTCTTTATACTTGTGGCAGCACAGATGTGTTGTTAAACCCATGAGTACGGGGAAAGGCATGTCTTGCTCCTTGTGTTGTCTCAGTCGGCCCTGTCCCTAGCAAAACAATATCACCGTTTAGATTTGATGTCTCTATTTTACAGCACACCTAGCCAACCATATATTCAAACAACGCAACGTCAGCAACTTGACGCACCAGAGCTCCCTAAGTGGTCACTCATCTCAGTACTATTCTCAACCGCGCATGGTTAACCCAACATGATGCGCGATTATATAACAGTCAATGTTAGAAGTTCAAATCTAATCGATTGCATAAATATAATTATTGAGTGTTATTCAAATGCAATAATTATCCTTTTATTGAGTTAAACGTTTATCACTTGATAAATTTTTTTATATAAAATAGCAGACATTGAGTACTGCAAATAGTCATAAAATATAATAAATAGTTTTTTTAAGTACAAATTATATCGAATATCGAAATTACATCGTATTGCAACACTAAAGAGTGAAATTTATCCGCACAACCGACGGAATTTGAACATGGACTCGAGACGTGCTTGTCTCGAGCTAAGAAAGTACCTAAATCTACCTAAATAAATTAAGAAATCTACCCGCAGTCAGCGGGAATCGAACCTGAAACCTCGTGGTCTCAGGGCCTCAGTCTTGACCTCATTGGCAAAATATAATAAATAGTTATATGAAGAGTTGGTTGAGTTGGGCCATTTTACCATATGGAAAGTTGAAAGTTTCAATTTTGACGCGTTGTTACCTGGCAACATACACCTTATATAAAGGGCTACGCTTGGAGCAAATGAACCACACAACCAAATTATATTTCATAGTTTCAAATTATTTATAAGTACTCCGATCCCTATTTTAAGAATCTCTCCTTTTCTAATTCGTATCTTCAACAATGAAAGACAAGTTTACAGGCACAATTCTGCAGAGCCATGCTCTTTCCAAGGTTAAATTTTTATATCAAATGTTTGTTGTACAAAATTCTAGTTCGTGTATTACTTTATTTTAATATTACAAAAGATTTAAAACTTAGATAAGTTTTATTTTATAAAATATTTTCATAATTCGTAGAAAATTTCTTTCCTTAATTATTTTCCAAATGTTTGGAGAATTAATTCAGGCATGTACGTAATTTTGTTCGAACAAATATTCTCTACAATATTTTATTGTTGTTCAACATTAATATAATACTTGACTCAGAAGTAATATAATCCAACAATTAACTTTGGGTTTACTTTAGCATTATTATCTATTTTTGTTTCATAACTCGTTCTATATATCTTTCTCTTTATATTGCATGCATGCAGTACATTTTGGAAACTGCGTATCCCAGGGAGCATGAGCAACTCAAGGAAATACGGATGGCTACTGTAGAAAAATACGATTTCATGTAAGATTAATTTTTATATTTTTCTCGAAAATTTTAATTGTGATTAATATTTACTAATTAATTATATGAATTATAATTATCCAGGAGCATGATGAATGTACCTGCCGACGAGGGATTGTTCATATCAATGTTGTTGAAGATTATGAATGCAAAAAAGACCATCGAACTCGGAGTTTTTACCGGCTACTCGCTTCTATCGACTGCTCTAGCCCTCCCCGACGATGGAAAAGTACGTAAAATTCATTAATTTATATCGTTTATATTTTTATAATGATGATATATGAAGAAAAGTTACTAATATATGTTTTTTTTATGATTTCTTTTCAGATAGTAGCAATTGATCCAGATAGGGAAGCATTTGAGACTGGATTGCCATTCATTCAGAAAGCAAAAGTGGGCCACAAAATCAACTTCATTCAGTCCGATGCCAATATTGTTCTCAAGGAATTTGTTGCCAATGTAATTAGTTACTTAATTATATATATATATATACAAATTTTGAATTAATATATATAATTGGTAACAAAAAGTAATTAATTTAATATGCGCGCAGGGGGAAAGTGGAACATTTGATTTTGCATTTGTGGATGCTGATAAAGATAATTACATAAATTACCATGAGGAATTAATGAAATTGGTCAAAGTTGGAGGAATTATAGCCTACGACAACACCTTGTGGGGTGGAACAGTAGCAATCTCAGAAGAAGATGAAATGGAGCATTACTTGAGAGTTTGGAGACAAGCTGTGGTTGATTTCAATGCTTTTTTGGCTAAGGATTCTCGTATCGAATTGGCTCTTCTTTCCATTGGAGATGGCCTCACCCTTTGCAAGCGCCTCAAATAGATAAAAAATAATTTTTTTTTATGTCCTTATATATTGTTTAATTATGTTATATTTTTTTTTTCAATTTGCGTTTTTTATTCAACTTATATCAATTGTAATTCAATAAACAATACAATAAATGTAATGATTTAATCAATAGCAGTCGTTCTTTTTTATGCTGTTGCAATTTTATCATTTGTGTGTGTGTCAATGTTAATACACACACTTCTTCTTAAAAATAAAATGTTAACACATACTAACTGATTGTGACACGCGCGATGAATGCATGTGTTCCGTAAAAAAAAAAAAAAGAATGGAGTGTTTTTTTTATAAAAAATTAAAATAAAATCTATTAATTTTCGAAATTGAAATATTGCCATAAAGGAGGTGTTGTAGTGATTATAGTAATAGATATCAAATTTACTGTTTGTAACATTTCTTGCATATATACATGGTCAATTAGTGGCTATGTGCAATTTTATTGAATACCTTTGTTAATTTTAATTATAGTTTACTTTGACTTTCTTTCCCAATTTTTGGCCTTCTCATTCGGGAAAAAAAAACACATGATTTTATACGCAGGACAATGCTTAGGCACCGTTTAGTTTGAGGTATGGTATAAGTAATATATAGATAAGTAGTATAATGTAATAAAAAATAAATAAGAAATGATAGTTAAAATAATATTGGATTTGATTGATAGATTGTGGTTTATTTGATTTGATTGATTAAATTTTATATAAAAATATTAAATGACTATTTTGTCCTTTTAACAATTAATAAAATAAAAATTATATTATTTATAAGGGATAATATAGTAATTTGAATTCAATGATTTGATTGATGTGAGATAAATAATTAATGATTTGATTGATGTAAAATAAATAGTTAATATATAGATAAATAATATAATGAAAAGAACGTGGGATGAGATGAGATGAGTTATATATATATTAGTAATACAGTGAACAGAACGGTGCCTTAAAGTACATAGTATACTCCACATATGTTAAAATTAAAATTGAGGAAATTATGTATCAAACCTTTGTCAAATTAATTAAATAACTGAACCAGTTTTTTTTTTTGTCAAGCTCTTTATTTCCAATTTAGTTTTTACTATATTGTATTGAACGTTATTACCTGTAACAAAAGCAACATAAAAACTTTATTTTGATAAAGTTTGGGAAATAAAAGATGACGTACGTACAATCAATAATTATAGATAGAATTTTCAAAAAAATAATAATTATAGATAGAATTAAAAATATAGTTTCTCCTTATTTAAAGTATTATTTAGTTGATTAAGATGTATTTTGTCTACGATGAAGTAAATATCCATTAGATAACCCAATTCTACCTACTGATTTTTTTTTTCTTCTATGGAGTCAGCAGGAAAAATTAAAATTTTGGTTCATTAATTTCCAAAATTTTTTGCACTAAAAGAATTAAATACTTAATTACATGATAGCTTCTTCAGAATTAGTTGGTGCATGAATTTTTTAAGTAATTGACAGCTACATTAATCCATAGAATAATTTTATATTTTAATTTAAATTATATATTATTTACGAGTGAAATTATATTTATTAGTCCTTCACGGTCCATACGATATTGTTATATTATTTTGTTCCCCACGATCCATACATTTAGGCACTGTTTGGTTTGAATAATATGATAATTAATACATAAATAAGTAATATAATGTAATAAAAAGTAAATAATAAATGATAGTTAATATATTATTTGATTTGATTGATAGATTATAATTTATTTGATTTGATTGATTAAATTTTATATAAAAATGATAAATTACTATTTTATTTTTTATAATAAATAAAATATGAATAATATTATTTATAAGGAGTAGTATAGTAATTTATATTAAATGATTTGATTGATATATAAGATAAATTATTAATGATTTGATTGATGTAAAACTAATAATTAAAATAGATAGATAAATAATATGACAAGAATGCGAGATTGGATGAGATAAATTATACATAGATTAATAATACACCAAACCAAATGGTGCCTAGTACACTAATAATAATAATTCCATTTTTAACATTTTTAAATCAAAAGAGAAATCATTTATGAGAATGGTATAGCTCAGAAGTCAGAAAGAAACCAAAATTAAATTGAAAATTTGTGGCAATTAAAAGAAAAGACATATTATTTTAGATAAGATCAAAGTAAATTATTTTTGTTGGGTCAATCTTGGGGAAATATTAAGTAATTAACCTTCATTTGAATCTCACTTAGAAAAATAACCTCCTGTTTTTTTATTACTTATTTTTACTGTTTTGTCCTTTTTTTTAACATGATTCTCATTATTAAGTATTAGATTTTTGACCTCTCAATTTGATGAAAACTTAAAATATATTAGATTTTTGACCTTCTTAATTTGATGGCAATTTAAAGATGCCAATTTGCCAAAGTAAAGAGTTATAAAATTTAATGATTTGTGCTATAATTACATATAATTAAAACTTAATAATCTTAATTTATTAATATGACTCTTCTCCTTACCAAATCCACTAATTAAGGTATTTCACCAACTGTATTATTTTTAATTGAAAATGTTTAATTTATCGATAATTTATGTACACATAAAAACAAAAAAAAATTACTTAAAAACTTTTTTCTTCTAATTTTCAAAAATGATCAAAGAAACACAAAATCATCAAAATGTCAAGTTTGATATTTATTGCATTGGAATAGCTAGAAATCCTTAATAAATCCACTCAATTTCTTTGCATCATTAATTCTTTAATTTATTATGATTTCGGTTCTTCACACAATTTAAAAACAAAGTAATAGACACTAAAAATTAAAAACAAAAAATCAAAGGAATAAAAATTATTTAAATATAAAAAATAACGAAAAATTAAATTTTAAAAAAAAAACTTACGTACCTTGGGTATGAAAAAATGGAAGGTTCCAGAAATTTAAGAGTGGGAAATTTATTTATTTATTTATTTTTTTAAAAAAAGGGAGAGGTTAAAACAATGGAAGAAGAAAGGAGGAGTTGAACGGAGGCGGCAAACAATGCTGAGAAGGAAAAATTAGGGATTTTAGGTGATTAGTCTAATTGAGATTAAATAGCATAAAGGGTAATTTTGACATATATTAAATTAAAACTCATTTACAAGGTTAGTTTACAAAATAAAATATTAAAAAGGTCAAAAATCTAAGTAAAAATTAAAAGAATGTTATTTTTCAAATTGTCCCGTCAATCTTGGCTCGTAGCGTATCCACATATACAAAATTTCAAGATGAATTATATATATATATATATACTAAAGTATAAAAATATTAAAGTTGTAGGACCAAATATAATCAATTTCACCAAAGTTATAGTCGATTATATAATACACAATAACATAACTCAAATCTTTAAAATACACAAAAAAATCAACTGATCTCAAGCAACTTATGTCGATCGTTCTCTAAGCACAGGCAATTGTTGTGCATGCATTATAAATTTTCACATTTTGCAATCAATGTGAATAATGAAATACGTGACATTAACTCTCATACTGATTTTATGATCAAATAATAGTATAACTGCAATATCTTAATTTTTCACAACTCAAATATCACGTGTTGAATGCTCACTTGGCATTAGCAATTGTTACACCTAAATTTTTTTGTTTACACCAAATTTATGCTCGAGTTTTTATTTTAAGATATTTAGCTTTTTTATGTAAGAATAATGTTATCACGGTGATGAGTATTTAGGAACCAAAATTGGTATGAAAGACACACAACGAGCATCTTACTCGTATTAAGAAAACTTTTGATGACATGAAATGCGTATATGCTAATTATAATATATAATATTTAATTAAAAAAAATGAAATATGCTTCGAAATTAAATGTGTATCAAAACATATATTAAAATAGAGATTCTTTTTTCTTCAATTTATAAACAAATGGATGCCACCAGCTAATACAAAAATTTGGTTGGAATAATGGTTTGGCGCATTTACGTTAGGAATGGTAGTTTATCCCCCATTAATTGATTTCTAAATAACTAATTTTGAAATCATCGAAAGAAAATAAGCATTTCTGTTGACTTTTTTACAAATAATTACACACATGACACACACATAAATTACATTCTTGATTTGAATCTCCCTCTTCTCGTTCATATATTCTTAGGCATAATAATTGAGACCCACGACTTTTATTGAAAAGATTCCTAAGTTTACATTTAGTGGGTGTTTTTCTTTTAATTATTGTTATTCGATGATATAAATGATATGGATAAATTTTTATTTTTATTTTTGTTTACTTTGTTAATCTATCCGTTCTAAATATAAAAGTCAATTTTTTTTTTCATTTGTTTCAAATATATAATCTATTTTTTATATTTATTATTATTTTATATGTTCTCTTACCAAAATATATTCTATCTTGATAAATATTAGGGAGAACTGCATTTTTATCTCGTTATTTGCACTTTTTTTCACTTTTGGTCATGTTAACGATGAATTTGTATTTTCAGTCTTGTAATTTTTTTTCATTTGGTCATGTTATGTTGAATTTTTATTTTTAGTCATATAACTTATATATTATTTGCGTATTTTACTTTTAACTTGTAGTTATTTTCATTTTTGAACTTTTTTATTTGTCGCAAAAAGATAAGAAAATAAAATAAAATACAAATTAAATGATCAAAAATGAAAATAATACACAAATTATTAGAGGACTAAAAATACAAATTCACTGTAACATTATCAAAAATAGAATAAACATGTAATTTATGAGACTGAAAATACAAATTCATCGTTAACGTGACAAAAAATATAAAAAAACAAATAGCATCACTAAAAATATTGTTATCCCTAAATATTAAATATATTAACTATTTTTAACAATTTTAGGCGCCGGAGAGTCGCGCATCTCTTTTAAATATATATGTCATTGGTCAATGATTATTAGGTAACTAAATTTGATAGTAGGTCATAATCATCGAACTGGTCAACGATTATTAGGTAAGTAAATTTGATAGTAGGTCACAATCCTCGAAAATTGTTCACATCGTTATAACAATTTTTTTTTAAATTTTGTAACAAGGGTTTTTACATTTTTAATATACATTTCTTGGATTTTTTTAAATATACAAATAGTTTCCACGTTTAAAATTTTCTTCAGAGTAGTACAAAATACTCATCTTATTATTACCCAATTATAGATCAAGTGTTGACCAGGTTTATGAAAATTATAAGGAGGTAACATTAATAACAAAATTATCTTTAAAATTTTAAATCGTAAAGTATTTCGAATTACGTATAATATTTCAACCGATTTT
Source organism: Henckelia pumila (assembly GCF_033568475.1). Taxonomy (NCBI): domain Eukaryota; kingdom Viridiplantae; phylum Streptophyta; class Magnoliopsida; order Lamiales; family Gesneriaceae; genus Henckelia; species Henckelia pumila. The sequence goes on from NW_027331831.1 coordinate 7,338,251, forward strand.
CAAACAAATTGATATAATTATTTTCCCAAACAATTATATTCGATCCAATGACGCAACACTTTATAAAATACGAAAATTAAATAAGTTGTATCTACAATAAGCAGCTAGCTGATGAGTAATTACATATGTAGTATGTACTACATTCAAGTTCAACTCCACTAAAAAGGATGAACGAGATGGAAAAGTCATAGTTGTTGTCCATTAAATAGAAGAAAAATTATATTTTTGATCCTATAATTCTATTTCTAATATTTTTATTTTTATGTTATCAAATTTCAATTTTAATTGGTTATATATTTTTTTTTTAATTTTTGATAATTTAAGTAATTAATTTTTTTATTGGGAGTACTGACGTGACATCATACACGTCAGTATCAAGTCGAAAAAAGAAACTAAAATTGTTTTTTTTTTTAAAAAAAAAGAAAAAATAACAAACTAAAACTGCAATTTGACAACACATTACATATATGAGGGCACAAAAATATAAGACAATAAAAAACAATTCTCCTTTAAATAAAATATTTAAATATTTTTTGAATAAATTTAATCGACAGCGCATTGAAATCTATTAAAATAAAGAAACTGAAAATCATCAATCACATCTTTTCAAAAAAAAAAATAAAAATTTAATTGAATTTACCTTCAAAACGTATTTCCTAGAAGGAAGCATTTTTGTAAGGTGAAAAATATGTCATCGAATGATCTTAAAGTGTCAAAGTTGGTAGAGTAGGTGAACTCTGTTAGGTGGGATGTCAGCCCTTATTAATTATGATTGGTAGTGGTTAGTGGATTGCAGGTAGTTGGAGAAGACGCGTGAATTTAATTCACGCGTATCGGGAAGCTCTATAACCTCTTCAGTTTTATATATCCCAACAAAAAAAAAAAAATACGAGAGCAAAAGGAAAAGAAACAAAAGAGAGAGTTTCTTGGTTTTTCTTGATTGTTCTTTTGTGTGATTTAGAGAAATATTTTCTCGGTAATACTCGGGGGTTGAGATCGTGTGAGAGATATAGTGTTTTGTTTACACTTGTAATATTTCATCGATAATAAATATTTGCAGCAGCTCCGTGGACGTAGCCTATATTGGGTGAACCACGTAAATCTTTGAAGTTCTTATTGATTATTTTATTCCGCAATTATTATCTTTATGATCGCTTTGGCATAATCGCTAACAACTGGTATTAGAGTTGTTACGGTGTCCGGGAGCCTTGGTGAATTTTTTTTTAAAATTCTGAGTATGCTCCGTGGTCGCAGCTTTGTCTCATCTTCCACATCAGAAAAGATTTTTTGAAATTTTATTAAGCTAAGACAGTAGAAGCGATGGCCGAAAATTACGGATCGGGACCGGGAATCAATAAGTTCGACTGTACAGATTTCACGTTCTGGCGGTTACAGATTAAAGATTATATGTATAGCAAGAAGCTGCATCAACCTCTATCTGGGGTGAAGCCAAAAAAGATGGAGGATGATGAGTGGGAGCTTCTTGACCGACAGGTGTTAGGAGTAATATGATTGACCCTAACAAAGAACGTGGCACACAACGTGGCGGAGGCAAAAACCACTGAGGAGATGATGTCCATTTTGTCGGACATGTACGAGAAGTCATCAACAAATAATAAAGTGTTCCTCATTAAAAAATTATTCAACTTAAAGATGGAGGAAGGTGCTTCGGTGACGGCACACATCAATGAATTCAACACGATTGTTTCTCAGCTAACATCGGTTGAAACCAAGTTTGATGATGAGATCCGTGCACTTATTATTTTGGCGTCTTTACCAAATGTTTGGGAGCCGATGCGGGCAGCGGTTAGCAATTCTGCTGGAAAAGAAAAGTTACAATTCAATGATGTCAGAGATCTAATTCTTGGTGAAGAAGTTCGCAGGATGGATTCGGGTGAAGGGACATCGTCGAGATCTGCCCTAAATCTTGAGAATAGAGGCAGAGGCAGAAGTAGCGAAAAAGGTTCTAACCGATTGTGTGGCAGATCCAAATCAAGGAGTGGAAAAGACAAAAATACCTTCGAAAAGAAATTAAAGTGTTGGAGCTGAGGTGAAACTGGTCACATGAAAAAGGACTGCAGATCACCCAAAAATAATGCAAATGATGCTACTGAGGATGTACATGATGCCTTAGTACTATCCATGAAAAGTCCGGTTGATTCTTGGATTATGGATTCAGGAGCTTCATTTCATACCACCGGTGATCGTGAGGTATTCAGTAATTACACTGCTGGTAATTACGGAAAAGTTTTCTTGGAATATGGAAAACCTTTGTAAATAGCTGGTATGGGTGATATCAGTTTGAAAATGTCAAACGGGTCTATCTGGAAACTCAGCAAAGTAAGGCATGTACCAAAGTTGACTCGGAATCTGATCTCAGTGGGACAGCTCGATGACGAAGACCATAAAGTGACCTTTGGTGATGACTCTTGGAAAGTGAGCAAAAGATCTATGATTGTTGCTCGAGGACAGAAAACTGAAACCCTCTACATGACTTCCAGTTGCAGAGATATGTTAGCAGTTGTGGATGCTGGAGCTAACTCAAGTCTATGGCACTGTAGACTTGGACATATGAGTGAGAAAGGAATGAAGATGGTGATGTCAAAAGGAAAACTACTGGAGTTAAAAACTGTCGAACACAAACTGTGTGAAAGTTGTGTTCTTGAAAAGGAGCAAAAGGATGAGCTTTTCGAAAGGCGGTAGAGAACCGAAAGCAACAAAGTTGGAGTTGGTTCATACTGACGTGTGGGGGCCATCTCCTATGACATCCCTTGGCAGCTCACGATATTATGTCACATTTATTGATGATTCGAGCAGGAAAGTTTGGGTTTATTTTTTGAAAAATAAATCTGATGTTTACGAAACCTTTAAGAGGTGGAAAGTCATGGTGGATAATGAGACCAACTCGAAGGTGAATTGTTTACGGTCTGATAACGGAAGAGAATATGAAGATTTTGAGTTCAAGAAGTATTGCGCACAGAATGGGATCAAGATGGAGAAAACCATTCCTAGTACACCTCAACATAATGGTGTGGCTGAAAGAATGAACAGGACCCTGAATGAACGTTCCAGGAGCATGAGATTGCATGTTGGATTGCCGAAATCATTCTGGGCTGATGCAGTTAACACTGCAGCGTATCTGATCAACAGAGGACCTTCGGTACCACTTGATTGCAGAATACCAGAGGAGGTCTGGAGCGGCAAAGGAGTAAACCTTTCGTTCTTGAAAGTGTTTGGTTGTCTCTCATATGTTCATATTGATTCAGCCAGCAGAACAAAACTTGATCCGAAATCAAAGAAGTGTTTCTTTATTGGTTATGGAGAAAATGAGTTTGGTTATCGATTCTGGGATGACCAAAATCGGAAGATCATTCGGAGCTGAGATGTAATCTTCAATGAGTATGTGATGTACAAGGACAGGTAGCGTTGGAGCTGGTGATGAATGTCCTGAAGTCAAGAAGACAGATGAAATACCATTGATGGATATTCCTGTGAATGAGTCGGAAACCAGTAACCTGAAAGATAATGAAATGGTTGCACAAGATGATGACCCGAAAACTCCGGAAATTGAACTCAGAAGATCTTCTAGAACAATCAGACCACCTCAAAAATACTCTTCAACAATTCATTATATTTTGCTAACAGATAAAGGTGAACCGGAGACCTTTGAAAAAGCGATGCAAAATGATAATTCAATCAAGTGGGAGTTAGCCATTAAAGGCGACATGGACTGCAAATATAAGAGAAGAGACATGAGCTGCTACATTGACTGTGTGAAGTCATGATTGAAATCAAGTCTTCAAGTGGGAGATTTGTTAGGTGGGATGTCAGCCCTTATTAATTATGGTTGGTAGTGGGCAGTGGATTGCAGGTAGTAGGAGAAGACGCGTATCGGGGAGCTCTATAAATAGAGCTCCCCCCCCCCCCCCTCTCAGTTTTATATATCCCAACAGAAAAGAAAAAAATACGAGTGCAAAAGGAAAAGAAACAAAAAAGAGAGTTTCTTGGGTTTTCTTGAGTGTTTTTTTGTGTGAGTTAGAGAAATATTTTCTCGGTAATACTCGGGGGTTGGGATCGTGTGAGAGATATAGTGTTTTATTTATACTTGTAATATTTCTCCGATAATAAATATTTGCAGCAGCTCCGTGGACGTAGCCTATATTGGGTGAACCACGTAAATCTTTGATATTCTTATTGATTATTTTATTCCGCAATTATTATCGTCATGATTGCTTCGGCATAATCCATAACAAACTCTTGGTCAGAGGTCAGGAGTTCGATTCTCCTTACCAACATCTTCTTGGACTAGCCTGTCACACAGGGCTTGCCTAGTATGGTTTACTTGGCTAACGTAGTTTGAAGGCTATTGCATTAGCTCGAGGGTTTACCCAGTGCACACCGAAGATAGCGACTGCGGGTTTCCACGTTACAAATATATATATATGCTATCGAATTAAATAATTGATTACAAGAAAAGTTGGTTGAGTCGTCGTAGATATTCTTAATTTATTGATTCTCACATTGAAACTTTCAATCTTCACGCGTTGTTACTTGCCAACTTATTAGAGCTTATAAATAAGGCCACTCTTTGGCAAAGGAAAGCAGAACCAAATTCCATTATTCATTTTTCATAGTTCCGAATTCCTTTTGTATAATTCATATAATTAAATTAGGATCTCTCAATTTTCTTCAACAATGAAAGATAAGTTTACGGGAACCATTCTTCAGAGCCATGCTCTTTCCAAGGTTCAATTTCTATATCCAATAATTCTTATCCGAAATTCGAGTTCGTGTGTATTTATTTACTAAATATCCATCTATACGTTATCGTTTTTAATTACTTGAAAATACTTACAAGATATAATTAGAGATAATTGTTTTGTTTCCATTTTTTCCACATGATCATAACAAAATAAATTGCATGTCCTTATAATTACTTGAGTACTCAGAAGTCAGAAGTAGTGTTAATAGGCTCATTTTATGTTGCACCGGGGTGAAATTCACCCGGTGGATCATAGAAGCACCCGTGTTAATATGTACGTACGGTATAATGATAGAGACTCCTAAGTTTTAACTTTGTGTTTCCTTTAGATATAATTAAGTATTATCTATATATATATATATATATATATATATATATATATATGTATGTATATATATATATATATTAATTGTTTTTTCATATTAGCTTGCACAACACTAAGCTCAGAGTAATTGATTTATTGCTTCATAACACCGTCGTATTTATTTTTCTTATGATTAATTGACTTTTTAAATTGCATGCAGTACATCTTGGAAACTGCGTATCCCAGGGAGCATGAACAACTCAAGGAAATAAGAATGGCAACTGTAGAGAAATACGATTTTAAGTAAGATTATTATATATTTTTCAAATAAATGTGAAAATCTAATTATATTACTCTTTACTAATTAATTATATGAATTATAATTATCTAGGAGCATGATGAATGTACCTGCCGACGAGGGATTGCTTATATCAATGTTGTTGAAGATTATGAATGCAAAAAAGACCATCGAACTCGGAGTTTTTACCGGCTACTCGCTTCTATCGACTGCTCTAGCCCTCCCCGACGATGGAAAAGTACGTAAAATTCATCGATTTAATTATATGGTTTATGTTGTGATGATATATGAAATTATATTAAAGAAATGTTGCTAATATATTTTTGTCTTTTTAGATTGTAGCTATTGATCCAGATAGGGAAGCATTCGAGACTGGATTGCCATTCATCCAAAAGGCAAATGTGGCGCACAAAATCCAGTTCATTCAATCTGATGCCAATATTGTTCTCAAGGAATTTGTAGAAAATGTAAAAATTAAATTACACCTAGCTAGCTACATATTCATATATAAACATGTTGACTTTGAATTATAAAACATAACTAATTAAGTATATATATTAATTTGCAGGGTGAAAGTGGAACATTTGACTTTGCATTTGTGGATGCTGATAAAGATAATTACATAAACTACCATGAGAAATTACTGGACTTGGTGAAAGTTGGAGGAATCATAGCCTACGACAACACGCTGTGGGGCGGAACCGTTGCGATCTCGGATGAAGATGAGATGGAGCATTATTTGAGGGTTTGGAGACAAGCAGTCATAGATTTCAATGAGTTCTTGGCTAAGGATTCTCGTATTGAATTGGCTCTTCTTTCTGTTGGAGATGGCCTCACCCTTTGCAAGCGTCTCAAATAGAGACCAAACTATATATTCTTTATTTAGGGGCAAAAAAATGAAAAAGATTATGCAATATATGTTAATTAATTTATATCCTTTTATTTCTTTAATTATAATGTTCATGTTGTATTCTCGTTTCAGTTTATGATTTTTCGGAATCTCGTTTCAATAAACGATATTTAAATGTATTAATTTTATCAACACGGCCAATACACGCACACGGATATATATATTATGGAATTTGATTTCTTTTTTACGCTTTTGCTCTTTTTTCAGAAGTGGACGTGCACATTTTAATTTCAATAGGTTTTTAATTTTTTTGTAATATATATATATATATATATACACACATATTTTTCGAATGACTTGCAGTGTATTTATATCTTGCATGCATTGTTGTAGCTCAAGTGGTAATTGACCCTAACTCTAAAACCAACTGTAGTTCAATTATTCGTAGTTTTATTTTCCAAAAAATGGAATTAGTGTGTAACTTTCAAGCTTTTAAATTATATAAAAACTCAAGTGTAATGTGTTGATTGTTAGCCGGAACAATGATTGCACGCAATATATGTATTAAAGTATCGAATAAATTGATTGATTATATATATCGACGTTTTTTAATTAATGGATCGGAGTTGGTTGGAAACTTTAAAATTTGGTTCATTTCCATAAGTTTTTGAACCAAAAAAATATTAATGCTTAATTCTAGGAATAGCTTCTTCAAACAAAGTTGTTGCATGAATTTCCTAACGTAAGTTAAAAGTATATTTGAAATTATATTGGTGGTAGTTAAAATTTAAAATAAAAATAAAAATAAAAACCTTATTATTTTACGTAAGTTCAAAAAAACATATATATTTTTGGTTAATAGGCACATAGCGCATAAAATATTTTGTTTTTACTATCGTTGGGATGTGTATTTGTGTATTAAAAAAAAAATTTGGTCGACAAGCAACGAGCATCTTATTCATACGTACTAACATAAATAAAAAGAGAAATAAAGTATGACATCAAATTTGCATATGCGCTAATGAAAATATTTGATTCCTATTTTTATCTTCCAAATTAGCATTTGTGTTAGGAATGGTATATACTCGTATATATCCGTCATTAATTTCTAAATAAATATTTCTTAAACTATCGAAAGAAATTAACATATCTCTGACTTTTCCACTAACTATTTTCTTTATTTGCATATATTCTTAGGCATAATAATTGAGATTCTGATTGATTCCATGAGTTTTATTAAGAAGATTCCTAATTTTATGTTTAGTGGGTGTTTTATTTAAATGACTTTTATTGAATGACATAAATATAATATCTTCATATCAATTATATAGTTATTATTAGGGTGGTTTTTCGATCTACCGTACTAAAAAAATTGGTATGAAAAAAATTTATATCGATACCGATATCGAAATTTCGAAATTTTGGTATGGAAAAAATCCATATTGATACCGAAAAATAATTTGGTATATCGAAAAAATATTTGTATATCGAAAAAAATTCGGTACGGTATGCCGAAAATTCGATATTTTGGTCCGGTATGACATCCCTAGTTATTATAGACTTCTTTTGTTTTTTTAGTTGTCTCAAATATATATTCCAGTTTTTATATTTTTATTTGACTTAATATATCTGATATTTTTGTTAAATAAGTCTTGGAAAACATATAATCATTTATTGAATAAATTAAATAATATAAAATAAAAAGTTTGTCCGTAATTTATTTTCGAATGATTTTTTTTTAATTTACGTGAAAAAACAAACTAGTATATGTGAAAGGAATATTAATTCCTTCATAATATTCTCCTACGTTTGAAAAAATATGATTAAGAATTTTTCTTTTCTAGACTTTATCTTTTGTAGGTTTATAGTTCACTAACTATCGAAATTCATTATTTTGTACATTGAATATTTACCTAGATTTTTTAATATTTTGATATGGTATTTTTCGAGTATTATGATCATTATCAAATATTATCAAGATATAATTGATTATTCTTAAAAAAGTCATGTTCCTAATAAAATCTTATTTTCTTATTTTTGTAGTTGGAATCTCATCTATAAGTAAGGATTCCTGTGTAAAAACAATCAAGTTCTTAAGTTGAGAATTCAGAGGGAATTCAGAGAAAAATCAGGTAAACGAATTCAAAGATTGCTGAAGAAACTTTGTAGCTGTCGTTGCTGCTTTTCTCGTGTTGTCGTACGTGTTGGAGACATGAGATACTATAGTTTTAGTGCATAGTATTGTTCGAAGATCTTTTTTGTTTCTCCATGTTTTGGCAGGCGGAAGTTGCATCTGATTATGTTTATTATTCTGGTTGTTTATGATGCAATTTGGTTTCTCAACTTGTTGAGAAATTGTCTTTACTGTTTTTCGTAAAAATCACTAATATAGTTTGTAAAACTGATTTACGTTTTCTAATATTTATTATTTGGTCATAAGTCACCCGCACAACTACTAGTTACTTGTGCATAATTATCTTTGGTTTTATTTGTCTTATTAGTATTTGTATTTTACTGATTCCGCTTCATGTTGACTCTAGTGCGCTACTAACACACAACACGAACTCTACACAAATTTAAAATAAACTGCAATTACCCTTTACAATATGTACATGAGACGGAAGAGAAGTATATTGGATTGATTTGTTAATTCTTTTTCTTTAATTTTTGTTGTGTTATTAATTGGCAGGATGTTTTGGCCGTTGGAGAGTCGTACATCTCTTTTTAATCATATATATGTTGGTCAACGATTATTTGGTAGGTAAATTTGATGGGGGGTCACGATCCTAGTAAATGTTCCCATTGGTCTTCGACATTTTATTTTTTTAATTTACATTGATTTGACCTTTTCTTTGTTACATATAAATAGTTTGCTTAAAAAAATTTCTCAATTAAATAGTAAAAAATTTCTCACCACATTTCAATCTTTTGACTTGATTGTAGATCAAGTGTTGGTTCTTCTATTAAACAAAACAAAAAAACAAAAACAAACAAGTTTAATTTTCATGTTTCGATCGATCTTCTGTTAGATATAATAATTATTTTTTACAGTCATCTTCCAATAATGAAGCTACTTTGGAAAGAAACACATAATTTTGAATCCAACATCATTTTTAAGATCGAGTCTTGTTGTTAGAGGAAAAACTTCAATCAATTGTAACGAGACAACTCAATTATCTTTTAAACAAAATAGAAATCCGAATCTAAATTTAGACATCTCTATGAATAAAAAAAATAATTATAACTCTATAAAACTATCTTGACAAGATATTGTATAATTGAGCCATGTGCTACATTCAACTCCACTATAAGGCGAACGAGATGGAAAAGTCATATTTGCTGCCTAAAAACAAAATTTTCAAATTTTGTCATAATTTTTTAAATAATTTAATGCGTAACGCATAGAAAAATATTTTATCTGAATCAGTCGTATTTAATAATTTAAAACCGCGGCGTAAGAATTTCAGTCCTATGCAAACCATTTCCTAGAAGCAGCCATTGCGGCGGTGTTGGTGAAAAAGCACCAATGCCCCCTAACCCATAATTTCAATAAAATTTTTCTAAGAATTTATTTATTTATTTAAAAAAAGGGAAAACAGGAGATATCAAGTCCGGAGTTCAAGTCCGTGTTTACGCGACTGTACAATGAGTCTTTATAACAACTACTTTGCATCATTTCTTATTTTAAGAAATCGTTAACTCAAGTTGCTATTTGCTATAGTCTTATTCGAAATCTTCAATATTTTCCATAGGACAAGGGTATTATAACTATATGTGTTAGTCGAAGGTTTACTTTACCAATTGTACATTGAAAGATAACGAATATGGGACCATATTCATTTTAAAAAAAAAGGAAAATATGTCATTCAATAAAATAATCGATCACAAGAGGAGTTAGTTGAGTCGTGGACATCTTCACATTGAAACTTTCACGCTTCACGCGTTTGTTGCTTTGGCAACAGAGAGCTTATAAATAAGGCTACACTTTTGGCAAAGGAAGCAGAAACCAAATTCCATTATTCATTTTCATAGTTCCGAATTCCTTTTGTATAATTCATATAATTAAATTAGGATCTCTCCTTAATTTTCTTCAACAATGAAAGATAAGTTTACGGGCACCATTCTTCAGAGCCATGCTCTTTCCAAGGTTCAATTTCTATATTCAATAATTTTTATCCGAAATTCGAGTTCGTGTGTACTTATTTACTAAATATTCTATAATCGTTTTTTTACTTTAAAGTACTTATATAATGTAATTAGCTCGGGATATTTTTTTGTTTTTTTTGTTTCCATTCTTTCCACATGACACTAGAATTCGGATTTTATACACTATTTCACTGTCATTCAACACTATATATATAGAGAGTCTCCTAAGTTTTAAATTTGGGTTTATTTTAGATATAAGTATTAATTATCTATATAATATTTTTATATTACTCAACAATCAGAGTGACTGATTTATTGCTACATAACATCGTCTTATCGTCGATGACGTGTAGCTCATTTGACACCAAGTTCCAAATTTGGGGCGAGGTCTCGTGTTCGTTACCCAATTACTACTTAAACCCCCCCTCCCCCAACTCAAAAAAAAAAAAAAAAAAAAGCATCATCCTATATATTTATTTTCTTATCATTAATATACTTTTTAAACACGCAGTACATTTTGGAAACTGCGTATCCCAGGGAGCATGAGCAACTCAAGGAAATACGGATGGCTACTGTAGAAAAATACGATTTCATGTAAGATTAATTTTTATATTTTTCTCGAAAATTTTAATTGTGATTAATATTTACTAATTAATTATATGAATTATAATTATCCAGGAGCATGATGAATGTACCTGCCGACGAGGGATTGTTCATATCAATGTTGTTGAAGATTATGAATGCAAAAAAGACCATCGAACTCGGAGTTTTTACCGGCTACTCGCTTCTATCGACTGCTCTAGCCCTCCCCGACGATGGAAAAGTACGTAAAATTCATTAATTTATATCTTTTATTTTATAATGATGATATATGAAGAAAAGTTACTAATATATGTTTTTTTTATGATTTCTTTTCAGATAGTAGCAATTGATCCAGATAGGGAAGCATTTGAGACTGGATTGCCATTCATTCAGAAGGCAAAAGTGGGCCACAAAATCAACTTCATTCAGTCCGATGCCAATATTGTTCTCAAGGAATTTGTTGCCAATGTAATTAGTTACTTAATTATATATATATATATATACAAATTTTGAATTAATATATATAATTGGTAACAAAAAGTAATTAATTTAATATGCGCGCAGGGGGAAAGTGGAACATTTGATTTTGCATTTGTGGATGCTGATAAAGATAATTACATAAATTACCATGAGGAATTAATGAAATTGGTCAAAGTTGGAGGAATTATAGCCTACGACAACACCTTGTGGGGTGGAACCGTAGCAATCTCAGAAGAAGATGAAATGGAGCATTACTTGAGAGTTTGGAGACAAGCTGTGGTTGATTTCAATGCTTTTTTGGCTAAGGATTCTCGTATCGAATTGGCTCTTCTTTCCATTGGAGATGGCCTCACCCTTTGCAAGCGCCTCAAATAGATAAAATAATAGTTTGAAAAATCTTAATTTATTTTATAAATGATTTTTTTTTATTTAACATGCATGTGTTGCTTTATGTTGTAATTTCGTTTAAACTTGTGATATTTCTCGAACTTATTTGAATTGTATGATATTTCAATATAATAATAGATCATAAATATACTATTGGTATGAATACTCATAATGTAATTTTATTTCTTCTTGGAATATAAACTTTTTTGCTCCTTGTTTTGGGCATGTGAATAATGTTAAATTACGGATCGATTTAATTTAAATTTTTTTGGTGACATTTCCTGCATGGTTATTTAGTATAAAATAGGAATTTATGACTTGTAGTCCATTTAATTAACATCTAGGTCTTGGAACCAAGACTCCATTGTAACAAGCATTTCTCTTAACTCAGCAAAAAAAAATTATAAAATCGGAAATTTCCTTAATTAATTATTGGTATTTAATTTCCAATTATATTATTGAGCAATGTCAGGAACAAACAAACAAACAAACAAGTGACAAGTCTATATATTTGAGACGGTATACACATTATGTTCCATTTGCATACATGAACTTTAAATTTATTCAAATGACAAACGTCGACAATGATTTTTAAGCTGGACATTATATTTCAACTTCCATTGAATCATGCCTTAGTCGATTGCCACTCATTGTCCATGTTTTTCAAAGTCATTTGATTCGCTAATTGACTCAGCTATTAATTTTAGTTCTTGAAAGTACTCTTTTTCACAAAAGCCACCACAATATTATTTGGATGGTCTAAGTCGGTTAAATGTTTTATAAATATTTGTCCAAACGAAACCGAAAAAATTATCCATATTCCACTACATATGAAATTTTGCTAGGATTCTGTAGATGTCAAATTTAGTTATTTGACTTATTTCGAATATAGAGGAGCAAAATATTTCAAGAAACAACATATAGGGACCCAAAATTGGCTACTTATATCCATGCGCAGAAATAATATATATGTTTTCGTGGGGTTCACATCATTTCACTCGAGTCTTGGATGGAAAATCGTAGTCGACGAGTGTGAAACATGAGACAAATCAAGTCAATTTAGCCCATGATTGGAATGAGTTCGTGGTCCATTTTGTTCTACAATTTCTGCTACCCCTCGTAAATATAAATTATATACGTGTTGTCAAAAAAATATACTCTTTAATGTCAAATATATAAGTTTATTTGTTTTTCACACATATTGAAAAAATTGGAAAGACAAATTAATAAACATATTTCATATTTTATTCTTTTTTAATTCATTTAATAAACGATTACATATTTTTCGAAAAATAGTTAATAAGAGAATATAATATATTAGTAAAAAAAATTTGAAAAATGTTACTAGATGTGAAAACTAAACTATAATATATTTTGATTTTGGGACGATGGAAGAATTAAATGAAACATGGGGAAATTGTTCGTCTAAGTTCAAAATTGGGCCCTATCAAACTTCACGGAATTAATTCTAATAACATTCTTCGCCGCAAACAAGAATTTCGTACCAAGTCACTTCAATATTGACGGGTTTGAGGGCCCAATTTCTGAAATTAACGTGTGAAAATTATCTTTGCCAAGAATTGTATCAACTTCATATCTTTTAATTTGTTATAAATATATTATTATTATAGATGATTATATATTAAAGATATCTGATCAAGATAAATATGTCAAGATAATATTTATGAAGATTTGTATCTTGTAATCTTTCCCTATAAATAGGGGTGATTGAGTTCAATGAAAATTGCACCTGAGTATTTGACTCATATGAATTCTCTTTACTCATCTCTCTATTTCTATTATGATTTATAACACGTTATCAGCACGATGCTGTAACCAACTGAGAATGAAAATAATTCTCATTTTATTGATACTATTAGAATAGCACAACGTGTTGTCAAACCAACTGATAATGAAAATAATTCTCATTTTATTGATGCTATTGGAATAGCACAACGTGTTGTCAATACTCGATTTTATGAGAGATGTTCATTGGTGCTCTAGAAGTAGCACAATAAAATTTTGATATATTGTTGCCCATGAAATATCATGAATATGTTGATGGCTATAACGTAGCACAACATGATTTTATATTGAGAATCTAAAGAGATTCCTAGTTATAATATAATATATTGAGAATCTGAATAGATTCATGATAAAGATGTGATATATGATTTCGTATATTGAGAAAGTGAAGAAGTCATTATTGATATCTGATATGATATCAAATATCTATAAATATCATTGAAAAAATTGATCTCGTGTCAATTGACATATTGATAAAAGGATGCAAGGTTGTATCAATATTGAAATATTGATAAAAAGATGCAAGATTTGATAATATTCATGAAGAATATTAATATAAGATCCAAGATTTGAAAATATTCTCGAAGAATATAATGTAATGCTCTTTTGGTTGTTGAAAATTTTATGAATTGAGAAATTTAGTACAATTTCTCAAAGAATATCGATATATGATCTAAAATTGTCAATATCCATAATTAAGTATATATGTGAGATATATATCAAAAGATATTGACTTGATATCGATTCAAATCATATATTTATTATTAATACTCTAGAAGAAACATGATATATTATTTGTCACTATTTTTATAAATAGCGACTTGATGTTCAATGATGATCTGTTTAGGCTATTGATTGACAATTATTAATGTGCGATAGTAAAATCGCAACATTATCAATCGAAAAAGAAAAATAAATGTTAAACCCAATGAATTGGACCATCATATATATTGGGCAACGGTGATGATAGATTGATGGTAGCATATGCATGATGATGTCAATGGGTTGATTTATGACTAACTTCAAGTTATTTTATTTATTTTTTGAACTAATTTATTTTTGGTAAATTAATTTTGTATTTGTTTAAACTAAATTGTGGAAAACTCTAGCATGTGTTGTGTTTTGATTCACATAAATTATTTTGATGATAAAAAATAAGAACTACAAATTTTGTGAATCTATTCTATTAGTCAATATATTGCATGAGATATTGATTATGCAATTTGGTGACAAATTTTTTGATTTGAGAATTTTTATATTTTAAGGATATATTGGGTTGTTAAATCTTTATTTAATAAAATTTGATTATGAATTTTAAATTCCTCAATTTTGATTGTGGATATAAATTTTGAATTTTTTCAAAATCATTTGATTAAGCTATCACTTTTTAAATGAATGATAGAGTATTTTTATCACATGTTATTATCTTACATGCAGGAACATGAAATTAATGTAAAATGACATTCGTGATAGATTGAATGTTATTATTAAAGGTGAAAGGTCTACTTGATGCATACATGAATTTGAAAAGGTACGTCCGATTTTTCAATTTAAATTCTTTTATTCTAATATCTTATTTATAGTAATTTGTTCAAGGAAAGACAATTATAAAAGTTGTCTGATTAATGTGGTCCATTCTTTTAAGTGAATGTGACAGTGTCAATTAACACAGTTGATACACTGTAGTTTAATTCTTCAAGGAAGAATATGTCATATTGTATGAAGCGAGATATGAATTATGTATTCGACACAAAATATTGAGATATACGTCACAATCAAGTATTGTACTAAATGTACATCGGTATATCGTATCACTATCGTACCTGAAGTACGTAAAGAGATTTTATTGATATCTATCAATTAAGATATAAAATTTTGTGGAGACCGTTGATGTCTACCCAAATTATTTGTTTCATCATATGTTGATATGAATGTATGAAAGATCTTGAAGATCGTTTGATTGACGATGAAAAAAATGATGTGCTTGATATTATATAATAGTGATACACAATATTGACGTATATGAAATTTTGAATCTAGTGGATATTGATTTGGTTTAAATAGTATATTACAAATCAATATTTCTAGAAGAGCTAAAGAGCTCCAAAAGTATCATTGATGCAAATACTTTCAGAGTTTGGCATAATGGATTGAATCGAGCATTCAAATTATATAAATAGTTGAAAAACTATTGATAGTGCACAAAGTTGTTACGAATAAGCCAAAAGTTCCTGGATCGATAAATATGAATGTTTTTGAATCAAAGATCCAGAAGATTTTATGAATTCTTATTGGCTTATCAAATTTGATATCACTATCATTAGTTCAAATTGGTAGAGAATCCCCATATTATCTAGAATGAATAAATAACTTGGGCCCACGAAGCGCAACATGATGTTTGCAAAAATACGTATTGAGAAAATTTCCAGAATATGTAATCAAGACAAGCTTGATCAAAAGAGGATATGCATATCAATTTTATTGATTATAAATATATTGGTTTAGTTGATTTATTTTGCCTCTAATCAACTATTAAACCATGAGAATAAATGCGTCATATTTGGGGATATCTGAAATATATGTTGTAAATATTATGCCAAATGATTATGTACTGAAAGTTAATGTTTGTGCGGTAAATGCACTACATAAATCTCTTGAAGAGATTATAAAAATGTTGGAAATAAATTAGATCTTATGATCAATTATTTTGAACAATGAGATTTTATGACGCGAAATTCTAATTCATTATTCTTGTGAAACAATGTTTCCAACATTGAGGGGTGGAAATGGAAGCTACAATAATATTTGAGATCGATCCCAATCAAATATAAAGTGGACATGATGTTCAAAGTTTAAATCTCAAATACATTATTTGATCTTGTGTATGAGATCGTTTAGCTTCATTTATGTTCAAGTTGAACAATATATATAAATCGTCTTTAGGAACAAAACTCCTTTAAAGAAAATGAGTGAATATCTCAATGTGAAAAGAACAATGGAGGCTGGTCGTTATGAAATAAATCAACGTTCTGCAGGATCATATTTTATATTACTTGCAAGTAAATGAAAAAGAACGCTAGAAGCGTGAACGACCAATTATTTCAATGAATCCAATTTGGATTATGTTATTCATGAAAAATAACAAGTATATCAAAATATGAGATTTCACAAATTATTTGGGATCGAAATGATATAATCATTCGTGTGTTTTGCTATTACGCAAAATGATGATTATTTTGAACTACAACTTATTGAACTTTCAATAACAATGATATGTGGCAATATGAGCAAATATTAGCAAAGTTTCTCAAAGTATTTCAAGCGGATTATGAAAAAATATTTACACTTATTGTTGATGCACTGATTTGATGATGATACATATAAAAACATCCTCGAAGGATTCGATGCTCATAATATTGTTTTTGCCAACTTGAAGAAGAAAAAAAAATATTTGGTCTTGAAGTACCATACATATGGCAAAATCAGCATCTGAATTAATTTTTGGCAAATCAATGCATAAGATTGAAATATTAAGAGCTAATAATTGAAAGTGATGCTTGCAAGAGGGGGAGCAATTAAAGTTGTACTTTTTTTCCTTGTCTATGATTTTTCCCACGTGGTTTTTCATAACAAGGTTTTTAATGAGACAATTAACAAGTATCAAGATATGTCGTACTCTTTTTGCTTCATTAGGATTTTGTCCCGCTGGGTTTTTCCTGATAAGGTTTTAACGAGACGCATCCATCTTCGGAAAGATATCCAAAGAAAATATATGTTGTTGTACTATTTTATTTTTTTTTCAGATTTTTCTCACGGGTTTTACTGTCAAGGTTTTAACGAGGCAACACTTGAGTCCCGATGAATTTCTCAGACATAAATCTTGTCAAATGGAGATTTTGAAGAATTGGTTTCTTGTGCAAATAATCATCTAAGGAGGAGTGTTATAAATATATTATTATTATAGATGATTATATATTAAAGATATGTGATCAAGATAAATATGTCAAGATAATATTTATGAAGATTTGTATCTTGTAATCTTTCCCTATAAATAAGGGTGATTGAGTTCAATGAAAATTGCACCTGAGTATTGACTCATATGAATTATCTCTTCTCTCATGAATTCTCTCTACTCATCTCTCTATTTCTATTATGTTTTATAACATAATTGAAATTATGGTTAAATATTTGAGTAGTTTATTATTAGTAATCGCATTTTATGCATAGTAAGCTAACACATGGGCTAATATGTGAATTCAGTATTGGTCGATTCTTGATATTAATAAAAAATTGATTTTGCATAACTAGGGATGACAATGGGGCGGGTCGGGGATGGGGATGTCTTCCCCATCCCCGTTCCTGAATTCAAATCCGATCCACATACCCGCCTCAATCCCCATTAATTTTTATCGGGGATTCCCCATACCCATCCCCGCGGGGATCAAGTCCTCATCCCCATACCCATACCCGAAAATATATATATTTTTATATATTATAAATAAATTTTATTATAATATATATATATATATATATGAATTAATAAATTTTATTATATAAGAATATAAAAATTATTATTCAATTTTATAATAAAATACCTAAAATATTTTGGGTCAATTTTTATTATAATATTAACTTTTAAAATTAATAAAAATATTTTAAATACAAAATATTTCTTTAAATCAAAATTAATATTTTTAAAAAATACTATGTATCAAAAATTTATTAAGATTATATATTGTTTCTAAATTTATCTAATATATATATATATATATACTAATATAAATAATTTATAAGTGTATGTAACATGAATGAGATTCAAATAAAATTTTTATGTTATAAAAAACTACGCTATCATAAACGAATGTATTATATATAATGTATAAAAATATATATAAACGAAATAATAATACTTTTAATTTTAATTTTTTAATAATATTTTAGATTTAATAAAAATTGATAATTAAAATATTTGTATTATTATTATTATTATTATTATTATTATTATTATTATTATTATTATTATTATTATTATTATTATTATTATTATTATCGGGGCGGGTTCGGGGATGGGGATAGCATCCCCATACCCGTCTCAATATGTTTCGGTGATTTTTAAAAATCCCCGAACTCATACCCAAAAATACTCCCCCAAATTCGTCCCGTTTCGGGTTTTTCCCGCGAAAAAAATTGTCATCCCTATGCGTAACATCTCTTTCGGTTTTTTAACTATTTATTGTAACTTCTTTCCTGATTCATCGAGGTAACATGAGTGTTAGGTATGTTCCTAAATAGATTATTGTGTATAACAAAATAGCATTTCTCATAATCCCGCATGACACGATGGCGCGGCGTGTTTTTTAAACGAGGACAATTATTTTTTTGTTCATATATGTAACATTTTTGCGATTTTGATCATCGATGTTATCAAATTTCAGTTTTAGTCTAATACATTTGTTTTTCGAGCACTTGTAGTCATTTTTTCCGACGCGGCGTCGACAATAAATCTATGCAGTGTTGTTGTGGCGTTGACGTATATAGTATCGCATCAGCATTCTCAATTAAAAAAAACCTAAAATTGCCACACAAATAAAATACAGGACAAAAATTGAAATTTGATCACATGGGTTATAGAGAACCAAAATCGTAAGTGACAAAATTACATGATAAAAATCGAGTTGTCCCATTTTAAATGAATTACTATATTTTGGTAAATGGGTTACTACTTACTAGTTGCGTTAGTTTCCGTACAGTTGAAAAACCCAATCCATAAAAAAAGTTCCAGTCTTAGTTGGGCTTAGTCAAAAAAGCGCGAGTCAATATGTTGAAGCCCATTTTCTTAGTTGGGCTTACGCAAAATAACCAACTCAACCAATTGGTCTATAATCATCTCCAAAAAGCCCATATATGTAATAAGATTCTTTTACATTACGAGAAGCCTTTTGTGTGACACAAGTTTGTGTGGGATAATATTGAAGTACCAAGACAAAGAGCCCGTTTGGTATGAAAAGTTAAACCAAATATAGAGTTTTTCTAATTTATAATGTATTTGAGTGGGCATTTTGGTGTTTAAAAAAACATTTATTTAAGTCAAATATAGAGTTTTTTCAAAAAACAAAAATTAGAGCTTGAAAAAACATTTTTTTTACAAAGCACTTTAGATACCAAACGGGTTCAAAGTGTTCCGCACTTCATGTGTGCTTCTTACATTACATTACATTGTAGATTTTGTAGTTCACATTGACAAAAATCAAATGAGAAATATAAACAATAAATTATGGATCTTCTCATCTTCATATGTCAAATCTCAATTATCTTGCTTCACTAAACCACTATGGATCCAAAAATTCGGAAACCAATGTTGTATCATTATCGTCATTGATATGCGCAAAAGTTCGTATTAAACTGATTCACGGGTCAATTTCGTTCTATAGATCTCCGATCTGACCTAACTCAAATTATTAAAAGTTTTCACATGAGGTAGAATACTCGAGAAAACGCGAAAATTATACATTAAAACAGGCAATAATAGTGCACAAACTTTTGCACCATATGAAATGAATACACACCATAGGAATCTCCTAATAAAACAATATGATATTTTCGTGTGCCAGTGACCCAAAATGGCGCCATATGTGCAAAAACCATGTAGGCAACTTGCACGAGCCTGGGATGCAAACAAATTACACAGACACCGGCGATATAATATAGATTTCCGATGTAAACGAATTGTTTTTGTAAATTCCAAGACCACAAAAGCTGACATGTTTCCATATATGCCGCCCCATCGTTATCTTTTCCATTATGTCCATTATACCCACCCCACCTCCCCCAACGTAATTTTTTTAAAAAGATATTTTTTTTATTAGGCAACTAAAAGACAATGAATTTAGGTATACTTCACTAGGGAGTTTTCGGTATACCGTATCAAAAATATTGGTATGAAAAAAATTCATACTGATACCGATATCGAAATTTTAAAATTTTGGTATGAAAAAAATTCATACTAATACCGTATAGATACCGAAAAAAAATTCGATATACCAAAAAAATGTATATATATCGAAAAACTTTCGGTACTGTATCCCAAAAAGTCGGTATTTTGATTTGGTATCTCAGTCCTATACTTCACACTTAAAGACGGTAAAAATGATTGTCCAAGTTCATATATAGAACTTTCAATGAGTGAATTCAAGTCAACGTTGAAGAATACAGTCGAGATATTTGACAATATTGCAAAACACAAATAAAAATATTGAATTATAATCAAATCTAGCCCGTTTGGAATGCATGTAATTGAATAAATGAAATCTTGCAGATAATATAATTATCAACCTCTACTCAATTATAAGGAAACAAATTTATATTAGGGGGGAAAAGAAGATCACATCCCGTAGATTGCTCCCACTCACTTATGTGATACATATATTCACTTATAAATAGTAACAATTATAATTAAATAAGAAAAGTTAGAGATTTAAAAAATAGAGGGGTATTTATGTCCACATGCAATATAATACTTGTAAATAAATACAAATTCACCGCTTCAGTGAGAGCTTGCAGTGCCACTAGTTTAGTTTAGTCAGGCTGAAACTACGAGGAGCAACACGATAATGGTGACTGGATGCATTGTATCATAAGAACCGGAGAGAGCAATTTGTTGGATTTCTCGCGGCTGAAATGAGATCGGACAGGTTTCAGGGAGGCGGATGCGTCGCGATTCGGGCGATTACTCACTCGTCCTCGTTTTCCAAATGCAATCCTTCTCATTCAGGTGTTGATTTGTGTTTTTTTTACCTCCTTTGTTTTGATTGAATCATATGTACGTTCGATGTCTTGTGCTGCGTGTTGGTAGAAGGATCGGCTGAGAATTTATATATATATATATATATATATATAAGTTTTATGTGGTTGGTGTTACTTTGGGTGAAATCTGGCTTTTATTAGTTTTCAATTGGTTGCTTCACGGTTTTCGGAGTAATGCTGCGTGTTTCAGTGATTTTTTTGGGTTATTTGATCGATTGAAGATTCGTGTCTGTCACTCTGCTTGAGCTGGTGTATGTCATGTGTTTCGTTTCTGTTGGTTGGTTTGAGATTTTTCTTTTACTGTGTTTTCATTATGTTTTTAACTTTTTGCTGTACTTTGAAAAAAATTTAAATGTTTATTTGGATGATTTTTTTCTGTTATTATTAGTGGATCGTTCTTCTCATCTCATAGTGAGTGTGACAAATCATTAGGATTTTACTTTCCACGTACATGATCTGGCATAGAAATTAAATTAATGAAACTATACTCGAAAGCTTTGACTTTAATTCAATTTATTGAAGCTAACAAAGTTGTGATGATTGGATTCGATTCGATGTCCCCGCTTGCACTTGTTAGATGCTTCCAAATAATAAATAAGCAGTGTAAGAAGAAGTGAATGCATGGCAATGGGCACCATTCTATCTCCGTTTGCTCAAATAGAGCGGAGATGGGTTGACGATGTCCCATTCTCATACTTCTTCAAACATAGGTGATGATGGTATAGAGCTGGATGATCAATAGATCTAACAAGGAAATTCGTTACTCGTTAGGTGGCTCTGGAAAAGATGTGTAACATGCAAGTCTGCTTGTACAATATTTAGCGATTTTATGGACAATCCAATTTGTTCTATCATGATTCTTGAGGAGTATAATACGAAAATAAATTTATAAGGAAATTATTAATTGGATGAGAAGACCAATGGATTTGGACTTTGATCACTTTCAACCTTCTGCATAATGTTTTTAAGCATTTTCTCACCCTGCCATTTATATGCATTTTGAAGGTAAACATTTATTTCTTTGACTTCAGATGTTGCCTCTTGCGGCACACCAGTGTGGATGGGTAAAGGCCTCACTTGTGTTTGCTTCAAGCGCAAGGCAAGCTGTTCACGCGTATGCATCAACTTGAGCCCCATAAAGGTAAGATTTCTATTTTGTTTATGTAAAGCATCTGCCACTCAATGATGATGCCCATTAGATTCTAAATAAATGTGTAACAAAATAATGATAATAGCAAAAGATCAACAGCTCGTTGTGCACAAGAGGGAATGCGATGAAAGCATCTAACATCTGTTAATATTTTGTCACTTTGTTAGTTAATTGGTTAGGATTGCTTTTGACTGTATAATAAATCTATTCCAGGTGTTCTTGTCCTATTAGTTACACTTTTATATGTATGTATACTTGTAAATAGGATTTACTCATTAACTAATGAAAGCCATCCTATTCATCACTCTCAAAGTCCTCTAACCAACACATAGTATCAAGTGGCATGACATTGTTATTTATCTCGTATTTTAATGTTTAAGATGATTTACCTTCCCTGAATTACTTCAAATGGCCAGGAGGAGAGACTAAGAAGATTAAGACACCGAAATAAAGTTTACTTTGATTCATCCAGGCCAGAACATCAGGTGAGATTTCTGAACACAATTATGTAATCTTGCATCTTACAATTTATAAAATCTGCATTTGCCCTTTGCCCACATCAATAGTTTATTGTATATAATTGGTTGAGTGGTGTCTGAATTTGCAATCCAAGAATCTGCCCAAGTTTCATTTTCCGTTTCAAAGTATCTTTTAAAATTTGCTGGGATCACAGGAAGCTTTAAGGACATTATGGTCAGCTACATACCCTGGAAAGAAACTACAAAGTTTGGTTTCTGATCAGTGGAAAGATATGGGGTGGCAAGGAAAAGATCCATCTACAGACTTCAGGTATTCTTTGATTCCGGATAATTTATATCACCCTTATTGCTAAATTGCTCATTCTGCCCTTTCTTCACCTTGTGCTTGCGTATCTCATGGACATTGCATGTATTTCTTTTAAACAGGGGAGCTGGCTTCATTTCTTTGGAAAATTTGTTGTTCTTTGCCAAAACATATTTTGTAAGATTCATGTTGTCCTGTTCTTGTGGAAATTAATATGGTATCACATGATATATCTTGTTAAAGTTGGTACACATTACGCAATATATAAAAATGTCTTAAATTATCATTTTATGCCGCAGACATCTTTTCAGAGTCTCTTAAGGAAACAAACAGGCAAGAGAGCGGTTTGGGAATATCCATTTGCGGTTGCTGGTGTAAATATTACATTTATGCTCATGCAAATGCTTGATCTGAATGCCAGTAAGTAAAAATTTCCCATAATTGACAAAGAATTTTAAGGTGCGTGTATTCTCTTCCAAGCTATGGCTAATTTGAGGTCAACTATATGTAGCCAAGCCTGGGACGTTTATCAGAGCAATTTTTCTGCAAATGTTAGCAGGTGAAGCAATCATATCTTACAATTTCTCTTGTCGTTGTACGTCGAAACACAGATAACTTTGATGATTACACATATGGGGGACAACACGCGTTCAAGATATATAATTGAATCGACTGCACGTTATCAAATTTGTTGGTTTCGATTATATTTTTATGCTTTCCTCACAGGTATTGCCGTGTTGCTATTCCTTGAGAAAATGAAAGTTAACTTCAAATTTAAAATCTTGATCCTTTTGCAGAGAATGAGTGGGCATTTGATCTACTATACTGTGTTGCTTTCATGATAATGGACAACTTGTGGCTCCAAAAAAATGCGACATACATGGACTTCAACGTAAGAAACCTGTATCTCTCTTGTAAAACCATGAACTGTATAATATTCAACTACAGAAACATGATTGTTTATTGAAATATAGTCCGTTTAGTTCAAAACGTTTCGATATGTTTCGCACTTTAAATGGAGCTTCATCTTTGAGAGTTCTTATATGCATGAGTTAAACATGATATTTTAAAATCGACCCGATATCAATTGGAGAAAGAACTCCTGATGGATGACGTTACATGGATCGAAGACATGCCTTCCTACAACCTTCTGCATTGAATTTTAGCTGATCTTTAACACCCGCTGACACAACTGGGAAATTGAGTCTTTATTATGGTTAGATACTTCGATCTTGTGTAGATGTCACATTTTTCTTTTCATGTTCTTGGATTTATAAATCTAGGTGTTTATCAAATTTTAATTGTGCATATGGAAACTAGAATTTATAACCGCATTCAATAAATGAGGACAATGTTGATTTTATCGAGTTCTATATTTGTAAAGGCTATGGTCAGAATCTCAAAAAAAAAAAACAAAGAATTATGGTTGTTGAAAATATGATATTATTATTATTATTATTTAAAGTTGAATATTAAGTTGTAAAATTTTGAAAATTAGTGTGTGATGATTTAGATGATGATGTTTTTATTTTTGGACTAATCTCCAAATGAGATCTATAAATATGTCTCTCCATTTGTGTATAAAATCACAATTGAATTGAGAGAGAAAAATTTGTGAAGAGTAGAGTTTGATATATTTTGAGTTTTGAAATTAAAATTTTTACTTTTTCACGACAATGATGAGTTTGTGGGAATTAAATATCTTACTATAATAATGATGTACAAAATTTAAGATTCTGTTATATATAGATGATATTTAGGTGATTGATTTGATTGTATAATTCCTTTTGTGTAACATTCCCTCTACCCTATAAATAGAGGTTATAGTTAAAATGAGAATTAATTGATTTCACTCATCTTTTCTCTATTGTATTTCTCTAGTCTTTGATTCTCTTCCTTCCCTTTCTCCACTAAATATATAACACGTTATCAGCACAAGTGCTCTTCAAGGTAGGAAAAAAAAAATATCATTATCTTTGTATGAATGCTCTCGAAAAAGCACAATATTTCGATCTTATATTGATGCTCCTCGAAATCGCATAAATTTTACTTTTATGTGTATATTTCTAGTTAATCATTGATGCTCCTGAAGAAGCACAACGTTTGATTTTGTGTTGATGTTTTTGATGAAACACAACATGGTTTTATATTGATATTTGATAGATCTACGGATACAATATTTATCAAGATTCCCGAAAAATATTGATACAAGATATAAAAATTATCAATATTGATAGATAATTTAATATCTGACAATATTTCTAAAGAATATTGATTTGATAGAATGACATATTAATATTCAACAATATTTCGGAAGAATATTGATTTGATTTTAACAAAATAACAAAACTTATGATTTAATATTTAAATAAGAGATTGTTTATATTCCTGAAGAATATTGATTCAAAATTTAAGATTTATCCATATTTTGGTAGAACTATCAATATTTCATGTCCAAGATATAAAATTTGTTAATATTTATGAAGAATCAAATCTTTCGAGATTCGCCAAAATTCTAGAAGAATTTTGATATCAGATTGCGAACGATAGTGATATAAGATATATATAATATTTATCAATATTAACAAATAATATTGATTCGAGATCTAACATATATCAATATTCCTGCAGAATTTTGATTAAATATTCAATATTTGTCAATATTCTTGAATAATATTAATTCAATATGAATTATAAATATATTCTTGTTTGATTTAAATTTTCTCATCATATCTTGACATGTTTGCTTATTATTTGCATTCTTAATTTTTTTTGATTTAACAAGTTGCCAATTACATTTCATTGATTAATAACTATAGCAACATGACAAGTTTATATATATTTCCATATTCTACATGATACCATGTTTATTTATATTTTATTTGCACAAATCATGATCTATACCTTAGAATTTAACTTATTATTTTTTTGGGTAGATCATTATTTAATCTTTTAGATATTCACACCCTTCATAAAAATAATGATATAAGTTATATTATTTAGATTGATAAAAAAATATCACGATGAATGTCTAGCTGATAGTGGTACAACACACACCATCCTTCAAAACAAAAGGTATTTTTTAAAATTAACATTAGCTGAAAATAATGATATAACAATCTCTGGTGCATCAAACATTATTGAAGGTCATGGGAAGGCAAAAGTCATTTTATCAAATGAGACAAGCCTGTATATTGAAAATGCAATCTATGCAAGCAAATCATGTAAAAATTTGCTTAGCTTTAAAGATATCCGCCGAAATGAATATCATATTGAAACATTGAATGCAAATAATATTGAATATCTTTGCATTACATCCATTATATCTGACCAGAAGCAGATAAAAGAAATATTACATGCACTTTCCTCTGGGATGTATTACACAATAATAAAATCAATTGAAGCAAATACGGTCACAAACAAGAAGTTTGTTGACAAGAAATGTTTTGTATTATGGCACGACCAACTTGGTCATCCTGAGAGTTCAATGATGCGAAGAATAATAAATAATTCTTGTGGACATCCCTTAAAGAACCAGAAGATTCTCTTACATGATGATTTTTCATGTGTGGCTTGTTCACAAGGAAAATTAATTATAAGACCTTCCCCAACAAAGGTTGATATTGAAATTCCAACTAGGTGGTCACATGTTAGTTTGTTAGCATCTCGAAATATAGCTTTTGCTAGATTACTTGGGCAAATAATTAAATTACGAGCTCAGTTCCCTGATCACTCAATCAAGGCAATTCGTCTTGATAATGATGTTGAATTCAAATCACAAGCATTTGATGAATTTTGTATGTCGATCGGGATTTCAGTTGAGCATTCAGTTGCCCATGTTCATACACAGAACGGTCTTGCAGAATCATTTATTAAACGATTGCAATTGATTGCTAGACCATTACTGTAACGTCCTCAACCTATGAAAACGTTACTCGACTAACATGACCTAAAATTAGCGGAATAAAAAATTCAATAGATGTATGCATACATCAAACTTTACTTAAAACATTTCAGAATAATTTACAAACCAAATCCAAACCTTAAAATTTATAAAACTTGTTTTCAACATTAAAATACCTCATAAAGTTGCAAATGACTCAATACATAGCACACTCATCACACAACATACTCATAACTGTAACACACTCATCACATTAACACACTCATCATATAACACACTCATGCATCGCCCGCCGGTCCGACTCCTTGCTCTTCTTCATGCCCGACATTGAACTCGTCGACATATGCATAAATGTCATCTTCATTACCTGCACCATTCAAGTATAGTGAGTCTAAAGACTCAGCAAGTATATGCAATAAAAATCATGAGATTTCAAATATCATTTAAACGTAACATAACATAACATAAACTCATCATTTAGTGACGAATTATGCGAAATTGTGGAAACCGTCATAATGGGCAAATTCATCCTTTTTTTGTTGATCAACAAGCATATGGCATTAAGCCTCATAACATTCGTTCTTTGGAAAGGCCCTCTCCGAAGCTTATCCCGGAGCACCAGTCCCGTGTACTTATCTGTCTCATGAGCCATGTTTGGAAAGGCCCTCTCCGGAGCCCAAACCGGAGAACCAATCCCGTGTTTGCCACCACAAAGACACATAAGACATCAAAAGTGTTTTCATACATTAACATGTCATTCATTTTTCATATCATCTCATTATCATCTCATCATAACATTCCATCTTTGCATGACTTGTATGCCATAAATCATTCATCATAACATCATGATTCCTTTCATAAACTTTTAGGTCGTGATCTTAAAACTTACTCGATAACTTCATGCATATCATAGATGATTAAAAATCATATTTTCATATTGAATATAGCTTTCATGAATGAACATAGACATGTACATGCATCACATAACATAATCGATCCACGTAAGTCATTTTTTTCGTTCTTGAGTTAAAACTTGAAACTTTTTGCATAAAAACTCTTAAATATATTTTGGAAGCCTTAAAAGATCATAACCAAGAATTTAGGACCCTAAAATAACATATCAAAATCATGAATTTCGAAGTTTAGGCGCAGTCGCTCCACTTCTTCGGCGCGGGTGCGCATGCCCTGCGCAGATAGGTCTTATTTCTCGCTCTCAAACTCTATTTTACAGTCAGAATTTGAAAAAGTGGTAAACATGAAAATTGTAGCCCTTGATCTTGGATTTCCAATACCGAAAACCTCACCTCAATTGGATTTTTCAGTAAAACGTTATACGCATTCTCCCGATACGGGTCGGTTAAGGAAATTCAAAACAACCGACACACTTCGGGGCGATTTTGGCCAAACATCCAAAACGATTTTGACAAAACTCAAAACACGAAAATTGTAGAAATTTAAACTAGCTTTCAAATAAAGTAAGCCTCATCTCATTTAGAATAGGACACTAGTCTTGATCCTCAAAATCATGACGAGCGTCGCTAATCCGGAACAACCCAACACATGTAATAATTCAAAACTTTAACTCAAACTAACTCAACACTTCAAATTCAACACATATTTTCAAAATCATTCCTTTTTCAACTCTAACCCATAATAATCCATCAACACACATTATTTATCAAGAATTTCTTAACCCATACTTCAAGAACTCGTCAAGAACGGTTTACATTTCACGATTTCATAACATCATAATTTCATGCTTTTGAAATTATAAAAAAATCATGCATATATATCTCAACATACATAATTACATATTAACATAATTATACCTTGAATGGTGGATTCAAAAGCTTTAAAAACTTGTCTTGAATTGAGGTTAAGATGATCCGGATTTTCGGAGACGAACTAACCACGAAGAGGAGCAAGATTGGAGTTTAACTTCGAAATTTCTTGAAGGAACCGTGTAGTGCTCCGGGAAGAATCAGAGAATAAGGATGAAAAGAAAAATAACGAAGAATAAGATAGACGTGAAGGAGAGGAATTATTGGGAGACAAACTCATAATGAAGTGGGGAACGTGGTAGATGAGTGTTCCTTTCAACACTTAATTCGCGTCGTGGTGAATAATTAAAATGTTGTCTACCACTCTTCCTTGACTCGACTGATAAAAATAATATCTCCCAACTTGTTTATTCAAAGTATATCAATATTATACTTAAAATACTCGTGAAAATACGTTCTAACACTTCGTTCGTAGGTTAGCCCCGTCCCGCGAATCCAGAATCAAGCTCAACCTGGAATCATTTATTTAATCAAAATTGTTAAACATAAATAAACATAATCACTAAATAATAATCATTAAATAATAACTTAAACAATTTAAGGCATGATCATTTAAAAATTATTTTAAAATCATCGTGAGCAAGTTTAGTGGATTCGGACCTTACAATTACTCATGAAAACAAAACTACCATTTGCAGCTTGGGGTCATGCTATAATACACGTTGCATCATTGATTCGTGTGAGACCAACTAATTACCACCAATACTCACCTTTGCAACTTGCATATGGTCAAGAACCGGAAGTTTCTTATTTTCGAGTATTTGGTTGTGCGGTACAAGTCCTTATTCCACCTACACAATGGACCAAAATGGGTCCACAACGTAGACTTAGAATTTACGTGGGATATGATTCACCATTTATCATTAGATATTTGGAGCCTTTAACAAGTGATTTATTTACTGCAAGATTTGCAGACTGCCACTTTGATGAAACTGATTTTCCAACTCTAGGGGGAGCAAAGTTGTATCCTGAGGAACAACGAAAAATTTGTTGGAATGAGAAAACATTATCTCATTATGATCCCCGAAACAATCAATGTGAGAAAGAAGTTGAAAGAATTATTCATTTGTAATGAATTGCAAATCAATTACCCGATGCTTTTGTTAATACAAAAAATGTGACAAAATCATACACACAAGTAGAGAATACTCCAGTAAAGATTGATGTTCCTGTAGGACCATGTAATACTTTACCCGCAAACGAATCTAAAATATGCCAGAAGCGTGGTCGACTAATTGGTTCGAAGGATACAATACCTAGAAAAAGAAAGATACAAGATAAAGACGCAGTTACAGCTCCAAAAGAAGTAACTTTACATGATACACCAAGAGAAATAAATGAAATAGATGTGGAAAACATGATTCATGAGAATCACAATCACGTGAAAATATCGAGATTTCGACAAATTATTTGATATCTCGTAAAATATGGGATCGAAGTAATACAAACATCGATGATGTTTTCACTTTAAACGTAGTCCTTGATATTATGCAAGGCAATAATGATCCTGAACCACTATCTGTTAAAGATTGTCAACAAAGTAA
The DNA here is from genome assembly GCF_033568475.1 of Henckelia pumila. Taxonomy (NCBI): domain Eukaryota; kingdom Viridiplantae; phylum Streptophyta; class Magnoliopsida; order Lamiales; family Gesneriaceae; genus Henckelia; species Henckelia pumila. Next base: position 7,368,891 of record NW_027331831.1, read on the forward strand.
TTATTGGCCAAAGTGGAAGACGGCTATACAAACTGAATTAGATTCTTTAGAGAAACGTAAAGTGTTTGGGCCCGTTGTTCAAACACCTAAAAATATAATCCATGTAGGATATAAATGGGTGTTCGTATGAAAAAAAAAATGAAAATGGCAAAATTGTAAGATATAAAGCCAGACTTGTAACCCAAGGTTTCTCTCAGAGACCTGGAATTGACTATGAGGAAACGTACTCACCTGTAATGGATGCCACCACTTTCCGATTCTTGATTAGCTTGGCTGTATTAGAAAAATTGGGCATGCGACTTATGGATGTGGTTACTGCATATTTATATGGTTCACTTGATAACGACATATACATGAAAATTCCTGAAGGATTTAAGCCATCAGAAGCAAGTGATACAATCCCTAAGACCATGTTCTCAATAAAACTGCAAAAGTCATTATATGGATTAAAACAATCCGGGCGCATGTGGTACAATCGCCTTAGTGAGTATTTATTACAAGAAGGTTACACAAACGATGCTATTTGTCCATGCGTTTTTACGAAAAAGACGGATGAAGGTTTTGCAATCGTGGAAGTATGTGTGGATGATCTAAATCTCATAGGAACTCCAGAAGAGCTTACCAAAACTGCCAATTATTTAAAAAGTGAATTTGAGATAAATGATTTGGGAAAAACAAAATTTTGTCTTGGCTTGCAAATTGAACATTTACAAGAAGGGATATTTGTTCATCAATCTTCATACGCAGAAAAAATATTAAAACGATTTTACATGGATGAAGCACATCCATTAGCATCACCAATAGTCGTTAGATCACTTGACACTAAGAAAGATCTTTTTCGTCCACTTGAAGATGGAGAGAATATTATTGGTTCGGAAGTACCATATCTGAGTGCAATTGGTGCATTATCATATCTTGCAAATTGTACCCGGCCAGATATAACTTTTTTTGTTAACCTTCTAGTGAGATATATTTCTTCTCCAACCCGAATACATTGGAATGGTGTAAAACACATTTTTCGTTACCTTCGTGGTAGAACTGACATGAGTTTGTTTTATTCGAAAAAATCAAATTTCTCTTTATTAGGTTATGCAGATGCAGGTTATCTCTCAGATCCACATAAAGCCAAATCCCAAATAGGTTATGTGTTTACACGAGGGGGCACTGTTATATCATGGAAGTCGAAAAAGCAAAATTTAACAGCGACATCATCAAATCAATTAGAGATCATTGCAATGCATGAAGCAAGCCGAGAATGTGTGTAGTTGAGGTCCGTAACACAACATATTCAAGAATCATGTGGACTACGAACAACAAGAGATATTCCGACGACTATATTCGAAGACAATACTGCTTGCATTGCACAATTAAAGAAAGGATATATTAAAGGCGATCGAACGAAACATAATTTTCCAAAGTTCTTCTACACGCACGAACTTCAAAAAAAAGTTGATATCGATGTCCAACAAATTCTCTCCAATGACAATGTAGCTGATTTATTCACAAAAGCATTACCAACATCAACATTCAAGAAATTTGTGCACAAGATAGAGATGCATCAATTAAAGGATATTCGGTGATTGAAATCAGGGAGAGTATCAAATGTTGTACTTTTTTTCCTTCGTTCAGGTTTTTCCCACTGGGTTTTACTGACAAGGTTTTAACGAGGCAACATTAAACTCTCCACCAATCATCTAAGGGGGAGTGTTATATATAGATGATATTTAAGTGATTGATTTGATTGTATAATTCTTTTTGTGTAACATTCCCTCTACATTATAAATAGAGGTGTAAAGTTGAAATGAGAATTAATTGATTTCACTCATCTTTTCTCTATTGTATTTCTCTAGTCTTTGATTCTCTTTCTCCCCTTTCTCCACTAAATTTATAATAGATTCCTTTTTCTTTCTTTTTTTTCATTTGACGAAAAATCATTTTTCTTGATGATACCACTACGAACGTCACTTTTTATGGTTTATGAATTAACGAGTAAAAATAATTTTAGTAAATCAATTATGATAAAATGTTAAATGTGTATATTAATTTTTTAAAATGATTTATTTTGTATATGATCAAGTTATAAAATCAATTTTAGTTCACTAAATTTGAGTTTGTTTAAAGATTTTAATTAATTGAAGGGAAAATTACTTTTTTGGTCCGATATGTTTGTCACTTTGCGATTTCGGTCCTCTATATTTTTAGATTTTAATTTTAGTCCGTTATTTTATTTTTTTGGTAATTTTAGTCTTTTTTCTGATGTGGCACCGATGCAGTGCTGATGTGGAGCTGACGTGGACATTGCTACGTAAGCATTTTTGAAGAAAAAAAGACTGAAATTGCCAAAAATCAAAACATGCATAACTAAAACTGAAATATGAGAACATAGAGGACCGAAATCGCAAAGTGACAAACATACATGACCAAAATTACAGTTTTTCCTTAATTGATTTAAGTAAAAGGTAAAATTGATGTTATGACTTGATCATTATCACTTAAATCATTTTCAATAATTCATATTTCTCTCTATATATAAAGAATCTCTCTGTTAGACACCATTTTTTCATATTGCCGAAATTTCCCATATATAATATAAATATTAAACTTTTATTTTTATTTGTTTGTTTTTTTAAAATTTCGATATTTCAAATTTTCATGTTTTTCTCAACTAAACATTATAGATAAAATAAATTGATAAATAAATTTTTATAAATGAAAAAAAATTAAATATTATTGAAAAAATAATATTTATACATAACATACAATATTAAATATATTATATAATTTTATACATATGCAACACGTGTATGTCATTATGCTAATATCAATTAAATATTTTATTAATAGTTTATGTACGAAAATGATTATTAATAATTTACGTATCAAAATGAATTTTTACACGTTGTTAATCATTAAGTTCCACTTGATGAGACTTTTGGGGAATCCGAGTATGGGATGTCACGTGACGGATAGTTGACTAATCCAAATCCAAAACTTTTTGTTGCGTTCTTACGAAAGATTTCTTATTTCGATTATTATTTTATTATTAACGATCCATTAGTTGACTCTCGTTTTCCCTTCTTTGTTATAATTTAGTATTTCATTAGTCGACCCGCAATTTTTTTTTCTCTTAATTTCCCATTAAAATAAATAAATATCAAATATCAAAAGTAGATTCCAAAGCTGCGGCTGGCCATCCCCCAATTCCTAAATCACCAAAATAACCAATCTCAACAAGTTACACTATTAGAGGGTACTTGCTATTATTATTATTTTTGAAGTACGACTGGTTTCTTCACCAAAAATCAGTTTTTATAACTATTTAACAAATTTCTTTTCAAAAATAAAAAAACTATTTACCAAATTTGTTTGACCAAAAAAATGCAAAGAAATTTCTTTGAAATGCAGCATTCATTATCATCAAAGTCAACTGTCAATTCATGCAGCTATATATACACATAAGCATCATTCCCCCCCTTTCCTTCTTCACACACGAACGCGATGGATCATGTGTTCCAATCCCTCCTCTTGTTCTTCATGATCTACATCACATTATCAAATGCTGCAGGTACATTTTCAATTCCAAAACTCTCATTATCTTCTTCTATGTTTTGTTTATAAGATGCAAGTGTGACCAAATAGTAGTTATTTTTTTCTTCTTTTTTTGGGTACATGAAATCTTTTAGGTCATCTCCAACGCTGCGCCAAAATGGTGGTTTCCATTTTGGGGCAGCAAACCTTCTCCAATGGGTGCTATTTTGGTGCCCAAAATAGCTCCTCACCAATGCATTCACCAAATTTAGCGCAGGCCCATTTACTCTTTTTTTTAAATTCTTTTATTACTTTTTAATTATTATGTTGAATTTGATACGAAACTTACACTAGAATAATGTAAAACTTACATTAAAATAGAATTTATGGTTATGAGAATATTATTTTTGGTACAAGATTTGGTGCAAATGGGTTGAAGATGGACGTTGAATTTGGTGCGAAACGTACACTAAAATAGTGTAAAACTTACACTAAAATAGAATTTATGGTTGGAGATGGCTTTAAAACGCGGTTTGTCTCGTTGAAAAAAAAAAAAAAAAAGTATGGTCTGATTCCATCCCTCTGATTTGCTGCAGATATACTACAAAACCCGGATTTTGAAATCGCTCCGATGAACATATCATCAGTAAACGCAACTTCCCAATTCTTGCTTCTCCACAACAAAGAGAACCCAATCCCAGGATGGTGGTTCGATGGAACAGTTTGGTATGTAACTCCAGCTGCCAACTTATCGTTACCGGGGAACGGTCATGCGATTCGGCTAGGCGAAAATGGTCGAATCAACCAAACATTCCAAGGGACTGATGATTACTCTGATTACATTCTCACTTTCACTCTGGCTGCTCAAAACGAGAATTGTTTCAACAACTTCACCGCCGTGAATGTTTCGGTTCTTGATCCTGAGTACGATGATGTTCGATCACGAGTCTTCTCTTTGTGGATGAATTCGAGCAGACATTTGTGGATTAGCTATGGTTTTCATTTGGGATCATGGGGAAGTAAAAAGGATTCCATAAGTCTTGACATCAAAAGTGTGGCTCAAAGTTCGGACCAAAATTTTACTTGTTGGCCCGTTGTGGATAACTTCATTCTGAAGAGAAATGGAATGCCCCGATGGTACGAAGGTATGTAACACATAAAAAGCTAGAGCTCTCATTGTCCAAATCCATATATACGACTCCCAAAAAATTAGGTAGACATCTAAAAATAAGTGATTATAACACTTTGTTTGAAATTACGGATTTACATGGGATTTGGAATTGAAAATACCGTTTTAGTATTTGGCAAAACGGGATTTTAAAACGAGATTGGTATTTGATGGGATTTCATGGAATTTCATTTAACTAAGTGAAATCCTTATAAAACTGGTCGTATTTCATGGGATTTCATGGGATTTGGGTTCATAAAAATAATTAAATTATTTTTAATAATAAATGTATATATGTTAGTTGTAAATTTTAAGTTTTTTTCAAAATTGTTTTACAAAATATCATTTATATAAAATTTATACTATCAAATTTCAAAATATATTTTATCTTTTTGCCAAACACCAAAATGAAATTCCAATTCCATTTATTTAAAATCCAATTTCAAATTCTATTTTTTAGGGATCCAAACACACTATAAAGATTTTTTTCATAAATTTGTGAAGAAAATCTCCATAATCACTTTTTTTAGAGATTGCAAACACTATATTAATATATATTAATATATCCGATGTGAGATGAGAATTGGATATTTTTCGCAGGTAACCAGATAGCAAATGGAGATTTCGAGATTGGGCCGGCAGTGATCAAGAACTCCTCAGAGGGAATTCTTCTAAGTGAAGATTCAACCTCATACCATACCCCACTCCAACAATGGAAAATCCTCGGAACCGTGAAATACATTGATTCGAAGCACTTCAAAATCCCCCGAGGCAATGCTGCAATCGAGCTATTTTCGGGTTCATCTGGCATCCAAGCAGATTTTGTTTTCCAGCTCAAACAAACTTACACTTTGAACTTCACCATAGGGGATGCTAATGATTCTTGTGTAGGAGACTTGTTGGTATTCTTGCAAGTGGGGAATGATGTATGGAACTACACATTGCAAGGTAATGGGACGGGATCCGCCAAATCCAGGCATTCCGTGAGTTTTAGTATCGCAACCGAATCGTCGAGGGATACTTCTATAGTGTTCTATAGATTCAACGAGACATGGGCGAGCGATGGTGTTCTATGTGGTCCTGTCCTAGACAACATAAGTCTATATAGTTCGAACTCGAATTCGAACTCGAACTCGAGGAAGATGGAACTTTGGTTTGGTGTTGTGATTTCTAGTTTGGTTCTTGGTTTGATGATTCTTGTGTAAGGATGGTGAAATGGGATATGATTGTTTTGTATGCAACTTTAAAGTGCATGTATAGGCAATAGGCCCATCCATTACATCCCACCTATAAAAATATAACGTGTTCCATTTCTCCCTTGGTCAACGCACACATACGGAAGATATTTGATTACGTTACATAATTTTTGAATATTATTATTATTATTATTATATGTTGCTCAATGTTAAATTATATTCAAATATTTTATTAATCAAGATATCATTTATATATCCAATCTAATAAATTCGATCGCTAAACGAACTCTCAGTGCTCTTTGATCCCCTTTTGTTGTGGGTGGAGTGACTGGAGTCTTAACACATGGAAAATTGGGAAATGGATCTGATCGATTATTTTAAAAATAAATAAATAAAATCATTTTTAAAATAAATATAATATCATGACGTCTATTTAAGATCATATGGGGTCCATATATATGATCCGAGGATTGTGTTAACACTTGGTAACTCAAAATTGGAAAAATGGAGTTTTTATCATTGTTAGTCTTTTTTTTTTAACGTGATTGTGATTTGTGTGAATGTATAATTGATATTTTTAGTGAAAATTTCTTACCCCAAAACACTGAATAAAAAATATTTAAAATCGCAATTAAATTTTTTATGGGAGTTTCACGGGTTTTATTTTTATTAATTTGTTAAAATTGAATTTCGAAATTTTAAATACACTAAATGTGTTAAATATATAATACTTTTTTAAATTTTAAAAATAAAAAATCATACTAACTATTAAAGAAAAGTGTGAAAACATTAAAAGTTTCATTAAAGAAACTAAAATTCATACATCTTAAGTGTAAAAAATATAATATACTTTTTTGCATTTTGAAAAATAAAAAATCATACAAACTATTAAAAAAATGTGAAAAAATTAAAAGTTTCATTAAAGAAACTAAAATTCATACATATTTTATTAAAAAAATAAATGTACATTAAAACCTCTGATCTATAGATTAATAATGTTGATACCATGAAATTTTATTAATTATAGAGGTATTAATTAATCGATAGATTGATAATTTATTATTTTAAAGAGTTCGATCTACCTAATAGTAATCAAATTGATATAGCATTAGTAGTTTCTGTATTATTTAATAAAAAAATATTTTCATGTTATCCAGGTGATCTGGATGTGTTCTCAAGTACAAAACCTAAAATAAATTACAGTTACGTAATTGAAAATCACATTGATGAAAAACTTGAAGATAATACATTATCTTTAGAACAAGTTACGCGAAATGAATCATTCATAAAAAAATAAGTCTTCAAAATTTTTTGTTACAATTCGATAATGCAACATCAGAACTTTTGGATATACAATGAGAAATTGGATATACAATGAGAAAAGCTAAAGATGAAATTCAATTAGATACATATTTTAATTAGATTTGAATTTTAAAAAAAACAAAACAAAAACAAAATAATGACATTTTACTAACTTGTCATAGTTATATTTTGTGGTTTCTAGAAGATCATTGATATTGATAAAATCATAAATTTATATGAGAGTTTTTCAAAATTTATTATCTTATTAATTTATCAAAATTATTAATTTATAAAGTAGCGTGAGTCAGTACTTGACAAAATATTATTAATTTAGAGAGATTTTACTATATATAATATAGTGGCAATAGAAAAGCAAAATCACCGTGGTACACAATAACACCGAATATTTTGCCTATATCACGAGCCATGTACTGTTATGTACATTATAAGACTAAGGAGGCAGATGCTATGATGCACCGGGAGTCCAATCAAGGGCAGATGCTGCACCGGATGAAGCTCACCCAGTGTAGCATAGCCCGGGCGGACTAGGGACGTGTTTGAACTTTGGAGGGAGAGATTTATAAATAATTCAATCACATCTCATGTATAGTTTCAAATTTTCATATTTATTATTTATTTTACATCAATCAAATCATTAATTATTTATTTTATATTAATCATATAATTGATATAAAATTACAATATCACTCTTCACATATTTTTTATTTATATTTATCAATCATTTAAAAGATTAAAAATGTAATTTACTATTTCATCTCAAACTTAAGGGACATATATGAAGCTAGGTGTATATTAAGTTTTGATCGTGCTAATGGACACTAACAAATAGCCGCACTCGGTAAATGAGAACATAGTTAATTTAATTTAATTTAATTTTTTAAAAAATAAAAAGAACAAGGTACATTTTATTAAGGGGTAATTATTTTAAAATCCCTAAACCTAAACATAAATTTCTCCTAACTCCCTACATTCAAATTTTTTAGTTTGCACTCCCTAGTGGTCCCCAATTTTGATTAAACAAGTATTTAACTAATCTTTTGTATTTTGGCATTGTTTTACCTATCGAACCAGTTCATGTCGTGAAGAACTATTGGTTGCGCAAGGTTTCCAGCCTATATACTTTAGATTAGGGTCCAACATACTTTCGTAAAGTGAATCAAATTTAAATACCTCTTTGACCATAATGTCGTCGGATCATACCTGCCGAGTTTTACGAAGTGCTCCTCACACTCCAACCACGCAGTCGCAACAGATGGTTTCTGCACAAGCTCCTTCAACGACACCCAGCACAGCCTTAATTCGTTTTTTACCTTAAGGCGTATGGTATATAAATTTAATTATAAAATATGAACATGAAAGAACAAGAGACTTTAGAAAAATTATTCAGACATAATATTATTACATAAATCAACTCCTTTGAAGAGGAGAAGACAACTTGTTTAGCTACTCATAGTAGCCTCGTTCTTGAAATACATAAACGAAAACTTATTACAATAGAAAGAAAAATATTACAACAATTTTATTCGTAAGAAAACTGAAGGGAATGATCGATGTCTTCAGCTTCCTCAAATGCCTGTATTTATAGTTGTAGTTCCACTCGTTTCACCGAGAAACTTCAGGGAATCTTACATCTGTCTTGTATTTCTTTATGCCATTATTGATGGCATCTTTTACTAGTGGAGGAGGCAGCTGTCTTGAATTTTTTATGTCATTATTGATGGCATCTTTTACTAGTGGAGGAATCACATGCCTGCCACTTTCTTTTGGCTTTATTCTCCTCACATGCCTGCTTTATTGTTGTTGGGGCATCTTTTGCTTTTGAAGTAGACCCCTGTGAAAACGCATCTTTGGTGGTCCTTGTCCACCTTTGCTTGTCTAAGAAAAATCATTTCGATCCGTTCGGGGTCTAAAGGTTTTTCCAAATTCTGGCTCCTTCTGATTTGAGCATTCTGGGCAGATATTCTCTGACCATCATCCAATATGAGCCATGTTACAAAATTTTCGGCGAGTTTCTTTACTCCCCGGAAGCTTGTTGTTCCACAAAAGATTTCTCTTCTTTTCGAAGAGTTCTTCTGCAAATGCTGTAGTTTTTCCTGTCATTGTGTTCAACAGGAACGATCCGTTCACAGAATTTTGATAAAATTTGAATGGAAACTTGACTTTGTCCATCTCAGTAAGACAGACCCAAATACTCCATGCCCTTCTGGTTGAGATCTCATTTTCCCCGAAAGTGGACACCAAGGGTATTTCTTCAGTTTTAGGATCCTTGATAAATTTATGACTGTTTATATCAGGTCTCCTCAGCTTGATAAAATGAAAGGGTTCGTGTGATCCTTTCACTGTTGGTTCTGGAGCTGCACTGAAAAAATATAACTCAAGCACATCTCCTCTGGACAAATGATCATTATTTGCCCATGTTTCTTGGACTGCTTCCTGAATCCATTTTGGTAACTGTGATATCTCCAGAAAGCTTGGTGACGTTGTATAAACTGAGGCCAAAGCCCCAAATTCATACCAGAGTTTTACATCTTTAGGATTGACATTGTTTTTTAGCCAAACCCTTGGATATATTCCTGCAACATCAACCATGCAAGTGTTCGGGTTGATTTCATTCCTTGTATTCAATTTCTCCCACTTCTGTTGATAAACCTGGAATGGAGAAATAATAGATTGATTAGTATCAATCTTAGATTTGCCCTTGTCAGTGTTGGGCCTAAGATTGATCTCTTCCTCTTTTACCCCAGAGGCGGAGGGTTGACTTGATGAGTTATCCTCATCAATTATTGCTTCATCCAGATCATCAAAGGCTGATGATAGATTAGCTCTTGTTTTTTGAGTTTTAGATTCCTCAACATCTTGTTTCACAACCGGTGGTTGTATTTCTTGTTCTTGTAAAACCAATGGTTTTAGTATATCTTGTTTATGGGAAACTAATGGTTTCTCTATAGCCTTCACAATTGGCCCTTGAATAGAAGCCCATAGTTGTGTTTGAGCTTGCATACATCCTGTAATTCGATTAGATACTTTGATCCGATCAGCTTGTTGTAACCTGCCGGCCATTTCAGCATTAATGGCTAACTGGTTGAACTCGTTTTGAAGCAACCCAAGGTATTCCCTGAGATGCCTCTGCATTTTCAGGATGAAATCCACGTCACTGCCTTCCATCTCTTGTTAAAAAATCTGCAAGAATATTTTCATGAGATTTAATAATAACAATATCAAAAATATAATTTTGACATTATGCTTTCCATCTTAATAACCTAGCTTTCTCAGGTTTAGATTCAATCTTATTCTTTAGGAAAGCTTTTACCTGGGTGTTATCAACCTTCAGAGTGAATCTTTTAGCAAGTAAAAATAATGGCCATTTTTCAAAAGCCCTTTTAACCGCATAAAATTCCTTCTCGTTGATATGCCATCTAATGGCCTCAGATTCTGAAAAAAGACCGCTACAGTATCTGCATGGTATTTCCCCATCTGGAGTGATTTTGGTAAGGACTGCCGCCCACCAATCGTCGCTGGCATCCGTAAATAATACCAGATCATCTTCATCTAAGGGTATAGCCATTTTTGGGAGATTCTTACATATCTCTTTTAATTGGTTTACCCCTTTAGTATGGTCATCGGTCCATATAAATCTAGCATCCTTTTTTAATAAAGGACTGAACACCTTTCTGTATATTGCTAGATTGTTAATGAACATCCCTGCAAAATTAACTACTCCAAGAAAACTCTGGAGTTGTTTTACATCTTTGAGTTTATCTGGAAAATTCTTTACCTTTTCCACAATATGGGGTTGTAGAATTATTCCAGTTTCATGAATCTCAATACCAAGAAATTCAATTTTCCTTGTTGCTATGACTGCTTTCTTCTCAGATAACACCAGTCCTTCTTGTTTACAAATTTTAGAAAAAAATCCCTAAGTGTTTAACGTGTTCGTCTATATTTTTTGATGCTATAAGAATATCATCAATATAAACAAACATAAAGTTGAAATAATCTTTAAAAAGGTTATCCATCTTTCTTTGAAATATCTGGGGTGCATTAGCCAATCCCATAGGCATAACTTCCCAAATATAGTGTCCTTGTGGAGTAGAGAAGGCTGTGAATTTCTTACTGCCTTCTTCCATTCTTATCTGGTAGAATCCAGACTTACAATCAAATTTTGAGAACACTCTAGCATTTCGTACACAGCTAATTAGATGTTCTCTACTAGGTATGAAGTACCCGTCAAACTCCAGGATTTTATTAATACCTTGGTAGTTAATGACTAACCTGGGTTTTCCTCTTTTTATTTCACCATGATTTCTGACCAGAAAACATGGGCTACTATATGGTGAAACTCCTTCTTTGATTAGACCAAGGTCCAAATGTTCCTTGATAATCATTCGCATATCCCTTTGATCTGTTATGTTCATCGGGATAGGCTTATATCTGACGAATTCATACTCTTTGCCTTCTTTTAGAGTAAGACTGGCTTTGAGTTGATTTCTATCCCACCATGCCAAAGGATGCTCATTATAACTTTCTTTGAGCCTCTTTTTGACATCTTCAAGGGATACCTTATTTTCTAACTCTATATCTCTATGATTTAGAGTTACCTTGAGAAGCTCCATATCCTCTGTTTGGAGTTCTTGTTCTGTTGTTATTTTCAACATGGTTTCTCCAAACCTTCTTGGATCTTTCATTTTTGGGTGAAAAAGTTGTCCCTTATCACCACGCTGGCTGTGAAATATTATCGGCAATTGTCGATAAAAAGCAACTTTGAGTCTTTGAACGATAATTTTATGATCACAAATTGTAGTGAACATAAGTCTTCTTGACTCATTGTCTTGTGTGTACTTCTTAAACATTTGTAAGAAGTTATTTCTTAACAGGATATCAGCTCTTGTATCATGGAAATAGATTGGTGGTGTCTTTACCTTGTACCAAGGTGTCTGACCTGCTCCTCCTATAAGGATCTCTGCTTGTTTTATTCCTTTGCAAAGAATTAAAATTCTTCGAGAGAAATCTCGTCCAGCAATTTTTGGCAAATCTTCTTCACATTTTTCAGGGAAGACTCCTCTTTTTGCCGTACAAATTCCTGCTCCCGAATCAATATAAGCTGCAAAGTATTCAGCCTTATATTGTTCATACAACATCCCTATCGGAATGTATATGGAGAAAGGACTTGTTGTCATTTTTTAAAGGGATTACTAAATGGCCCTGCCATTTTTAACAGACTGTGTTGTAACTCAGTAATCCGATTAAGACTATTCACCTTTAGTCTTCCTAAGGCTTCAGAAGGTAGAGTATGGTTACTCCTTTCTACCTCTTCGATGCGATCTAGTAAATCATGTTCATGACTTACTAATTTCAACAGCTGCTTCTTCCTCTGTTTGTAAACAGAGTTCTCGAATCTGATTAAGGGATTGTCCCTTATCCAATTCTCTTGGTTTTCCATTTCGTAGAATTCTTATTGAATCCTCCAAGTCTTTTCTTTTGCCATGAACTCTATTCCTTTTTCAAGGCGTTTCCATGGTTTATGGTCCTCCAGAAACTCTAGGCCAAGAATGAGCTGATCCACTTCTTTTCCTGGAATTCCACATATTTGAACTTCCAATTCTCCAATATTTATTAATCCTTGGTAAGTTCCTTTTTCATGTTGTTCCAAATAGTAAATCGAGTTACAAGGGAACTGGTTCCGATGACTTGTAATATCGAATACTATTTTCACTTCTTTCCATCCTTCTGGAGATCTAAGTTTTCCTATTAAAGAAAACTTTTTTTCTTCTGGTGGAATTTCTTGAATAGGAGATTTGTCCCATCTCCTACTTGTCATTCGGTTTTCTTGAAAAGATAACCTTCGAGGTTCTATTTTAAGGTCTCTGTATAGAACCGGTATGTCTTGGATTTGAATGTCTGTTTCCTGAATTAAAGGAAACTCGATTCTTTCTGGGTATATTGCATGAGCAACTTTCCCAAAGATCTCTGGAATTTCAATGAACTCATTTCTAATAAATAATTCAGAATGATGAGTATAGAAAGAGCATATGAAATTTGATATGTAATAGAATATGGTCTATTATCTTCCTTCACTAGTCTCTTTTCCTTGAAGTTTTGATACAACGTCAAGGCTCGACTAAAGTCCCTGTCAGCTAAATTGTAGGCTATTCTTGGATAGATAACTCCTACAATTTTTCCTGCACAAATATTTCCTGAGATAGTACCCAGGACAGCATCTTGAATATTCCTCATTCTTTTATCGCATGCTACGATATCTATGGGTGAATCTATTCCTTCTTTAAAAGTTGCCTTGATCATTATTTGGATTGCTCCAATATGAATCCAAGACATCGTCCTTGCTACCTCACCTTTCAACTTTTGCAATTCCTCTTTTATTTCTTCAAAAGGAATTAAGTGCATCTCTATTTGATTACTTGTTAACTCCATGGGGATTGCCATTTTCCTTCTGGATACTTTGTAAATCAAATTATGTCGCCCTAGGTTACCTAAGACTCTTTCTACTTGTCTTGCCGAAAATCCCTGATACTTTTGTAACGTTGGATTTTCTCTCATAATCCTTTGGACCATATTATGAGATATCGTGGTTTGGCTAAAGAATCCAGTCAAACTTTCGTGTGTTTCATGCCGAAACACTTCTTCTTTATTCTGATTCTGATTCTGATCCATCCTCAGAATCTTCTTGACTAAACAATATCTCTTTTTCGTATATGCTTTCATCTGAGGGGATATCCTCAAATTGATATACTTGGACTAGATCTTGAAAGAAGACCGCATCATCCATATCTGGTGTTGCTTCAAAAATTTTAACTCCTTTTTTCTCGTTTTCTGGACAATTTGTAGATATATGTCCTCTTGCTCCACATGTCCAACAGTTGCAATCCTTGAAACTTTCACTTGCTCTTGTATGAGTTCTCCTGAAAGTTCTTCTTGACGGTGTTCTTCCCCTGCTTTGTGATGAGATTGTTACTGGGGATGTTCTTGTAGGTCCACTTCTTCTTCCTGACCTATAAGATCTGGCCTTTTGTTTGGACCAAAATGTTCTTGGTTTCCAAGAACTTCTCATTCTTTTATTGTAGGGATTACTTCTGAATTTCTTCCTTTTAAATCCCTGTGATCTGTTTCCAATGATCGTTGAAAGATCATTATCTTTACAACATAAAGGTGTACATTTATTTATACCCCTTATTTTCTTGTAGTTCTTCTGTAATGCTGCCATATGGCACCATTCTGCCAATTTTCCTTTCAAAAAGGACGCGCGTCTTGCCAAAGTGTCAAGATGACCTGGAACGTATTCTTTAATCAGCATTTCTCTCCAGGGACTTGACATTTTTGCGAAAAATAGTTGAATAGCTACATTTTCCTCGACTCCTGAATTCCATCTGTATTTAGTGAATAACATAATGTATTCATCAACTAAACAGATATCATGTAACTCGAGGCTATACAGAGCTTGAGTGTATCTTTTCTTTTTTTCTGTATCTTGATTGTTGAAATAGTCTACCCCTATGAATTGTGCTTTAAATAGGGTGTCCATTCTTTCTTCAATTTCGCTGAGGGATTCTCCTGCTAAGATTGATTCCTTCGTATCTGGCATAGTCATCTCCCAAGCAATCTTGACAGATCCCATTAGACTCATTTCTAGAAGTTTAATGAATCCTTCTTTATTGAGATCTAATGTCCCTGCTGCAATTCTCATAGCTGACGTCCAATCATCTCTAAGATTTTCTCTGTTTTTGAAGTCCAAAACATCAAGGTTTAACATAACCCCGTAAAGATGTATTGGATCTAAAACAGTTTTTCCGTAAGGAGTTTGATGGAGTGGGATTTTACTCCTTCTTGATCTGGTTCCTGCTGGATGTGAATTTTCTCCAACTTGAAACTCACTATGTGGTTATTCTGTTTTAACCGCATATCTTGGGGGATTCCCTATGGGTTGTTCACCCTCAGGGGAGTTCATTTTTAGATCTACTACTTTGAGATTCGCAAAAGAATCCGCGAATCTTGTAGATCCTCGAGATTTAATCTCTCTAAAGTAGTCATCAGATAGTGTTTTTCTCTGATACTGCTTTTATAAGATTAATCATCCTTTCATCATCAGTTAAAGGTTTTAGAACCATTTTGATTTTACCTTTCTGATGTAACAACGGTTCGGTACCAAACGAGAGTGGTAACCTTCCTCCTGTATTTCCTTTTCTAGAACCTGAAGTTTGTTCTAAATTTGTGATTTTAGTTTGAAGATCCTTTAGGGTTATAAGAATTTCTTCTTGTTTCTTAAGGATTCCTTCAATCTGCCGAGGTATTTCATACAGCTGATTACTGTAATATTGTACCGTCTTTTTAATTTCTCTAAGATCTCCGGAGAGTTTAGAGGAATCTGGGGTAATTTCTAAAAATTGAGAGTTAGAAATCATCTTTCTGTCGTAAGTAATCTATTGTGAACATATTAACTTGTTTATAGGATTTCATATAAATAAAATCCTCTTGATTCAAACCTTCGTTTGAAGTCATCTTTTGTAAAAAAATCTTCTCCTCAACAAAGAAAAGTATGAGTTAACGAATAATATTAAGTCTGAATATTTAACCTAAAGCTCTGATACCATTTTTGCACATAATTCTTTGTTCCAAAATAAGCATTAAAACATGATATATAAGCACAGAGATCTTTAGATATAAGTATAAAACCTTCAGATCTAAGCACAAAACAACTCATATTGAGTACAAAAATTAAATATTAAAATAATCAAATTTTGTGGTCCTTAGGGAGTGCAAAGAAAGAATCTTTAAGGGAGGGAGTTAGGAGAAAGAAAGGTTTGGGTTTGGGGATTTATTCATAATTGACTCTTTTATTAACTTTTATATTTGTTCGTTTCAGTGTTTTCATAACGGGACCGGTGATCGAATCGATTTACTTAAAAAATGGTCCAATCGGTCGGACCGTTTTAACCGAACGGTCGAACTGGAAAACTGTTTATATAATTTAATATAATAAATAATATATTTTGGAATTTTAAAAACTCAAAAATTATATAAATAGACATAAAATATATATTTAACATAGTTTGAAAGCTAAATAAATATGTAAATATATTTAAAATATCAATTATAGTTATAAATTATTTAAATAATAAATTTTTTAATTTTTAAAAAAACCAATAATTATTAAAATATTTTTTTAAATGATGTACAAATTTCAAATAATAATTTATTTATATAAAAAATATTAAATCTAAGGTTTAAATGACAGGTTCTGACCGGCTGGACCGGTTTTCCGGTTATTGGGGTCGGACCGGACCGGTCCGACGACCGGTTCCCGGTCGAACCGGCCGGTCCGATCCGGTTCCGAAAACACTGGTTTGTTCAAGTCATTAGGTCATCTCCAATCCATATCCTATATTTTTTCATCATATATCTTTCAAAATAGAGATCCGTAATATCTATTTTAAAAAAATTCTTCAACTCATATTCTCTAAATATTACTAATACTTCATTTTTTATTCTTTTTTTTTTTTTACAAACACACACACATATATATAATTAAATAATTACATAATATATCGTTCAACTGAATTAATTCGATAAGCTTGAAATAAATCGTATAATATATTAATAAATATGTATTATATTATTAAACATGAAACAATTAAAATATATTCGACACGATTTTTTTTAAAATAATGCATTTATTTATTCATTAAATTACAAACAACACACAACATTAATCATACAAACATAAGTATATAAAAGATTGAACACTAAAACTAGGTTAAAAAAAAGTACAATTAATTAATGAATACAGAAAAACCTTCAAATAAATTTTAAAAATTTTGAACACTAAAACTAATATAAAAAATAGGAAAATAAAATGGACCAAAGAAAAACAAAAGGATAATTTTGCAATTTTCAAGAATCCTCTAAAATCATACTGTAACAGTCTTTAAAATAGAGAATGCATATAAAATAGGACTGGAGAAGGAAATTAACCCTTTTTTGTAATGGAGAAATCCTCCATTATATATAGAGGAAAGCTAGAGATGTTCTTCGACTTTCACGTGATATTGTTTTTTTGGGAATAAAATATATTAGTATGATATTTAAGATTTTTCTGTCTCTCTTATCCATTTGAAAAGTCTCGGCTACGATATCATAACCTTGTCCAATTTATATTTTTCAAACATCAACGAGACTTCTTAGGGGGTCGGCTTATACAAAATGATGAGGATTGAGTAATAATCCCAAACTTCTCTCTAGTTCTTCGAAAAATAAAGATATATTTTTTCGATTAAATTGTTCCATTAAGTTTATAGATTTTTGATACAATAATTTTTTGTTCAATTACTGCAATTTCTGATGTCACATCAACATTTTCAATGTCATGTCAGCATTTTAAACGTAATATTAGGATTTTTCGATGTCACATCATCATTTTAACGACATGGGCTTAAAATCCAAAAAACCTCAATTTAGTAAACCAAAATCAAAACTTTAAATTTTTAGTTGATGAAACCATAAATTAAATATGTAAAGTTAATAGATCAAAAAAATTATTTTTTCCAAAATATTTGTGTTTTTCTATATTTAATTAATAATCACGCTCGCTTTCCTTTAGTCAACTCACCTCTCTCTTCCCCCTCATGCAATCAAATCTCAAAATAGCTGGTTTGAAATCATCTCAAAATAAGCGCTTATAATTTGACACTTGGACAAGTCCAAGAAGTACGCACACAAATGCAATATCTCTTCACAAAGTCGCGTTTTAAACGTCTTCCCAAAAGCGAAGCAAATTTCCTCGAAATCGTCAAAGTCAAATGTCATCAGCTCTCTCTATATATATATGCATCAACACTCCTTGGTACACATTTAATTTGAAGACGATGGTGCATGTATTCCACTCCCTCCTATTCTCCTTCATGTTCATTACATTATCAAATGCGGCAGGTAACCACTAGTTCTTCTTCTTCTCCTCCTCCTTCTCTTTATTAAGTCTCTCGAAGTCGACGGTGGACCATGTAGGGAACTCCATCCCAATTGATGGTAGATGCTGCACGAGTGTAAATTATCCACTGCAACATAGGTAGTGTTAGAGAGAGTTTTTAGGAAGTATTTATTAGTTTTTTCTTTACAAAAGTTCAAAAATTTGTTAAAAAAAAGCTGAAAAGTGTCCTATAAACTCTACCAAACACTACCATAATATTGAACGAGACAAGATGAATATTGGTTTTAATTTTTTTAAAAATAAATTATGCGCAACTTATGCTAAAATTTAATTTTTACCGGCTCCCAGGATCAGTCCATGACTCCATGCACTAAATTTCTGATTTTATCCCTCTTAATTCTATGCTGCAGATGTGTTACAAAACCCGGATTTCGAAATCCCTCCGTCCAATATAACAGAGAATTCAACTTCCCAGTTCTTGCTCCTTCACCAAGATCAAAACCCAATCCCAGGATGGTCCTTCAATGGAACAGTTTGGTATGTAACTCCTGCTGCCAATTTATCGCTTCCCGGAAACGGCCACGCGATTCAGCTAGGTGAAAATGGTCAGATCAACCAAACATTCAAAGGGGTCGATGACTATTACTCGGATTATATCCTCACTTTCACTCTCGCCGCTCCAAACGAGGGGTGTCTTCAAAATTCTACTGCTGTAAATGTTTCTGTTCTTGATCAAAGGGGCGATTATAGATCGCAAGTCTTCTCTTTGGGGAGGAATTTGAGCAGGAGTTTGAGCGTGAACTTTGGTTTCTATTTGGGGTATCCGACCGGAGAAGATTCCATACATCTTGAGATCAAAAGCGTTGCGCCCAATTCGGAGCAAAATGTTTCTTGTTGGCCTATTATCGATAACCTTCTTGTGCGGAGAAATGGACCGCCTATATGGTACAACGGTATGAGTTTCTCTTCTAAATATGTCTATTGTGAAACGGTTTTCAGATTTAATATTTGAAAATCTAATATTTTTCCTAGGTAACATTATACCAAATGGGGATTTTGAGGTTGGGCCACCAATCAACAAGAACTCGTCGGAGGGGATTCTTCTGCAAGAATATGAAGATCCAAACTCAGACAATACGCATATACTCCAACGATGGAGTATTTTCGGAACCGTGAAATACATTGATTCCAAGCACTTCAAAGTACCCCAAGGCAAAGCTGCAATTGAGCTAATTTCTGGTTCCCCATCTGGTATCCGAGCAGATTTCCCCCTTGGAGTGAAGCAAAATTACAATTTGCTCTTCACTATAGGGGATGCAAATGATTCGTGTGTGGGGGATTTATTAGTATTCTTACAGGTGGGGAATGATGTAAGGAACTTCACATTGCAAAGTAATGGTTTGGGATCGGTTTCCAACTATTCCGTGAGCTTTGTTTCATCGGAGTTGCCGGGGGATACCGCCATAGTTTTCTATAGAGAGGATGAGACGTGGGCGACCGATGGTGTTCTGTGTGGTCCTGTTCTAGATAACATAGCTCTATATAGTTCGAGTTCGAACAGCGGGAAAATGGAACTTTGGTATCGTCGTGTGATTTTTAGTTTGGTGGTTGGTTTCATGATTATCTTGTGAGCATGGTGTGTATTGGGTTTGATTATCCTTATTTCATATGTATATTTTGCTGGGATGGGTCTGGAACGGGTTTTGTCAAATTTGACACCGTTTAGGACTCGTTTGGTCAGGTCTAGATCCGGCCTGTCAAAATGAGTTTAATATCTAAACCCGGCTTATTGACATTTGTAATGAAAATATTGAATCCGACTCATTTTCATCCTTATTGAGAATACAAGTATATGAAATATCTATTTTTGTGTTTACACGAGTTATGCGTGAAACTTATTTATGCTTTCCTAGAAAATAATCAAATATATTGTTTTGCTTAACTGTATTAGAACCGCGTGATTATGAATGCTATATTCAAACTCGTTGACCCCTCTTTTTAAATTATTATTTTGTCATGTTTTATAATTATTTTGCGAATAACGAAAACTGAAAGCAAAAAGTAAGAATACAAGTAATTTAAAAGTGGTTCTTCAAATCGACCTAAGTCAAAGGGTCAGACCAACTATTGCTAAATACACGGTGTTACATAATACATACTAGTACCCGAATGCACGCGATGCGTGCTTTTTATTATCTATTTTTTTAATTAAAAATATAATTAAATTATAATAACAAATAATTGGATTAAAAATGGTATTTTCGTAAATAAATATTCATGAAATGAAAAAAAATAATGAAAATGGTATATTCGTAATTACATAACTATTAAAGGGCAAAAATGAAGATGATGTCCACACCAAAAGACCGTTTGCTCTTATTTAATATATATTAGTCACCGCAGTACACGCGTTGCGTGTATAACATTATATATATATATATATATATATATATATATATTGTGGATCGAAAATCCAATTTTATAAAATAATTATGTTTTTTTTTACGGTCGTTGAGTTTTTTTTTTAGTGGAGAAGTTTTGTTTAAATTTACTTAAGAGACTTTTCTAAAAAAAATAAATTACTTAAGAGAAGGGCAAAATGAGAAAGAATTTTTGGTGTGTCCATGTCACACCAAAAACAGTTTTTTTAATGCCCTCAACTATTATAATATAGTAGAGATTATAGATTATAGATATAGATTATAGATATAGATATAGATATTTTAGATACATCCTCTCAACATTCATTTCAATGTCATTAGACAATAGAGTCTAATTTTTTTTTAAAAAAAGTACCTTTTGCGTCCTAAATATATATACTTTTTTTTCATGCGGGTTAGAGAAAAAAAATTGAAAAGTAAAGTTCATACACGAACTTTTTATTTCTCATGATTTAAGTCATTCAAAAAATAGTTGTATATTTTTCAATAATTTGTTAATAAATATATATTAGTAAAAAAAAATATTTAAAAAACACAACTAAAGGTAGGAATTGGCCATATATTTATATATAGTTTCGAATGATGAAATATCTTATATCTTCTAAAATAATCAAAAGTAGTATTTACAATAATATTGCCAAATAAAATCAGTACTCTAATTATAAAATAAATATAAAAAAATATTTCACATGTTCAATTTATTTTTGAAAATTTTGTGAATAATAATCTATTAAATTTGATACACACGACACGGTCATTCTTCTATATATCCTCCACACACCACTCACAATACCTTTTTTTTTATTATTATTTGCACGTTAGCAAGCATGTAGAGATACTCATTTCTAAAATTTTCTTAAAAAATGATAATCTTGGATATTTTAAAAATTAAAAATAAACAAACATCTTTAAATTTTATTAATTTAACTTTATAAAAATATTGTGATTAAGTTATAAACTCAAAAATTCCCAAAACCCTCGGGCGCCATTATGAACATCGGATACCCCCAAATTCAAATAATAGTATCGGGGGACAAGGCTGATCCTTTGGTACAGCTCTCTGTCTGCTACTGAGGACTTGTATTTAATTTATAGAGTAAAATGTATTTTGGTACATGAATTATTGGTAAAATGTTATATTGGTACATGAACTATTGAAAATGACTTAATTGGTAATGATCCAATTAAAATGTCAATTTTACATTTAATAGAAATTAATATTATATTTATTAATTTTAAAATATCATATTTATTTAAAAATTAATTGAGTAAAATTCATTTTGATACAAGAACTATATGTAAAATATCAATTTGATACATGAACTATAAGAGAATTATTTAATTGGTACATGATTTAACTAAAAAGTTCAATTTATCCTTTAGTAATTGATTTTAAGTTCAATTATTTTTAATAATAAATTCAACAAAGTGTACATTTTATTTTTTAAATTATTTTTTATTTATTGTAAATTAAAATTTATATTAATTTAAAAATAATAAAAAATAAGTATCTTAATATTTTTATAATGTATTTATATTTTACTCATTAATAAATTATTTATATTTTTAAAATATTAATAATATAAAATAAAATGGCATTTTTTGCTATCTATGTAAATAATTATCCATTTAAAAAAAATTGATATAAATTATATAATAATAAAATCACAAACTCAATAAATAAATCATATGCAAGACTAAAATATATTTAATAATGATAAAATATAATTAATTAAATATTTATTTATTTATATTTAATTTAAGTGCGAGTAAAAAAATATAAAATTACAAATTATTAAATCGAGTAAAAAAATTTTGGGTTATTAGAACTACATAAATTGAGATAATGAGTGAGATTTTTTCTGTGATATTTGTTTTTTCATGATCTAATCTTTAATGTTGAAAATTTTTATACTAAATTTTGAAAAACTAAAATGGTGATTATGCTTGTTTCAATCATTTAAACACAAGATCAACAGACTTCGGTGATATATATTTTTATCATATCATATATTATAATATTTGTTGTATAATTTGACTTAACAATTGTTTATCATTATATATATAATTAATTTTTAAATAAATAAAATATTTTAAAATTAATCAATATAATATTAATTTCTATTAAGAGTAAAATTGAATTTTTAATTGGATCATATAACAATTAAGCCATTTTTAATAGTTCGTGTACCAATATGATATTTTACCGATAGTTTGTGTACCAAAATACATTTTATTCTTTTAAAATTAATAAATATAATATTAATTCCTATTAAGGGTAAAATTGACCTTTTAATTGGATCATGTACCAATTAAGCCATTTTCAATAGTTCGTGTACCAATATGATATTTTACCAATAGTTCGTGTACCAAAATACATTTTACTCTTAATTTATATTGATACGGTTCCACTTGTCACCACACAATTGGAGCTTAATATTTTCGGATCAAATTAGTACAAGATTATTTTCCCAATGCTCTTGTTAAACATGTTTTAAGCAACAATCTACATTTATTTGGAGGATAAATCTGAATTTGCTATAAATTTGCAAATAACGTTAATTGAGAAAAATGTTTTTTTTTTAAAAAATATAATTAGAAGTAAAAATCCAAAACTTATAAATTCTAGCTTGTGACCAACCAATTAAATTGACTTCTCTGCTCTAAATCATGATTGCAACAATTAAGATTGAGTCTGGCTTTTAACGCTTTAAAACTCAAATTCAGGCTCATGTTTGTCTGAATTCAAGTTTCTCATCGACCTAATTTATATTTGGTGCAACTAAAATGGAGTTCGAATAAGAACTTCATTCATCGTACCGTAGGAAAGAAGATTCGATCGAATGACAAAGACATGAAGAATAATTTAATTAGTTTTTCATCATTTACTTGATTCATTGATAATCTTATTAAGATAATGTTTTTCAAAAATTAAAAAAAATGATTACACGTTCTCGTTACATGGTTTTCAAACTTCTATAAAGGATGCCCTGAATCAAATCACCGTTTCTTTAAAATGTTTGTAAATTTAACCCAAATATATTTGAGAGATTTTTCATTGAATATCGTCGAAACACCTAGAGTCATTACTAACCATTGAAAAAATCAATCCCTTAAAAAAACTTTTTAAAACATTTATTAACATTACCACGATAAGTCTTGAAATACAATATCGAAATCCGAGATTAAACCCTTTACCCATTCAAAACTCAAAGAACCTTTTTTTTTTTTTTTTTGTTGGGAGAGAGGATCACCACAGTTGAGTTTCGAACTCGAGATTTCGTCCAAGATCGTAGTGTCAAATGAACTACACGTCATTAACATGCAACTCGAAGACACTTTGTGAGCTAAAAGTTGTGCCACTCTTTTGGCAGAACAACACGTGTCTTATTGAAATTACATGCTTATTTTTTTTAAAAAAAGAAGAAATTGAAGTGCTCGAATCGCGTTTGTAGAGTCCAAATAAACAAATCCATCCTAGGTGCTTACTCCGCCCTTTGAATCGATCCCAAACTTCGGATATAATAAGCTGCCGCACATCGAACCAAACCGACAACCGTGCTCATTCTATACTACTGCCCTACACTGTACCGATTCAGTTTTACATCGCAAACCCGCATCCACATTCAACTTAATTTACTTATATTCGGTGTGTACAAACATTCATCACTCGAATATTGACTTTCATCCTCCGACATAACAGGCGTCAATTTATACTTTAGAAATCTTTCATATATCCAAAGATCCAATTAATATTAAGATCAAATTTATTTCTCGAACCATCGCGAAAAAGCTTACAGCTTTCACACCAAATTGCCCAAAATAACATAATAAAAACTTCAAATCATCTTGTGTCACTGACTTCAACAACAAAAACGATCAAAAAACGATCATAAAACCAGTAACACTTCCAGGGAAGCAACAATTTTTTAAAAAGTAAACATTTTATCAATTATTTATTTAAATTGACAACGCATGTGAAGTATATAACACACAAGCGATTATTTCATTTCTCCATCTATGGATTCAAAGACATAAATCGTGAATATAGGGACAAAAACACACATATATACATATAAATAAATATCCATAGACATAAATCGTGAATATAGGGACACATATATATATACATCCCTGAAAACAATACAGTATTTGTAATTGTAATTTATCTCAGTTTTCTTCCTAAAAGGGAAAAAACAAAAGAAAAAAAAGGAAATTATCTCCATTTTCGTTTCATTTCCCTCTCATTTTTTTTCCCATCTCCCAATCTTCGGAGGGAAAAAGGAAAAATCACTACTCTTTCAATATTTTGAATTAAACCCTGAAACTTCTTCAATCTTCGACTTTCACCCGATTAGCTTGCTGAGCTGCTTCAAAGAAGCTGCGATTTTGTTGATCTTTTCTGCTTTCAGTTCCAGGTACGAGCTGTTATTTGTTTCTTCAAAGTTAATTGGCATTGAATTAAGCTCAAATTTGCTATTAATGTGTTGCTATGCTGCTTTCTGTGCTGTTCTTAGGGTTTTGGAGTATCTTGAGTTTAGGATTCGATGCGTTTTGCTGGAGAATCAGCTCATCTTTTATTTTTTTGTGTAGTTTTTGTACGTGTATAGGTATAATGGTTGGGGTAATCAATTGCTGGGTGAATAGATTGTGTCGTGAAGTTCTTATGTTTTCGTCTTATTGCGTGTTTCCCGATCCAATTACCTCTAATTTATGCTTTTATTGCTATCGATTAGTTCAATCGAGCATTTTCTGTTCATGCTTGCTTCTAGAATTGCCTATTACTGTTTCGCAAACCATAGCATCTTTTGGTCACACTCGGTGGAGCTATGAATGATTGTCATGTTTTGTTTTTGCGTACATTTTCAGATTCTGCTCTGTTTAATGAAGATTTTTACTAATTCCGTATTGCTTTATGGATGTTGATGGCTCCTTTCTTATCTAGTTTTGGTTCTAAGACTTGAATAATTCACTCTTGAAAGTTAAACTAAGATTTGGTGACTTAATTTTTATCTTGAAGTTGGGAGGCTGGGACGGAGCCCTTTATGTGAGATGCAGACCAGGAAAAAAGTAGCTGGAAGAAATTCTCGAGAGCTACCCAGTCCTAGGGTTTCAAGACTACAAAAAAAACTGGTGGAAGATGTTCAAGTTCAAGCAAAGAAAGTTACCGAGCTAATCACGTCTTCTGCTAGGAAGAAAAAAGTTGGTGCGTATCTGAATTGCTTATCCAGCTATAGCCTTGAAACAGGCTTTTCTTCAGTTGGATAAATCTCCTCGTGTTAACTTTGCCTCTACTATCCATGTGTCATCTTCTAGATTTAATCTTAACAACACATCATTTACTAACAAGTACATCATTTCTAGAAAGATCTACTTTTTTTATGGGACTCAGATAGTTTGAATTTGCTGACGTGGTTTGTGTCACAACTTTTAAGTTGGTACGCTTTCTAAAGCTGCCGAGGAGCCAGTCGGTGGAACAAATTTGGACACCAAATTCAAAGTCATGGAGTTTGATGATTCAGATGTATGTTTGAGCTATGATGGATTTGACCGTTCTTGTATGGCTAATCAGGTAATCACAGGCTTTGCATATGCAACATATCTTGACATGTATTATGCCTTATTTGCATTGGTTGATACATATTACTACCTTCCGTCTGTATTTGTTCGGTTGTACAGTAATTATTGAGGAATTTAACGATTTGCCAAATTGCAATGTTAAGAAACAAGAAGCATATTAGCTGATATGACATATTTGATTCTTTTTATTTTTTAGGGCTTTAACGATGAGGCTACTGACTGTGTCATGGACACTATATTCTCTCCATCCTTTCATGTTGCAAGAAATGTTGGAGGGGAAGTTTCAAGAGGAGGTACTTTCATAATTACTGATTTCCTTTCATTCTCTATGCATTTATATTTAAATAATTCTGGGCCTATTTTATCTGGTGTACTCTGTCTTATTATACGGGGTTCAATTACCCTAATCTTTCCAGCAGACTTCTGCTCGTTGTTTCAGCATGGGATCCAAGACATGGAGGAATGTGGAATTAAGAACACACAGATAGATTGCCCTGGTATGCTGTATTAGAATAGAAACCCATATTATTATCCCCAACATTATTTCATATGTTTCTGCTGTAAATTTTGTGGATCATGCTATCATTGTAAATTTAGGCGGTGCCGGTCTGTCACCTGAAGTTTCGGCCATATATCTTTCCATGAAAAATTCCAACCTAGAATGTGTAGATGAGAATAATCAAGATCATATGTCGGTGGTTGTCTCACGAGATAATGAGGACGGTGAAGAATATGATGATTTCGACCCGTACTTTTTCATCAAGAATCTACCAGACTTGTCTTCGGTGGTCCCAACATTTAGGCCTATGCTACTTCCTAAACAGACAAGAAGCTGCCCATCAACCTCTCTTGTTCTGGACTTGGATGGTAAAATGTTTACATTATTTCTCTCTCTTTTAGTCCTTTTGTCCTCGATGTAGGTGAGGTCTTCTGTATGAGGTCTCAAACAATGATCTCACTCTGGGTCGGAGAAATTCTTTTGATTGTGGATGTTACTGATTTTTATGTAGGTTTGAATTAAACTTTATATGGTCTGAATTATTTGAACGCTATGGTTATTGGTAAAATCAAATGCATCCAGTTACTGCTTAAGTCTTAGTAACTCTGCAAGTGCTTTCTAAATCATTATTAGTACATGTAGGTTTGAATCAAACTTTACATGGTTTGAATTATTTGAACGCTATGGTTATTGGTAAAATCACATGCATCCAGTTACTGCTTATTTCTTAGTAACTCTGCAAGTGCTTTCTAAATCATTATTAGTATCTGTTGTCTTTTAGTAGTTTGCTTTGTTTGAGATTATAGCATCCGCTAAATGCTACAAGTTGAATTGTCGAACAAGCTTTCTTGTGAGCAAGCAGTATCGTTTTTGTCTCTCTGTTATTTATCTCCTTCAATCTGTGAAGCAGTGCTGAATATCTGACGACTTTTTCCCTTCCCAAATTTCTTCAATATGCATGCTTGATCAATTGCGTCTCTTTTGCTTGTATAGTGACATGTTCTAAAATGAATATTTATGCTTGGCAGAGACATTGGTGCATTCTACACTGGAGCCATGTGATGATGCTGATTTCACATTCTCCGTTAATTTCAACTTAAAGGAGCACACAGTGTATGTGCGATGCCGTCCTCATCTCAGGGAATTTCTGGATAGAGTATCCGGACTTTTTGAGATTGTCATCTTTACTGCCAGTCAAAGCATTTATGCCGAGCAACTTCTTAATGTCCTGGATCCAAAGAGGAAAATCTTTCGACATCGTGTGTATCGTGACTCTTGTGTTTTTATTGATGGAAATTACCTCAAAGATCTATCTGTTCTTGGCCGTGACTTGGCACAAGTCATTATAATTGACAATTCTCCTCAGGTAAAGTCACTGTTCTTTCAGTTCTAGCGTATTAAAGCCACTTCATTTTTCATCATCTAGCTGAATTTTATATAATTTTGTAAATGGATGGAGATTATATGATGCAACCTTTCCACGAGTTCAACGCATATGTTCCACAATTTTCTTAGTGGCGTGATGAAAAACTGTTCGATCCTGCTTTTCTAGAAAAGAACATTATATTCAGCACTTTCACAGCGATGCTAACAATATTTTGAGGTTTATCGAATTGGACGTTGTTTTCTCTTTCCATTCAGGCTTTTGGTTTCCAAGTGGAGAATGGAATACCGATCGAAAGCTGGTTTGACGACCGATCTGACTCTGAATTGCTATTGCTCCTACCCTTTTTGGAAAGCTTAATCGGAGTTGAAGATGTAAGGCCCCTGATCGCTAAGAAATATAATCTCCAAGAGAAAATAGCCGCAGCAGTTTGCCCTTCGGATTACAACATAGGCGACCCATTTGAAAGATGAGCCCCCATCTCCTTCTCAAAATTCTTGGACCATGATTTCTGCTTGTTTCTGCAAAACCATTCTCTTAACGAATTTGAATACTTCAGTTGATGTCGGAAGTGAAGTTCGAAAGCTACTTAGCATTTCACCCATGACATAGTGTTATCTCAGGCAGTTTGAGAATCGCGATTCCGGGATTATTGACTTGTTTTCTATCTCTGACTGTGTAGGTAGATCGGGATTAGCTTAGTCTTGGAATCCTAACATTTGTCAGGGCAAACAATTAAGTTATTAAAACCCCAACGTTGTTCAAATGGAGCAGAATAAGTATATTTACTCCCTCTTGGTTTGTGTGTTTGTTTTTTTTCCTAAAAAAAATTCAGGTTTGTGTTCTTTTCCGTTTGTCACGTATTTAATTTTTTGCTGTTGTGTGATTTCAGTGTTTACAACTTTACTCTGGTATAGTATGTTTGTTGTGTTGGTTAACTCGGCCACTGAATTGGAACCAAATGTGAGGTATTACTTACTTAGGGATGTAATCGAATCTGGAATGAAAAAAGGTTTGGATGATGTTCAAATGTCGTTCGAAAAACCAATCCTTGTTCAGCAATGGATGTTTATTCACTTTTACCAGTTTTTTTTTTTTTTTTTTTTTTGTGACGTGGGAACCTGCAACTTTTACTTTCGGTGCGAACTGAGTAAACCCCTAAACTAACGCAATAGTCTGCAAACTATATTTTGCGTAAACCACACTAGGATTATAAGTTACTAATTAGTTTTGCGTAAACCACACTAGGATTATAAGGTACTAATTCTTATGTTCGTATTGTACCTATTTTTAGGATTAAAGATCAGACAAAAATAGTATAGAGAGGGGGGTGAGTAAATTTTTTTATTTTTATTTTTATTTTTAAAAAATTTGATTGAGTTTTACAGATTAGTTGTTATTTCTCTTCTGTTCTCTTCTGTTCATAGTTCATACAATCATGTGGAGTGAATATCTTATATCTTATTATTATTTTTTTTAAAAAAAAGTGCAAGAAAACGCTAGAGTTTACAAACATTCGAATTTTGCTAATTCTACTTTCTCCTCTTTTTTTTCCCTTCTTTTTTTGCATCTGATAATTGATAGGAATTTATCTTCTTTTTTTTTCATCGACGCCAATTTTTAAGTCAACCACTTTTTTAGATATACAAGAATCGACTATTAGCAACAATTAGTTAACACATATAATCACCCGTCTAGAATTAAAGCATGTACAACAGTGGAATATATTGATAAGTTGATCGTACGATGGTATGATGATATCAGCGTTGTTATTTTTATTTATGTTCGTATAGTTATTAGATTATACCGAGGGTTGATATTGATGGAATGACATTGAAATATTAATTTTTTATTTTGTTTAATAAATTTGTATTTAAAATAAAAATAGTAAAATTTCATATTGGAAAAAAAAATTCAATTAAATTAAAACACATAATTAAAATTTTTAAAACTTATACTTTATTTTTTTTTTAAAATAAAATAAATAAAGTGAAAAAACGCCCATAAAAATATAGAGTTTTTTTCAAGTGCCCACCTACCATGCCCACCACAATGCCCACCAATGATGTGACATTATTCTATTGGACCTACAATTTATCACATCTTTATCACATCCAATAGAATAATATCACATCATTGATGAGCATGGTGGCGAGCATGATAGGTCGATTTGCTAGTTCACAATTCTTTTAACAAAATAAAAGTAGTTAGTTGGCTTCACTGTGTGTGGCATACCAACATCACTGCACACCAAACATTTCCTCGTCTATTAGAGGAGCGAGAAAAGTAATGGGACATAGAAGGCGTTTCGTCGGGTGTCTTTTGCGCCTGTTGTGCATGCTTATATACACACACACATACATACACGTACGCTATAATTCATGTGAACAGATTTTTCACTTAATTTAATTCTTTCTTTAAAATCTCTTAGTTTTTTTAAAAAAAAATCTTTAAGATAATGTTTTTAATTAACACATCATTTACTTATTTTTCAAATTTACTTAAATAGGTTTGTTGTAACAACTTTGATTAAATGAAATATAATTATTTTTGTCCATCCATTAAATTACTAAGTTAGTTACCCCTAAGGAGTTTGTGCATTATTATATATAGTATAATTGGTTGAGTAGATGCTACCCGCAAGGTAGTGTCATGCGGGTGACGTGGCGACGCATGATTGGTTAAAATCAGTGGGCCTCACATGAGACCTACTAATTTTGACCAATCATGGGGTTACACATCACTCGCAGGGTAGTGCCCTGCGGGCGACATGTATTAAACCGTGTTTTAAACTCAATTCAACTTGTATGGTAGTTTCTAATTCCTCTGTTTATTCCTATGATAGGTAAGAGAAAGCTCTCAAGTCTTGTGACAACACTTTAGCCCAATTTTATCTCAAAATTAATTTATATCGTTCAACCAATAAAAAAAATTAAAGGCCATTTATATATTCCTTGAAAACACCAGTCATTGAAAATTGTAAAATTAAATGACATCATTTCCACCAAAGCACTTGAATATGAAAGTGTTGTTTTACAAGCAACAAGTGACCTAAAGTGTTCGATGAGTGAACAACAAGGAATCCACAAAATCACAGCAGTTGCATGAATTGGGATTTGGGCAGCACCAAACAAATTGATTGATATAGTTTTCGTACGAATCAGATCAATAATGTCATTTTAATTTTACGGAATTATTAATCACCATTCTTTTAAGTTTGTACTAATGACATATTATTATTATTATTATTATTATTATTATTATTATTATTATTATTATTATCATCTTTATCTTTTCTATTTTATTAAAGTTAAGGGGTAAGTATGTTGATATGGTCATTCTTTTTATTTTTACCATTTAATATATATTTAATTACCAAAATTTCATTTATTTTTGTTCAATGATAACTACTAATTTAGGAAATACCATTTTTATAAAATTAATTTATTCATATACGAAAAACACACTTTTTAAAATTAATCTCTACATTTATTTTTGATTTTTCGTAAAAAAAAAAAAAAAAACAGACGGCATAAACACGCAATGCGTGCACACAGATACTAGTTATCTATGAAAAAAGATATTTTCCTTAGTTTTAGGCGAGGTCGAACTCAAAACTTCTTTAAATGCTATGAAAAGATTATTTATTTTGAACTTTCAAAATAAATCGATTCAGTTTATGTTAGAATAAACATACTACTGGGTGGTTGCTCATCGCTTCGATTTTTAGACTGTTGAAATGTTGATGCATATGACTGCTATTTCATTAATCGATCATCTAGACCGTCTAATTCTCGTTTAGGTGATTCAAAATCTGCCTAGGTGGCCGCCTAAATTAATATATATTTTATTTTTTTTAATTTTAAACTTTTAAAAAAGATTATTTGACATATTTTTCGATCAATTTGTATCAGATGATGATGCGAAATATGCAATGATTTTTTATTGGAGAAATATTAAGATGAAGGCGAAGAAATAGATATGTAACCTAAAAAAACCCTCTAGGACAAATTATATATCCAAGCTAAAAATCATCTAAGTAAATTATATTTTTAAGCTAAAAAAAAAGCCGTCTAGGCCACCAAAGCCACGTCTAAGCAGCCACCTAATCGTTTAGATACCAGGCGGTCGATGACCATTCGTCTACTAGAACATTAATACTATCTCAATTCAAAATTTAACAATATAAAATTGATTTGAACTTTAAAATTTCATAAAAACTACATAAAACTTTATATAACTAAATTAAAATCGAAACCTTTGGACGTCTTCTCAACCAAATAAATCATTATTTATGCATAAAATAGATTTCAGATGATCAAATTCGATGCTCTCTAGAATATTCTGCCCAAGAATAAATCAGATTACGCCACGTGGCTTGAAAATTAACCATTGCTCTTTATGTAAATAACTTCGTGCGCCTCACTTTATAAGAGCTAACAGTATTCGGACCCCTTGAAAATTTTAATTGCCAGAAAACCTTATATAAAAATTTAATAAACTAATATATCATTGAATTTTTAAAATTTTTGCACACGGCCCCCTCCAACCCTTGTTGTAAACTTGTAATTGCACGCGCCGTAAATGCATTTGTTTATTATATTTTAATGTATTCTGACATGATTTGACCAAATTACCATTTTACTTTATTTTCTTCCTTATACCATATTTGTATGCATTTTTTTTTTTCAAAAATACATCCTTAAATCTTCATTAGTCTTCATTTTTTTTAAAAAAAAAATTACATTTACAAATTTGAGACACTTCATTCCAAAGATCAAAGATCAGTATTGGTAAAAAAAAACTTTGATAATATCACTTTATATCGATATTTAATTATTCTCAAGATTATGTAATATAACTCTAAAATAATATACATTTGTGCAAATGTCTAATATATTTTAAAAATACAAATACAAATACTAAATACTACATATATAAAATAAAATCATGTTAAAAACTTTCCCAAGTCTAAATTATATATATTATATAAATATTTCATTTTTATCTTATAGATCGATAATGTTATTCTTTAATTGATTAAGTATATATTTGATAAATTCATTAATAATTTCAATTTTTAAATTTATTATCTAAAATATCTATTACTTAAAAAATTATAATTAAATATATATATATAATTAATATAAAATTTTTATAAAATTAAATATTAATTTTATTTCTATTTTCATCTTAATTTATATGTTATTTTGAATTTTGCAAGACAAGTTATGCATAGTTTTAACGTTCTACATTTTTGTATCCCATAATTTTAAATTTTAGGTTAAAAATTTAACTTTCTAATTAATAATAATATTTTATTAAAAATATAGCTACTTTCTATTGTTATTTTAAAGTAAAATACCATTTATCATAGTTAACATATTTATATTTTAACATTCTTTAAAATGAAAACATAATAAATATAAATTAGTTTTACTATTTCGTTTTTAACATTATATATGATATATATAGTTTATATTAAAATTTTAGATAATAAAAACTTTGTCCCGGAAGATATATTTTAATTTTATTTAAATATGTAAATAATAACAGTATAATATAGCTTTTGAATATTAAAAAAAATTTTCCCAAAATTTGATGATATGTTTTAAATTAAAAATTTTATATTTCAGTATTTTTTAAAAAAATTGACTCATATTTTTTTATATCTATACTAGCACTTGGGATATAATATAAATAATACACATTTAATTTAATATCAAAATAAATCTTTCGTTTGACTTATATATGATATAAGAGATTGTGATATTATTTTAAAAATTTTAGTTGCTAACATATAAAAGTTTTTTTTTTTTTATTTCAGTTTGTTAAGGTTAGCTAAAATTTATAATATAAAAAAGTTATATCGTAAAGAAAATATTACTATAATAAATTAATTAAATTGAGTATTATTAATAGTACTGATGCATATGTAATATTATAAGGAAATTTTTTTTATATTTTTACATATATAATATTTTTTAAAATATAAAATTTTTGTCTCAAGATATTTAATTTATTTCTTATATTAGTTTTTTCGTTTTGTTCTAATTAACATGAATATTTGTCATATAATATATTTCAGAATTAACTATTGCTTAACATGTACTTCTCGACTTCTCGTCTCCTCTCCACCATTATTTATTTATTTATTTGGACATTTTTTTGTTTCTTTTGTAATAAATTGATCCATATTTTATAAGTTGTTTTCCCAAATATAAAATTTTTTTTAGAATTAATGTATCATCCGGTCATTAAATATTAAATAAACAAAAAATATATGCGTCCTCCACCATTAAAATAAATGTAATTTTTTTTAATGAAGACTAATGAAGATTTAAGGATATATTTTTGAAAAAAAATGCATAAAAATATGGTAAAAGGAAGAAAATAATATAAAATGGTAATTGAGTAAAATCATATGTCAGAATGCATTAAAATATAATAAACAATTGCTTTCACGACGCGTGCAATTATAACCAATTATAACAAAGGTCGGAGGGAGATATGTGTAAAAATTTTAAAAATTCAAGGATATATTAGTCAATTAAATTTTTAGAGAGGGTTTTGTGGCCATTATGATTTTTATTAGCCCCACTTTATAATCACACTTTTGACCCTCCTCGGCCGACTTTTTGTATAAGAAGTTTCCCCTAATCTTCCTCTATTCTTTGCTCTTTCATAGAAATTCTCGATTCATATGGCTTCATCTCAGGTAATTGTTATTTTTTTTCTATGTTTAGTTGTTAGTTTACTTCAAATTTTTGCACGAATTTTTATTTTTTCGCTTATTTTTTTGCTAGGTTGATGTTGGGGTTGAGAGAAGTGATGCGGAATTGAAACACCTCGAATTTCTGAAGATTCTGGCGGTGCACAGCTTCGTGGTGGCGGAAAATCTGTACGACAACGCTAAACAGAACTCCGGTCCGCTCAAATCCACCGTCGAGACAGTGGAGAACGCTGTTACGGCCGTGGTTGATCCTGTTTACCAGAAAATTAAGGGTGTTCCTGGTGATCTCCTTGTATTTCTCGACAAAAAGGTATTCGGTTTATTTCCAAAAACTATTTCTCAGTTTTTTTTTCTTGTTTTTGTTTTTGCTGGATTTGGAATTTTAATTTCTTGTAGCTTACTCTGTCTTTTCGATCACAAGTTTGTAATCAGGATGATATCATGTTTACAATCGTTGTTTCCCTTTTTAATTGGCAAGGTTTTCAGGATGATCAAAAGCTATTGAAAATATACTCCAAGTAGTGTGTCAAAAGGAAAACCTTGTCTTCCGATGTAGTAAAGTTAGGCAAGTTAAAGTTTTGAATTACTGTGGTCAGGAGTTTCTTGTGTATCAAGTGATTCATGAACATCGTGATGAAGAGATTAGGCGAAATGAATAATTTAAGCTTGATTGATTTCTGTTCCATCTGTTGAAACTGGAAAGTTATGTCAAATTTTCATATTTCAGTCTCTTGAATTTAAGAAGTGGCCTTCTAAACCTCTTCTAGCAGCCTTCGATAAATCTCGTGTCCTCCCTAGATTGAAACGTGTATTGCTATGTGTAGTCAAATTTATTTTTATATCCAGCCTCGTATGGATCCTCGAGAACTCAGAATTCATTCTCGTTTCTTAGGTGGATGAGGCTGCCCGCAAATTTGATGAGAGAGCTCCACCGGCAGCCAAGAAAGCTGTCTCTAAAGCACAGTTAGGCGCGAAGAAGGCATCACTAATAGCACAAGACTTGGCAGAGGAAGTTAAAGTTGCCGGTCCGTATGCTGCTATTTCCCATGCCGGTGTAATTTCAAAGCAAATAGCTGTGAACCAATTGGCTCTCTTTTGGTTCAAAGCCAACCAGTATCCTGCTGTGCACGGAGCATCCGAGGTTGCTGTTCCTGCAGCTGTGCACTGGTCGGAGAAGTACAACAAGATGGTCAAAGATATGGCTACACAAGGGTACGGTTTATTTAACTATGTCCCATTGGTTCCTGTTGAAGAAATGGCCAAGGCCTATAAGCAGGTGGAAGCGGAGGCGGCTGCTGGTAATAAGACAGATGCTGGCAGCTCAAGCGGCATTGAATCGGATAAGGAGTAGAGGGAGTATGATATGTTTTCAAGCATGTTTTTTATTATATTAATCATCGGGTCTGGGTTGGGAGGTTCATAATATGGGTGACATTGACCTATTTGATCTTGCGAATTGAAAGCTTTGTATAAATTAATGCTGTGGAATTGATACTTTTGTGTGTACAGTTTTTGATTTGGTGGTTTGTTTTTGATACATTTTGTGGCTTGTTCTGATTATGAATTAGAAATCGAGTGAAGACGAGAATCGAGGAATCTACCATAATTAGAAATCGAATGAAAACGAGAATCGAGGAATCTACAACCACACAGACGATAATTTCTTTCAGATATAAGATCCTCGTGAGAGGTTTATAGAGAAAACCTCCAGAATTAGAATATTCAGAAAAGCAAACAGTTGGCATATGGAATTACGTGAACCTCCTTGGTTTTTATAGACTTGTTTCTCCTTTAAATTCATAATATGAAAGGTCTTTGTGGAACGTTTTGGGAATGCTGCCAAAATGCTTCTTTGGCTGCTCCCATAGGCTTTACTCGATCTATACTAATATTCGGTTGCAAAATAAGTCTTTGCTTGATCTACATTTGATATCCACAGATGCGCAAAAGCCGGGGATCCATCAGAAAAAATGGGTTCCTATGTGGGAGGTAAACTGACAAGGAGTTGCGATTAAATGATATATTTATGCAGAAGAAAAGTTCTCTATTCTTCTACATCTCATTACTTGAACCATATAGCAAAGAACGTAACACCAAGTAATGTGATAGGATGGAAACGCAGTTACAACAAAGTATCAATAACATACATGCAGAAGAAATTTGTGGCAATTTATTTTCAATACCATAATTTATGCTTCAGCATTAATAACAAGTTTCGAATATTTGGTCTCGTTGATCTGCAGCACGTTGCCAGTAAGAAAGAAAACAAAATACATCTCTGTCCAGGCTCCTTAAAAGCTAGATGCTTTAGATTCCCCTGCATGAAAAACAACACAAAAACATCAGATGCGCCAATACAATTTTTCAATCATAAACTCTGATTCTTGGACTACTGACTCCATTTTTCAACTTTATTCTTCTTTGAATTTCTGCACCTTAGTAAACTATGTCCTTGAAACTGCTGTTATCTCTGTTCTTCAATAACAAGAAGGCAGTGTTGACAAAAACCAGACACGGATAAATAATGTTTGCCATTACTTTAGTTCTAATCTTTATTTGTTTCATAAAGGTTTTATATCTTTTAGTTTTGAATGTACTAAGATGAGCGCATAAAATATCAATGCATTTTCTTTAACGGTGTTAAATTCTACCACGAGTCACGTTCATGACTCCAAGAATGGAGGTTGTGTTGGTGGAGGTGATTCTGGTGGAAATGTGAACAACTGCCCTTCTAGGAAGGTGTTTGTTTTGTGAACAGTTAACAGAGGGTAATGCTGAAGTAATCGAAACTGAAACAACTCTAAGGCCATTGAAACTTGAATACACTTGAAATCCCCGTGCTGAAACATAAAAAGTAGGACGATGAATCAAAGTTTACACGTCACAGTTTACAGCAGTCATAACTCATGACATTAATGATAAGCAACAACATGTGTACATGACCGTGACCGAAGTTAGAAATCATATGGAGATGCAATCATGACCCTTTCAGAATTTATCCATCAAGTCAGGCAGTATGACAGGCTTCATTTTATGAGAATGATACAAATCCTTCAACTCCCATATATACATATATGAATGCAAACAGTAATCACTAATCATATATCCAATATCAACAACCTACTTTTTGGTGTCCATCTAAAACAAAATCTCAGAACCAACCAGTTTACATTTTCTACTGAAGAAAAACAAAATGTAGTCTCATAAGAATCATGTGACCCTAAGAACTATACATATTTTTAGTTCTAATCTATCACAAACTCAAAGTGATACAACTCATACAAAGTTTTTTACATGCACTTGTGACAAAAAGAAGGGAACGCATTAAAAACTGACCAATTATTTGGACGAGGAAGACGAAGAAGCTTGTTGGATGAGGTCATCATATGGGTCCCTGCGCCCTGGAACTTGGCTAATCTGAGAATCCCAGAAAATCTGAGCATTGTGCCGCTCGAAAGTCCAGAATCCATAGGGACGCAGAGGTAAGCTCCACATTTCCTTAGTTTTCTGGCACCTGTCTTTCCTATCATACAAACGCTCCCTAAATTTCCTGTCCCTCTCCTTCGGATCCTCCATCATACGCAGAATCAAATTCTCCGCAAACTCCATTATGAATCCCATCCTTCTACATCACATGTCAAATACAAGCATTAAAATTAACGGCGACCATGTTTTCTCAGTTGTTTTCAACAGTGGTAAGTGCCATCCTAGGTCCAATTATATCTTAAAAACTAATAAACCAACTGAAATAACATTAAAAATATAAATCAGCTAGAGTCATACATTTTTTGAGGTAGACAAGATCACGCAACACTATCAACTACTTCACTGGAATCAGGGATGAACAATCACGTAAATTTAACAGAATCGTGGAGGCTAATATGAAGATGAACAGGACACAAATTCTAGCTTCTGAGCTTTTTATGAACCCTAGATTCTCACATCGGATTGAACAGAAATTGGATCACGTATGTAACTGAACATAGAATACGGATGAAGTTTCACAGCATAACCAATCAAACGTAGAAAAAATTTGCATTTTGTAGATCTTTACCTGAATCAAAGGGAGTGAATCGATGGATGAGGCAAACGTGAAAAATTGTTGATGTTAATGAATTTGTAAACGACTGATGCTATATCAGTGGGCTTCATCTCTAAGCCTGTATCAATGGGCTTTAAAGTCTAAAATATGCATTTTCTATTTCTTTTCTGGAAGAGCCCACTGACTCATGACTATCATGTGAGGCCCAATTTTATTTGTGCTTGTCTACAATTTTTGGCCCAATCAAGGTATACAAGAACTTTTGAAAATGGTGTATTGTTCTGTGTGTGTGAATTTAAATAAATAGAACATCGATTTTGGTGAAACTAGTTTTTCGAAAACTACAATTATAGAATGTTAGTTTAAAAATATACTTGACAAAGGTAATTTTGGTAACTATCCCCAGAAATGGAGTATCAATCGAGGGACTAGATACATGATTTTGTATCTCACAACTTTGGCGATTATATTTTGATTTATATAGACTTAAAATTCTTTATGTGAATATTTAAATCATTTTGTATTATCTTGTGTATCACATCTTATTTTTAAAATTTTAACTTTTTTTTTTGATGTGGGAACCCGCAGCCGCTACCTTGCGGTGCATTCTGAATAAACCCCCGAACTAACGCAATAGCCTGCAAATTACGCTAGTCAGGTAAACCACACTAAGCAAGCCATGCATGACAGGCTAGCCCAAGAAAGTGTTGGTAGGGGGAATCGAACTCCTGACCTATGGCCAAGAGTTCACCTACTCCACCAACTTGGACACCCCTTACGTACTTTTAAAATTTTAACTTATTTGTATAGACTCTTGTTAAAAATAAAAATATATTTGTGTAGAGAATATAACACAAAAGGTACTTGTCATGCCACCCAATTCATTTATTAATTGGACCAAACTCTATTTATGTGCCCATCCGAAATAATAAAATATCCTCACAACTCTACCTCGAATGCATTTGTATCAACAAGCTTTTCTCACAACATATTTCATTAAAAACTCTACATTTTCGTCCCCAGCTGGCCATCTCCAGTTAATATTTAATCTATATATTTTGTACATATATTTCAAGTGAATGAAAAGGGAAAAAACGAGACAATACAATCTTCCAAAATTAATTATAGTTTGCAGCAAAATATCGTTAGGCTGTCACTCATACGTGTAGGGTCTGAATAATCGAAACAAAAAATAAGATATAGATACTTGAATTTTTGATCATATATTTCATTTGATTCGAATCACGTGGAGACAACAAGAATCCACCCCCACATTATAATTGAGACATCGATCCGAATTCATATTAATTTCTTTGCAAGCATTCCATCCCCTGGTGGCCCATATAAAAATAATAATAATTAATAAAATATCAAACTTTAATAATTTATTGATCATATACATACTATATACGGATGCATGTGACATAATCATTGGAATTGTATAAAATAGAAGTTGATCCAATTACTCAAACAACAAAGGTACACAAAAGAAGGTTAAGTTCGGGGCTGAAAGAGGAACATATGGAGGCTTTTTTATTACATATGATCTTGTACAAACATACTCAAACGGGCCATAATCATGCAAAAATATGACGGAGACATGACACGATGCTGACGTTAATTAAATATATGTTTTTTATTACTAATTAAAGGTTCGAAAAATCTCTACATTATAGTTCAAATTAATTGTAATTTTAAGAAGTCAATTCCTACTAAAAGCATATGTAGAGTAGCCAGGGGCTTCGATCGTAAGTGCAATTAATAATGCACAAGGGAACGGTTGAAAATTTTAATTGCCTGGCCCCTAGGAAAGTGAAGCAGACTTATTTTCCGAATGAATAATTCTAAAAGGATATTCATAATATTGTACGTCCGTATTTACGTTAATTATATCGTGAGATTTTGTTATTATATAAAGAAAGTTTGTATCCAATGTATCATGAGATTTTTATAAATTAATTTTGTATTGTATTTTTTGTGATGTAAGAATTGTTTGTACAAATACTGATGCGCATGTGACAATCTGGGATTATTTCGAACATTGTTATAAAGTTATGATTCCATAATTATTTTCGAATAATAAGGTATTCATAATCAAGTATTTTAGGCTATATATTATCGGTGTATGTATGTATTATAATACGTAAAACTATATATTCTGTTTCAATTGAACGTGTTTGCAACTGGACAAAATAGATGGGCCATATTTGGAGGATCACTGTTCAAATAGAGTTTGGATTTGGAGGATGACATATTTACGAAAATGCCATCCTCCAAAGTTATTTTTTAAACCTTTGAAATGATGAATTTATTTTTTAGTCCCTATTTTAAATTGTTTTGTATTATTTTCAGTTTTTATATTAAATATTCGTTCGTTAATTGGTCAAATTTTTCTTATTTTGAGTGTTTTTCCATTTTAATTTGATCCATTTTATTTTTAAAATTAATTTCAGTGTTTCATTTTTTTAGTTTAGTTAAAATTTATTTGTTTTTTTTTATAATTTTTCAATAAATTAATTGTAATATTATTATTTTTAAATAAAATTATTTTTAAATAACATTAAATGGAAATTTTTCATTTTTTAATATGTTTAACATTATAATACATAATTATTAATATATTACACTATTTTAATTTTAACCATATCCAATTAATATAGTTGAAAAACATATTATGTAATTATTTTATTATATAAATATATATGTTTTAAAAGAATAAAATAGAAAATGGAGTATTTGGTAATATTTAGAGGATATGGGTTGGAGAAGTTTTTTGAAAATAGAGATCACGAATCTCTATTTTAAAGGATAGAGGATGAAATTTAGAGGATATGGGTTGGAGATGGCCTAACATTAGATAGCACTCCTCCAACCTTTGATTCAATAGTTATAAGCAGTGACGGAGTAAAAAATTTGATACTTTTTGGGATAAAATTTTTCTCAACAAAATCTAAAATAATACATGTCAATTATTTTCTTAGCAATTAGATTTTCTACACTTCAACCTTAATTTTTATAGGCTCTGTCTTTCTATTTTTTGCTTAAGCTACATGAGTTAAATAAAAATCGAGCTAAAATATTAATTTAAAAAAGCAAAAAATAGAAGAGCTCACCGAGCTAGAAGCCAGGTGGGAAATAATGTGGCCTCGCCTTTGGTCCCTTGCGTACAAAGGATAACGTGTATTTTTTCATGTGATGCAATGCATAGTGTGGTTTCAAATGAAAATACGTGCGATCTTTTATAACCATTGGATTAATTGTTTGGATAATATCTAGAGAGAATAAATCAGCTCGATGGAGAAGTAATGTATGTAGGCACAACTACGCTCGAGGATTTGTTCGGTCAAGCTTATTGTGTTGTAATAAATTCGTAACTTAGATTTTATATAGTAATTTTATTTTTGTATTGTTATTAAAATAAGAGAGTATATTTTGATATACTGTTTATGACTTAAAATATTACGAACACATATAGCATGTGTTGTGTCACAATCATGCACACATAATTCTAGTATAGTAGTATATATAAATAAAGTTGAGAAAGAATAATAATATAAGAAAAAAAAAAAGGAATATCAAATAAAGTTATATTTGAATATAGAATCTCGAGGCATGAAAAAACAAGAAAAGGGGCTACTAACATGCAACTAATTGCTTCTGGTGAGACGTCGATATTGTCATTAATTTTGTAGCCATGTATGAGGTAATTTGGTACAATTTTGCTGCACTTATTCGGGGAAATAATAACTTCTTGTACTGTGTTTTCCACCAAATATTTGACTTAAAATAGAGATAATATTTCTCAGGAAACAATTAATATTTTTGCCTCACTGACTACAATGATATACTTTTGAATTTTTGTTTCTTATTTTTTTCATTTTAAAATTAATTTGCTCGAAATGAATTATTAAGCAATCAAAAAGTGGTACTGGCGACGCACACGCTTTCAAGATTTTTCGTGTGAGTTAAAACATTGATACGCATGTATGGAAATTGGAAATTTTGATTTTATGTATCGAATCATTCGACAAATAACATCAATTAATTAATATCACATGCTAATCAAACTTCATAACATGTCATTATAAATCAATCGTGGTCCTTTTTAAATATTATCAAAATATTATAGTTTCATAATTGCTTGTGGAAAATCTAGCCGAAGATTTGCATTCAATCTAGTCACGCAAACACCAAAAAAATTGAATGTACATGAAGAAGGTCTGATAAGTTGTTTTCAATCACAATTTAGTACTGCTTGCTATTAACAACCCCTAACACTTAACCAATGGCCATATTGTTAACAAATTTCCTCCCTAAAAAAGCAAAAAATATTCTCCTATCTCACAATATCAACATATAGCAAATGCAAATAGACCAATGAGCCCAAGTGGCACATGATGTTCATTTGTTGACGTCCGCTCGTGTTCGAAACTTTCTCTAACCCCATTTGTAAATCAAGAAAAAAAAATTAGACAAATAGAAATCACTAGAAATCAATTCAACTGTTAAGCAACTTTATTTTTATGGGTTTTTTTTGGGGGGAAACATTTTTATAGGTTCATTTATAAAAAAAATATAGAGTTCATGATGTGGTATGAGTCGCGTTATTGTGAAGACATGGATGATCATGTCTTGACGGTTGTTGCGGGAAGCCGTATTGATCCGAGTTTGTTCATAAGTAGGGGAAGAAATAAATCAAGACACATGGGGAACAAATAGGGATTGAATCCCAAATGCAGAAAGTTTGTATTTGTTGGAAATATAGTGTCACACATTGTTGCCCTATTTGTAGTGGTGTGTCCTTGCATCCTCAACCAACAATTAGTTGCACCTCCAACCAACAAAGATGGCATCAAATGGCTTCCTTTTCTTTTCTTTTCTTTTCTTTTCTTTCTTTCTTTCTTTCTTCTTGTTTTTTTTTTTGGGGGTTTGGACCACAGATAGTGGATTTTCAATGGCGAGTAAATACAATCGTTGTCTGGTGCACAAATCCAAATTTTCGAATAGAAATTAATATTTTCTTGCACGTAATAAACTCTTTAATTTTCGGAGGTACGACATATGACTTTCTTTCATACTAATTGAGTTCTTTAAAAAAAAGAAAAAAATGGGTTTAGATTATATAGTTAGTAGTGATGATAATTAGTGATAAAAGAATGAATAAGTGCATTCCACTATTAGATGCTCTTTTATAATTCTATGTTACTTGAATCTTTATTTTTGAAATGGGGAGCATAAAGCTTTTTCTCAGACAAAGCACATTCTCCACTTGCATAATGCATTGTCTCCTTAACTTTTACCTTTGCCCTCTTTCTAATCCATTCTTTTTTTCTTTATTATTTTATTTTATTTTTCTTTTTTTCTGCTTTGGTCAATCTCTTGCAATCTGACAATTTTTGACCAAAACATATAAAGTGGACTAGGGAAAAAGGAACAGAGACTTGCCTGAATCGTCAATTTTAATTACTTGTTACCTAGGATACCCTATGCCATCTTATTTGTCACTTTTTTTTTTTGCCCGTTCTTTTTTGTTTTATTGTTTTATCATTTTTTACATTCACGATACTCAATAACTATTCAATAAAATAGATTACTGTGGGAATCTATCTTTAGAGTTTAGACTTTAGAGTCCCGATAAATGTGTTATATTTTAAGGTTTTAATTTAAATTGACAATTTTAAACACTATTTGCTTACATATTGAATTTGCTGTAATATATATGCTATGGGTATTTTCCGAATAAACAGATGACTTTCTGTGAAATTATTACCGTTTGAAATCGAAGAAAGGAAGGATCTAGATGTATG
The DNA here is from genome assembly GCF_033568475.1 of Henckelia pumila. NCBI lineage: Eukaryota > Viridiplantae > Streptophyta > Magnoliopsida > Lamiales > Gesneriaceae > Henckelia > Henckelia pumila. The sequence continues at coordinate 7,413,528 of NW_027331831.1, forward strand.
AAATGTTTGCTGGTTGATAAACTTTTCAGAAGAGATTTCTTCATTTCAATCTTTACCCTAAAGTTAAGGCAGATTTCAAGCATTTAATGTGGTTGGTTATTCAAATATTTCACATTAAACATCCCATTTCTTCACCTAATAATTTTGTACAAAACTCACTTAATTGGAATCAATGTCTTTTTCTTTTTATTTTTCAACTTTATTTTCAAGAATTTGCAGTTGTCATGACCCACATTTCATGTGATCTGCTGTCCATTGAGAAGTGTGATAAAAGCCCAGCAATATCAATATTCTGTTATCATTTGGTCCTGTTAGTTGTTAATGACCCAATGTGTATAAATATTAAGATTTTATGTGATAATCTCATTATGCTGTTTGGATTAATAATCATTAAGACCACATCTTAAAAGGGATTTCAAATCATACATGGGAAATTCCAATAATAATGAATATATAAATCAAATACTACTATTTTTATAAAGAGAATTAAAACTTGATTTCTTTGTTTTTTTTTCATTTCGGATCTCAACTTAAGGACTGAATAATAAATAAACTCTATTTTACAGAGAAAGAGAGGGTAAAAAGTTCAATTGTACAAAAAAATGACCATAATAACCGATTAATTAGATAGATTCTCCTTTCAAAAAAAAAATTGGCCAAAATCTTCCCATTTTCTTCATTTCACTCCCCAACTTTTTACTCTCTCTTTCTCAAAGACTCCCGTGCCGTTACCGTCACATTCACAGTCCACGCCTCGCCGTTAACTCTCCTCCATCATCGCTTCTCCGCCGTTACCGTCGATATCAGCACCATGGCCATTGCCAGCGCCGTTAAAATAACCGTCGCCGTTATCGCCGTCCTCATCCGCCAGTCTTTCCACGGGTGCGCACTGTACCTTATGGCGCAGCTTCCAATCCAGCGCCTGGCATGCGCGAGAGCAGTAATTCACTGTTCCGCACACCGAACACCGGCGGAATTCATGCCTCCTGGTCTCGGGTCTCCCGCAACCCGAGTGGGAACACAGACGGAGCCCCGGACCCGGAGTGTTCCCAGTCTGATCCGAAAACCAATCGGCCAAAAACCGGTTCGCCGGATGAGCTTCCGGAGTTGGTACATTACACCCGAAATCACTCAACAACGGACACCCGCTGCCACCCACGTGGCGGTGGGGATTCCAAGTCAGCCACGAGCTGGGCACGACGGCGGACGGAGCCGCCGCCAAGAAGGTGGCTAGCTCCCGCGCGTTGGCTTGGACTAAGAACCGACGTCCCTCGGCGACGTTCTGCTTCACTCCATAACCGTCTTGCAGACAGTGGCCAAGCTCCCGGAGTGCGTCTACGTGGCCGAGAAACGCGGCGCGGGCACACAAAGCAACGCCTGCCCGTAGATCTTTATCGTTTTTCGAGCTGCCGCTGCCGTTGAACTGAACGATGGCGAGGGAGTAGAGGGCGGAAGCGTGAGATCCAATCGCGGCCTTCGCCATTAAGGATGCACCGCTTCCTCTGTTGTGCAAACAGTAGAAACGAATCTGTGGCCGGTAAAATTAATAAATCTCAGTACTTAATTAAATTCTTAAATAAATATAAATATTATCATTTAGACGTATAATCCAACAGTTGGCACATGCATCGAGAGTCATTAATTGCAATCTCAAACAAATTATATTAAAATTTTTATGAAACATTATCATCAAATCCGGAGGCAAAAACGCTAAAAAAAACAAAAAAAACACCAACCATGCCTAGAATGAAAGACGCTTCGATATTTCCCGCATCAACGCATAGCTTGAGGAATCGATGAGCGGCCTCCGACCAGTTTTTGGCCTTCACTTGCAGCATTCTCTGGGAGGATTTGGATAACACCAGCGAATGGAGACCTAATCCGTTTAACCTTTTGCATCTGTTCGTAAGAAAAGTAAAATGAATTAAACTCAGATTCAAAAAAATCACGTTCACACAGAAAAAAAATGAAAGAAAAAAAAACACATACGTTATCAAAACATTGATCAAATCAGCAGGACAGGCGGCGGTAGAACTGAGTTTGCACAGAATAGTGAGCACAATATCGTCCGGCAAAGAATCAAACAAATCACGGCCACCGGCAACAATCTGAGGCGATTCCTTGAACATTATCCGGCGGCCGATTGAGTCTCCTCCGGCGACCTCCTCCAGTCTCCTCCTCTTCACGGCTGGGCACATATTCGGGTCTTTAGGATAACACACCCCTCTCCTGGTTCTCATGTGCGTGATTTTGTCTTCGTTAGAGATAAAGGGGGAAATGAGAAATGAAATGGGAATCGAGGGGATGTGACCATATATAAGAGGGCTCTTGGGGGGATCTGTCGGAAATACGAAATTGCCCCTGGGGCTGTTTCGCTTTTGTCAGTATTTTACCTACAGAACGTGGTCAAACGGCGTTGACCAGATCCCCGCACCCGTCGTCCTCTGTACCTCACTGCGGTGAAAAGTGAAAACTCAATCTTTGGACAGCCTATTTTACAGTCTCATTGCTCTTGCTTTTTCCTTTTATATATATTTATTATATCTTAAATTGAATTGATTTGAAATCCGTTTTCATAATCTTTTTTTCATTAAATTCAAAATCTACCAAATCAAAACACGATAACGGAAATTATATACTTTATTTAAAATGCAACCAAACGAGTCTTGATTGTGTAAACTTTTGCCCATTAATTTTGGTGAATTTGTTTTCCAAGTAGTTATTTCTGTTTTGAACGAGCAAGGGAGATGATTGGAACCAAATAAAGATCAACCGTGTAAACAATAAACAAAATAACGTGCTAAACCTTATTTGTGATCTTTTTTTTTTTGGTCTTTTATTAAAAAAATTGATATTGTATTACCCTAATTAATCATGGTATTTTACGTTACTTTAGAAAAAAATTTATTGTTTCATAAGTCATGATCATGATATTTATATATTTTTTTTGAACAAATGATATTTATATTTTATACAAACGGATTATATAACTGTACAAGGGATTAGATATTACTATTGATGTGTGCTTTAACAAATCTTAACATTTGATTTTTTATAGAGCTATGTTGTTTTGCGTCACATCTATTTTCTTTACATTAAAATTTTTTTTCGATATTTTCTGATAACTCTCCATGTAGTATAACATATTTGAGATTAAATACTAAGTTAGTGTTTGAGAAAATTTATAGGAAACGTACCTCAATTTTTTTTTCTTAACAAATTTTTTCAGATTTGTTCTTGTCTCTTAGAAGAGCTCGTGATGATGCACATTATAATAGTGAGATTTGGAAATTGGAATTATGATTATATAAGTTAGTTTATGAAAATAAATGGCCATTAAAAGGAGAGTGCGGTTGACGTGTAGTGGGATGAGAGTGGGGGAGCGTGTTGGTAATAATAAAATAACAAAGTCGGGTAGCAAATTCTGGACATCTCCAACCACTGAAGGTCAAATGAGTGATTCAGCAAAAACAGAGCTTCAGTTAAACTTGTTTGTTTTTACTTGCCATTTTATGTAAGCTTGTGAAATCCCTTTTCCAACCTTTCCTTTGCTTTTTTTTTTTTTTTTTTTTTCAATCTGCCCCCAGGATACAGCTGGACTGGCAAAGACCTTGGTGAAAAAGAAGGTGACGAGTGTTCGAATCTCGTAAAAGGTGTATTTGGCCTTGTTTATCGCGCTTGCGAGTCTTCCTCTCCTTGGGTACTTACCTGGCCAGACATAACCCTGATTTACCTCCCTTTACACCGGGGCTTGGGGCGGTTCTGTGTGGGGCCCTTGGGGGTGGGGCTCACCCTTTTTTTTTTTTTTTTCAATCTCTTCTTTACCAACACATCTCGCCATTCACATGAAATCAACCCTTTATATCCCTCTATTTATCATTCGCATGAGTCAATGGGCTTCTGATTAATGTGGAATGGCTCCCTTTCGGGGTCAACCATTTTTAAAATCAACCCTTTATGTTTTATTTTTTTTTATTTTAAAAATTACTGATTTACAAAGGTCAAATAACATCTTGTACTATTATTTATACACGAGTAATATGTATCATTTGTCACAAACCAAAAATGTATAAGTCATTTTAATTTTTCAGTAATAATTTATAGCCATGTGTTGAGAACGTTCGATAATATAATAGTTTCTCGTGTCAGCCAGAAATTTACGATAATATATTTGATTGATATCATCAATTTCCCTACGTGCGTTGTAAAATGTCAAGTGGAATATATTATATATGTAAACGATATGGTATTCATATATTTTTTTCACCAGCGAAAGGTCGAATTTTGGGGAAAGGAGGTTAATGTGAAATTTAATAATTGTCGATCAGAGCATTGAATGCAATTTATATATGTCATAACAACTAATGACAACATTTTAAAAACAGTTGACGGTATAAATGTACATAAAAATAGGAAAACAAATTGAGTAGTTAGAATAAATTTATAGCAAGCGATAAAAACAAGTTAAAATCATTAAAAAGGATCGATAGAAAAATGAAAGATAAGTTTTTTATGAGACCGTGTCACCTATTTTTATTCGCAAGACGGATAACCTGACTTATATTTATTATATAAAATAAGAGATTCGTTTCACAAAATTTAACCATTGAACTGTCTCATGAGAATATTTGCTTAAAATGAATTGACACAAAATAAATTAGAAAGTTAAATGAATCTTGACCATACGATTTTTTTTTTATATTAAGCGGAATAAATTTGAAAAAAAAATATGGAATAATCTAGAAGCATTGATTATGATGAATAAATCCATGAGGAAAGCAGGCCTATCTGAGGTTTATTAATTGAAAAAATTATTGAATCAATAATATATCTTTAAAAAAAATTTACATCAATAATTTTTTTGAATAATATCCAAATTAATCGATTCGCTGCAAAAATGATCCAAGGCAAGTGGACGCATGAGTCATTTAATTATTTTTATTTTGTATATAAATATCGATAAGAAAAATAGAAAAAATATTGGGATATTGAAGGAGAAGGATAGGATAGGAATGGATAAGTTGAGGGATGACGTGGATCTCGATCCGTTTACTTCAACCACTCATGTGAAGCCACGTGGGACCCATTGAAAAGTCAGCTAGGACATGTTGGAAATCCATTACTCCAAGAGTACATTTCTTGAGACGTCTAACTCAAATTACTTGGACAATAATAATTCCAATATAAAGGTAATCATACCGTCAAAAAAATATATAAAGGTGATTATAGGTAAATTTCTTCTTTTGTTTTTTTTTAAAAAAATCTTAATATTAAGTGATTGAATATATAATTGTTAAATTAATTTTTAGAAAAAAAAATGAGGTCTATTCACATAAAAAACCGTATGGATTCTTAAAGAATATAAGTCAGTTTGGTTCGAGGAATAAAAAGATTAAAAAAATATGTTTTTAAAGCTAAATTTCAAATTTTTAGATTTTTCGCTAATTATATTAAAGTAAAAAAATATTTTTCAATACAAAATTGCTTTTTTTTTTATGACAAAAACATTAAAAAAATTGAACTTATTTAACTATTTTTGTTCAAGTTACAATTTATGTATCTGAACTCAAGGACGGATCTAGCTTAGGTCAGTCCTAAGCTGTAGCCCACCTCAAAATATTTTTATTATATATGTAATTTTTTTATTTAATCCAATAAAACTCAATTTTCACACCGGAAGCTTAGCACATTTTCTTAATTCTAGTGCACAACTTCATTTTGGGGAGGAAAATTGCATTTTGGTCCAGCAAATGTGTCATTTTTTTATTTTGATTCTCCATGTTATCAAATTTCAGTTTTAATCACACAAATTTTTTTGGTAATTCTAGTTTTTTTATTGGATGTGCTAATGCGACACTATTTACTCTAGTGTCATACCAGTACTGTATTGTTTTCATGTCAAAGCCAAGTCGAAAGAAAGATGACAGTTACAAAAAAAAAAAAACAAAGATATGAAACTAAAATTGAAATTTGAGATAAACATATAGGACCAAAAACACGGATTTTCTATTTTTTGTGAGTAGTACAATGTAATGATTTTTTTTGTAATATATAATTTATTGATTAAGTTCAAGCCCATCTCATGACCTCTAATTCCTGGATCAATCCGTGATTACTGAACTGGTTCATAATACGATGGTTTGTCTACTTTTTGTCTTCTTAGTGAAATAATTATCGATAAAACGATGAAACACGTCAAAAGCTTTTCAAATCTCCCATTTCATTCAAATTATTATTAAAATTACCATAAAAACACCTATCAAAATCATTTTCATAAATGGTCGGCATTGACAATTATTTCCACTCGTACATGATTACGACCTTAATTGGGATCACCAAGCGTCTGATTTTAATGTTTCGTGTTTTAAATTTATCACTATTTTAATGATCTTGACCACGTTTCATTATCGGGTGATTATTTATTTACTAAATTCTCTTAATCAGACGTTAGTTTTGGTTGTTGGCTCCTGTTTAAACGTACTGATGAAATCATTGTATCCTAATAAAAATTAAATTAATTGTCATGAATGGTCAAAAATGTGTTTTACAAGTATATTAACAAATGATTGTTTATTGTTAAATTAATAAAGGATCAAATATTTGACCCAAGCCGTAACTAGTACTTGGCGCTCCTAACTGCTCTTCTGAAGCTCAAGTCAAACGCGGTGCAATATATTCTCACGTTTACTTAATTTATTCACTTTTGAGGTACATAAATGTTGTAAATGCTTTTATATCTTAATTTACCATAATGATATATTTATATGTTATATTATATAAGGTGATCATGAAGATATATATATAGCCATATTTTCCTTAGAATTTTGATAATTTCCTACATTTGAATTCAAAATTCAAATTTCAAATAGTTTTCATGAACCCCGTAACATAAACCTAATGCTAGTCGTGTGCTGTGCTATGGCGCCTGAGATGTAGGCCTAGGTGGGCATGTAATCCCCATTAGTATGTATACCTTCGACTCTGGAGCTCAAGAGCATAGTGATGACGACCGGTCTAGAACTAACGGTTTCATGATGTTTGTGATAGTTTTTCTAAAATTTTATAAAAAAAAGCTCAAAAGTGTTTCCTAAAAATAATCTAAACATTATACCACGCTAGCCGACTTGTGCTTATTGATTAAAGTGTGTGTGACTATAATATTTCAAAAGCTGGAAGCTAATTTTTAGTTATAATTATAGTACTGTATGAGTTAGCAACGTGATCAATAGGGAGCATGTACAAATTACAAACTCTCCAACAGACATTCATAATTTAAATTTTATGTAATTTTGTGTTGAATAAATTAAATGTGTCAACCTAAATCATAGTTACTCGATCGTCACCAAAAGTTTTGGATTTTGTTGGAGAAATGAAACCAGTAATTTATGGGATAATGCAAGTGACACTGACCAGTCACTTTTTTGTATTTAATTTCCACTTAATTTATGTAGTTGTAAAACCTTTTAACCATTCTTAAATTAAATTTGATAGCTCTTTCTATGTAATTTGTCTTCGAGTCTATCACTTACCTATGAACTGTGACTACGCAACCAACAGTACTATGGCCAATGGCCGACTTGTCTCAAATGACTATTTTCCAAGAGGGGGACGTAATTATACAATGTTCAATTATATATATAATAATTATTGTATATATGTTACCATCAACTTTTTCAATAGCGGGGAAATTTGCGACCTTATATTTACAATTAAATGGTGGAAAACTAATCAGGGTGGTCCGTTCCTTTTCTTTTAGCCAATTTTTTTTATGTAAGATTATTTTTGTTAGAAAATCTAAAATAAAATCAAATTGAATCGGGTGAATTGTGCGTGTCATTCATACATTTCTTCTATTTTAAAATTAATATTAATTACACATTAGGTTTAATTAACTCAGACGATCGAGCATTATATTAGCTATTTAATCACGTTAGGAAGACTAATTAATTATAATATATATCTAAGCATGCTTACAAATTAGGTGAAAGTTTTAGTAATTACGAGCGTACTTTAATTGATTAATATTTGATTAGACGGGGTTGACTAACTACAAAAACTTAATTTCCCGTTCTCATTAATTAATTATTGGTTGATAAATTGGCAGGCGGGAACAACACTTGCTAATGTTTGGTGTACGTGCATGCATGCAGGCTTCGCATTACCAAAATTAAAATTAATTTTTTTTTTTAAAATCAGCATAATTTATTATTTTGTGGCCGCCTTTGGGACATAACTCGCACCACAGCACACCACCTGGTATTTTCCTAGTTATTTAAGGCATAGTTTTTCAGGCTTACACGTGTCAAGCTGTGATGATTTCTCTTTCGATCCTTCCACCGCTCGGAATTTGGACTTGACCATAAATATTTCTAGTTTTTTTTTTGGACAGAATAAATCTTTCTAGTTACTCTCAAATTATTCGGTGAGTTTTGGAGTGATTATTTTTATGGAAATAATTTAAATTTCAATTAATATTTCATTATGTTAATGGAAAAAAAAATATTTTAAATTTTCAATATATATTAATATCAATTAACTTATAAAAAGTCTGTAAATTTAAAGAATATTTTTAGCCCGATCGATCAACCATAATTGGGAATTCGGTTTGGCTTTGCCACATGAGTTGGCTATGAAATATACATGTGGGTGCTTAATTAAGTAGGTGTATGCTCGTCGTATCAAAATTTATATAAATATATGTTTAATATATTGAGCACTCATTTATGAATATCTATTTTGACATTGTTGATGTGACATTATGTATATCCAATAAACAAATTCAACATCAACTGATAATCACGATTAATGATCAACATATCAAAACTCTACTATATATAATGTATATATACGAATCTATTTATTGGTTAATTTATAATTTTAGCTCATTATAATGTACTTTGTTAAATTTTTGTCATTTTTCACGAGAGCGCTGACTTTAAGTATTGCATCCTCAACGTTATAACTTGCATCCAAAATCACCCTCCGATCCTTGGGTCCTCACCTCACTTCAACGCTTGCCGTTCGTTTTTATTAACGAAGGTATGTTTTTAAACTACACAAATACTTCCGAGGCACAACAATTTCATTTACATCTAATTTGTGTAAATCGAAATTTATTCATGCATTAATTGATACGTGGCTAAACGTAAATTAGTGGATTAAAGTAAATTTGACTCTATCGCGAACGAACTTTTACTTTAGAGTAGATTTCAAGGGTAAAATTCACATGCATGGTCTGGTTTATCGTACAAACAAATTTTAGTAGAGTTAATATGTGATCGGTACTCATGAATCCAAAAATGAAGAAATAAAATAATAATGTATAAACTGATTCCGAATCTTAAAGCAAGAATGTGATTCTCTGAAGCTTAAATTAGAAAGTTTGTTGTAATGTGAAGTGTGTATATTGTTCATTGGACCCACTTTTTGTTGGGAAGTTCGGGGACAGCTGAGTTTGCTACCCTTTTTATGGCTTCTTCCTATTTCGATTTAACTTTATCCCATTCTACATAGAAGCTAATTGCACTCTATGATTTATACTTGTAAATTCAAAATTTTAATTTGGTATCATATATATGATTATATATATATATATAAGTTTTGCTTCATTATTTATTCATGTGTACACATCTTGTATCTATGATTAGTTTTGTTTCGACACTTATTCTAGGATAACGAATGGAAAAACTTATAAATTTTGATTTATTTTTCAACCAAGATGATCGATCGTCCTGTTTCTCCAGGCTCGGGAGCGAAAGTTGTTATGTATTTTGTTGGAATATGATGTTTTATAATTAAATAAATATATTAATTTAGTAAATACGAATTTTATTTTTGGGAGCTGGTTGATTCATCATTCGTTCTGTTTTTGGCGAAATCAAGGGCATAATTTTGGGTACGGCAAAATTGGGTGTTTGACCATCTTGGCTCGTGTGATGCATCCCCCTGGCTAAGCCCTTAGTTACTTATGCGATATGCCTAAAGCAATTCAATTTCTTCGAATTCAGCTCAATTAATTAAAGTAAATCTTTCGATTGTGTTGATTATTAATTATTACAAACAACCATAATTTAATATCTTATTCTTAGCTTCGGAGATCAATTTTGCAATAGCATGTCTCTTGTCCGTGAGAATCTGAGATGAGTTGCATGGTTCATATCATGTATCCAGAGTAAAAAATAATAATTTTTACATATAATTAAAAGTAACGTATGGAAAATGGATTTTATGATATGAATATTCTAATGACCCTCAAGCACTTATCACTTTCTTTTTATGTACTCTTATTACGTTGGGGATCTAACTTAAATTTTTTTAAGGTTTATAAGGCGAGACATGGATTGGAGTGTGGAGAGAAAGAAACATGGGCAGAGGATGTTGCTTGACGCATTTGTTAGGATTACCTCGTAATTTGGCACACGCCTACGCACGTGATGTGTGTGTGTGTGATTGTTGCTCATGTATAATTTTCCTTTGAGTCTTGTCCAAGCCGAATTTTTCATCTTTGCTAAATCATTATTGAAATTTTAATTTGAGGGGTAAATTGCCAGAGCAAAGGTATATTGTACTGTATCGTATCGTATCGAAAATCATATACTGTATATCATATCGAAAATTACGGTATAAAAAAATATTATACCTACAGTACCGTACTGAAACTTTCGGTATGCAGAGATTTTCGATACATATTATCATACTGATTATACCATAATATTATGGTATACTGAGATTTCAGGGTATCAGTCTATACCGTTTTATATCGAAAAAATTTATATTTTTTAAAGTTTATAAATTATTTGTATAAAAATATTATATATTTTTCGTTCTATTTCGATAAATATCAAAATTTTCAAATTTCATATCCTTAGGCTACGTTTACTTTGAATGATGGGATTGAACAATGATAGATTAAAGTATGATTATTAATATAATTTGATATGATAGAGAGTGATTATGGATAAATAATAATATGTTTAGTTGGATGGATTAATTTTGGGATTGAAATGATAATTAAGAACAAATTACGATTTTACCATTTAGCTATCATAATAATATATGTTCGGCAAAGAAGGAAAGAAGGTGGAAGATAAAAAGGAAGGACATAATTGATTTTTTTCATTCTCTCACTCCATAATATTTATAATCCCATTAAAAATTTAGGACTAAAAATCATCTCTCAATCCTATCATTAACGGGCCTAAAGATTTATACCATTTTTCAATTTTGCAAGTAAACATAGGATTAGTTGGTATTATCTATGATATCCTTCATTTATCAAGGCAAGTAAACGCAGCCTTATGGTACCGAAAATTCGGTGTTTTTTCTGATACGGTAACCTAGGTATTTTTTCCAACTCTAAATTTCAAATAAAAAAGTTTTAAATCTCATAAAAATTACTACGCAGTAACTATGGTTATTCATTCGGTTAAAATTGTCGGAACCAAATCGGAAACCGAAAACGAATCAATGGTTCGATTTTATGTGAAAATGCCTCATAAAAAATAATTATTCAATACAATTACATGTAAATTGTAATGAATTGGAATTATTGGGAATACTTCCATTAAAAATTAATCCATTCTCTGATACTCCATGTATAATATGACGGGTTACTTTTGGAAAAAGTAATTGAGAGGATATGAAAATTATGGGGAATTTTGAAGGAGCAAATTAGGAGTATCCGCTTCCCGCAATCACGGTACCTCCCGTAAATAGAAATTTGGTTGGTGTAGTCAACACCGTTGGATCACTCGCCCTTTGTTTGTATGCCATCTGAACCGTTCATTTTAATTTATTGTTTCCATCCATCGTGCTGCTATGTTTGTAAAAGAGCTGACTGAGTTTGACCAAATTTGACATCATTTGCTCGCATAAGGAAGACTGCTTCCACACGCAATTCCAAATTTTTTGTTTCGTAAAACTTCCAAAATTATTAACTATTAATTTTTTCTGAAATTCTCACAGAAAATTTTCGTATAATTTTATTTAATAATTTATATACTATTACATATTTATCCAAATATCATAATTTTTTTTAGACAAGCAAATTGAACTGTTTTTCGTTTCAAAGCGTTTGAATGGAGGGATGTTCACCGTCAGTTTTCCCTTCACCAATGCATGTAATAATTGCGATAGATTTTTAGTTTTTTACTACCAATTTAGGTTCCCAAATCCTATGAAGCTCATGATATACCAAACTTGGCCGTGTAAGCAAGAGTGAGGTTGCTTTTTGCCTGCTCGTTTAGGGACAAAACCATATTTTTACCTTTACGTGCATGGTAAGTGAGGTCAAAGATTAATCACCCTATCTTATTTCGGTCATTACCCAAAACTTTGACATGAAGAAATTACTGCATGCCAAAACTTAACTCGTACCCAAAACTAGTAGCTCTTGATTTTAGTCATGTAATGTAAGTAATTGGTCGGCCGTTTGCGATTTCAATCTTTTATATTTTTAGATTTCAGTTTTAATTCGCTGTCTTTAATTTTTTTGGCAATTTTAGTCCTTTTTCGACGTGACGCTGACGTGATACCAATTCAGTGTTGATGTGGAGCTGATGTGTACAGTGTCATGTAAGCATTTTCGAATAAAAAGGACCAAAATTGCAAAAAATCAGAACATGTAGGACTAAAACTGAAATATGAAAACATAGAGGACCAAAATCGCAAAATGACAAACATACATGACCAAATTTGCAATTTTCTCTTTTGCTTTAATTAACCTGGTTTGACAATTCTTATTAGTTCCGAAAATCTGAAATATTTTCTCATCTACTTACAAATAGTCTCTTAGCCGCAGGAAGCAAAATGTCAAGGCATAGACAATGTCGAAGATGATGGGTGGTTGGAATACATATCCCCAAAATCCTCACCCATTTTCATCTTCGCACTTTGGTGGACCAATTTTAATCAAGTGGGGAAGATTAATGGAGAAAAAAATATAGTTATTTTCAATAATTGATCTTGCATGGGGTCAATTTCCGTAAATTTAATATTTGAATCCTTATCTCGTCGAATTAATTTATGGGGTGGACTTGTTTCTTTGTTTTCTTTCTTTAAAAAAAAGTTATGTGGTGGACTAATTGTGCATCAATTAGCATGCTTAACTTTAAAAAATGATTTTATTTCTACAAACAAACATTATTAGTTCATAATCATACCCTGAAGAGCTTGCATGCTTTCGACAAGGTAGATTAGAGTTGGCGCCGTCAACTTCTTTTCTATACCACTCTTATATGTGTGTGTGTGTCTTGGTCAGCCCAATTAATTAAAATTTTAATTTTTTTTCTCCATTAATACCTTCATTTAATATTTTAATTCAGAATTTATGATTTTGAACTATAAAATTATATAAAATATTAAAATAATATGAAGTACCTTAAAAGTTTGTTTGAATTAAAATAAGTCAATATGGTCTCCTTATTAATTTCGAAACTATTCCATTTTGCAAGGCGAGCATTAGCGTAGTAAAAATTGCGAGTCACATACGTCAATGGAGTAATAATTTGTGTTATGTTTTAATTAGGACTGTAAATGAACTTAATTGTCTCTTTCAGTTTTAGTCACCTTCGGGTGATAATGCATGGGCGGTCACTAACTCTTCCACGTGTATATTTATTTTTGTCACATATATGCATGTATAAATTAGTTTTTTTTAAAATAAAAATAAAAATTACGATCATATGTGTCCCTCGATCGTATATGTTTCACATAAATCGAGTATTAATTTGTTGCTATGCATAATCAAGTATTAAATCTTGATTTCAGTAACGTGACATTTTATCATTCTCATTCCCTATTTTCCTCGAAAAAATATTGTATTGAATATAATGGAGCGGTTTAACATTTATATTTAGTAGTTAATGGGGATTTGTGAGGATTTAGCGTAACGAACCATAAGTGAGATTAGGGAGAAAATTATTGAGAATATTATGGTTTCTTAACGCATTTAAGTTACCCAATTTAGGGGATTTAGTTTAATCATAATATAATAATAATAATATTTGTAATATTTAGTTACCTCGGGATTCATGCATAATCTCAGTGACTACGTTCTAAATTTGAGTGTGTTTCAAGCGATCTTGACATTCCTTTATTCTAATTCCTTACCACACTTTATATTTTTATATTTATATTATTATTTCATTAATATATAATAAAATTTTGTTCAAGTTCAAACTTATAATTTTAGAGTAGGGATTTGGCCTGCGGATGATTACGACATCTACATACATAAAGCGGCCACCCAAAGTCATAATCGATACGATAAAATTTTGTTATATAAAGTTGTATCATTGTATGTATGTACGTATATACACAAACATACACATAATGGGGATTTTAAGTGTGTGTTTTTGGGAAAGCGATTAACTATTTAATTTATAGATTATATGAATTAATTGATGGAAAAAAACCGGAAGTTAATATTTTTTTGAAGGAAGAAGTTGATAGTGTTTGGAAAAGAAAAGAAAGAAAGTGAAAGTTGAAGATTAAAAGTACTGAGTATTATTTGATAAATAAATAATTTTAATGTTAACTTGTTACCATAATCACTTTTGTACTAGCAGAATCATCGTTTCATCCAATGTTTTATTTCGCCTTTATCATGTAGAGTATAGAGGGGCAGTAGAATCAACTCACTCAATGTAACAAAGCTGATTTTTTTAATTAAAATCTAATAATTAATACTCCCTAAGTTTTCGAGAAATTAATATGTGAATGTTTTTTTTTAACAATAAAAAAAATACACCAAGGGATCTGTGCATCATCAGCAAAAGGCATGCGACCGATGGTGAGCTAATCACAAATAATTGTTTGAATGCAGACGTGAGTTGAGCTATATATGTTGGCTCGGTTTCCTTAGATTGCGTTGATGATGACAATTAATTATCAAATTAAACTTAATTTACAATGTATTAACATTAATAAGACAGCCTTTTTTAAAAAAAAAAAAACTAATATATAATAGGTCAAATGTCATTGTTAAGTACTCTTTCTTTTCAACTTTTCCTGATTTAAACGTTGTCCTTGTCTTGGAAAATTATATACTAATGACGAGACATACAATAATAATGCAATGATATTTGAACGATTCTATTCATTTTAGTCTATATTATTTTGGATAATTATGGATTTATGGTTAATGTTTCAAATGTTTTCTACATTTATGGTCATATTTTCATTTATAGTTAGATATATATTTTTTATTTTATTAATTAGATGCAGCGGACATCATATTTATATACTCAATATAATACATGTCGACCAAGAAATAACTTGATGATAGAATTAATATGTCCAATCAATCAATATATTTTAAAGAGGAAAATGCCGTCATTAGGTGGTTTTAGCTAGTGATTTGTTGCATAATTTCAAGTTAACTAAAACAAAATATTGTGACATTAGGCCGGTATCTAACACTAATTAGTTATTACCATAAGTATTTTGACCCCTCGATCATATCACACACTTAATAAAGAATCCCTAATATGTTAAGTGCATTTGTTTTAGTATATTTATATAAATTTTATCCCGAGAAAAAAAACACATCAATCTTATAAATTTTATCCATTAAAAAAAACATCAAACTCTTATCCTAAGGTCAAAATTGTCACCGCCTGAATTTAAATTATGTAATCTAGAATTTTCTTTTGTTCTCATATGAATGTTGACCCTTATGTGCATATTTTTTTGTTAAACAATATTTTTAACAAGCATATATAATTGGAAGTAACTAAAAGCACCGCCCCGGTTGTTGAAAGTTGTCCTGAATCATGCTTTTGTATAACTATTGCCATAATAATTTATATTGTTTCTGTCACTAATTGTCAAATTTGTGTCACAGGCTAAATGTAGTGGGGACCATTAATTTTTTTCAAACATATTGTTTTTTTAATTTTTCCTTCTTTAAATTAAAAGTTCTCTTTCAACAGATATCACATCGTTGGCGTTAAATTTTTTTTGAAGGAAAAAACTTGTAACTTTAATGAGAGATGATAATATCTGTCGTCATAAGAATTCGCAGACACACGGAGAAAAATGCGAGAGAGGACACAACGACGAAATCTCAAGAACACATATCTAACATAACCTAAATCATTTATTGGTTTTGTCATTGCTTGTACAGCAAAAAATGGGCCAAAATAAACAATACGGCGAAAACCTCTCTCAAGAGCTACCCAAAGGCCTTCTCTGATTGCTAATAGCTCTCCAAGGACTATAGAGTTCGGTATCGATACTAGGACCATATGTAGCCAACGTCTGGCCCTCGTGATTACAGAACATGCCCCCTACACCACAACGGTAAGTTCATGAAAACCAACGTCCACATCAATTCGGATATATCCCTCTAACAGGCCTTGCCAGGTTGATGGCGAGGGGCATGAGCGCCCTGCTCGGTTGCAATCTTTGGCATTAATTGCATATATTATTTATGTGAAAATTTCGATATTGTTGAAATCTCCAATGAAAAATATATCCATTAGCTTCTTATGTTTACAAATATTGAGTGCATACTTTGTCCATACGTATTTTCAGGGATAGATATGCTCAAAATTTGAAATATAAGGGAGTTCATGACTTTCTTTTCGCGAAGAATTATGAAAAATTTAGGATTTTACGGTGGTAATGTTGCAATTTTTCCACATCTGTATTGACATAAAACCAAATTAATAAATTGTTTAGATCCTATGATATGAAATTTTGAAATTTTATGCCACCAGTCTCAACTTTACAAGAAAATATCGGGTTCGAGTTTATAATTAAATTGCATGTCTCGATTGGGTTGAAAAATCACTTAAATTGAAAACGATAAAATATCTGGATTTTTAAATCACATATACAAACATTCAAATTAATCAGTGACAAGAATTCGGAATCCGAATCCTTTCATTGAAAATCAACTAATTTCCTTCGAAAAGCAGCCTCGGTTGTTACGTTATGAAGAAGATTTTCATCTGAAACAGAACACAATAGAACAATG
Source organism: Henckelia pumila (assembly GCF_033568475.1). Taxonomy (NCBI): domain Eukaryota; kingdom Viridiplantae; phylum Streptophyta; class Magnoliopsida; order Lamiales; family Gesneriaceae; genus Henckelia; species Henckelia pumila. The sequence goes on from NW_027331831.1 coordinate 7,430,509, forward strand.
TATTGGACTTGATTAAATATATAAATAGCTCGTACAACAGAACTTGGGCTGATCCTTAATAAAGGCCCATAATAATAATAATAATCCATAAGCAGCCCAATATGGCATCATACTATTTTATTTTAGGATTTTTTATTAGAGGATAAAGACAACAAGTAATTCTTATCCTCTATACATATGTCGACAATTACATTAATGATTTAAATGTGACGCCGTTTTCTTTATAAATACGGATTTATTGTGTTTAATTTCATTGTCAACCTTGCTTGTAATGTACTCATTACATAAAATTTAAGCTTATCATATACACACACATATATATATGAAAATTGATTATGTAAAAAATATATTAATGAATAAAATTTTAATGTGTTATGTACTTGCATCAGTTTTCCTAGTATTTCATGACTCATACTCATTATATTCAAAAAAGAAAATATTAAAAGATATAATTTATTGAAAGATAAAATTATCCTATTGTTCTTTCAGTCAGCTTCTTTTTATTTAGCTCTATTAAGCAATAACATTTTTGCTTCACCGTGTAAGTTGAAATACTTTTGTTTTAGTTCTATTTTGTTGAAGTATTAGCATGCCATGATCAAAATGTTGATATGTTGTCATCTCAGCAATATTTGATGTTACAACGACTTACAACAACAATATTTAGATTCCTGTTAGTAATATCTAATATCATTAAAATATTTTAATAAAATAGGCTATATGAAGAATTTGACTATTTTTTCTTTATTAAACATTTCTGTAGTGTTCATTTAACAATGAAGTACATGATTATTTATATTTTTGGTAGTTGGAATCTTTATCCAAATGACTCTGAACACACATGCGCACACAATACATACAATACATATACATTCCTAAAATTGTCACATAAGAGGTTCATATATATATATTTGATGAGAAAATTGAATTTTAACGTGATGAAATTAAAATAAAAAAAATTAGATAAAAGTGTGATAATTTATTATTTACCCCACATGCATGTGAAAAATTTCATGATTAACGATAAGCTGCTAAGGAAAACACAAACAGATGAACAGAATGATGTTATAGTTTCATGGGACCAGATGCTGTCACACACACTGCCAAATTATTGTCATCAAAAGAATTAATAATAATGACATTAATACTTTTTTGCTGTAAATTTTTCAGGAAAATACCAATCAAATGTTTATTTATTGCCATTTCTTCCACACTACTCAATTATGTCAAAGACTGCGCCTTTTGCTTGTTGACCCCGCAACCCTCTGGATATTATTATAACCATCACGACAAGAAAAATATATAAATCCAAAATAATTGGAATATTTTTTGCAAGATAAGTTGGGGTTGCTTTTATGACTCGATTTTTATACCATTTTCCAAATTAAATTGTATTATGTTATATGTATGTATGTCTATTTATGTCGACGAGCTATGGAGGATGAAATATTTGTTATTTTATCAAAAATTACACTTATAATGAATGTATAACTCAAGTCCTTTAAATTATGTATCAACATAAACTTTATGATTTGATTACGCTGATAGAATCCCAACACCTTCAAATTTGGTCCAATAAAGTGAGGGAAAGCTAAGGGAAAAAAACTGCAGTTTTGTTGTGCTATATGTACTGCAGTTTGTAATGTATGTTTACTTTTTTGCCATTGCGATCAGCTCTATTGTCACATTTCAGTTTTAGTATCATATTTTTTAAACAATTTTAGTTCTTTTTTATCGGGAATGCTGACATCACGCTGCACACATTAGCATTGTGTTCGTGGCACGTCAAATAATGACTAACATTGAAAAAAAAGAAATAAATAAATATAAAGAATCAACATTAAAATTTGACAACAAAACCTGCAAAATCACAAAGATATATAAAAAAATAAACATAAAAGACCAAAAATACAATTTTTTTTTGAAATTCTACTCATGACATAGACGGTTATATGTAAAGATTTGTTGTCATGACTTGAATTAATAAGTCTCACTCATATCTCATTCAAGCAGCCAATTTGATGGTGTGTAGGTAAATAAATCGAAATTAACCGAATTAATGAGCGGTAACACTTCTCACAAATCAATTCGTATCTGTATACATTCGAGAAAGTTCCTTGTACAAATCGAATTATTTATGGAGATGTAGTGGTAATAATAATGATTATGGGTAATGATAAAATGGGACATCCTCGTAAGATGCTTGTTTTAGCGTAAAATAATTAAAGATTGGAAGTGGTGGTCAATTACGATGCTTTGTTAAACTTGATTACTCTACATGTGCTTTGGTGAGCTCCTCCATCATTACAACTCTAATACATTGCACAAATTATCAGTTATCACCACCATTATAAAGTTTTTAAATGATATGACGATATATAATCTCTTTGTCTCATATAACCTTCTGTATGCATGTAGTTTTTCAAATTTTTTATCCATGAATAAAAACTTAGGAGCGAAGGTGATAGGAGTAATGATTGATTTAGAAGAGGATAAGATTGATACACTACTGATTCTGTTCATCCAATCTCACCAAACCAATTGACGCCATTGTGGTTTGGTCAAATGTTTTAGATTCAAATCATTGTTTTTTGACAATATCATGTATATATATATATACATCCCTTTATTTTTCAACATTCTTTTACTAATATATGACTCTCTTACGTTTTAATTAAAATTCTTGAAATGAAAAATAATAATATTAACCAGGACAGATCCAAACAAGAATTAAGTTTCCTCCATCTAAATTTTCGAAAATTAAGGGCATCGTCTTCCTTTCTAATCTCCATGAAAACTAAAATCTCAATCGGTGTAAAGAAATATGGTTCCTTGAAATATATCAATAAAGATAATTATCTTCAACTTCAACTCCCCATTGAGAGTTTTCCAAAGAATTTTGGGCCTTTCTTCAAATAACCCATTCTAAAATTCTCTTCGATAGAATGAACTGCCTGGGCTGGACTGGGCCTGAACAAACGAAGACAAAAACACAATTTTTGGGCTGAACAAAATTTCAAATGTGAGGCCCAATTGCGTATTCATTTCATGCCCATTCCATAGACAATTTAATCCAATCCCAGCAATCTTTGATATTTTTTTTTATACAGGACAAGTTTCTGACCATATAAATTACAATCATATTTATTTTGAAGAAAAATTTTCCGCTGTGACAACTAACATACACTCAAAACTTTATATATCATCATCATGTTATAATCGATACGAATTGTATTATATCATTACGCGTAACATGTAACATTCACAGCTAAATACAAATACACTGACCATATGTAATCCAATTTCACAAATGAATACTAGGTATTTTTACTATATACACTTTGAAGAAAAATGCGGACGAAGAAATCTGTGAAAGTATCTCATTTCATTAATCTATCATTGTACTTGGCATTTTTTTTTTGTTTCCTACTAACATTCCATTATGCATACAATCAATTGAAAATAAATTAAAGTTACAAAATATAGCTGCTAAAAGGCAATCAATAAAATCCACCCTTTGAAACAACTCCGGTTCGCTTTCAGCGAGGCCGGTTCGACGCAGATATCTGAACCGGGATCGGACGGCCCGTCCCTGTTCCACCGCAGCTGTTGCAGGCCATGCGGCCCGAACCAGCACAGGTCCGACAACCCACGTCACCGTCCGACCACCGCGAGCAGATACAGGAAACCCGGCCCGACCCGTTGCAGCTGGAGCATCTAGGCCCACGCCCAGAACCAATCATCGGGTTTTGATCCATCACTTGTTTCACGAAGACCGCTCCGGCTAAAACGCTTAAACCGGTGGCTAATTGGGTTATCACAATCGGACCCATTCGTTGTGTTGCTCGTATCCTTGTTCTTCGATTGTTTGGAGGAAGAAAAATGGGGAATTTTGAGCGGAGATATTTGGGTTTTGGGTGTTTTTATTGCTGGGAAAGATGTGAGTTTCCGTGAAGTGGTGGTGGGCGAGTACACGTAACAACAGGGTGTGGTGTTGGGGTATTTGAGGTGTTTTTGGAGCTTAGTGAAGATTTAATAGGAGGAGAATTCATATTTGGACATCTTTGATGGGTTATTTTGTTGTTTTCTTGATTTTGAGGGGATTTTTTCGAATCTTTTGCATTTCTTATGTTCGGCAAATTCTGTGGCAAGATCGAGATGCACGATTCATCTTTCAAAGCAGAGGAATCTATCCAATTTTTCGATATTTTGTGAAAATATAGATGAAATATGAGACAAATGTAATTTTAAATTTTTTGTGAATAAATATGAAGCTTGAGTTCTTAGAACTGAAAAATTCTTACTTGATCGAATGCACCCATGCGAATTAGTTAGTCGTGCTGAAATTGAACCCACAGGAGTCTAAAATAATTGTCCACGGTAACTCAGCCAACTAAAAAAGGCAGACTTTTCTCAAATAGAACCAAAGTTTGCCAAATTTTACTAACGCCCGACATTTGTCAAAGTCAAAGTTGTACAACAAATAGGCGGTAGTTGAAGGAGAACACGGATTTGATTTTGAATGATAATAAAATAGTTCATTTTGCAAGTACCGAATGTGCTGGCTTTTCATCTTCTTCTCAAATAAAATTAGACCACTGATTCGCAATTGTAATTATAACTCGAACTAAGAATCTAAGTTTGGAGAAATCAACTTCTGGGAAAATTGCCAGGCCAGCCTGTTACTTGTAGCAACCAATCATCTTCTTAAAAAACTTGTCTGATGTTGATGTTGATTCTTGAAGTCCTGATGTAATCCAAGAACGAAAAATCTTGGTCCAAAAATTGTGATTCGAGACTGGCTATTTCAGCATTTTCCGTGTCTGTAAATATACGGGGGACGCCTGCAAACCAAATGAGATTAAGTTTCACACTATTTATGTATAGATTGAACACCACAGGAAAAGCAACTCGTCGTTCATCAGTCCTCACTTAATATAAGCATTACTAGAATACAGAATTTGTTGGTGAGGATACTGTAATCACCAACAGTCATTTAGTATAATTTAGCAATGAAGTCTACAAAGAAGATAGCATTTTGAACTCAGTAGCGACACCAGAATTACCATGAAAGCATTCCCTGGCCTCCCCAGCCATAAGTACCACATCACCGCTTCTAAGGAACATCGCAATGGGTGAATCTTCCCGAGATTTTCCTCCGAGCAGGAAAATTGCTTTGCAACCCAAACTGTAGAAATTTTTTTTTCTCAATATCATTTCACAACTCATTGGACTAAACCAAACAAAAAGTTGAAAGCATGATACCTCATGCTCACAATCGGTTTACTCCAATCTTTTTCCATGTCATCAAGGTGCCCACCAAGCATATCACCTTAAAAGAACAGTGTGGGTATCGATCAAACAACTAGGCAAGATTGAAACCTTTACGAGTCATATAAGACGTCTGAGTATGAGATGTACCTAATCCAAAGTAATTCACTATGGCTGCTTCTGGCTGGAATTCTTCACCACATGGCATGACAGGTGCAGCCATTATTTTAGCCAGTTGGCATAATGAATCGGGTATCTTCTTGTGAGGGAGATCAACGTTATAGCTCCGCTGCACCGATATGTATAACGCTTCTTCAGCATTTATGGAAATGATGACGATCAAACAAAGCATGCATATCAATATGTATTATTAACAGAGAGCATATTCCAATTTCATTCCACAAGGCGAGCACAATGCTACCGAAAGATGGGGACACTTAATACAATAAGAATTGAACGGATATCAATATGCTAATCTGAGACTACGTAAGTAAGTCGTAACATAGGACATGGAAGGGCTATCATCTCAGAAGGATACATGGTAGCCAAATGCAAGAAAATAATGATCAAGATCAGCAATAATTCAAAAGCAGAATCATGACATGTTGAGTAAAAATAATTTAGCATGAAAAACTTGATATTTCAAGCAGCAACTACAGTCATATGCAAATGATCTCTGAGAATATAGGATTGAGACCTTTTCAGTACTAGGTATCCATTCAAATAAACAGGTGAATTATCAGCAAATATAGGTTTACAAGAACAAAATTGATAAAAAAATATATATATATAAACAGAAATATCAAATAGATTTTTAGCTTGACCTTGGACCAATCAAACTGCAAGCCAAGTGTGCTCCATCTCAACTTTCGTAGCAACAACGAAGCCTGTACTGACTTATGTGCATCACTCCCAGACAACCGATCCATTTCCTCCACTAATTTCCATTTGGGGTGAGAATCGACGCTATCAGGATCCCTCTCTTCGAACACAAATTTTTTCCCTTGTGTAGCCGAAACAAATAAATCCGGTATTGACCCATAAAATGCATCGTGATTTGTTCTATTAGGGAATTGAGGAAAACTCGTCAAACTCTCCCTTATCCATTGGCATTGCTCCTCAACGCTCAATGCACTAGGAATAAAATAAAAACCTGCATATCAGATTAATCTCAGCAATTCGAGGGCAAAATTTTACAAATATATATTTTTTAATAATCGGCCATATCATGAAAATTCAGCAAAAAATCACAATTTCAGAAATCCTGGCATACCTGGTCGATTTTTCAAGCAGAAAATAGGTCTATCGAAGTCGCATTTTAACGCGGTAACTCCTTCCCTAAGTTCATCGTTGCAATTGTACTTGTCTAAAATTGACTTGAAATCAATTACCTCGGATAAATCTACAGGTCTCGGTATCTTTTTCCTAGAATTACAATCAGATGAAAACCTTAAAACAGAACTAAAAAGCATCATATCCCGACATGGTTAGACAAAACTCAGCAATAAAAAAATACAAGAAGGGTAATAAAAGTTGGTACTTTTTGGAGTTATCGTAATATATCTTGTATTTCTTCTCCGCTTTGCGAAAAGCTGTTCTCTCCGATTCTTCATTGTTGATTTCTGAATCGTACATGATACCAGGTGACTGATTTCAAATGGGGTCAAATTTCCGAAATTTGATGGGATTTGTAATTTGGATTTTGGCTAGGGTTTATTAGCTGAAAGATTATGAAAAAGGATCCACGCACATGATGTTATTCTAATTTTTGAAGACCCATTGTGGGAAATTTCATGTTATTTTTATTTTTAATAAATTATGACTTCAATTAAACTTCCACTCTCCCTAAAATACAACCGTGTAATTTTATTTTATTATAACTAAAATTTACTATAATGAAAAAAAATCAAACAAGGAGCAATAAATCAATTTGGCTTGTGCCACAAACAAAACCTTGATGTTTTTGTTTCCAACTAAACTAAGGGAAAGTCTATGTAGTATTGTCACTAGCATTTATATTCATATCTTGCATGCTTGTAAAATCCATTTTTTTTAATGAAAAAATTAATGAAAAAAAAAATCCATTTTTTTACGTGGCGTAAGCAATAAGCATGTCGAACAAAACCAATATACTCAAGTTTTATTAGTAGCAGTGTTTTAAAAAATTTATTTAAGTGACATTTAATCTCAATTAAGTTTTATGATTTAACTAGATTAAACAACTGTTTTTTAAAACCGAAGATTTCATTTGTTTTTTTTAATGAATATATGGTATTTATAACTTGAAATATTTATTAAATCATATATTTATAACAATTCTATCATTTTATTTAATATTTAGCTTAAATTAATTAAGATTATACTTTTTTGAGAAATTAATTAAGATTTATGCTTAGGTTTGAAGCTTAGCGCCAATGTTTCGATGCATATATATTTTTAAATGGTTAATTATTCGAATTCAATGATAATTTGGAGAAAACCAAACTTATTAACGGAGCTTTTTGACCTACTAAACAAGTAAACATCATGAAACGACACTGGTTAAAAAGATGAAAACTCTAGCTATTTGAGAGCTACTCAGCTGAGTCAAGGGACTTGGATATATCCATGCTATTATTGAGTTTGACTAAAAAAATGTCCGTAGATGCAATTCACTCTCAGAGTTGCGATGTTTCAAATTTCGATCATGTTATTTCCGATTGTTGCCTTTTTATTAGCAACAATAAAATTTTTAAAGTCTACCTCATTAATAGACAAGCAATAGAGTTACTAAATATTTTGGTCTAGACAAGTATTCATTTACTTCAACACTGGGTTCACTACACCAAAGTCAATTACTTTGCGGTTGACTAATGATTGTTCTCATTCAAACATGCAACAAGATTACTTGTTTTTGGTTAAAAAAGAATTTGGTGTAAATAGATAGAGAAATAAGAAATAAAAAAATTTATTTACAAAGTGTCAGGGGCTCTTTGGTCTTTTCGACCGGAAACGTCCGTCTGCCTTCAGCCGAAAACGTACTGCTCATATAACACATGAAATAAATCGATTCGTGCCCAATTCGTAGGAAGACAATACAACTGTAATTCTCCACCAAGATTTAAAAAATGGCGTGCAGAAGTATTATCAGAAACGTTTTCTTGACGGAATTTACAGAATCATGGCTGCCTTTACCTTTCATGAGCAATTTTACACCAATCATTTCGGCCCACAAGAAAATATCGACGTTGAAACCAAATTGTGGCTGTAAAGCAGCAATTAATTCTAGGAATTCTCAGTTTGAAGTCGCGCTTTCTGCTAAAAGTTCTCAGTTTACAAGAAATTGCGCGAATATAGGAAACGCATCTTCTTCTGGCGATGATTATGAGCAAGAACCCCCTCAAGAAGCGGTGTTGAAGGCGATTTCAGGTGCATGTTCTAGGGAATTAGCTTATTTTGTCATTAATTCAAATAAATATGGATTTTTTTTTTGTAGTTGGAGTGGCGGCTGGGTGTTGCTTTTCTTGAGCTGCTTGTACACTTTTTTCACCTGTGGTGAGAATGCTTGATTGCTGAAAAAAAAGGAGGGGGGGTGGGGGGGTGGTGTGGCTTATCTAGAATTTAAATAAAAATAGTTATTTTAAATTCTGAAAATATTATTTGTAGTTTAAGCATGATGTTGGAGACTTTGTGGTAGGAAATCTGCACTGAGGTGAAAGCTTTCCCGAGTTTTCGAGTTCTGAGAGGTCGCTTTTGGACTGAAGCATTTTATTTTGAAGGGTGCAAATGTGCAATAGACTTTTCTATGTTGTGCTTGCATTTTTTTAATTTACAAGATATAATTTGTATTTGGAAAGGGGGTTTCTAACTGTAAATCTTTCAAAATTATCAGAAATTTCAAAGACAGCTGGGAGGGTTGGACACACAACGAATGTAGTGATCGGGGGTACAGTTACCGATGATTCGACTAATGAATGGCTTACTCTTGATCAAAAGGTATTCTCCATGCTATCTTGCCTAATCCTTTTGTCGAAATTTAGTTTCGTCGATCTCATGGAGGAAACATATTCTCTTGATAAACAAGAGATTATTAAAGCATTAATCTTCAATTTGTGTCTTGAACAATTGCAATTCTGCTTCTTGGGTTTGTTCGGCTTGTTCGAATATTTTTTACGGTTAAATATATGTTTTCCTGCGCAGGTAAACTCCTATCCAACAGTTCGCGGATTTACAGCCATTGGTACTGGGGGTGATGATTTTGTGCATGCCATGGTTGTTGCTGTTGAATCTGTTATTCACAGACCAATCCCAGAAGTAAGCATCTCTCTTTTGTGATTTTGTACCTCAAGTGTTAGGAGAGTCATCTACTGAAGCAGAGTGCTAAAGGGAATGCCCCGTTTACTTCTATCCAAGCGTGTCATCCTATCTTGAAACAGTGCATCCAGTGTTGGTGATGAACTGCAGAAAAACATAATCTTCTAGAAATTAATGGTGCATAGTAATTAGATGCAGGAGGATGTAAGGTATCCTGTGACTCAGTTCCCACTGCTACCACAACCCTGGGCACCATTTTATCTGTTCTCGGCACCTCTACTGGGACTTGTCATCATTTTAGTGAAAGGGCATAAATTGAATGGGGGAAAGCTTTTTTAAAACCCGAACTAGCAATGTTCGTATAAATGGCCCGAGCTCCATTACTTTCCAAAGCCTTTCTCAGTCTGACTTCATGACTCCAATTCTTTTGGAGTACAAACTTATGTAGCACCTTCTGTCAACTGCCAAAAGTACATTGCTTTATAGTATCGCCCTTATCTACATTTCAAACATACATTATTATTGAAAACATCTGAGTATTCAGTCGGATGATATGAACCCCTAATCAAGATGTGGATTCCCATTTCACTTCTTTCTGTTTCTTCTTTTCCTTGGTGGGAATTTGCGAATTGCCAATACATTATTTTTTTTACTTTTAAGCAGTGAGTTAGAGCTTTGGTTGGCATTACGATTAGATGGTGTTTTAAGCGGTTGAGTTGGATGATATCAGATTGGTCTTTGACATAACAAACTAATCTCTTAATAAGAAAAGGAGACAAAAATGTTTAATTTCTTGGCATTGTAAACGACATGTTGAAATAAGTCTTATGTAATATGGAATATGGATACTGAGAAGAGTTAGATTCTGTGGTGTCTGATTTTCAGAAGTTGAAAGAGGCTCATACCTAGTGCTTATTAAAGAACCGCTTTTGATCTGATTTGTGAAATACCCTCAGTTTCCCCCTTGTCTTTAATGCTTCACTTTCTTAGCTAGGAATAATATATCCTGCCTGTCCGTTACCGGATCTATAATATTTTGATGTGTAAGTATTCTGTTTTTTTTTTTCAAAATAAAAAAACCAATCGTTTATCTGGATGAATCCCTTTCTTTTTTCTTCTTGGTATCTCCTCGTTGATCTCCAGTAGCTCTCCTTTTTTATAATACAGCTACATCAGTTTATGAACCTTTTTCACTTGTATCCTTGACCAAAATTTTCGAATTTTAACCACAAAAGTTCAACTCATTTTCTTCTGGTACAGGGTCAAGTGAAACAGAAGATCTCATCAGGTGGCAAATATGTATCAGTGAACATTGGACCTGTTCAAGTTGTTTCCAGCGAACAGGTGCTACTATCTCCTTCGCTCTCGATCATTTGTATGCATGTATATACTTGTCAGCATGCATGAATAATGTAATTGATGTGTGTTCTCCAGGTTCAAGCGGTGTACAACGCTATGAGACAAGACGACAGGATGAAATATTTTTTGTAGATGTACATCTTTTTTTTAAATTCTGGATACAAGTCTTCTCATTCTTGTCATCACTTTTGCATATCAAGGTTAACTTTTAATTAGTTGCTTAATTTTTACAAGCGAATGGATCATAACCTTAAATATTGAATGTAAATGAATTCTTGTTTCATTTTTCCGCTTCCATGAAGAGTTACAGATCCTTCAACAATAACACTTGTCTTACTCATACTTTTGTGCTCTGTCAACTGAAGCTAAATAGTGAACTTTGAATTCAAATAAAACGAGTCAAATGATGACTGGAATTCATGGACAGATGCAAACATGTCAAGTATGACTAGATTCTTGTTTGTAATGAGTGGCATGTTCTTGTTCTTTACACATCAAGTTGAGAAACTCTGTCCCTAATTAGCATGATTCCAAGCATGTGAGAAATTTTATGCACATCGTTTTTACTCATTGCCAACCTAACCAATTTGACTAAGTTGTTTGACCCTTTAATCTACACTTTTCATTGTCTTTCGTGAGTATTTAAAATCACTGGTGTTTGGTTTTGATCGATGAATTTCAAATGTATTTTTATTGTTTAGATAATTAAAATCATAAATTTCACATATACCCTCCTTTGGATGTTTATGTTGTATTTCGTGGTAATTAACTAAATCTAATTAATTTCAAGTTTACGGTACTTTGTATTACTAATATAATAATAGTATGTGTATATTTAACATCGTAAATAATAAAACAATGATCGAAATCCATAGATTTCAAATATATATCTCCTCCTCAAGTATAACTTCAAAGTTCTGAATATAAAATAGTCATTAATGAGATTTTATAATGGGAATATTATCTTCATTACAGTTTAGTACTGGTTCAAACATGTGACGTAACCCAAAAAAAAAAAAAATTGGATCATACCGTGATAGATGCTCTTTAAGTATACTTTAATGCCTCTAAATAAAATACATAAAATTTCATTGGCTGGTAGCATAATTCTGAAAGGGCATCGGTTTTCTTTGCCTATATTATTAAATAAATAATCCTACTTTGTTGGTGGAATAAATTTCAACAATAGGTAGGCCCAAACCCTTCTCTTTTAACGGTAATCACTTGCTTAAATTGTCACCATCTCCAATGACAATGATTTAGCTGCTAACTCGTCATTATTATTAAATATTATCAAGATTAATAAATAAATTGTAACCAATTGTCCTTTTTGTATGCATTTATTTTCTTTATTTATTTTTATTAATCACCAACTCGTTCTCGTGGCTAGGCACAAGTCGTAGATGAACCATCGTCTGATTTCAAATAAAAATGTTTAATTTTTATGTTTCTCTAAATTTTATAAAAATTATATGTTAAAATTTAGTGATAGAATTGAATTCTTCTTCCATATCAAAAAATTCCTAACTGATTAATCTTTCCTGTTGACATTAAGGGAGTGTTTGCAAAATATTATACTTTTGTAGAAATGTTTAAATTTATAGATTATAAAAAAATTAAGAAAAATCAAAAGTTGGTAGTGTTTGGAAACAAATGTGAAAATCTAAAAATCAAAGTTGTATAGTGTTTGATAAATAAGTGATTAAAGTAATTTTAACATTGATCTTTTTATTAGAATCACTTTTAGAGAATCATAATCACCATATGATTAGTTTTTCGATTTCAGTTAAGTTAAACATAAAGCTAACACATAATTTGGATTTAAAAAACACACAAAAGTGATTTTTTAAGCTAAAATCTAACAATCACTTTTTTTAGTGATTATAAACACTCTCTAAATAAAAGTTCTTGATTCGGACTTCACTTTATACAGTAATTATTATTTAAAACTTTGTGATAATTTAAATAAATCGACAAGCCAAAGTAAATTCAATGGTGAAGCACACATCTTCATGATATAAAAATATTTAAACCAAATTATCACATAAACCTAAGCTTAATGATTCTAAGCTGTGGGTCATCTGATGTCGTCTACGGCGGCGTTTATCTATTTGTCACGTCGTTTTATCACATGTTTTCGTATATATATTATTGTCTCTTCTTAGTTGTTTCCACATTTCCATTCATTTAGCAAGTGCAGATCAACTAGAAATCATGTTACAGAACATCAAAGAACAGGGGAGTACTGTTCTTAATGAAGAATCCCAGGCAAGCCTCATTTTTCTCCTGGTTTATTAATTATGTGATTGTCTTTTATATTTGATATGTAATAATTCATAATTGCTTGTTTTTTTTTAAAAAAAAAAAATTAAATTGTATGTATTATTAGAATGCAATCGAATGTGGAGAAGGAGAATCTTTGAACACATCCTTGCCCAACTCTCCAAATCAGAGCAGCAGGCCAAGCAGCATGGTGATCAAGGTAAGTTCAGCCAACCTATTATAGTTTTTCGTAGATTTTGAGGCGGTCGGAACGCAGAAAATGGAAATGGTGGCCAAATGAACGTTGAGATTATGAACTGAGGTCTAACCCCAGAAGCTAGCTCAGCGATGTGAGACGACTAATATAGTGTATTCGTTAACAAAATTTCAAATTTTTAATAATAAGTACACCATGTTAAGAGTGTAGCTTGTTGATTGGTGTATGTTTTTTTTGGAAGGAATGTGAATTGATTTTCTAATTGCCACTGTTGTTGTTTTATGCAAATTTGTCAACAGAAACCGAATAGAGTGATTCCGCCGCACTTGATAGCGGAAGCAATATCAACTCTGCCTGGATTTGACCTGAGATGGTCAGGTCCCATAACCCCAAGAGAAATGCTATATGTGCAGCAATATGTGTTTGCAAAGTATCCTGAATACTGCAACGGTCTGGTTGAAGATTTGGAAACTGATCATAAAACAGAAGTTTGTGTCAACGAAGATTCCTCGGAACACATGTCCGACGACAAGAAAAGAGCCCAGAAAACGATCCGGGATAATTCGTTCTTTTCGCCTTCTTTTACTGCTAACAACGACATGTTTAAGGTCAAGTTAGAACCCTCGAAACTACTTGATACCCTGGCAAAAAAGACTTCTTTCCAGGGGAACTTCATCTCCATCCCCGAAGTCCAAGCCCGAAACCGAGCCTTGCAAGACTGTGGATTGAATGAAGAGGAATACTTGGTCGTCTTCACGGCAAATGTAAGAGAATCAATGGCGATGGTCGGGGAATCGTACCCTTTCTTCAGAGGGAATTATTACTTGACAATTCTTGGAGAGGAGACTGATTTAGTGAAAGTTTTTGTTTCGTCTAAAGATTCGAAAGCAATATCTGCACCAGAGACATGGCTGGATTTGAGGATCAAAGGATCACAACTTAGCCAGTATTTTAGGAGAAAAAGTAAGTACACTCCAAAGGGACTTTTCGCGTATCGGGCGTGCACGAACGGGGCTCGATCTTCGATGCATTGGATATCAGAAGCTCATAGGAATTGTTGGCATGTGCTTGTGGACGCAAGTGGGCTGGAGTTGGGGGAAGATCGGCTGGCGTTGGCGTTGCATCAACCCGATTTCGTGACATGTGTAGTCGATGTTGCACATGCTCAGCCTTCCAAGATTAGTTGTCTTTTGGTGAGGAAGAACTCGTTTGATACCGCGGCGAGTTCTACATAATAGTTCCATTGTCAAATGAGAAATATCAGAAAAAATGTAGTAGGGATCTTTTTTTAACTTTGTTTGTAAGGTTTGATGTTCGATTGATGGGGGAATTAACAAGATCCAAATGGAGTTTTTATAGGTTCTTCTTTCTTGTATACACATGCATGGAGAGGATAAATGTGTGTAGACACACAACTAAGTCTCTTTCACTTTAATATCATAATATATTAATGGGTGCTGTTTCAAATTTTGGTTATCGTAAAAGATTTTTTTCCAAAAAAAAAAAAAAAAAACCACACACACCAGGCAACACTATTGACACCTATCTTTTTAAAATTTAAAAAACAAAAGAGAGAGAGAAAAAATTGATCAGGATCGTTCTGATACTACCTATGAAATAGAATATAATAAATTAGTGATCGAGACTCACGCGATACAAGTATAATATAATAAATAAAAAATTGAGGAAGATAAGAAATAAATAAATATATGGAATGGAAACAATTTGATAAGTAGTGGATCATTTAAATTTTAAATTGAAGATAAAATAAATTCTATCAAATAGTAAAAAGAATGTAATTTGATTTCAACATCTTTACCAATATAAATGAATTAGTATTTTTATAGGTTAGATATGTACGTAATTTAACGTTGGTGTAAAATTGACGAATTAAAGCGGTTATTATAGATATGATTTCATATGAATAGTTTTTTTTTTTTTTTGAGTGGTTCATATGAATAGTTGTTAAAGTATGGATTTAGGAAATATATATATATATATATATATATATATATATATATATATATATATATTCAATATTTTTGCGCAAAATCCATGTCCCCTCTAGGCCAAAACTTCTATTTTTTTGGTCAATGATCTCAAAATCTAATAAACAACTAATTAATTAACAATCCAAATAACTATTGAAACTAGTTGACCAGAGCCAAACACATTATTAATTTATGTCATAAGCTCAAAACTTCTCAATTTTTCCGATTAAATCTTTATTACATTGATATATAATGAATTAATGAGTACAAACTATGAATTACAAAAACAAAAACTATAGAACATAGGTATGAGAGAGTTTGAGAATTATAAATAAACACATCTGGCAAATGTTAACTTCTTCAATGGATCACGACTTCACGTTTACTATCAAACTATTGCTTCACATTACAAAACTTTAGTGTTTTTTAAGTGAAAAAATTTAAATTATGTGTTTGGACAAGATTTTTATAAAATATTTTGAATTTGTTTTTTTTTAAAAAGTGTTCTCTAAAAATAATTTTTAAAAAACAATTAAGAGGTGCTTTTAGATGTTTTTAGAGTGAAACTATGGAAGATAAGGATTAACAACAATGTTTTAGAAATTATAAAAATATTTTTATAGAATTGTTGTCCAAAAAAAATTTTATTCTAAAAAACAACTTTTAAAATAATTTTATAAATTTTTTTTAAAAATATTTTCATAAAAATATTTTATAAATACTTCTCTAAACGAAACCTAATGTTTTTATTATGGATACATTTTATAAGATAATATATTCCTATAAAAATGAATTCTTTTTCACAAAAAAAAAAACAGAGGGAAAAAACCGCTTTCTTTTTCACTTAAAGGTAACAAGTAAAAAGTGTTGCGTTAAAAAATATTGCTAATAACACCAAAAAGCATAACGAAGGTTCTAAAAAATATGATGTCTGATAAAATGTTGAGATCAATTTTTAAGTTTAAACGGGTTTAATATGAGTTTAAACGTGAAAAATGTTTTAGATTTTGAATTGATACTTTATACACAAAAAATCTTCCATATATACTTCTTCCACCCTGTCACGGACTTAGCCCTTCTAAGATCACGTGCGGCCTTTGTTCCTTGACTACGCCCCTCGCGAGTACTAGCAAAGCAGCCTTTGTTGCGCAAGTGTGTGTGTAAGTGTTTGAGTAAGAACACAAGAGAGCTTGGAGAATACTTTGTATTGATTTCCAACTTCGTGGTTTACAAATGAGGGCTATAACCCTTTTATAGTTGAGCTCCCTACAATCTACATGATTCTAGATTCTTTCATCTACACCAATCTAGAGTCTACTTTCTACAAGTTTCTATACAAATCATTTATATACAAGTGTATTCTAGAGAGTTCTACATAAGCCTATATCTTGAATATTGTAGAGACTTCTAGAAGATGCACAACATCTACCTTGCACCATGCTCTAGAATCTTCCGAAATGCGCAAGAAGGTGCCGGTTGTGACATTCTCCCCCACCTATTTGGCTGACGCCCTCGTCGCCTCAAATTGATGGAGTAGTTCTTTGAACTGCCACAAGTCATGTTTTGTTTCCCATGTTGCCTCGGACTCTGGCAATCCCTTCCATTTGATCAGATATTGAGTGCTGGGTTGCACTCCACGTCGCCGCTCAATGCGTTTGGCAAGCACCTCTTCAACATCTTTGTCAAAGGAAGTTGTTACTACAGGAGGTGCTCGGTGAGAATCGCCTCGGCTAGTGTCTTCCTCATCTGGATAATAAGGCTTTAACATGCTCACATGGAAGACCGGATGAATCTTCAATGTGTTGGGGAGGTCGAGACGATAGGATACCTTCCCAACCCTTGCAATTATCGTAAAGGGTCCTTCATACTTCCGGATTAGACCCTTGTGTACCCCTCGAAAGGCTTTGAATTGATGTGGCAAGAGCTTGATGAGTACTTCATCTCCGATGGAGTACTCTTGTTGCCTTCTCTTTGCATCGGCCCATTTTTTCATGCGCCGTTGGGCCTTCTCTAAGTGTACTCGCGCCAAGTCCATGTGCTCGCTCCAAGACTTAGCCATCTTTGTCGCGGCGGGGCTTTGCCCCTTGCTAAAAGATATTTGCAATGTATGCGGAGTAGTCGGTTGTTGCCCCATGACTAGCTCGAATGGGCTCTTCCCAGTGGCCTCACTTTGTTGTAAGTTGTAAGAGAATTGTGCCACATCCATGAGCTTCGCCCAGTCTCGTTGGTTGGCACTCACAAAGTGCCTCAAGTAGCATTCCAACAAGGCATTTACCCGTTCAGTTTGGCCATCAGTTTGCGGGTGAAAGCTTGTAGAGAAATGCAGCTCCAACCCAAGGAGTTTGAAGAGTTCCGTCCAGAGTCGGCCTGTGAATCGGGGGTCCCTGTCGCTTATGATGTGTCTTGGTAACCCCCAGTACTTGACTACATTCTTGAAGAATAGCCTTGCAGCTTCCTCGGCAGTGCAATGCTTTGGGCATGGAATGAATGTTCCATACTTAGTGAATCTATCGATCACCACCATGATCGAACCAAACCCATCGGACTTTGGCAAGGCGCTAATGAAGTCCATAGTAATAGATTCCCATGGACGCTCTGCAATAGGTAGTGGCTCAAGCAGTCCCGCCGGTTGCTTTGTCACGACCTTGTCTTGTTGACAGACCAAGCATGTCTTGACATATAGTTCGACTTGGTCTCTCATTTGCGGCCAATAGTATGATGCTTCCAACAAGGCCCTTGTGCGTTTTTGCCCTGGATGGCCAGCCCATTTGGTGTCATGGCACTCGCGGATTAGATCTTTCCTCAGATCCCCCCACTTTGGCACATAGAGTCGACGTCCCTTCGTATATAGAAGCCCATCTTCAAGCCAGAATTGCCTAGTCTTCCCTTGCTCGACAAGCTTGGCCAACTCCTTGGCCATGGGATCATGCTCCAATCCTTCTTTGATGTGTGCTGGCAGGTCACCTAAGGCAGCACTGATAGATGCCAACTCTGCTTTCCGACTTAGCGCATCGGCAACTACATTGGCTTTGACTGGCCGGTACTCAAGCACAAAGTCGAACTCGGCTAAGAAGTCTTGCCACCTCGCTTGCTTGGGACTAAGCTTCTTCTGACTCTGAAAGTAGCTAGTGGCAATGTTATCGGTCTTGACGGAGAGCCGAGATCCTAACAAATAATGTCGCCACACCCTTAGGCAGTGGATGATGGCGGTCATCTCCTTCTCTTGTACCGTGTATCGCTTCTCCGTCTCGTTGAGCTTCCGGCTTTCATAGGCTATGGGGTGCCTGAAACGACCCTAACTCTATAATTAATAAATAAATATGCGGAAATTTTTTTTTTTTTTTACTAAATAAAATATGTACATATATGCCCATACATATATGCACAGAATAAAAAGATTTAAAAATAAATAATTAAATAAATACTTAAATAAAAATGCATTCTTTAATAAAATAAATATCTGAGTCTACATTTAATTAAAATACTGTCATGAGGAAATAATTAAAAACTGCATGCATTGAAAATATATAAGAGTAACATTCAAAAACCCAACCACTGAAAAATACTTAAAATAAATGTAACATGCTGGCATAAATAAAACATGCAATGTGACTCAGACAACTATCACGGTCACGGGGTCACTGCATGTCCGCTCATACATCCTCGCCTCCGGTGGGTACAACCTCATCCTCAACGTACTCACCTGCACCATACCAGTGTAGTGAGCCTAGAGGCCCAACATGCTAACATAACAAGGGTTTAAAATAATTTAAAACAATTAAATACTAATACATACATATACATGAATGAGCATGCTTGAAAATATCATAACATAACATAACTTAACTTAACTTAAATAACATAATACATAAACATTGTTGAGCAATTAATTTTCTAACATCGCATGGTTGTATCCGTAGTGTAACCTTAAATCATACATTAAATACTGATCAGCGTGGAAACCAACGTACGTGGCGGTGACGAATCACCTCTTAAATTGGCAGTAAACTGCCCTTCAATAGTTCACATATGGGGACGAATCCCCCTTAAATTGTCACACTACTTCAACTTCCAACATAAAATATTTTATTATTGCTCAACCTTAAACATTTAATTATGCATAAAATTATTTCATGAATGCATGTACTTAAATAAAAATGTGTGTCCTTCATATATATTTAATTTAATTTCTTACTAACATATAAATATTAAAATAACTTCAATGCATAAAAATAATTAAATATATAATCAGGACACATGCAAATTTCTCATGGATTGTCCTGGACTGCTGGCCCTAACACTCAAACCCAATTACTTAAATCTGGCCCATTAACACTGAGACTGGCCCATTAACACACTTAAGCCCAATAAAATGATTCTAAGCCCAATTAAAATAATTTAAAGCCCATAAAACATTCTAGGCCCAATAACAACTTAAACTGGCCCAATGGGCCCAAAAGCCCAAAGACTGGCCCAATAACTTTTATGGGCTCAAAAGCCCATAAAATTAATGGACTAACTTAATTAAAATTTTAAAAGCCCAAATAAAATTATTTGGGAGTCCAAATAATTTTATTTCAAATTAATTGGTCCAAAAACCCATTAATTCATAAAATATTTTAAAAATAAAAAGACTCGAGCCCGGCCCACCAAACCCGGACGCGGACTCACTTAACCCGACCCACGACCCACTGACTTGACCCGGACCCAAGAACCCGACCCGGACCCAGCCCTAACCCTAAACCCGAAACTCACCCTATCTCTTCTCGGCTGCGGCCGTGAGCAGCAGCCACTCCGTGGCTGCTGCCCTCCTGCTCCGGCCGCCCCTGGCCGGAGCGCCGCCGCCCAGACGTAGCCCACGTCTGGGCGGACCTGATCTGACCTGACCCCAGCCCCCATGCAGCCTGGACCCTCGAACCCGAAGCCCTTATTCCCGAAACCCTAAACTGCGACTCCTTGGGACCCGATCGACTCTAGATGGTTTCCTGGCTCGTTTGGCTCGAGCCCCTCGAGCCATTCGGTCCAGACCCTCCTCACCCTACCTAGGACTCTGACCAGCAGCCATACCAGCCATGGTGGACCTGAAAACGTGATCATGAAGAAGGAAAACAAAGAACCTTACGCATAAACTGAAACAACCGAACCATCTTTTGAAAAACTTGAAAGTTTTTGATGCATACACAATCCACACAATATAATATCTGATAGGTACGAAAAAGTGGAAGAAAATCATGCCTTTCACCGAAATTGAAGAGAAAAACGTGCGTGGGACGATTCCGGGACAAAGACGACTTGCTTTGGACCTTCAAAAACGTGGCTATAGTGTTCTTCCTTAGGGCTGCTCGGTTGAGGAAGATGATGAATAGTGGGGGTGGCGGCTGAGAGTGTGAGTGATCGGTGGGTTTGGGGTAGATTAGGTTAGAGTTTTATTTTTAATTAAAATAGGTTTTAGGATAATTAAAAGTTTTAAATATAAAACCAAAAATTTTAAAACTCTAAATAAAAATTAAAATATGATAATTTAAGTTAATCATATACAAAATACCGAAATTATAAATTTAGGAAATTTTAAAAATACTAAAAAGTCAATATTTTGGCTTATTTTGAATAAAAATGGACTCCTAAAATTATATAAAATTAAATACTAAAAATTTTGAGATAATAAAATTCAAAATAATATTTCAGGGCTTTAAAAAGGCTCATGAAATTAATTGGCTAGAAAGTTGTCATCTCGTCCGTCCACGGTCCCGTCTACGCGATAAAATAATTAAAATACTAAAAATCATAAAATCACTAATTATGGGTTAAATACTTAAAAATAAATTAAATCATGCACAAATAATTCACATAATTATTTAATCCATAAATCTAAAATTTAAATAATTAAATATCCTAATTATGCATGCGGATTTACGTATTTAAAATACCGGGTGTTACAACATCCGATAAAATTGGAACGATACAGAGAAGATTAGCATGGCCCCTGCGCAAGGATGACACGCATAAATCGAGAAATGGTATCAAAGCCGACCTCTCTTAGTACGGTATGGTTCGGGGACGAACCAAGCGGAAGCTGGTGGGCATGTGACGCCCGGAGCTGAAGAGGCAGGGAGTGATCGCCGGTGCCAAGAGGTTGCACGGACAATGAGCGGCTCCTGGTAGGCTTCTAGGCGGAGGGAGACATGAATGAACTGATCTCGTGCCGGAATGAGAGGGGATTCTGAGAATGTGTAGGTATGGGACTACATAGTTGAGGAGGGCTTAAAAGATTTCATATGTACTGCTCATATCAAGAAGGTGCATCTTCTTTTCGGAAGCTCATCACATAAGAACTCCAAAGTTAAGCGTGCTTGACTTGGGGCAATTATAGAATGGGTGACCCCTTGGGAAGTTTCTCAGGGTGCGTGTGAGTGAGGACATAAGCACGCTGAAAAGACCCGTCTTGATACAGTGGGTCGTTACAGTGCCCTTCTTGCATTAGAACTCCCCCAATAGCAAAATCAGAAGCATCTGTGTGCACTTCAAACTCTTTGCCAAAGTCTGGCAAAGCTAGGACAGGTTCCTTGCTTACCGCTGCCTTTAAGTCATCAAAGGCTTTGGCACATGCGTCCGACCATCCCCATGGCCGGTTCTTCTTAAGAAGATCCTTCAGCGGTGCCGCTCTAGAGAAATACCCTCTTATGAACCTGCGATAGTAATTAACTAGCCCAAGGAAAGAACGGAGTTCGGTTACCTTGGTTGGCGATTCCCAATCCATGATGGCACGAACCTTGCTTTCGTCCATCTTGAGCTTCTCATGCTCAATAGTGTGCCCCAAAAATTGAACCGTCTCTTGCGCGAAAGAACACTTTTCCTTCTTCACATAGAGCTCGTTCTCTCGTAAGACTTGGAACACTGTTTGGAGGTGTTGGGCATGCTCCTCCAATGTGTAGCTATAGATGACTATGTCATCCAAGTACACCACCATGAACTTGTCAAGATAAGGGTGGAAGATCTTGTTCATGAGTGTACAGAATGTTGTCGGGGCATTGGTTAGGCCAAATGGCATGACGAGCCACTCAAAAGATCCATATCGAGTGGTGCATGTTGTCTTGGGCTCGTCCCCATCGGCAATTCGAACTTGATAGTACCCTTTTTGTAAATCCATCTTTGTGTAGTACTTGGCTTGACCAAGACGATCAAACAAATCAGCTATCAATGGGATGGGGTACTTGTTCTTTATTGTTACCTTGTTAAGCGCCCGGTAGTCCACACACATCCTCAATGAGCCATCTTGCTTCTTTTGAAAAAGTACGGGAGCGCCATATGGTGCTTTAGATGGTCGGATACGTCCGGTATCCAGTAGCTCAGTGAGTTGTTTCCGAAGCTCCTCTAGCTCGGGTGGTGCCATGCGATAGGGTGCCATGGCGGGCGGCTTGGCACCGGGTTCCAACTCGATCTTGTGGTCGACTTCTCTCCGTGGTGGCAACTCCTTAGGTAATTTTGCCGGCAACACGTCTTGGTTCTCATCCAGAACCTTCTTGATGTTAGTAGGAACTTCCTCTAACAAAGGAGTGTCAAGGCCATCACCCGAGTGTAACGTGGCCAAGAACGTGGGTTCGCCTTTCTTCACTCCTTTGGCTACTTGCATAGCTGACAATTGCTTCATTGAGCTTGTCTCGGGTGGAGCACTTGTCGCTTGTATCATGCATGGAGACCCTTTCTCCATTATACACATAGAGTCTAAGTAAGGCATCGGAATAGCACTTACCTTTCTCAAGAAGTCCATGCCCAGCACAAAGTTGAAATCGTCAAGGGGTGCCACTGAGAGGTCCACTCGACCGTGCCACGTACCCAAGGACAGCTCAACATCCTTAGCAACTCCATGTAGTCGTCGAGCGGATGCATTCACAGTCTTGATCCATCCCGAACCTTGAGTGACATGCAATCCCAAGCGTTTTGCTTCACTCTCAGTAATGAAGTTGTGGGTGGCTCCGGTGTCAATCATTGCCTTAGTAAGTTTGTCATTGATCTTTGCTTCCACGTACATGAGTCCCTTGCTTGATGTAGTGGTCAATGGCTTGGCTTTCAAAGCATTTAGGATTTGGACGGATCCCATGTGTTCGGCCTCCGCACCATCAACTTCACCGCCTTCAAGTATGGCCGACAAAGAACCGAGCTTTGGGCAGTTACTCATTGCATGAGGCCCTTTGCATACAAAACAACCACCTTTAGGGACAAAAGCCTTTTTCTTGTCTTCATAATCGTTGCGTTTGTCCCCGGGCCTCTTGTCGCCGGTCTTAGCTTGGAAGTAGCTCTTCTTGAACTCCTTCTTTTTTCCCCCACCTTTGCCCGAGTTGCTTACATCTTTCTTTTGCTTGAAACCATCGTTGCTACGTTGGTACTCGGACAAAGATTCGGCGGCAGCAATAGTATCATCCAAGGTTTTGAGATCTCGTCGTTGTAGCTCTTGCTTGGCCCAATGTTGTAACCCATCGGTGAAGTGGAAGATGAGATCTTCTTCATCCATCTTTGGAATTTGAAGAACAAGAGTAGTGAATTCCTTGACATATTCAGGGATTGTTGTGCGATGTTTTAGCTCCCTTAGCTTTTTACGAGCCTCATATACCACATTCTCAGGATAAAAGTGGCGCTTGAGTTCCTTTGAGAACTCTTCCCATGTATCGACTCGGCACAACCCTTTCTCTATGTCCGCATGCTTGCGACGCCACCACAACATTGCAGTATCAGTAAGATACAAAGTAGCAGTACGTACCTTGGTCGTCTCATCTTGTAATTTGAGACCTTCAAAGTAAACTTCCATTTGCCACAAGAAGTTCTCGACTTCCTTGGCATCCCTCTTTCCACCAAAGCTCATTGGCTTAGGCAACTCGATCTTAGGAGTTTTAACGGATTGGCTTCCTCCATCCATGGTAGCAACTCGTTTGCACAGCGTCACATCTTCGCGCATCCCCTCGATGCAAGCTTGGAGGGATTCCACCATCTCTTCAAGTCGAGCGATGCGATCGTCTCGTGCTACAATTGCTTCATGGAGCCCTTAAATATCCTCCTTCACTGAGTCAAGTTCCGACAAGACATGGCCCTCCAATGTCTCCAAAGTATGCTCGGACTTCTCAACTCGTTCGGATACTTCCGCCATAACTTGCTCCCAAGTTCCTTCCCCTCGAGTCTTGCTAGCATCCCGACGCTTCTTGCCTTGGTTAGGCGCGGTATCCCTTCCGCGGTCTTTCGTCATACCAGATGAACCAGCATCTTGCCCTGCCATGATCACTTGCGATGAATTGAACCCAACCGGGCTTTGATACCACTTGTCACGGACTTAGCCCTTCTAAGATCACGTGCGGCCTTTGCTCCTTGACTACGCTCCTCGCGAGTACTAGCAAAGCAGCCTTTGTTGCGCAAGTGTGTGTGTAAGTGTTTGAGTAAGAACACAAGAGAGCTTGGAGAATACTTTGTATTGATTTCCAACTTCGTGGTTTACAAATGAGGGCTATCACCCTTTTATAGTTGAGCTCCCTACAATCTACATGATTCTAGATTCTTCCATCTACACCGATCTAGAGTCTACTTTCTACAAGTTTCTATACAAGTCATTTATATACAAGTGTATTCTAGAGAGTTCTACATAAGCCTATATCTTGAATATTGTAGAGACTTCTAGAAGATGCACAACCTCTACCTTGCACCATGCTCTAGAATCTTCCGAAATGCGCAAGAAGGTGCCGGTTGTGACAACCCGCTCTAATTTTTATTAAAATTTAATTATCTTCTACTAACAAATAGGCTAAATAACACATATATAATAAATTTAATGGTAATGCACAATTTTTCAAAATTTTAAAAAGTACAGAAATCCCAAAATTAATATAATTTTTAATAGGGTTTACAAGCTAGACAACATAAAAAGTTTTTAATTATTATTCAGAACGAATAAGAGTTTTCAATGGACATAAATTTTATTTTTTTTTGAAAATAAATTAATTGTAATTTTTCAAAAGAAATCAAGTTTCATCTCGATTAAGAAACGTGTAGTATGAACTAGAGTTTACTTCATTTTCCCCTGTTTTTAACAGAATCGTAGCGTTTGAATCTCGTTTCACCTTCAATCCAGATTTTTAGAACATTGCATGACTATAACGCGACCCTAGCAATGAAAAGACTAACAAACGCCAAGAATCGTTTTACCAAAACTGATGTGGTCTCGGGTTCATGTCACATTTGTGCGGGTAGCGTAGAGAGTTAACAGAAAAATATACGCCACCCTTGCGCATCTTAGCAGAAGTCACTGTCCGTGGTCGTGGTCGTGGTCGCGGTCGCGGTCGTGATCGCGGTCGCGGGTGGGATCTCGAAATGCCACAACCTCCCCACGGCTTTCACCAAATACTTTTTGCATAGAAACCTTTCGGCATACTGCCGCTCCACCTTCCGGTTTACGTCGTGCACAAATACATGCGTCACGCCTGATTTTTTCCGGTTCCTCGCCATCACCGCAGCCGAGTAAATCGCCGCCATCCTCCCCGGCGCCTGAGGGAAGTACCCCCGCGGCGCGTCCACCATTATCATGTCCCATTCCGTATCATACACTTCATCTGATAGCATGTTCAGCGCTAGCCTACATTAATTAACCATATAAATTAATTCCCATTCAAGAAAAGTTGTACTAAATTCTCGGAATCGCAATAAAATCCATTTACAGTTCAAATCATTCAGCTAGCAAAATTAAGAAGTTAAGTCTCCTTCAATTTTTATTTAGTATGTAGTTCATACTTCATACCACCACGGAACTTTATTTATTGTATTGTATGGATCCCAATTATAGATAATTTTAAAACACAAACAAAATTCAAGACGATACCTGCATTTGTGATTGTGGCGCAAGGAGGAATTGTGGACGGAACAGTGGGGCTCCTCCTGGTAATGGCGGAGCAGCTCATCCGCCTCCGAGAGTTGAGTTGTGTATTTCACGGTAACCGCCGACAGCGTGGGCGCGTCTTTCAACACAGTCTGAACCCACTGGGGATCCTCCTCCAGGAACAACGTGGTGCCTCGCGGATTCAACGCAGCCCACATCAGCGAATCGCGGCCCAGCCCGAAAACCAAGAAATTGCAAGGCGCCGCAGACCCGAGAACGTCGAACGACACGGTGATCTCGTCGAAAGACTGCTGCGGCACCACGTGCTGCGTCGCGTAGTAGCGAATCGCTTCCATCTGGAGCGACGTCGCTTCGCCGGGATCCTTTGTTTCCCACGCGCCGCCCCCTGATCTGCTACTTGAGGTTACCTGCAGATAAGAAAAAACCAGAAACACGCCGCCGACCAATCCAACCACCAGAAGGAATGTCCTTTCAGGGATGAATTTCTTGTATTGCTGCTTTGGATGACTGATTTTATGCATACTTAAAGCCGAAATCAATGGCTTCTGACTTATAAGTTCAAGTTTGGAAAGAATGAGTTTGAATTGAATTGGAGTGGAAGATAGGGGTTTAGTCAAGGTCAACGCTGGCGCATTTCCCCACGTGTGCCACAATGTGTGGATCGATGCTTGACGATAAATATTTTTCATAATGTTGTTTTGAAATATTATCTTTTTAGAGATAATATGAAATTTTTCCTATGGGGCCATTTTTTAAAATAAAATACTTTCTAGGAATAATTAGAAGCTTTAGGATAAAACTATTGATTTCAAACTCGTTTTTGATTTATTTAAACTTTGGAGCTACTGATCGTGTATCTCAGCTTATTTGTTACAAGTACAAATAATACTTATATAACTTGTCATATTTAATCATTCGTTTTTTCTCGTCATACTATTTATTCATTTATTAATTATTTATTTTGCATCAATCAAATCATTAATCATTTATTTTATATCAATCAAATTATTGAATTTAAATTACTATATTACCTTATAAATAATATTATTCATATTTTATTTATTTTTAAAAATAACAAATGATAATTTATCATTTTTATATAAAATTCAATCAATCAAATCACATAAATTATAATCTATCAATCAAATCAAATAATATATTAACTATTATTTTTTATTTATTTTATATTATATTATATTATATTAGTTACTCAAACCAAACGATATCTTATGGTAGTTATCGATTCACATATTTGATCGTCACATATTTGATCGTGATAGTGAAAGTTGACCAAGTTTTCATTACCACTTACGCATTCGTACGGACCACTTTTCTCCTAGTTGCATGATGTTGGGTTTCATTCTTTTTATTAACATTTTCTTTTCTTTTTTTGAAAGGTAATATTTGCAATATATATATATATAAAACAAGACAAGTATTCCAAAAAGAAAAATATTCAATTTTTCCGCCCAAAGCTTACTTTAATTAGAATATTCATCCATTAATATAAAATAATTTAAGTACAAAATTATTCACCTTTCCAATATTATATAATATAAAATTTAAATTTAAATATTTTAAAAATATATGGATGTATGGTTGAATCATTAAGGCTCTTCGATTCCATCCACTAACAAATTTAAATTCAAATTTTCAGCAAAAGTACACCAATATATTATTATTTTTTTCTCATCTAATGATTTGAATTCTTTATATGTTACATCAAATACGAATTTAACGTATATCAAAATTAAAAATTATAAAAAAAATAATAATATATATTAAAAATATATTTAAAAATCTGGGCATGTTCTGATAACCTCATTATTAAACCTCTCGATTGTTGTGATAATGCATACCCAATCAAAGGTAAAATTTTTTTAAAATAAATCTTATTGATTTTTCTCTTAAAATACAATTTCAATATAATTTAGATTTAAATAATTTATAAAAATGAAAGAGACTTATTTATCTATGCACGCATTTGTATGTAAAAAAATTACACGTATTATCTACATTTTTACAGAATTTGATCAGGCAATTTTGGGAATTAAAAGTCCTTAAAATTAAAACTAATAATTATATAATTTCGAGAATCAAAATTATTAAAATTCATAATTAAACTGATAAATGCTATTTGACTCTTCGTTTTCTATATAATGAATCCATAAAAATATTTCTATTAAAATGTCATGGCAAAAGGAACATCACTTCGTGTTTCAAAATCTCCATGATCACATTCAACATCTCCACCCACTAAGTTTTTTTATCCTACAGTGAATTTTTCTCCTAACCATGACACCAATATTCAGTTTGATAAGAGAAGTTTCAGCAACCAAAAGAGAATGGTCACTCAAACTTCGTCTGATTCGATGCTACCAGTTGCCTACATTTAATGGCAAACAGAATTTCAGCTTGGAATGCATTTTTCATGATCAAAAAGTATATTTATTAATTTTTTTTTATCTCCGTACCTACAAAGCCACTTCTAACTCTCTATGTTTTCACTTTATCAAGGGTTCAAAAATTCATGGGTCAATTAAGAACAATCTATATCAATATATATATATATATACATATATATATATACATATATATATATATATATATAAACAAAAAAAGTCCCCCAAATAGAAATAAACAACGTTTCCCACCCAAAAGACATTTTCAAAAATAGTAAAGATATCATAAAATTAAAAAATACAAATAATATATGATTTAATTAGATAAAGATAATATTTAATATTCAAAAAATAAGATGTTATTATAAATGATAAAATATTTGATCTAAAAATTTTAAAATATAGATAAAAATATTATTTAATTTTTAAAAATTAAAATATATATTATTGTGATCAAACAAAATTTATTTTTTATTTTTTGTGTTGGTTGTTTTGCTTAATACAACGAAATTTGTACACCAAATTTTACAACGCAAAAAATTCAATACAAGAATTTAATATATCTAAACATCATGGTAAATTAATAAAAAAATATCGCGATAAAATATCATGATATTATTGTTGTAAATATCATTTTACATGATATTTTTTATACATTTAGCATTTTTATATATAAAAACAAAAAACTCAGCTACAAATAGTTAAACTTAAATTTTGAAAATATAAATAAAAAATATGATTGAATTAAAAATAAAAATAAAAATAGTCTTTATACAACATTTATTTTTTAATTTTTCATAAAAATACGATATAATTTTGTTTAAAAAAATTTCATTATGAATCAAAATTTAATTTAAATGTGTATATATAAAACTCAACAAATATTCAAAAAAATAATAATATTATTAGTGATATGTTATTTAATCCAAAATTTTTAAATATACATAAAATAAGATTGTAAAAAATTTAAAAAATAGTCTTTTTTATCAAATAAAATTTAACATTTACTTTTAATATGATGATTCATTTGTTTATATGCATATATAGATACACGGAACAAATATTCAAAATACAATGATGTTACGAGTAATATATTATTTAATGTAAAAATTTAATAATGTAGATAAAAATATAATTGAAGTTAACCTATTTATATATATATATATATATATATATATATATAATATTGAATATTCAACAAAATATAATATTTTTTTATCCAAAAAATTATAAGATATGATTGAATTCAAAACTATATATAAATATAATATAGGATATTCCAGAAATATAATATTATGATTTGAGTGATATAATTTTTTATCTAAAAATTATTAAAATATAGATAAATATACGTTTTAATTTTTAAATTGTTTTTCATTATCATACTTATAATTTTTTTGTTTATTTAACTTTATATACTTTATGTATTATTTTTTGTTAATATAAAGAATATTTTATACTAATTGTACAGAGTTTAATATAACTTATATTATCAAAAAATTATGTATCTATATTTTATTTTTATTTTTTTTTATATTTTGCTATTTCAACTTTAAAAATTTTAAATTTTAAAAAAATTATATTTTGTTTTTGTATAGAATACAAATATTTCATGCATCAAATTTATAATTATTGGATAAATAAATTCCTTATGAAATAATAAAATTTTAAATATACAAAGATAATATGAAGCAGTAAAATATTAAAATAAGACATTTTTAAAAAAAATAGGGGTGTAACAACTTTTTTTATATAAAAACATCTTAAGAGATGTCAAATAGCTTATTTCAACTGTTTAAAACTGTTTTCTAATAGTTTTCCAAACAAATTTACAAAACTTATAAACTTTGTCAAACACTCCTCCAACCACAATGAATTTAAATTGATTTCAATACTATAAGATTTGAAATCCGTTGTGATGACCTTAATTGTAGTGTAATAAATATCAAGATGAATTTTATTTTATTTTTTAAAGTTAGCTAAACAATGAAGATACATTTATATTGGTAGATTTCAAATCATTTAATCCAACTCAATTTTAATTTATTTGTATTTTAATTATTTATTCATGCACTCATGTTCTAATAATTTTGCCAAAAATTACGTAAAAATAATACTATGTGCATCGCACGGGTGAAATACTAGTATTATTAAATAATAACATTGTCTGATATTATAAGATTGACCAATCAATTCAAAAAATTAGCTAATTATATTCCCAGAAAATTGAAGAACATAAAGAAATAACAAAATGAGCAATAGTATGAGCTACAACGTACATTTGCAGATTTTCGATTATGAAACAACTTCACATTACGATTTAAACTCGGTAATTGTCGAACTTGAGCAACAACGGAACTAATATAGCTAAGATCTTCCTCCTGATTTGTGACTGATTGCACCGTCAAACTAGAGTCTGATGAGATCTGATGATTTGAAATCCCTATTCGATAACAATCTTCAATCCTTCACTAATGGCTACTAATGGAGATTGGATTGGAAATCGACTTTCCAAATGCAAATAACATCTGCCCTTCAGAATTACGAACTACTCCCCCTAGCAAACATATTATACATTGTTCGTTATGCTTTGTAGACTACTACATTGAAGTCAAATGTTTAATCTATGCACGCACTCAAAGGGAAACAATTAAATATGCTTTGTCAAGAACAAATTATTAATGTGATGGCCAACATAATTTGGCCCAAAACTAATCTTCAACCCCACCCAATAATCAGTATCTTGTTGTTGTCTGGCCCATTTATACCCACCCCCTGTCTAATTTTTTGTTAGATCGTGTTACATGTACAATAAAGTTTATACATTAAGTTACAAATTTGAAATTAAAAAACTAAAATGAATACACGTTTGAAAAAAAAAATTCAAATAAAATTCAAGAATAATGTTATAATTTCAAATACACCTTACTCAATATTATACGTGTAACATTTTACTTTTTGTAGTTTTTGAGGAACCCACACGACTTAATGTTGTCCCAGTCGATGTGATAACTGGATGAATAAATAATTATTTACGTGGTATGCATGTCACATCTAATGATAATAAATAATATCTTGAATTCCCCGCCACATGTTATGTCATTAGGTGACCATTTGTTTGAATTTGGAAGAGGCTGATATTCAGTGGCCCCTCATTTCATATTTACCTTTCAAAATCAGAAAAATCTAGTGCATTTCTGTCTCCATGTCTAATTGTAGCCCAAAACTGATGAATTTATTCAAACATATAGGAACAAACTTATTTCGTAGCTACAAACTCATAAAGTTATACCACTCACTTGACAAAACTTTTGCATTTATAAGTGGATTATATATTTGAAATAAACAAACATGAAACATGTATACCATATATATTCCAAAACGTAAGTTGAGATTCAGCAATGAAAACAGTAAAAGTAAACTAGCTCGATTGGTCCACGTTTCCTCATATGTTTACACAACCACTATAAACCACGAGTTGACATTTGTTACCTATTTCCCTGTAAAAAAAAGTATGTTTTTCCCCCCAAGAAAAGTGAAAAAAAAGAAACCCGCTTTCCTTTCGCCAAAAGGTGTACCAAAAGCGAGTTGCAATAAGGCAACTCCATCGCGAGGCCAAAAAAAAGAAAAGAAAAAGAAAAAGAAAAAACCATTCGAGGCACACGCATTGCGCATTTTTAGCAGAAGTCACCGCCCGCGGCCGCGGGCGGAATCTCAAAATGCCACAACCTCCCCGTGCCTTTCACCAAATACTTCTTACACAGAAACTTTTCGGCGTACTGCTTCTCCACCTTGCGATCCACGTCGTGCAAAAACACGTGGGTCACGCCAGGTTTCTTCCTGTTCCTCGCCATCACCGCCGCCGAATAAATCGCGGCCATCCTCCCCGGCGCCTCCGCGAAGTACCCGCGCGGCGCATCCACCATTATCAAGTCCCATTCCGTTTCGTACACCTTGTCTGATAACATGTTCAATGCTAATCTGCAAACGTACTTACGAATCTTAGATAACTAGTAGTTTCAATAGATCTCGTGAAATCCATGGAAAAGATAATCCATTCATTTAATGAGCCACAAAAAACAACAAATGCGTCAGCAATTTGCACTACAAATTAATGATTTCGCAAACGTAGATCTACTGCGAGCTCGTACCAGACATTTTATTCGAAGGTTAGAACTTAGATGTACTAAAGTTAATGTATCCAACAATTTAAAATGAGCAAAATGTACACGAAAGATTACACGTTGAGTTACACGTTGCACTTGAAATTAAATGAATATCTTTAATTTATTTTGAAAATATTTTTTTCAAATAAAATGGAAAGACAATTTTGTTATTTCACGTGCATTGTGTAACTAAATCAATATATACACGTCGCATTTCCATTTAAAATTTTGTACTGGTTGGAGTACATATTTAATAATAATATAATAATAAATAAACTATAAATCAACCAACACATGCAACGCATCTATTATATCGATTATTTAGAATATAATTGAAATTGATATTATTTTATCGATCACAATTTCCAAATAGAGTTATAGTTGTAATTACTGCATTAAGTAATTCCATTATGTTTGCCAAATTCACATGTAGAACCGTAGGAGCCGACCTTTCCCTTCATAAATTCTAACACAAAAACTCTTACCTAAAATTCTTATATGAGACATTGTTAATTTTGTGACGAACATATCTTTTGTGAATAAGTCGGGTCGAACAATTTCAAAATCATTTCGAAATGTAAATTGTACATAAAAATTATATATCGGATCTTCTTTTTTATATATATATATATATCACATTTGAGAAAAATAATGAAAATTATTTCGAAAATCGAAGAACTTTAATTTGTTGGTGTTACCTGCATTTCTCGTTGCCGCGCAGGAACGATTTCTTGACGGAGCAGTCGGGCTCCTGCCGGTAATGGCGGAGAAGCTCGTCCGCCTCCGACAGCTGAGTTCTGTACTTGACGGTATCCGCCCTCAGCGCCGGCGCGTCTTTCAACACAGTCTGAACCCACTTGGGATCCTCCTCCAGGAACAACGTGGTTCCGCGTGGATTCAACGACGCCCACATGAGCGAATCGTGGCCCAGCCCGAATACCAGGAAGTTGCAAGGCGCCGCCGTGCTCAGAACGTCGAACGACAGCGTGATCTCGTCGAAAGATTGCTGGGGGACCACGCGCGACGTCGCGTAGTGCCGAATCGCTTCCATCTGAAGCGACGTCGCGTTGCCGGCTCCCCACGCGCCGCCGCGGCCACATGAGAGCAGGGAGGAGCTGGACGTCCCCAGGCGTAAGGAAATCAGAATCACGCCGCCGATCAATCCAACCACCGCAAGAGCCAGAGACCACGTTTTCTCAGGGATGAACTTCTTGTATTGCAGCTGTTGATGATTGGTTTTATCCATTTCTATCCGGCGTCGGGAAAGCCCAAATCAACGGCGTTTGAAATAGGATCCCATGGATGGGTGTTCAGATTAAGAAAATGAAAGACTCCGAGATAGAGTGGACTTTGTGATAATAATGAAAATGGATTTCAAAATCTTTTCTTTAAACTAAAAAAGATGAGGTTTAATTTACAGAAGATGTTAATTGGGTTCACGTTCAAGAATGAAATGACTTTGGGATCCTAGCTTTAAATATATGGTGGGTCTACGAAAGATCCGTGTGAACCAATCCAAGGATTATGCTCACAAATACGTACAAAATATCATTTTTTAAAAAAAATAAAATAAAAATAAAAAGACTGGTGAATTTCAAATGTAATATTCAATTCCATTCTACCAAACTGGATGTAAATTGTTACTTTTTTCCGTGACATGCACCTCAAATGGGTCACGAGGGCTCTACAATGTAGATGCTAGTTGTGCTGTAAATAAAACAAAATAAAAGGTAGAAAAAACGTTAGATATACAGTAATACTCACACATCGTAACACATCGCTGAATATATAGAGTTGTATTTTGAAGTTATGAGAAAAAAAATCTCCGAGTAATTCTCTAGCTAGTAATATATTTTAGTAGCACAGTGTACATACATTAATTACGGCTGCATTACTTTACTTGCAGTATTAATTAAAACCAGTTACTGATCTATTTTAGATCAGTGCTAATCAAGTTGTTGCTCGCATGCCCAGATATATATCATCCCCTTGCTACGGTAGAGAAGCATTGGGAATTAGAGATTCTCTCCACTAACTAAAATGATTGTCATTTCGTAATGAAATCATTGCATCCTATACACAAAGTCAAGTGATTGTTGGTGCTCTCAATGGTGTCAATAGCAATTAGCATATATATATATATATATATATTTGGGAACTAAATCATTAAATCAAAAACGAAAAAAGGAATGACAAATGTTTTACATAGACACAAAACTCTATTACGATTTCACAGATCGATTTTATGAGATTGATATTTGACATGATGCGAATCGTAAAAAAAAAAAAAAAAAAAAAAATTTACTATAAATATGGATCAAAACAATTCATCTCATTATTAATGACAATTGACATAACCTAGTTCGTCTCACCAAAGAATTACATATAATCATAATGATCATGGGCGGATCTATTAAGGGGCAATGGAGGGCAGATGCTCCTCTTTGACTTTTGATATCAAAGTACTAGTATGTTTTTAGATTTTAAAATTAAAATTATGCACATAAAATTAAGCCAATGATTTAGAAGCCAAAGGTTACCACTCCTTATGTCATTTAAGAATCGTCTTCGTAATGCAATGATAAATAAATATTTGAATTATAGTTCAATTACGTGTATTGAAAATGAGATATTACTTATTTTGTTTGTGTCTCGATTATATAGGTCACATTTTTCTCAAATATATAGGCTTATATAATATATTTAGTGATCTTGTTTCTACTCTTTTACTAGTATATATACTCCTATTAAATAAGTTCTGAAAAAAGTGTAACCATTTTTGAATTAATTGAGTAGGATAAAATATGAATTTTGTGTGTAAATTTATTTTTTCAATGATTTTTCTTAATTTGTGAGTTTGAAAATTAAACATGTTGTCTATATAATTGAAACATATGAACTATTTTTTTTTCTTTGGTTCTTTGTCCTCCCTCAACAAAATTCCTGGATTCGCCCCTGTTAATGATACATATAATTTATTACTATATATGTTACTTGATCATTCTATCTAAATATAAAAATAATGTTGTCAGCCAAGACTAATAATTTTTCGCCAAACTTTATAAAAGAAAATACTTATAAGTATTAATGTATTCAATATTTTCACTGATCGCATTAAAATATTTGAAAACAATATAAAATAAATACATAATTAAACGAAAAATATTTTTGATTTCTTTTTTTAAAATTACATTTTGAAGATTGACCGCTTAATTCGGTTATCTAGCAAGTGCACTAGGTCAAGTAATAGTAAAATGGACAGAGAGTCCAAGTATCTATCCCACAGGGACTGCAGTCAATTCTCAAGATTTAATTATTTTACTTAATCTAGACAAAATCATAAAGAGCAATTTGATTTTAATAAAATAAAAATTTAAAATAAAAAACTGCTTAAGAAATAAGAATTAAAATAGTTGAAGAAAAAATTAATTAAATTGAGACAACCAAGACACACACAGGTACCAAAAAAATTATGCAAATAAGTGGCAAATCTAAGATCCAGATTTAATCTTTAATCACGGTGAATTCTTCTAATTTATTTAACAGTCTATTTTTAGAACAGTGAAACCTATTCAAATATTGACGGATCAATCTTTCGTAATTCAAATCAAATTCGAATGCATTGAGAATCGTGAGAATTCAGTTTTCACATAAAACCACATACTGAAACCGAATACTATTTCTAGTCGGTTTAACCATATGTCAATTATTGAAGTGATCGAAATCAATTCCTAACCTTTCGACTCGGAATCAATTAACATGCAAGTAAATAATTGACCAGGTTATTCACAAGAACAAAATATAAATCCAGCAATCAATAATTTGAAGAAAGATCCAAAAATCATAAATAAACATTCAAATATTCAACAAAAAATTGTTGGCTCAATCTCGTGGTATTAGTTGAATAAAAATTACTCAAATAATAAAATATAATTCAAACAAAAGTGTTATAACCTAGGGGGGGATTTAGGTTCTATTGACAACTTTAGCAATTTAAAGCAATTATGCTAGTACGCAAGCGGAAGACTTAAAGCAATCAAATATAAGTGCGGTAAATAAATGCGTAATGTAAATAAAGCAGTAAAAATGATAAGAGATGTTTATGGAAGTTCGATGAAAAATCGTCTACGTCTCCCCTTCTTGGTTAAGATCGATTAACCAAGGATCCACTAGCACTTCAACGTCTTGACCTTGATGGCTCCAAAGATAGCCGTATAACTCAACACGATCACCGCGCCGATACAACTCGAACACTTGGCCTTAAGGGCTCCAAGGATAGCCTCAACACAATACACTTGGATTCACACTCAAGTGTTTACAAATATAACACAACACACTTGACTTCACACTCAAGTATTTACAACAATAGCACAACCAACTCACAAACTATTTTTACAAACACTCTCAAATATTTGAATATATCACACACACACTTTGATAGAGAAGATAGCTTGCAAATGAGAGAGGAAATGAGTTGGGATGTCTCCAAATGACCTTGGATAACCTCTATTTATAGTTGGCGAAGATTTGAATCTGATTTGAGTGTATGGAGCATGTGTTGAGAAGTCAAGGAGTTACAAAAAGTGTTCGGCGCCGCTGCCTACTTTTTCCTAGCACTGAGCGGATTTTGTGGAAAAATCATATCTCACAATCTAACCGTTGGATTTATATAAAATTTAAACCGAAGCTTTAAAACACCTGGATCTTCATTCGGAACGGTGAAGATTTGATTTAAACAAATCAATCATGCCCAATATTTTTCGGAAGTCGCTTCATCATGTTTTCAAACTTGTTCTATGCAATAAATTTGAAAAATTCATATCTCCCAATCCATCCGTTGG
This sequence comes from Henckelia pumila, assembly GCF_033568475.1. Classification (NCBI taxonomy): domain Eukaryota; kingdom Viridiplantae; phylum Streptophyta; class Magnoliopsida; order Lamiales; family Gesneriaceae; genus Henckelia; species Henckelia pumila. The sequence continues at coordinate 7,468,184 of NW_027331831.1, forward strand.
ATTGATTTGAAATTTGGACAGAGGTTGTAAAACATCCTAAATCTAAATTGGATTGGTGGAAATTTGATTTGTATAACTCAATCATTCCCAGTTACTTTTTGAATTTGATTCTTCATCATTTGCTTCATATTCTGCAGAAATAGGTATTGTGCAACTTTTGTGGAAAAATCATAACTCCATATCTAGCCGTTGAATTGATATGAAATTTTGATATAAGTTTGAAAACATCCTGATCTTGATGTTGATCGGTGGAGATTTTATTTGGTTGTCTCAAGCACGTCCAGTAATTTTCATAAGTTGATTCTTCATCCTTCGCTTCAAGTTCTGCAGAAATAGGTACTGCACAACTTTTGTGGAAAAATCATAACTCCCTATCTAGCCGTTGGATTTCTCTCATATTTTGACAGTACATGTAAAAATTCCTCATAAATATTATGACTGGTGAAGATTGGATTTCAATGCCTAGAAAATGCCCAGTAATTTTCGGAAGTTGTTGCTCCATACTTTGGCTTCTTCTTGTCTTTTTCTTCATATCTCTTAACATTGTTTCATCCATTCAATGAGCAATACAAGACTTTATAAATACATGTATAGCTTCAAAATAGCTTCCAAGAATTTAATCATCAATAAATCTAATCTGTAAAATCTCACTTTATATGGTTAGTAACAATTAACCGAGTTTTGTAATCATCAAAACATAATATTATTAGACTTGTTAATGCATTAAAAACATTAATCTCATATCACAAGATTTTGTATGCGTTTAAGGCGTAACAAAAAGTTTAATAATAAAAAGAATAAAGAAAGAAAAACTCGAATGGATCGTTCTTCAATCTCCAAGCCTCCTAGTCATCGCCTCTCTAATGCGATTCGAACCCAAATCTGCTTTTTTATCTTCTATTTATATGGCTTGAAAAGCCCATGAAATAAAGCCCGGCAAATCAAAAATTTTAATTTTCAAAAATTCTATATTTTCTGATTCTGCGACATGCACGAACCCTGAACATGGGTTCGTGCATAGGTTCGTGCATTAAACTGGAACGCCGATATTTTTACGAAGATGCACGGACCCTTATCAAGACCCATACACGGGGTCCGTGCATACCTCCCTGCAGTGCAAATCATATCTCGAGTTCTAGCCGTCGGATTGAGCTGAAATTTGGAGAGCAGATTCAAAACATCTTGAATTTAATTTGTACGGTGGAGATCGGATTTGGGCCTATCTATCATTAAAAATAAATTTTTGACCATTTTTGCTTCGTAATTCATTCTTGTGGCTCTACTCTTGTTCCAAATTCTTGATTTCTACAATATTTCCTTCAAATAAAACCTCGAGAGTGAAATGCACATGCATGAGATTATTTATAAATAAAATATATAAAAACACACATGAATAAATATGAATGCATGCCAAATATACATGAAAATAACACAAAATAATGCAGACAAAATGCACTTATCAAACATACTGTCTATTGAGAATACAAATTACATTTAAATATCTGCATTAATATCATCATTTCATTTAATTTCAATAAAATTTTGGAACTGTGTTAATTTTATATATTTAGTTTCCACTAATTTTTAAAATATTAAATAATTTTTTTAGTTAATATTATGTTTTACAACTTTTTAGCGAAGAGCCGTGAATTTATGGTATATTGACTATCTATGAATTGATAATATTGTTATGTATCTTAATCAAAATTTAATATAAAATATTTTATTTTAAATGTTCTCAAATTTAATTAAATTTTAATAAAAATATATTCATCTTGATGATTGACCGCTTAATTCGGTATTAAAAATAATTACTGACAAACGTATCGGGTCAAGTTATAGTAAGTGAACAATGAGTCAAAGTATCGATCCCACATGGACTGTTGTCAATTTCCAAGATTTGATTATTTTACTTAATCTAGACAAAATAATAGAAAGGATTTTGAATTAAAAAAACAAGAATTTAAAAATAAAAACTGCTTAAAAATAATAATTAAAATAACCGAAGATAAAATTAATTAAAACGAGACAATCAAGACACATGCAGGTACCAAACAAATTATGCAAACAAGTGGCAAATCTAGGATTCAGATTTAATCTTAAATCACGGCGAATTCTCATAATTTATTTAAAAGTCTGTTTCTAGAACAGTTAAACCTATTCAAATATTAACGAATTATTTTTTATAATTCTAATCAAATTCAAATGCATTATGAATTATGAGAATTCAGTTTTTACCTAAAGCCGCATACTGAAACCGAATATTATTTCTATCGGTTTAACCATGTGTCAATTGTTGGAGCGATCGAAATCAATTCCTCTTCTGTCGACTTGGAATCAATTAACAAGCAAGTAAATAGTTGATCAATTCCTCCTCTGTCGACTTGAATGCAAATTCAAATGCATTATGAATTATGAGAATTCAGTTTTTACCTAAAGCCGCATACTGAAACCGAATATTATTTCTAGTCGGTTTAATCATATGTCAATTGTTGGAGCGATCGAAATCAATTCCTCCTCTGTCGACTTGAAATCAATTAACAAACAAGTAAATAGTTGATCAGGTTATTCACAAGACATAATTTAAATATAACAATCAATAATATTAACAAAAATCCTAAATCCTAAATAAACATCCAAACATTCAACATAAAATTGTTTGACCCAATCTCGCGGTCTTGGTTGAAGAAAAACTACTCAATAGTTGAAAACAAAATTCAAACAAGTTTAATAATCAGAATGGAAGAAAGGAAGAAAAACTCGATTGGAGCGTTCTTCAATCTCCAATCTTCCTAGCCGCCATCCACTCTCTCTGATGTCGTGCGATTCGAACCCCAAATCTGTTCTTTTATCTTCTATTTATATGGCTTGTAAAGCCCATGAAATAAAGCCCGAAAAATCAAGGACTTTAATTTTCGAAAATTCTATTTTTATGATTCTGCGACATGCACGAGCCCTGGAGCCGAAATTTTCTTTTATTTATATACCTCTCTGCCAGGGCACAATTTTTTTGAAAAAATAATATCCCGAGTTCTAGTCGTCGGATGGAGCCAAAATTTGGACAGCAACTTCAAAACATCTTGAACTTGATTTTGAACGGTGGAGATTGAATTTGATTCTCTCTAGCATTAAAATAGATTTTTGACTAGTGTTGCTCCGTAATTCATGCTTGCGGCTCTTCTCTTGCTCAAAAAATCATGATTTCTTCAATATTTCTACAAAAATAAATCCGAAGAGTGAAATGCACACACATGCAATAAATCATAAATAAAAATTATAAAAAAACTATGAATGAATGCAAAATAAATATAAAAACAACACCAAAATATGCACACAAAATGCATTTATCAATGATTGACAAGAATTTTGAATTTTTAAAAAATATTTATTCATTTTTATAAATTTGATAGATAAAAATAATATATGATTGATTAAATATATCTTTCTATTGTTTTATTATTATCAGCTGCAACGGTAAGAAATATATTTAACAACAAAATATTGTTACCTTCATTTGAAAATTATCTTAAATAATATAAATAATTTCAATATAATAATTTTTAAAATCTGAATATATTCATGAATAATAATAATTATAAATAATGATGCAAACACTTATAGTTATTTGATGGGTATCACACATTTAATTATTTTAATTTTAATATAATTCTAATTAAAAATTAATAGAAAAGTTAAGTGACACAAATGGGTTCCCCCTAAAAGGGCTGAATGATAAAAATTAGTCCTATAGAGGTTTCACGTGATTTTAAATCCATCTCAATTTGTATATACATGACACTCAAATTCTCAATTTGAGGTAAGTGATTTTTTTAATATTCAAAAGCTTCGTACATCTGTTTATTTCAAGAGCTGATCGTTGACTTTAGCGTCACGAGATTTTGTCGGAGGATTAACCGACGTTTTTAATGTTCATTTGTGAAGCAAATGACATCCTTAAAGAGATCAAATATTGAATTTCAAATCTCGTAGATGATCCATTAAAAAAGAAAATCATTCGAATTCCGGACCTTCTGATTCAATGCACCACCCGAATTCCAATGATATTCGAGGAGTTAATTTATTGCCCTCGTCATTATTAAATATACCATCAATAAAATAATACTTCATGTACACAGATCAAATATCAAGTATTATTATTATTATTATTATTATTATTATTATTATTATATAGAGGTTGATATGATTTGCAATGTCAAGTCACTCAAGCTGTGTGGGCGGGATCTATTATTATTGCCATTTGAGAAGACAGCTGGAGTATAAGAAAACAATACTCGATACAATGACTGAGTAATTCCATATGCAGTCGTCACATCTGGGGCTCCATAATTTTTTTCAACTATTATCGTACATAATCCATGGTTAATAAGACAGTACTGTATTAATAATAATAATAATAATAACAATAATTAATATAATAATAATTATTATAAAATAAAACATGGTTTGGCGTGGATGATCATAAGGATGTGATTGTTTTTCTTGTCATCCATTTGATACAATTCTTGCGAATTATTTTGAAAACCAATTCTTATGAATTTGGATAGTCTAGAAAGCGCAAACAAGATCCTCATCGTTGATGTAATAATTGATTTTCCCGTCAACTTGTCTCGTTTTGACTAGGGCTGACATATCGTACAAAAATATCAAATTATATCAATATCGTACCGAATTTTTTTCGATGTACTTACATTTTTTCGGTATATCGACTTTTTTGATATTTATACGATATCAATATGGATTTTTTTTCATACCAAAATTTCAAAATTTTGATATCGATACTAATATAAATATTTTTGATATCGATACTTTTGTTACGATATAGCGAAAAATCACCCTAATCTTGAATATATGATAACGAATAGTACTGTAATTGATAAATCCCTATTGTTACCCCATCTCCGATTAAGTAAAATTTTCGGATCAATGGATGTTGGCCAACATCAATGGCCCAAATCATATTTGCAGATCAAATCAATTGATCTGCAAAGAAATCCGGTCCAGTTAATTGCTCTTCGGGTGGTATTAGATCGCCTTTGGGGCAGCCATCCGAAAGGCAACATGAACTTATCCCAAATTTTCTTCAACATTACATCTCATATTAAATACGGGGAGAAAATAAAGCAAAACCCATTTCTTTTAGAGTCGATGTGTTGAAATATAAGAGTATATATTATATTTATTACAATGTTATGTTAATTTTAAGTTAAAACTGCACTAAATAGTACAATGAGTTTGGAGGTGACCTAATATAACTATTGCAATAAAATATATTTGTATGTATATTTTATTATTTTGTACTATAATTTAAATTAAAATCAATAACTTTTTTTTAAATTAAGAATTATTTAAAATTTTCGTAAGTTGCAAAACTTTTCTTCTTCATTTTGAAGTTCGAAATTCTAAGTCATCCTATATTTTGCCAGCTCTTAAAATTTGAACAATTAACTTTGGTTAATAATTTTCATTTGATGCTATGTAGTTTCCTACATGTAATTTTGATTATATCGTTCAATTTTTTTGATAATTTAAATCATTTATATTTCAAAACTAGTATTGACGTGATACTACATATTATTATCGCATAATCGGAGGTGATTCTATGCTACATCGGGTGAAATACTCTCTAATTTTTTTGAGATGTTCGCGCGAACATCTCTCTAAATGACAAAAAATATCATGCTAAATGACAAAAAAGTACAGGCGGGGTCCACATGATTTTTTTTCAGCAAGATATTCGCGCGAACATCTTAATAAAAAACATAAAAGGAGTGTATCTCACCCGATGTAGCATAGAATCACCCCATAACCGTCACACTGGCACATATTGGAAAAGGATATATAAGTATATATATATATATATATATATATATTCACTGATGGTTCTTTGTGAACCCATGTCCGGTCTAGCAGTGTGGAATATATATAATATTAATATGTGAAAATTCATGCAAATAAAGTTTTGATGGAAGCGACAAAGATTAACGATAACCAACGTCGTAGATTCAATAGCCGAGGCGGACCTAACAATACTACACCATTATGCCTCATCTATGCGACAGTTTCAAAGCTTCACCAAATAAAATATGTCTTTTGTATTTGTAGCTGCAAGAGCTGTGGGTTTCCATTTCAGTTATTGCCACCAATTATTATTCCCAACTCTCAACTTTTCCATGTAATTCGATCTTCAAACTAAAATTAAATGTGATTTAATTCGATTTTGCAAAATATATGAGATTATCCAATTTCATAGCATCTGGGTAATCAGTCGATCTGGATAGACAAACTGCATGTTACTCCAACAACTTTTGAGGAATAAATTTTGTGACTCGTCACTTGCATCATGAATAACTATTAGATGATTCAAAAGTTTACCCAACAAAAACCTTTCGACAATCAAGTCAATGTCACACACAATGAAGTTCAAGTTTTAAAAAAATCTTGAAATATAATTTACGCCGAAAATATCCTATTTGTATGATTACCAAGGGCTTAATGGGCTTTGGACGTACATAGATGGATCACTAAATCTCGCTGCTTGACGTGTATATTAAAATTTTGATTGATTATTCATTTTTACTTGTTAAATATTTGGTTCAAGATCTACAAAATATTAATGTCATGCACATTTTTTTTCCCCAAAATATGTTATTTTATCATGTATCTATCATCATTTCATGCACGATCAAGCCGTATCTAAATATAACCAAGTCCAATTTAATTTGTTTGAATAGACTTAAATAATTTATACTATAGCCAATCAAATCTCAATTTTCAATAGAAAAAAAAATTTCATTTTAAATTCAAATTTTGATTCGAACCTAGCCCATTTTAGGAAAGGTAATTTTCAATACTGGTGATTTGTTTTTTTTGAGAGGATGATTTTTTTTTAAATTTTCCCTTTCTTTATAGAAATATAGACACATGTCATCGCCACGGTGTCATTTTTCGAAGTCATTACTCCGTTCATGGGCCGGCCTGTCCTATTTGACATGTCTAGATATATTACTTTTAGCAAAACCAAATAATAAGGGCCTCGAGGCCCATCTTGTTAGGGCCCGTTTTAATAGTGGGGATATCGTATATCATATTAGAAACGTTGTTAACTGGGGTGCTTGCGTTGCGTCACTTTCTTACCCTAACGTCGGGCTCGCTCGATCCCGTGGCAAAACCCTCGATACAAAGCAAGAAAATTTTCTCGTCTTCTTTAATTATTCAGATTTATTCATACAATGTCTCAGGTGATTCGATTTTTTTCTCACTTTGATTTTTTTTTCTCCCGAATCAATTTCGTTTAGTAACATTTTGTTTTGTAGAAACTGTTCGTTTAATCTATTGGTTTTGTGCTAGTTTTCGCCACTAGTTCTGATGAGTTGATTTGGTGTTTCGAATTGTTTAAATTTTTTTTTTGTGTGGATAAAATGGCTACGAGAATCTGTGTTGCGAAATTTGCCCATGGCTGCGTTGATTTCTGATAAAAAATAATAATTTTTTTGGTTATATTTACAGGTTGATAACAGAAATCCTTCAGCATCTAAGCGAGCCCGAACTGATGGTATAAGTTTTATGTCTTTGATTTGTCATGATTTTGTTTAAGGTTGTATTGGCGGACCAAAAGTGCCTGTGGAAATCCAAACAAGGCATTTCCAATATGTAGATTAGTCATTAGAGCACCTGAAGTAATTTGAACGGCGTTTATAATCTATTTTATTTTTGCATATCATACATGCACATGTTATGTTTATGCTCAGGCAGTGAGCAATTGTCTATGGTGTCTGGAAATTTGGTTCCCTTGTTATTAGTTGATATTGTTGTCAAAGAGGAGAAGTCATTATTGGATGGTTTCTCTTGTAGCGAAGTTTCATATGTTATGAATCTCCAATTGTATGTGAGTCGTGACATATTTGTTTAGAAATACAATGTTCTAAAAGGCGGTAGGTGGTAGGTGGGCAGTCACCCACCGCCTAATTATCTAATTCTTTTTGTTCATTTCGATATTTCTCCAATAATTCCTTTTTGTCGAATTCAAACTCAAAGTCCACCTGCGCACGGGTTAATATGTCAAATAATCTTTAATAAAACTTCAAAATTTTGGAAAAATAAAAATATGCTATGCATTAATCTAGGCAGCCGATTAATATAGCAACACTCAGAGGCATCAACGGTCTCAAAGGCGAAGCGGTGGGCAACCGCCTAGCCGGTTCCTTTTAGAATACTAAGAAATCTCAAAACAATTGTGAGCTGTCTGGCCAGCGTTGTCTTTTGTACAATTGAGACTCTAATGTTTGAATATATGCATGTGAGCGAGCGTAATTACTTTCTTATTCTTTGGTGGCTAACATCTACCTGTCTGAAATTTACCTTGGTTTTTTAAATGGTATCGATATAATATTCTTTGGTGGCTAATCTACCTGTCTGAAATTTACCTTGGTTTTTTAAATGGTATCGATTTAAACCCATGTAAGATTATTACCTTTAGGATAGTGTTGTGTCAATTACAACTAAATTATCTCAAAATCTATTTTTGTATCTCTGATGTGTAGTATTAGCCTTGTTGAGTAGCTGGACTAAATTTTCAGGAATGTTACAAATGATTCTGGTACTCATCAGAGCCTGTTGTGTTTTTAGGTGGCCGGAGGGAAGATGATTGGACCTGTCCTAGCTGTGGCAATGTGAATTTCTCGTTCAGAACAACTTGTAATATGCGTAACTGCACCCAGCCTAGGCCAGCTGATCACCACGCTGTAAGAACTGCATATCTGAAAGGAATCTGTGATCATATGTGTGCAGGAAGAAGAGATGATTGTCTTAGTACCATAAATTTTAGTTGATTTTTCCGTCTGGTGCACTACTTCGTACTGTTTTCTTCTTGTATCACAGCTGTATTTGGCCTTGAATTTTTTTTATTACAAAAACGTGAACACCTTCATGTTACCCCCCTCCTTTTTACCAAGAGAATAAATTCTCGTCAAATCTTTCAGTACTCTACTTCTCCGCCTGAAACAGGGTGTGCATGCAAAATAACATCGATTATTTTAGATATTCTTTCAGGCCCACATAATATCATGAACAAAATAGCTTTTTCACTATGGATTCGGTCTATGTATCTGTTGTTGCGGGGGCCAGTTTTACTCTTTTGAATTTGATTGCTTTCACTGTATCTGTAAACTTTTGTTGCCTTTATATTATTTACTTATGGAAGTATCTGTTTCAGAAATCTGCTGTCAAGCCAATGCAAGTACCTCAGGGATACTCATCTGCTGCACCCTATGTGGGCTCTGGCACACCCTCAATGTATATGGGTCTATCACCTTATGGTTCTTCTATGTTCAATGGACCATCTATGCCTCCTTATGATGTTCCATTTTCTGGGGGCTCGGCATATCATTACAACTATGGCAGTCGTCTGTCTGGTGGCAGCCCATATCGACCCTTGCATTTATCTGCCCCCCCTCCATACACTAGTGGATCATTGATGGGAAATGGTAATCTGTTTTTTTATCGGCATCCTTGTAAATTTGATAGCAACCATGATTGTATCCTCATGTGCTTGTTGTGGATTTGTTGCCCTTTTCCTTTATTTCCTTGTATTATCATGCAGTAATAGCATTCTTTGATGATTGGTGTCCTAATCATTCTCCAGGTGGAATGTATGGCGTGCCTCCGCTGATGGACCGATATGGTTTGGCTTTACCTATGAGCCCTGCCATGGTAATTTATGTTTTTGAACCATCTCTTTTACTTCTATCTACAAAAGTTATCAAGGGTTTATTATGCGACACGTGTCTGGCTAGTTTGGGCATTGGTAGACGCCTTCTATTAATAGCCATGTTGTATCGAGATCTCTCATTATGATGGTTAATAAGAGGCATGCTGGATGGTGATTTTTGTTCTGATTACCTGTTTCCTTCCTGGGTAAAAAAACCAGTGATAATACTTGTATTTTGGAAACTAAACTTTGGGATAATGATCTGTTGTAGGGGCCTAGACCTGGGTATTTCCCTGAAGATAGCTCTCAAAGGAAACCTAGTGGTATGAGATGCTCCTTGTAAATCTTGAATCTGGTTTCTGAATTAATTTTGTATTCATTTAATAACCACATGTTTTTTTATCATCTTAGATGGAACTCGTGACAGTGACTGGGCTTGCCCAAAATGTGGCAATGTCAATTTTTCGTTTAGATTGGTTTGCAACATGAGGAAGTGCAACACACCTAAACCTGGACAGGTTGAATTCCTACCTTTTGTCGCATGCTACCCATGAATGTTTGTCGTATCACCTGTTAACCTTTGAATTGCATATGTTGATACTAGAATTAGTTATCTTTTGAGTTTTGACAGGATTGGATTTATATGAATTTTTGTTCTTATTTGTATTTTTTTGGTTTCGAAAGTAACTTGGGAATTCCTTTATGCAGGGTACCAAATATAACAAAAATGCAAGTATGTATAGCATAGTTTTCCCTTTGTTCAATAAATCCAAAATAATGATTATAATAGTAATGGTAAGTAATGATTCTGTTACCCTTATGTATTGGTTAATTTTGCGATTTAGAACAAGATATGCCTGAAGGAAGTTGGAAATGCGAAAAATGCAACAACATAAACTATCCATTCAGAAGCAAGTGTAACAGACAGAATTGTGGAGCTGATAAACCCTCCGATACAGTGAACTCCCCGCCCGAGGTAGCTGGTTCAGATGATCAGGTCTGTCGTGCGCTATGTCTAATGTGTATGACTGCTCCTTCAAAATTGCTTGTTTCATCTAGTACTCTCCAGACATGTATCAAATTCGGAAACCACTCAGAGTGGCAATTTACACGCGAACACTACTTTTGTTGGCAGCTCTTGCTGAATTTTTATCTCCGGTTTATTTTGGTTCTTAAGTGTTTACTTGTACATTTTAGTTTGTTTTGTGTCCTTTCATCAATTAACTAAAGTTGTCTACTTTCCAGTGAGTACTAGGCATGTTGAGAAGGTCCAGAGTTGTCGTCCAGCGTTGCTCAGTATGGGTGTCTGAAAGTCAGTCATGTCATCTTCCTGTTGCAGCGGTTGTCAAGTTACCATGCCTTCTCCCAATTCGTGTCAAATTGTGTATTAATTCTAATGAATCCTAAGGTCTATATCCTTGTGAAGTTGCAACATGTGTCTGCAAGATTGTCTTTGCTAGATTTACATATCGGTTGCCATTCTCTAGAATTGCGTATTTAGTTTATGAAGACATGCATTTTCAGCTATATTCTGTTGGCCAATTCGGTTTGAATAGTCTCTGTTTTGTTGAAGAGTTCTTTGTTCTAGAAACAGGTCCCATCAAAGTCTTCTATAATTTTAACCAGGCCTTTCTTGTCGAGTGAAAGTTTCATGGCCATTGTATCAACAGCTGGCACTTGTTTGAACCTTCCATGTTGTCTATCTCAAACTTTTTTTAGCTCTTGTATCTTCGTGGTAGCTTTCTTGGCGTGTTTCCCCAGTTTTCATTCTGAAATGTGAATCGATCCGTTCCATGAATCGAGCTGGCTGCGCCTTATCTCTCCTTTGATTAGGAGTATAGTGAGAGTACCTCTGTTTCCATAAATAATGGTGTTGTCCAAGTATGAACTTCGAGCAGAGTTCTCTTTTGTGTCATGGGTGCCACCACTTAAATAGATCAATGCGTATAGGTGATTCAGTAAACTTTCAGGTTTATTTGTTACTTTCATGCTGGTGTCCTAATGCACGAGGGCTTCTTGAATCATACCTACTTTTTCGTACGTAAGTGAAACTTTTGGGGTGCAAAATTTATCAGTCGACGCACTTCTCGCTGTGGGGGGTTTAATATGGCCTGGTTTTTGAGGAAAATTTGATTCCTCGATGCATTTTGAATTTGGTACCATCCCATTACTTGATTACGTGGAAAATTTTGCTTTGTTTTTCAACTAATTTACTATTTGGTATTGGTTGGCAATAAATGCCCATATGGTTTCTCTGTGCCCGCTAACCTCTACTTGTTTTCCCCAACGCTTGACATGTTTTCCCCAACGCTTGATAAACAAAAATACAAAATTTCCGATTTGAATTTATTAAAAGTTTTGTTCGTGGCTGGTGGTTGTCGCAATACCCTGCATGTGAATTAAAGTCGGCTTGGCTGTATTATATTAAAGCTGGTGGAACTACCAATGTACTTGAAAGAGGAGGCCCCATTTGTTCAAAATTTTTCCCTTGCCGACATAAGCTTGATGTGTATCATACATTTATATGCCATCGTTTTTAAATTTATGGTATGGGACGCGATAGTGATTGAAATGGAAGAAGACAGGAAAGCGCAGCAGGCGTACACGTGAGAATTCATCTGTTTATTCAGTTTATTTGTAAGATATTTAATGTGGCTTAGTGTATCCGGTGTATGTTGAAAATTTTTACAGGTGGGGGTCTTCCATGATATCTTGTAAAATCACTGACATTATATTAATTTATTCCCTGAAGAGATATGAGCTTCATTCCAAGTAAATAACATTTTTAGGAGTATCTATAACACAGCTTCTCTCGCAAATTTTTTCTTCATTTTTCTTTAAAATGTATGTTAAAAAGTGAATGGCATTCTAGAGAGGAGCGGTAAATCAAGCCTTTCTCTGCTTGTAATGTAACAAGACGCGGGTTGTCTAATACAATAAAAATATTAAAAACAGAAGTCTGTTGGAATCAAACTGCTAAAGAATATGAGGCGCGAATTCCAGATGATAAAGTAAGGAACAATCCCTACAGTCGCAATTTGTTCAAGACTAACAGAGAAGCCGTAATTTAAATTCTACGGGAGGCGATGAAAAGGTTGCGATGCTTGAATATGCTGCTACCCATCAGTTCAAAACATTCGGGTAGAAGTCGGCTTCATACGGAGATCTGAAAACGGGGAATTCCTGAAAGTAGTTGGCGGGCACACGAGGATGCAGTCCGGTCATCCAGAATTCTGAAGAAGGGAGAGGCAAGGCTTCTGGTTCACCTGAACCCCACGAATTGCTTGACAGAAGAGAGAGAGCATGATGATATTCCGGTGCAGCATCTGTGTGGGAAGTGATCTTGGAACCTGAATTATTGAAACTGCATAAATTATGTGAACATCATTCATTATAGTCTGGCCCGTGAAACAGGAAAACCAACCTGAATTCAAAAACCCTGAAGTGGAATTCTTGGGGGCGCTACCGTGTAGAGCATCAGTGCCTCCGTCTCCAAGAGACTTGGAAGCATATCCTTTAGTGATGGTGAACTCCGAGCTATCCCCCATGGAATTTGCAGGGATTCTAGGATTAATAAATGGGGCACTGTTCAGTAGAAAACTTACCTGTTGCCTTCTGTCTGTGCCTGGAAATCGAAATCAAACAGAACCCTATTAATTGAGCAAATTTTTGACAGAATTCAAAACATAAAGTTTTAAGTACACCATTACCATGAAACGGGGATGAGAGCCTAGCTGAATCAAATCGGACGGTTTCGTGCTGTGGCTTGCGGCGCCTAGCGTTATGATCAGAAAGCCTTCTTCGACAACTGCGTTTCTTTTCATCAAATTCAGACAAACTATGGAACCTGCAAACAGAAACAAGAATTCTACACTTTAAAAAATCTTCCCACATTCGCTACACAAAACATGTGCAAGAAACTGACGAGAGACATTTTGGGATATGGAAGTTATTGTACCTGCTACACTGCTGGCAAAATCGACGTTCATGGCCTCCAACATAAACCTTAGGGCATTTGGAATGGCTTTCACAAACCCTATGCTTTTGGTGATATTCTTTAGCCATCGAGAGATCAAGATTGCAGTCCTCGACTTGACAACGCGGTATTGGAGCATTCTGGCCAGAAAATTTAGTTTTCTTGGGTATGGCTTTATTACTGGATGGAGAAGGCATCGAAGATAAGGATGCGATCTTACCATTTCCTCCACCTCCACTATTCTCAAAATAAGTCCGTTTTCCGAGTTTCAGACCAATCAAAGGTTCCACAGAGCCAACTGTAGCTCCCATAGGTGGAGAAATCCCAGAAACCCCGGCTACTTTCATTTCCATTTTCTGGCTAAAGTTTCCATTAGAACAATCAAATTTCATGAACCTGAAGCTATCCTTCGTAGAAGAGTCGGTAGAAGCAGATGCGGAGCTCTTTGCTGAGGATCCATGACCACCATCAGAGCCAGATGCAACACTATTCCCCCCGCCCCATGAGAGATTGAATGATCCAGCATCGATTTCTCCATCATCAACAATCATCCAATCTGCTAATTGGAGCTTCTTGGGACTGTCAATTGGTTTCGAACAAAAAGCAGCAAAGTTCTCGCAATCCCACTTAGTATTCCAATCCATCTCAGAACAATAGCTCATCAATCAGTTTACTTCTTGTACATGGAGAGCATTATAAACTGACTCATGATCAGAGAATGAAAATTAGAGCACGATCAGAAAATGCTCAAAAAGTATGAGACAAAGCAATAATTCGCATAACTAACACGACACTGAGATACAATATTTTTGGAAGCATGACTTATTAAAAAGGAGATTCAAGAAATTATCAGGTAACTTTTACTCTCGAAACACACGATTTAACGGATAAGTAGCAAGAAAAATCAACACTCACCATACATAAAACCACAGGTTCTATTAAACACCATCATAATCAAACAAAAATCAACTAACAAATTCCACAATTCAAAGTGACCAAATAAATAAATAACTCCAGAATCGATGGAATGCAAAAATACTCCAGCCACCTTCTCTCTGTTTGTTTGTATATGTGTGTGTGTGTGTGTGTCGCTGATGGCATACCTTATCATTTAAAGCAGAGCATTTCTTGTTTTGATAATAGGTACGCCAAATGAAATAATGCTTGAAAGTTGGGAAAGAATTTTACCATTCACTGTGTATCAAGTAACATCTTATATACAGTAAAGGAACTGTGTCATTCTTTCTAGCACGAGAGCGATTGATTAAGACCCACCAAAACCACAGAAGAATAGAAAAAAAAAAATAAATAACGAAGAAGCTTATCTTCGTCCATTAAAGTAATCAAAAAAGATGAAACTATGAGTCCAACAACATACGTCAAAGTCCCCCCCACCACTAAATCTGATTAACAGTTAAATACAAAGAAAATAAATGGCTAAAAAACAAGGTGTTTGTCTATAACATTAATTAACTCACTTAATAAGAAAGATATATACCAATAAAATAAAAATGGTCCCCCCACCTAGGGTTTGTTAGTGGAATCAGGCAACCTAAAAATAGAAGGAAAAGCTTTTCAGTTCCACGCAGAATGTCTTTTCGGAACGATAAACAAAACAAAAACACCATTAAAGGACACCGTTGCCACAAAACCCACAAGCTCAACTACGTGGAAACACCTCAGACACCACCATCACCACCAAAAACAGAAAAACAAAAAATAAAATCCAAAGAACAAATTTTTCCCCTTTTCACAGAAAACCCTTCATTAAGAACCGAATTTATCTCCATCCTCGAAAAAAAACAAAACCATTTCATTTCCCCATTATCATCACGGCAACAGAGGGGTTAGTTAATCGGCTGTACACGAATATAAAAAGCGAACAGACAGATTAAACGAAAAGGAGAAGAGAATTTTTACCCGATAAGGTATGGGAATGGATTAGAATAATAAAAAAAAAATTAAAAAAAGGGAAGCGAGAACCAAAATCTGCGAAGGCAAGGGGAAAAGGAGAATGTGCAAAATGATTTGCTTTACCAAATGAAGAAAGTGAGAGTGAGTGAAAATATAATGCGAGTGAGGGTGTGAGCTGTGTTTTTACTGTGGGGACCATTTCATATTAATTAATAACAATAAAGAACATGTCTTGTTATTTTGACACACACATAAATATTCAATTATAATAACAAATTTATTCATCATAATAAATTCTCTTTAAAAATCCACACTGAACCCGTATTTTAATATTTTTTATCCAGTAAAATAAAACCCAATTTGTAAATATTAGTTGATTACATTTTTTTTTTTACTATTTTCATGTTAAAGTATTAATTTTATTTAAAAACTATTATTTATGTTATAAATTTTGTGGAGAAAAATGAGAAAGAAAATCAAAGACTACAGAAATACAATAGAGAAAAAGATGAGTGGAATCAATTAATTCTCATTTCAACTATACACCTCTATTTATAGGGTAGAGGAAATGTTACACAAAAAGAATTATACAATCAAACCAATCACCTAAATATCATCTATATATAACACTCCCCCTTAGATGATTGGTGGAGATTCTAATGTTGCCTCGTTAAAATCTTGTCAGTAAAACCCAGTGAAAAAAACCTGAACGAAGGAAAAAAAGTACAACATTTGATACTTCCCCTGATTTCAATCACCGAATGTCCTTTGATTGATGCATCTCTATCTTGTGCACCAATTTCTTGAATATTGATGTTGGTAATGCTTTTGTGAATAAATCAGCTACATTGTCATTGGAGCGAATTTGTTAGACATCGATATCACCTTTCTTTTGAATTTCATGCATGTAGAAGAACTTTGGCGAAATATGTTTCGTTCGATCGTCTTTAATATATCCTTTCTTTAATTGTGCAATGCAAGCAATATTTATCTTCGAATATAGTCGTCAGAATATCTCTCGTTGTTGGTAGTCCACATGATTCTTGAATATGTTGTGTTGCGGACCTCAACCACACACATTCTCGGCTTGCTTCATGCATTGCAATGATCTCTGAGTGATTTGATGATGTCACTGTTAAATTTTGCTTTGTCGACTTCCATGATATAGTAGTGCCCCCTCGTGTAAACACATAACCTGTTTGGGATTTGGCTTTATGTGGATCTGAGAGATAACCTGCATCTGCATATCCTAATAAAGAAAAATTTGATTTTTTCGAATAAAACAAACATATGTCAGTTGTACCACGAAGGTAACGAAAAATGTATTTTACACCATTCCAATATCTTCGGGTTGAAGAAGAACTATATCTCGCTAGAAGGTTAACAAAAAAAGATATATCTGATCGGGTACAATTTGCAAGATATGATAATGCACCAATTGCACTCAGATATGGTACTTTTGGACCAATGATATTATCTCCATCTTCAAGTGGACTAAAAGGATCTTTCTTAGTGTCAAGTGATCTAACAACCATTGGTGATGCTAATGGATGTGCTTTATCCATGTAAAATCGTTTTAATATTTTTTATGCGTATGAGGATTGATGAACAAATATTCCTTCTTGTAAATGTTCAATTTTCAAGCAAAGACAAAATTTTGTCTTTCTCAAATCTTTCATCTCAAATTCACTTTTTAAATAATTTGCAGTTTTGGTATGTTCTTTGGGAGTTCCTATGAGATTTAGATCATCCACATATACTGCCACGATTGCAAAACCTTCATCCGTATTTTTCGTAAAAACGCATGGACAAATAGCATCGTTTGTGTAACCTTCTTGTAATAAATACTCACTAAGGCGATTGTACAACATGCGCCTGGATTTTTTTAATCCATATAATGACTTTTGCAGTTTTATTGAGAACATGGTCTTAGGGATTGTATCACTTGCTTCTGATGGCTTAAATCCTTCAGGGATTTTCATGTATATGTCGTTATCAAGTGAACCATATAAATATGCAGTAACCACATCCATAAGTCGCATGTCCAATTTTTCTGATACAACCAAGCTAATCAAGAATCGAAAAGTGGTGCCATCCATTACAGGTGAGTAAGTTTCCTCATAGTCAATTCCAGGTCTCTGAGAGAAACCTTGGGCTACAAGTCTGGCTTTATATCTTACAATTTCGCCATTTTCATTTCTTTTTCGTACGAACACCCATTTGTATCCTACAGGGATTATATTTTTAGGTGTTTGAACTAAGGGCCCAAACACTTTACGTTTCTCTAAAGAATCTAATTCAGTTTGTATAGCTGCCTTCCACTTTGGCCAATCATTTCTTTGTTGGCAATTTTTAACAGATTGTTGTTCGGGATCATCATTGCCTTGCATAATATCAAGGACTGCGTTTAAAGTGAAAACATCATCGATGTTTGTATTACTTCGATCCCATATTTTACGAGATATCAAATAATTTGTCGAAATCTCAATATTTTCATGTGATTGTGATTCTTCATGAATCATGTTTTCCACATCTGTTTCATTTATTTCTCTTGTTGTATCATGTAAAGTTGCTTATTCTGGAGCTGTAACTGCGTCTTTATCTTGCATATTTCTTTTTCTAGGTACTGTATCCTTCGAACCAATTGGTCGACCACGCTTCTGGCGTATTTTAGATTCGTTTGCGGGTAAAGTATTACATGATCCTACATGGACATCAATCTTTACTGGAGTATTCTCTACTTGTGTGTATGATTTTGTCACATTTTTTGTATTAACAAAAGCATCGGGTAATTGATTTGCAATTCTTGGCAAATGAATAATTCTTTCAATTTCTTGCTCACATTGATTGTTTCGAGGATCATAATGAGATAATATTTTCTCATTCCAACAAATTTTTCGTTGTTCCTCAGGATACAACTTTGCTCCCCCTAGAGTTGGAAAATCAGTTTCATCAAAGTGGCAGTCTGCAAATCTTGCAGTAAATAAATCATCTGTTAAAGGCTCCAAATATCTAATGATAGATGGTGAATCATATCCCACGTAAATTCTAATTCTACGTTGTGGACCAATTTGGTCCGTTGTGTAGGTGGAATAGGGACTTGTACCGCACAACCAAATACTCGAAAATGAGAAACTTCAGGTTCTTGACCATATGCAAGTTGCAAAGGTGAGTATTGGTGGTAATTAGTTGGTCTCACACGAATCAATGATGCAACGTGTATTATAGCATGACCCCAAGCTGCAGATGGTAGTTTTGTTTTCATGAGTAGCGGTCTAGCAATCAATTGAAATCGTTTAATAAATGATTCTGCAAGACAACTGAATGCTCAACTGAAATCCCGATCGACATACAAAATTCATCAAATGCTTGTGATTTGAATTCAACAGCATTATCAAGACGAATTGCCTTGATTGAGTGATCAGGAAACTGAGCTTGTAATTTAATTATTTGCCCAAGTAATATAGAAAAAGCTATATTTCGAGATGCTAACAAACTAACATGTGACCACCTAGTTGAGACATCAATCAATGCCATGAAGTATCAAAATGGCCCACATGATGGGTGTATAGGCCCACAAATATCCCCATGAATTCTTTGTAAGAAGGTTAAAATTTCAATATCAACCTTTGTTGGGGAAAGTCTTATAATTAATTTTTCTTGTAAACAAGCCACACATGAAAAATCATCATGTAAGAGAATCTTCTGGTTCTTTAAGGGATGTCCACGAGAATTATTTATTATTCTTCACATCATTGAACTCCCAGGGTGACCAAGTCGGTCGTGCCATAATACAAAATCTTTCTTGTCAACAAACTTGTTGTTTGTGACTGTATTTGCTTCAATTGATTTTATTATTGTGTAATACATCCCAGAGGGAAGTACACATAATCTTTCTTTTATCTTCTTTTGGCTAGATATAATGGATGTAATGCAAAGATATTCAAAATTATTTGCATTCAATGTTTCAATATGATATCCATTTTGGCGGATATCTTTAAAGCTAAGAAAATTTCTACTGGATTTGCTTGCATATAGTGCATTTTCAATATACAGGCTTGTCTCATTTGGTAAAATGACTTTTGCCTTACCATGAACTTCAATAATTTTTTATGCACCCGAGATATTTATAACATTATTTTCAGCTAATGTTAATTCCAAAAAATACCTTTTGTTTTGAAGGATGGTGTGTGTTGTACCACTATCAGCTAGACATTCATCATGATATTTCTTCATTAATCTAAAAATAAATGTATAATTTAGATAAGTTATAGCTCAAAGATAATTACATCCAAGACATATATAATTTAATTATGCAACAAAATAATATAACTTATATAATTATTTTTATGAAGGATGTGAATATCTAAAAGATTAAATAATGATCTACCCAAAAAAATAATAAGTTAAATTTATCTAAGGTATAAATCATGATTTGTGCAAAAAAAATATAAATAAACATGGTATCATGTAGAATATGAAAATATATATAAACTTGTCATGTTGCTATAGTTATTAATCCATCAAATATAATATATTAGCAACTTGTTAAATCAAAAAATTTAAGAATGCAAATAATAAGAAAGCATGTCAAGATATGATGAGGAAATTTAAATTAAACAAGAATATATTTATAATTCATATTGAATTAATATTATTTAAGAATATTGACAAATATTGAATCTTTAATCAAAATTCTGCAGGAATATTGATATATATTAGATCTCGAATCAATATTATTTGTTAATATTGATAAATATTATATATTTTTGGCGATCTAATATCAAAGTCATTATCGTTTTGGCAATCTTCAAAATTCTTATAGAATTTTGGCGAATATCGGAAGATTTGATTCTTCATAAATATTGACAAATTTTATATCTTGGATCAATATTCCATCAAAAAATATTGATAGTTATACCAAAATATGGACAAATCTTAAATTTTGAATCAATATTCTTCAGGAATACAAACAATCTCTTATTTAAATATTAAATCATAAGTTGCTATTTTTTTAAAATCAAATCAATATTCTTCCGAAATATTGTTGAATATTAATATATCATTCTATCAAATCAATATTCTTCAGAAATATTGTCAAATCTTAAATTATCTATTAATATCGATAATTTTTATATCTTGTATCAATATTCTTCGGGAATATTGATAAATATTGTATCCTTAGATCTATCAAATATCAATATAAAATCATGTTGTGTTTCATCAAGAACATCAATACAAAATCAAACGCTGTGCTTCTTCAGGAGCATCAATGATTAACTAGAAGTATACACATAAAAGTAAAATTTATGCGATTTCGAGGAGCATCAATATAAGATCGAAATATTGTGCTTCTTCGAGAGCATTCATACGAAGATAATAATATATATATTTTTCCTACCTTGAAGAGCACTCGTGCTGATAACGTGTTATAAATTTAGTGGAGAAAAAGGAGGAAGATAATCAAAGACTAGAAAAATACAATAGAGAAAAGATGAGTGAAATCAATTAATTCTCATCTCAACTATACACTTCTATTTATAGGGTAGAGGGAATGTTACACAAAAAGAATTATACAATCAAATCAATCACCTAAATATCATTTATATATAACAATTTATAAATTATTAATTATATTTTGATTTGTAACAGATGAATCTAACTTACCTTTTCTTTTTCTTTTCTTTTTTTTTTCCCAAAAAAATTGTGTGAAATTGAGAGAAGAAGATGTAATAGCATGCAAATCATATAAAGGTTTCGTTTGAACATGTATTTTAAAAATGTTTTTAGTGTTTAATAATTGAAAAAAAAATTAAAGTATGTGTTTGGATAGATTTTTGTAAAATATTTTGGATTTCTAAATATCGTTATTCAAGTATAGTTTTTAAAGAACAAATGAGAGATGTTTTTATAATTAAACTATGAAAAACAGAGATGAACAACATTACCGTTGAAATGTTAAAATGTTTTTTATAGAATAATTGTCCAAACATATATTTATTCTTAAAACAATTTTTAAAATATTTTTTTAAAAAAATTTAAAAAAACACTTTTATAAAAACATTTTATAAATATATCTGCCAATGAGACCAAAAGGTGCAAAACAACTTATGTATAATAAACTCTTTCAAAGAGGTGAACTCTTGGCCGCTGACGTTTATCTATTTGTTCACCAGCTCAGACTTGATACATAATCTATTTGGCCGCTGACGTTTATCTATTTGGTTAAATTGATTAATTTTTATAATAGCAAGCTGGAACGTCTCTCTTGATAAATAAGAGAGATAGACACACATAATAAGAGGCATGACGAGTGATGTCCAATGGATTTCCAAGCTTTCTCGGATGATATTTAATAAGATATTTTATATATTAGAATTTTAAAACCTTTTTTTGAAGAAAAAATTGCATTAATCTAAATTATCCGCAGATACAACTTCTTGTACGTAAATATACAAACATCAATCCATTCCATGGATTATGAACTTGAGCATGCGAATTTTGCCATGATAAAGTCCAGTAAATTATCTAGCGTCCAGAATTGTAAGCCTGTAGTTTGATCATGAATCTGTACTGCTCCACTTGGCCCAAAAAAATCCGAATCTGAAGTATCAAGTAACTGATTGAACAACAGCCACTGAATCAAAGAATATCCCAATAATTACCTTAGAGATATTGAGTCTTTTACAGCTAGAATATATAATAAACCGTGCAATAAGGCCCACTAAGCCTCATAAATAAAATTACCCTCTAAGCCTCAACATCCAACCGAAACTGTCCTTGTCGAGGTTTCATCTGCAGACACCATTTGGTTTGAGTGATAGGATAAGTAATCTATAGATAAGTAATATAATGTAAATTAAAAATAAATAAGAAAAAATAGTTAATACATTATTTGATTTGATGGAGAGATTATAATTTATTTGATTTAATTGATGTAAAATTATTAATTTATAAATAAATAAATAATATGACGAAGATAAAGCGAAATTAATTGGGATAAGTTATACATAGATTAATAATATATCAAACCAAACAATGCCGATCATAACCATGAGATGTCATTAATAATTAAACTCAGCAAACAACAAGGAAGCATGCCCACTTAACATGCATAGGCAATTCGTCAATAAAGACTCATCATGCTTTCGCCGACAAAGTTCACCCCAAACCGCCGTCGAGCTAGCTTCTACCTGAGGCAAGTCCCGGAATCCATGCATCCTTAAAAGCTGCAATATTCTTACCATCACCCATGCACTCTCCATCCAATCCCTTTACCAATAAGCTCCCTATCAATTTATGCAATTGCAAGTGTGATTGTGGTATATTTCAAATACACCCAAACTTGTATTGCTTGAAATCCATCCGCAAGTTAATTCTCAAATCAAATCTCGTTCAATCTAAATAAAATCAATCAATTCAAATGCAACCTCATATATATTCGTCGTTCAGAGTCAAGTTATTTCTAAAATAATAGACTTATAGCAATTTATGCATATATTTTTATTATATGTGATGTATTTATTATGTAATCCAATCAGATTAAAACAAAGATGAATGAGGGTGAAGCGCAGTTTTATGGGATTATGTGATTCATTTGGTTATCATTCTGCGACGCATTACCTTAGTCGCGTCGCCACAAGACACAAAAAAACGGGAACATTTGGTGACGCAGATAATATTAATCGTTGCCAAAAGGGTACATTCAGCGACGCTTACCGCGCAACACGTTGCGAAAAGTCATGATTCTTGTGGTGCCAATTCGAAATTAGAACTTGCTTTAATTATAAATAAATCAATAGATGATATAATCTAAAATTATTTAAATTAGTTAGTTGAAACCAAATCGATCACACTTTTGTCTCCAATATAGTGAACATCAAGTAAAAAGAAGATAATTGGCCAAAGCCTAAACTTATAAAAACAACTTTATAAATTTATAAATTATATAAGTGGTTTTAAAAGCTTAAGTATTTTCTCACAAAAGCTCATAATTGTAAGTTTATATTTTCAAAATAATTTGTTCATGTATTTATTAAAAAAAACAAGACAATGAATTTTAAACATGTTGATGTGTTTTATATTATAAGAGTTTTTAATATGAAAATTATCATACCCGACCTAACATTATAAAAAAAATACAATAATTAATTTAACACATTAATTATTAAATATAATTATAATAATTATTAAAAATAATATTATATATTAATATTTATATTCATAATATTTTAATAATCAATATAGTAGTAAATAATAATTATAATTTTATATTAGTAATAATATGATAAAATAATTATTATAGTAATATAATTAATTAAATATGTATAAACTAATTATAATCATAATCATAAATGAATATATAGTCACTTAATTTAATTGAAAAATTAATAATATTAATATTAATAATGATATTATTCATAATACTAATATAAATATAATAATAATAATAATTATTATTTGAAATTAACTTGTATGATATATTATACCAGGGTAGATTTGAGATAATATTAAAATTGATAAAGAGATGTTTCAGAAAGACTTTATAAAATACTTTAAAACAATTTATAAATAGTCAAACGACTTATTTTGACAGCATATATATTTTTTAATAAAAAATGTTTCCAAACAAAAAGTTGAAGACACCATTTTTAGTTAAAAAATAAGTTGATTATTAAAAACAGATTTTTTTAATTCCTTTTTCATTTCTTCCCGTACCAATAATTGAACACAAAAACTCAAGTGAGATGGTTTGAAAGTTTAATTTTGTAAGACAAATCTCTTACTTGTGTCACTCATTAAAAATATTACTTTTTATTCCAAAAAATTTAATTTTTATTTTAAATATGAACATAAATTACCCATCTCACGTTATAAAGATCCGTGAGACAATCTCACAAGATACAAAATCATAATTGAAATAAAATTAGACTATCATTGTATCTCCTTTCATGTTTCATTCCAATGTTTGATTCAATTAGTTACTGTTTGATTTATATGTGAATGTGTTATAGTTGGTACCACACGAAATTGAAAGGTGGAAGAGGGGGTCCAAAGTATAAAAAATAAGGAGGATAAAAAAAATAAACAGAGTTATTTTGAGAATTCTAAAAATTATACCGATCACCATTTTGTTTATATTATGCCTAAAATATTATATAGCAGTATACTAGTATTAGTATATCATAATTTTTTTTTGTCGATAATGATTGTTAACTATTAATTTTTTGCATGTATTTTTTTATTATTAATATTGTTTTTAAAGTCTAAGAGATAAATTGATAATCATCATTTTGAAAATAATTGTAAAACTTTATGGTACCGTACATGATATATATATATATATGTATGTATAAATTAAAAAAATTTTATATACTATGAAATTTGTTGATATCGTTCTGAAAAATAAATCGTGTTTTCAAGTTCAATAAATCTTGCTTAAAATAAAAATCTAATGACTCTAACGTGCATAAAATATTTGAACAAAGAATGCAACCTTACAGACAATGTTTGGCTCTTATACGGGCACGCCAAAAACTACTACTTACAAAAAAATCTTGCGCGACAATTAAAATCTTAAAAAGGCAGACGAAACGTGAGTTTCGATAAAATAAACTTAGGACGAAAAATAATTTACAAGAGTTCGTGAAACTGAACATCAAATTCTCATAATGAACTAAACAACATAAAAACTTAAAAACTTAAAATCATTAAAACTTATCATCATGAAGCCGTCAATGAAAATACTAACTCTAAAATTTTATTTAATACTGGCTTTTAAAGGTCACACATAAAATAATGTAACAACAAAATATTAGTAAACATATGCAAAAATTTTCGCTTTAAAACGTTAGAGCTTCGAAATCAGTCGTGACATGTAATACCTTCACCTCTTAGACTCTTCAGTCTTTCCACCAAATCTTTTAATTCACTTACATCTCAAATCTAATTGTATCAATCAAGTATAGTGAGTCTAAAGACTAAAAAAGAATATGCAAACATAACTCGTGTATAAACTTGAAACTTTAAAGAAATGACATATCATGAACATATTAAAATAACTTATCATTTAGGAGTGATGAAATACATGCATTTGTGGCAACCGGCGTTATGAGCGCATATTTTGAAAAGGTCATCTCCGGAGCTCATCCCTTAATGGATTAAGAGATTAAATTGAATTTAATTAAAAAAATTGGAAAATGGACACGTAGGAGATCGGAGCGTCCGAACTGGGTTTGGAACATCCGATCTAGTTAGGCCATGCATTCTTGAGGTGTCAAATTTTGATCGACACGTGGTAGAGATCGAAGCATCCGATAAGGATATCAGACCGTCCGATGAGGTGGCAGAACAAGTTTCAACGAGATCGTGACACGTGGCTGGGGCCAGCAGATCGGAAAGTCCGATCTAGTGATCGGAGCGTCCGATCGTTGCCTATAAATAGGCCATCCGAGATTCACATTTTCACACCAATTTCACACTTTATCTCTCGGTTATTGGATGTTTTAGGGGCTTCCTAGCCTTAGTTATCTAGGGGCGGGGCCTTGGCGAGGCGTCGAGAGGTCGCAGCGGAGTAGTGGTCAAGTTCTGGGCCCATCATCTTCAAAGTGCTGACGACGGACAGAGGTATTCCTAAGTTCCCTATAAATAGTTAGGGAGTATGAAATAGAATAGTTAAGGCTTTTAGAATAATATTATGATGCATGAGTATTTTTCATTGTAGTGCGGACTATAGTCTTGGACATAGAACTGATGTAGCTTGCGTAATAGAATTAAGGTACGAAAGTACTGTTCGAGATAACCTGACTAAGTATGCATGTATTATGTTTTGAATTATTTATATGACATGATTTATCTGCATATATTATGACATGTTATTATGCTACATTTCATGAGCATCTTGAGCTATATCCTTGGGATATCCGGAATTAGGGTTTTGACCCTATCTTGTTAGTTGATGATTGGACATGATGATCAGTGTCAGGTCACCGGTATTTGGTTGGACACATGGACTCATGTCAGGACACCGGTATTATTTCCACTGTCGGGTATGTGAGCCACCTCTTGGGGCAACGACGCAGAGTGCTACATCACCCAGGGCCCATGTTTGATCTCGATATTCTTTACTTCATGTCTTGGTAACCCGTACACTTGCATACATGCACATATAATATTGCATACTCATACTCTCGCACTGATCGTTTTATGCTCACATCCTTGTACTATTTTTTTGACACCCTATTCCACGGGGCATGTCACAGACTTGATGGAGCAGGAGGCTTTGGGAGACCGTAGTTGCAGGATGGCAGTAGTGGTGGACTTAGGTTCCAGTGGTCTCTTCAGTGTTTTGTTTTGAAACAGTGATTTCGATTTGGTTGTATAACTTTAGTATGTACATATTCCTTTCCTTGGGAATTGTATTTTGTTATGTTTTTCGCTGTTTGATTCTGATCTCTGTTTATTTAAGTTATAATGCATGCTTTAGTAGGTGATCACGGTGCGGGTCACTATATTGATGGTATCAGAGCATGCATAGAAATCTTGGGATCTAGATTTTGCATTGGGATTAACCTTTTAATCATCGTGTAGATGACGGGATATAATGATGATAGTAGCCATGGTACGTGGGTGGACGCTGGGGCATTGCATACGATCGCGAACATCATCGCCATGATGATCGTAGATGCTTCAGTATGCATCGATTATGCAGATATGTCCTAAGTCGTTGGCTGGAGGTGAGTATTCGGAAGATGCAGAGAACATGCTAGAATGCATGGAGAACTATTTTCGAGAATTTAATTGCACAAAGGAGAAAAATATGGAGACAATCAGTGTTTTGGTTGATTGGACTGCTAGGAAATGGTGGATATCTACGTCTGCGCCTATCATTTGAGCACGAGGAGTTGTTACCTTGGCAGATTTTCGCACATCTTTCCATAATTTGTATTTTTCTCCAGCACTCCGACAGGCAAAGGCCAGTGAATTGCTGAGTTTGAAGCAAGGCTCGATGTCAATTGACGAATACCAGCATAAGTTCTTAGATCTGTTGCCTTATTGTCCTCAGATTTATGACAACACTAAGGCAAAGTATAATCTATTTCTCCAGGGTTAATCCGAAAATCTATGACAGAGTAGCTGTGGGCGATGACATGACTTACGAGAGATTGGTTAGTCTATGTCTCCAGGCAGAGGACAACATTCGTTGTAACAGGTTTTTTCCTTTGTCTAGACTAGGGGTGCAAACGAACCGAATTGAGCCGAATAATGGTAAAATTTAAGGTTCGAATTTGGCTCGATAAGAGTATATTCGAGTTCGAGCTCGATTCTAAGTTCGATAATTTCAAATATTTTGGCTCGAGTTCGGCTCGAAATGAAGTTCGAGTTCGAGTTCGGTTCGAAATATTCGAACTATTCGTGAACTATTCAGATATTATGGTTTGAAAGCTCGAAATGTATATATATATTATTATATAATTATATTATATTAATTAAATATTAAGGCTCGCGAACTATTCGCGAACTATCGAACAGAGTAATTTCGGATCGAGCTCGGCTCGAAAAAAAGTTCGAACATGTTCGAATTTGGCTCGAGTTCGATAAGCTCGAATACGAATCAAATATTTATCGAGCGGACTCGTAAAGCTCACGAACAGGTTCGGTTCGTTTGCACCCCTAGTCTAGACCCACGAGTTCTTTGGGTCCCTGCAGTCAGTCTTTCAAGAAGTCAGCTTCTTCTTCTTCTTCTTCATCCAGATCTGTGGGAGTGATGTGTTTTGGAAGCAAGGGTTAGTGTAACCATTGTGGAAAGAATCATCCATCTGACAAGTGTCGGAAAGCTTCAGGATCTTGTTTCCTATGTGGGGAGATTGGTCATATTAAGAGGGATTGTCCACAGGCTGGGGGTGTAGGTTCTGGTTCTGGTTCCCAGACAACATTGAAACAGAGACCACCAGAGCAATCATCGAGAGGTTCCAATCTGATACCTCATGCTTCTGGTCAGGTGTTTGCTTTTAGGAATGACCAGGCAATGGAGGAGAATGAGAGGGTTATCGCAGGTACTTTTCTTTTATGCGGTATACTTGCTTTTGTACTTATTGATTCTGATGCATCTCATTCCTTCATATCTGCATGATTTGTCAACCACAATAAGTTATCATACATTAACCTAGATGTAGTAATTTCTGTTTCTACACCGACGGGACAGTTTGCGTTGGCTAAGCGTCTAGTGGTTGGTTGTCCTTTAAAGTTCGAAGGTAATGTTTTGAAAGCGAATCTTATGATATTAGAGATGGAGGATTTCAATTGAATTTTGGGAATTGATATGTTGAACACGTACCGAGCTTCAGTAGATTGTTACAAGAGATTGGTATAGTTTCACCCGGTTGGTGGTGATAGATGGTTTTTCTATGGTGAGAGAGCGCGAACCCCGATGCCACTGGTATCAGCTTTGAGAGCCTGTCATGCTCTGGAGTCTGGCGGGGAAGGCTACCTCATCTATGCGATTGATCTGTCCACTGAGAGTGTTGGTATAAGGGATCTGCCAGTTGTGAATGAATTCCCTGATGTTTTTCCTGATGAGATTCCGGGTTTTCATCCTGTCAGGGAAGTCGAGTTTGGTATTGAGTTAATGCCAGGGACTTCGCCTATATCACGAGCACCGTATCGTCGGGCTCCGTCAGAGATGCGTGAGTTGAAGCAGCAGCTTCAGAATTTGTTGGACAAGAGTTACATTCGTTTGAGTGTTTCTCCTTGGGGAGAACCAGTTATTTTTGTGAAAAAGAAGGATGAGTCTATGCAACTGTGCATTGGCTACCGACAATTGAATCGCGTGACCATTAAGAATAAGTATCCTTTGCCTCGTATAGATGATTTATTTGATCAGTTGCTGGGTACTTCAATCTATTCCAAGATTGACTTGAGATCTGGATATCACCAGATGCGAGTCAAGGATCAAGATATATCCAAGACTGCATTTAGGACCAGGTATGGGCATTATGACTTTTTGGTGATGCCATTTGGATTGACTAATGCGCCGACTGTATTTATGGATATGATGAATCGATTAGATAATTTTTGGACAACTTTGTAGTTGTCTTCATTGATGACATCTTGGTGTATTCACGTGACGTGAATGAGCATGCTTATCATCTGACGATTGTGTTGCAGACTCTGAGAAATAGTCAGTTGTACGCTAAGTTGAGTAAGTGCAAATTCTGGCTGGATCGAGTGGTATTTGTTGGCCCCGTTATATCCAGAAATTTAATTGCTGTAGATCCGAGAAAAATTGAGGTTGTATTGAACTGGTCACGTTCGACGATGGTAGCTGAGATCCGTAGTTTTTTGGGTCTGGCTAGATATTATCGTCGTTTCATCGCGAATTTCTCGCAACTAGCTCGACCCATGACACAAATTACTCTCAAGGGCGTAACTTTTGAGTGGTCCTCAGATTTTGAAGAAAATTTTTGTGAACTTCGTCGACGGTTGACTTCTGCACCTGTGTTGGCATTATCGTCAGGATCTGGAGGTTATGTGGTGTATACTGATTCTTCATTACAGGGGTTGGTTTGGGTTGTGTCCTGACTCAGAATGGGCATGTGATCGCATACGCTTCTGGGCAGTTGAAGGTTCACGAGGATAATTAACCAGTGCATGATCTTGAGCTAACAGCTATTGTTTTTGCATTGAAGATCTGACATCATTATATGTATGGTGAGAAGTTTGAGATATTCACAGACCATAAAAGTCTCAAGTATTTGTTCACTCAGGCAAAATTGAACATTAGACAGAGACGTTGGATGGATTTTCTAAAGGATTATTATTGTGAAATTAAATATCATCCAGGAGCTGCTAATCTCACCGCTGATGCATTGAGTCGCAAGGTGAGAATATCGGTACTTCAAACCTATCTGGTATCCAATGCGATTGAAGATTGTTGTTCATCAGGGTATACCTTCAAGCATAAGAAAGGTATGCAGAGTATCCAGATGTTTGCGATTTTATCTGAGCCAGCTTTGCATTCTTGGATTCGAGATGTTCAGATGTCTGATCCGAAGACCCAGCGTTTGGCTCGTCTAGCCAACGAGGGTAGTATATCTAGATTTCACTATCAGTAGAATGGTTTTCTTTATTTGTCTGGCCGTATTGTAGTTCCAAAGGATGATACTCTGAGGGAGGAAATTTTGTCCCAGGCTCATCAAACTAAGTTGAGTATTCACCCAGGGAGAAACAATATGTACAAGGACTTGCGTACTCGGTTCTGGTGGAAAGGAATGAAGCGTAGTGTGTATCAGTATGCTTCGAAATGTTTGGTGTGTCAGCAGGTCAAGGTAGAACATCGATGACCTGGAGGTTTGCTTCACATTTTGCCTATTACTGAGTGGAAATGGGAGTTTATTACGATGGATTTTATGACTCATTTGTCGGTATCCTCGAGGAATTGTGATGCTATCTGGGTTGTGGTGGACCGACTAACCAAGTCAGCGCATTTCATTCCGTGTAGCCGAGACTATAGTTTTGACAGGATGGTTCGCTTGTACATCCAGGATATTGTTCGACTTGACGGAGTGCCTGTGAGCATTTTCAGCGATCGAAACCCGAGGTTTACTTCTAGATTCTTGGGGAGTTTGCAGCGCACTATGGGTACTACTCTTAGTATGAGTACTGCTTATCACCCTGAGACTGACGGGCAGTCGGAGTGCACTATTCGTACTCTTGAGGATATGCTTAGAGCATGTTCTATAGATTTTGGTCCGACTTGGCAAGATCAGTTGTCATTGATTGAGTTCGTGTACAACAACAGTTATCATCACAGTATTGATATGACACCTTTTGAGGCGTTTTATGTGCGACGATGTCGAACTCTAATGTTCTGGGAAGAAGTTGAGAAGGGACATGTGGAGGGACAAGAATTAGTCCAACATGCTTCTGATATCATTGGACAGATTAAGAAGCGGATTAAGACTACACAGGATCGACAGGCTAGCTATGCTAATGTCAAACGAATACCTTTGCAGTTTGAGGTAGGCGAGAAGATTTTCTTGACAGTTTTTCCATTTCGCAGGATTCTGAGATTTGGTCTCAAGGAAAGCTATTTTCTAGAATCATTGGTCCGTTCGAAATTTTGGAAAGCGTTGGAGATTTGGCTTACAGATTGGCTTTGCTGCCGTACTTGTCTAATATCCACGATGTGTTCCATGTATC